>NC_071390.1:68297302-68976877 GCF_022682495.2 Desmodus rotundus | reverse complement strand
CCTGACCCCAGAGCCAGGATCTGAGTCCACCCCAGAGTAGAACTGTAGCCCACAGCTGGCATCCCCAGGAAGAAAACGGTGGAGAACCACCAACCCAGTCAGTTTCTGTGCAATATTCACTTAGATGCATAGCTGCTCCCCCAGAGAAAGGTGTCTTATTTGTTTGGACTTCTGAAAGGAAAGTGCAGGAGGCCACATGCCCAGGCCTGTGCCAAGACCTTTGTCCTTTGGACATTTTGGAAGAACTGTACATACACGCACACAGCCTCATAATAATTCTCTGAAGGAATTCCCCTCACATCATAAAGACCATATGCATTTGTCTCTCTAAAGCAGCATCTAAGTGGGAGGTGGATTAGTAAGGGCCTGACTTAACAAGCCTCTGCTAAATGCCAAGCTGCTTGGTGTGGGTGCTTTCTACATAAAATCATCTATTTTAACCTTCACAGCAACCTTGGGAAGTAGGCAGTGTGTTTCCAGATGAGTAAACTGAGGTTCCACTGGGTCCAGGTTAAAGAACTTACCTAAAATTATTTAGGTACAAATTGGTAAAACCAGGATTTGAATCCAGGTCTATTTGGGTCCAAAGCTGGGGATTCCCCACCACTACCACTATAATTGGGATCAACTAGAGAGAAAAATTAAAAACAAATGCCTGGGTTGGTAATGCAGCAGTACTTAACATCTGGCTTCCTGGAAGCATCATGGCAATTAAATGTCTTATTCCCACCCAGAGACTGGCATTGTTGAGTCAAAGCCATGTTCTTTTAATAAGGCAGAGCCCAGACCAAAATGAGACAAGCAGAACAGAGGCCCCTGTTACAGGAAAAGAAAATGATAAAAAACAAAAGCATCCGAGAACCAAGATGGCGGCGTAGGTAGACACACCGCGCCTCCTCGCACAACCAGAACTGACAGAAAATCGAATGGCAAGGGGGTCTGACACCAAGGAAATAAAAAATAAACATTGATCCAGACTGGTAGGAGGGGTGGAGATGGGCACTGGGGTGGAGAGGACTCTCGTGGCCGTGGTGGACCGAGACTGGCGGAGTGTGGGACGAAAGGAGCAGGCAGTCCGACCACTAGCAGACCCTGCGGCTCCACATTCTCGCATATAAACCAAGAGGGCCAGACTCAGAGTGGCGGAGATCGGGGCAGGCAGAGCCGGGGCGGGGGGGGGGGGGGGGGGGGGGGGGGGTGGTGGTGTAGCACCCGGCGGCCCCACATTCGCGCACAGATAAACTGGACAAACGGCAGGGAGCGAAGCAGACCGCACAACCCAGGGCTCCCGCTCCGGGAAATAAAGCCTCAAACCTCTGATTGAAAACGCCCGTGGGGGTTGGGGCAGCAGCAGGGGAGACTCCCAGCCTCACAGGAGCGGTCGTTGGAGAGACCCACAGGGGCCGAGTATGCACAAGCCCACCCACTTGGGAACCAGCACCAGAGGGGCCCAATTTGATTGTGGATAGCGGAGTGAAAGATTGAGGTCTGGTGGAGAGTGAAGCGGGCACCATTGCTCCCTCTGGGCCCCTCCCCCATGTACAGTGTCACAGCACAGCGACCAGCGTTACCACGCCCCAGGAACACCAAAGGCTCCGCCCCTTAAGGTAACAGATGCGCCAAGACAAAAAAAAAAAAAAGAAAAAAAAATGGCCCAAATGACAGAACACTTCAAAGCTCCTGAAAAAATACAACTAAGCGAGGAAGAGATAGCCAACCTATCAGATGCACAGTTCAAAACACTGGTTATCAAGATGCTCACAGAATTGGTTGAATCTGTTCGAAAACCAGATGAAAAAATGAAGCCTATGCTAAGAGAAACAAAGGAAAATGTACAGGGAACCAATAGTGATGCGAAGGAAACTGGGACTCAAATCAACGGTGTGGCCCAGAAGGAAGAAAGAAACATCCAACTAGAAAAGAATGAAGAAACAAGAATTCGGAAAAATGAAGAGAGGCTTAGGAACCTCCAGGACATCTTGAAACATTCCAACATCTGAATTATAGGGGTGCCAGAAGGAGAAGAAGAAGAACAAAAAATTGAAAGCTTATTTGAACAAATAATGAAGGAGAACTTCCCTAATCTGGCAAAGGAAATAGACTTCCGGGAAGTCCAGGAAGCTGAGAGAGTCCCAAAGAAGCTGGACCCAAGGAGGAACACACCAAGGCACATCATAATTACATTACCCAAGATTAAACGCAAGGACCTACATCCAAGGTTACTGTATCCAGCAAAGCTATCATTTAGAATGCAAGGGAAGATAAAGTGCTTCTCAGATAAGGTCAAGTTAAAGAAGTTCATCATCATCAAGCCCTTATTATATGAAATGTTAAAGGGACTTACCTAAGAAAAAGAAGATAAAAAATATGAACAGTAAAAATGACAACAAACTCACAGTCATTAACAACCACACCTAAAACAAAAACAAGAGTAAACTAGGCAAACAACTAGAACAGGAACAGAACCATAGAGATGGAGATCACATGGAGGGTTATCAATAGGGGAGTGGGAGGGGGAGAGGGGGGGAAAGGTACAGAGAATAAGTAGCATAGATGATAGGTGGAAAATAGACAGGGGGAGGGTAAGAATAGTGTAGGAAATGTAGAAGCCAAAGAACTTGTAAGTATGACCCATGGATGTGAACTATAGGGGGGGAATTTGGAGGGAGGGGATGGGCAGGATGGAGTGGAGTGAGGGAGGGGAATGGGACAACTGTAATAGCATAATCAATAAATATATATAAAAGAAAGAAAATGATAAAATGGAGGCACAGTGAGGTCACGGGAGAAGATACTGCTTCAGGGAATAGTGCCTCCTTGCTCGGTAATGGTAGAAGGTTGGATGGTAGGTGGATGGATAGAGGACAGATGGATTGTGTAGGGTGGATGAATGGTGTAAGGATGGATGGTGGTGGGTAGATTCATGGATGGTGAGACAAAGAAGAATGGATGGATGGATAAAGAAGGGAGAGAGAGATGAATAGATACACAAGTGGTGGATGGATGAATGGATGGTGGAATGAAGACCAGACTGTGCCTTTCTTATGTCTGCTCAGTGTTCCTTAAGGTCATGGTCATCTTTGTATTTCAGGAGCCTAGCACAGCAGTTGCCACAGACTAGGTACTGAGTATACTTTGTCAAAATAAAATGAGTGTGACCCAATTGGCCTCTCAGGGGCCACTGTTGCCACTTCATACACCCTCACTTCACACATGCACACACATGCACAATTACCTTTCCTTCTCATGTATCCCCATCAGGGCTAATGGTAGCCCAGATCAGTGGTTCACAATTCTGACTGTGCATTTAATGATACAGATTCTATGCTACCTCACCCTCCCTCACCCTGCCATACCTGCATCTGCCAGCATCTTCCAGTCTGGGCATAGGTGTATTTTAAAAGCTCCATGGGAAATTCTAGTGTGCAGCTATATTTGAAGCTACTGGCCTAGATTCCTTCCTTAGGCTTATATTCCACCCAGTTGTATGTGAGGTCCATCTCCTGGGGTCTCACAGCACATATCTTCCTCTCCCAGGTCTACCATCTATCCCTGGAAATTCAGAAACCTCCTTCTCCCTGCTTCTCTGGGCTCCATCCCACATAGCAATTGGAAGGCTATTGTCAAGTGGACATACAGTTTGTTGGAGGTTCCATCTACAAAGGCATATATATCTCTTTTATTCCACTATCTGAGCTCTTTCAGTGATTGCCCCAACTGCAGGTGAGAGCCCAGGTATATCCACCCAGCTCCCCCACTTCTATCCTGCCCCCATCTGCAGAAGACATTCCAGCCGTGAGCATCCAGACTAGTTTGCCAGGAGACTTAATTTCCCTTTGTCTTTGCCCACGCTGTTTCTTCTGCCTCAAATGCCCTTTTTTTTGCCCAGCTAAGTCCAACTCATCATTTTTCAGGACTTTGCTAGGTGCCTCTTCTTCTAGAAACTCCTAGAAGCCCCTGGGTCTGAGTGATATTTTTTCCCCTGTGCTCCCCAGGATTGGCTTCACAGGCCAACCTTTCAAGTTATACCATAGCCCATCTTTATTTACATCTTTCATGTCACTTGGCTTCTTGAGCTGTGGAGCCCAAGTGACATGGAAGACATTTGAGATTGGCCCTCAGCCTCAGTTGGCACAACACAAGTAGAGCGGTCAGCTGAGCACCACCTCTCTTGGCACAGTGAACTGAGTGAGGTCCATGGAGTCCTAAGGAGGAGATAAGAGACATGACTTCTGCATTTGAGGTGGGGTGGTGTGAAGCCTGGGTCAAAGTGGATTGACCTCAGGGAAGCAGTTCAGAAAAACCACCTCTACCTTGGAGAGGTAAGGGGTACATGGGAGAGGGGCTTGGGCTAGTAGAAGGTGATCCTATGGAAACTGTCTAACTTCTCTCAACCTTGGTGTTTTCATCTACAGCTCTAACTTGGAGTTTTTGTGATACTATAGTATGCATATGTACTACATATTTTAACCATGCAAGGAGAAGCTTCTCTCTAAAGACAGTTAGTCTACCTCCATTCTTGGTAATGTGGTCATGCCAGGCAGGACCCAGTTCTCCATTATCACTCACCTGCTGAGCACCTGCAGATTGACTTCTGCCCTCAAGGGCTCATAGAGGAACCCTCAGTCTCTCTGATGTTATCTCATTATGGGATCCAGGAAGGCTTCACAGCAGAAGGCCATCTGGCCTAGCCCTGCTGCTGGCCAAGCAGACACAGAGAAGTGAGACAAGGATACTGGGGCAGAGAGAGCCACCATATGCTAAGTTCAGACATAACTGGGCCTGCTCACAGAACCAGGTGAGTTGTGAAATTTCCTGATGGCATCAGAGGAGGAGCATCTTAAGTGTTTATTCACTACTCACTGTTTGCAGTCTGGAGCTGATTGCAGTAGGTTGGCAGACTGATAAGGGAATGTTCTCTTTAAAAGAAATTGAGAAAGACAGCTTCCTTCCCAGTACAGTAGGACAGTGCAGAAATGCAACTGAATTTTGGGAGAGTTGACCAGCCTCATGCAAGGACCAGAGTGCTCAGACCCTCATCCACTGTGCATTTTTCATCAGATGAGATTAGATGGGGGTAGCTTCTTAAGGGATATCCTTCTCCCTGGGCCAGAGGCACCTGACCCATACCCCAGTCATCTTCCTAGAAAGGCAGCACCAGAAATGCTGTCATGAGCCATGACTGACCACTACAAGTCTAGCTTTGCAATGTTCAATGAAAGATGAGATGATATGCAGGGAGTTAGAGCTGCATTGCAGAAGCTTGACCTGGCAGCTTTTGGGGGGTCAGATGAGAAAGCCCAGAGGAAGGGAAGAACCTGGCAGAAGACAGGGAACAAAAGAGCAGGGATATTGTATGAACAGACCTAGGATCCAGTTTGAATTCAGATCACAGTGGGGAGATGCTGATGGGAGAACCCAAGCGTCCTTGACATTATGCATCTGGCTTGTAAGGAAAGTAGATGGGTCTTAAAAAGGGAAGCCGAGGAAGAAGAGGTTTGGAGGGAAAGTTGAGTCCAGTTATGGGGCATGTTGAGCTCGAGGCCTGTGCAGCCTTTGCTGGCAAGGTCTGGTGGGCAGTAGGAAATGCAGTCTTGAGGCTGTGCAGAAAATCCTTAAGAGAGCATTGAGGCCAAGCAAGGTCAGGAGCCCTGTGAGACACAGGGAAAAGAGGACAAGGGCCAGATACAGGCTTGGTTGTTGAGGGGACGGGGGCAGGAAGAGGAGTCTGTATGGTCTGACAGCAGTAATTCCCCTTAACCTCTGCTCCTAGCCACACACACCAGCCACCCAGGGCCCAGTGCTTGTCTGAGGTGAGACAAAATTATCATGTATATGGCAGCTCCTTAAAAGAAGCTGGTGGTGAAAGCAAGAAAAGAGCTGGCCTCTAAGATGAAGAAGAGCAGGAGCCTAGAGAGAGGAGATGGAATCACAAAGGATGGGACATAGTCCTAGCGAGGGTTGAGAGGGTGATGGAAACAGGCTGGTGAGGCATAGGGGTGGAGTTCTCAAGCTAGGAACAAGCAAGAGAGGGTAAGATGAAAGAATGGAGAGGGAGAGATGTTGAGAGAGCTCACTCTCTTGGCTTTGGAGGCCAAAGCCATGAGTTTTGTGTGGGAAGAAGACCCCGCCTCTCATTGCCACTCCAGCTCAGAAAGAAGCTGGCAGTAGGTCACCAAAGCACTCATAGAAAATAGGGTTCTTCCCCTTAACTTTACAAATGCCACCCCAACGCCCCCAGTCTTCTCAGAAACTTTAAAAGCCATCTCCTCCTCCTAACTCTTGCCTGTATTTCTGTTTATGAACCTTATTTACCTCTACTGAATTTTGTTACAAAATCAGAGCTCTGTCCCATTTGTTGGGAAAATGTAGGGGATGGAAATCCCACCTAGAAGTTATAACTGAAATTTTTTAAATTATATCTGCTAAAGTAGCATTTTTTTCTTGTTTAAAATGGGTCATAGAATAAGAGCAAGAGTTAACACAAGGCACAAAGCATAAAGTAGTGTCTCCCTAAAAAGGGGTTTGTTCTATAGTCAATTTAATTTGAAAATATTGCAATCTTCTCAGCAGTGGTTCTCAAACTATTGCTTGCAGCAGAATCCCCTGGGAGCTTGTGAAAACCTGGATTTCTAGACCCATTCCCAAGTGTCCGATTCAGGAGGCCAGCTGTGGGCCTGAAAATCTGTATTTCTGACAAGGTCACAGGGGGTGAAGCTGGTCTGGGGACCACATTGAGAGTCCCTGCTCTAGAAGACTGTAAGGGCTCAAGAAACCCTGGTACAAAGAAATCTGCTTAGTGTTGTCTCAGTGCTCTCTCTAGACTCCTCAGAGGGGCTCAGATGTCTCTTGGTACACAGGTCAGGGAAATGAGGTTAAAGGGCATTTGCCGTTTTCCCCTTTTCATTTTTTTCTCTTCATCGTGTCCTCTGCTCTTCAGTTTAGCTTAACTGGCATTTTTGTAGTGCTTATTGCATGCCTGGCGTCAGGACTGTACTAGGTCCCAGCAATCTTTGCCTTTTCTTTTCTGGTGGCCCTCCCCAATGTCTTCCTTAAGCCTGTACTGGGATTAGAAAAAGAAAATGATGTTTCTTGCCTTGAAACAAACTCATTAAAGGAAGGCATAGTTTAATGAGTTTTTTGCGGTTAATGGCTCTCAATGGCTGTTTTTTGTGAGGCCCATCTTAGGACAACTGGGCGTCTCCTGGATACAGGGCAACAAGGACAAGCAGCCACGCTTCCCAGTGAGGGAACATAGGTCCAGACACCATTCTGCAAACAATCCTGAGCACGTGGGCCACCATGGGATACCAGTCCAAGGATTCTGATCAGTGGGCTAAGAGTCTGAATTTCTAGTAAGCCCCCAGGTGATGTTCATGGACCACACTTGCAGGTTATATACTTCTTTTCCTGGAGGGGAAATATATTAATCTATTAAAATTAGCAACAAGTACCAACTCATCTCTACCCTTTAAAAGCAAAAGGTTGCTTACTTAAAGCCTGGCTGGCTGAGTTAGATTCAGACTCTAGCTGTGCCATCTTGGTAGAATTCAGTTTTCTGAACCTAAGTTTCCTTGCTATAATATGAGCACAATCATACCTAACTGCTAAAACTGTTATGAGGTTTAAATGCACTCATGTATGCAATGTCCCCATGGTGATGTCTGACATACTGTAAGATGAATTTACTCCAGTGACTTTATTCTGGGTATTTAGAAGGATTTTCTCCTCAGTCCTGAGCCCAGGGAGCTGACTTTTCAGGCACTGTCACCACCTGTTTACTAGCTTTTCTGGGCTTCTTCCACCCTCAGGGGAGCAGGCCCAGAAAAGGTGGCTACTTGCCACTCTTCCTTTGACAAGTGGTTATTGAGCTTCTAGGGGCTGGGGGTTGGGGACCTAAGATGAATCCAAAATGTCCCCTTGGTCCCAGCTCCAAGAAGCTCACAGTCTAGTAGGGACTGAGCTGTGGATGCTTATCACACTAGTATGGGGTGGACATTCCTTAGGAATAGAGCTCTGGGGAAAATCAAGGCAAAGGAGGCAGTAACTCTGGAGATGAACCTGAAAAACACTTTCTGAGATAGAAGGCCAACGTGGGTTTTGAAGAGTCATAGGAGTTTGCCACACCAATTGGAGGAGCAGAAGGGGTAGCATTCTGGGTAGTGAGAACTCTGGTGACCCAGGAGAACCAGAGTTTGGTCCTGTATAGGGAAGTGGGCCTGAGGCTGCCAAGGCAGGGAGGTGGACAAGGAGCCCACCCTCTACCTGGGGAGGGTAGTGGAGGTCAGGACCATGGGGATTTGAAGCAGGGACAAGGTCTGGGGACCTGGACATTCTGCATTTTAGTGTGAAGAAGAAAGGGGTTGGTCGTCAGATGCTTCAGAGAGATCAGGGGAGTTCAGGGCTCACCAAGCCATTTGGATATAGTCACTTGAAGTAACCACTGTCCTGGGTGAGAACACTTTTGGGGAGTAGAGAGAAGAGGAAGAGGAGTCAATAGGCGAAAATTCTTCCATGACTTGGACATGAAGAAAGAGAATGAGTGAATGAGACAGAAGGGCCCAGGGGAAGGAACAGACAAAGCGCTGTGTTACAGACTGGATTTTGGACTTAACCTACTGGTCCCCCCCAGAACACCATGGTCTAAGGCTGCAGACTTTTTAATATTAACAGTAAATGATAATTATAGTGCTAGTTGCTGATATCTGTAGATCTCTTTTTACATGCTGATGCTTTCTGTACATCATGTCAGCCCTGTGAGGCAGAGATAATCATTATGCCCATTTCATCAAAGATGAGGAAAATTGAGGCACAGCAAGGTTAGGGACTTGTCCAAGGTTACATGGCTGGGAAGCAATGGGGCTGGGATTTCAGACCAGGATCTTAACACTCTGTGCTGACCTGCATGCATCTCAGCTGCCTTCTCTTCCTTGGCGAGGACTTGCACATGGACTCCCAGCTCCATCCAGGGTTCTTGTGTCCAGACCCCAGCACATGGGTTGGGGACTCCAAGACATTGCTCAAGCCCTCTACTGGTCTGATAGGGGAAAGGATGGCCAACTGGAGCCTGGTGGCCTGCTCTGCAGTGCAGCTTCCTGATAGACAGAATCCGCAGACGCAGGGCCTGGTCTGTATCCCTGTGTCTTCCGCCCTCACAGTGCTATTCTGCCTATGGCTAAGCCCAGTCCTGCTTATGGAAAATTGAAACTTGTGGCTGAGGTCACCAAAGAGGTCTTCTGCATTGAACCTCTGCCTCTGAGCAGCTCAGTTTCCCCACCACTTCTGGGTAACTCTGGCAACTCATTTCCTCTGAGCCACCTGCTATGCTTGGAACAAGACCGGCCTTCCTCAGTGAGCTTTGCCACACACAACTGTGAAATGGAAAATGAAGAAGCTGTCAGCAGGAAAACCACAGGGGAAGCAGAAGAAACAAGAACTCCTGCCTCTCCTAGCCCCAGGAAGCAAATCAGTGTGGGTTTCCACCTGCCTATTGCCTTTACCTGGCCATACTGTTACCTGCCTGTGTGACCTCGAATGAGCTAGGTCCCCTCTCTGGGCTTCAGGTTCCTCTTTTTACAATAACAGGTCTTTGAAGTCCCTTGTATTCCAGTTGTCTGTATGTATATAGAAATATTTTCCTCTGGAGAACATGCAAACATTTTCCCCCCAACTCCACTTCTTCCTGGATCTGTGGCTTCCTCTGAGTACTGCCCCACCCCACCCTGTTTTGAATTTAAAGAGACTCAGCTGGAGAGACTGTGACCCTCTCCCAGTGGGGGATGACTGGACTGTGGACTGTTACTCAACCCAGTTTCCCACAAGATCCCGGGGTCCAGGACCTCTTTCCTGGGCACCATCGGGTGCTGGGCCACCCTCAGGGCTGGGGATTGTAGGAACCTGGGAAGACCTCTCCTCTCCCAGAAGGAAGTCCTTTCCACACTCAGACTGATACTGGATGTCACAGGGAGATTTGCCCATGGGGATGAAACAGGTAACTGCTGGTTACTTTCAGCCACATGTATGCCACAGAGAGAAACTGAGGCAGAGTGTGTCACAGCGAGCACTGGCCAGAATTCCCAAACCTCTGTTCTCTGCCTTGCTTGGGTTCTGTAGATAAGCCTGGGAAGCTTATTCCCTTCCTCTCCACCTTTCCCAGGCCCATCCCACACCTGCTTCTTCCAGGAAGCCCCTAGGATTCTCAGACCACTCAGATCTCACTCCTTATTGCCTACAGCCTGCACTTTGAACCTGTCGAGCTCCTGTCCTGGGTTACTTTTCTATCCTGTGTAATAAGAAGTCAGACACTGTATCCTCCTCAGCACTAGCCACAGAGCCAGGGTTACATAGAAAGTAAATGAGGGTTAAACTCAACTGAACTGCTGATCCCTCTAAAACTCAGGAGACTCAGTAGAGCAGCTTCATAGGTGATTTGGCATTCTGTCTCTGGAAGTTTGCACTGAGAATGAATGAATGCATGGACAAGAGCATGCATGCAAGGAATTAGAAGCACTGCAATTTGTTCTTTTTTAAAATAGGTGTAATTTTTTAGATTTTATTTATTTTTAGAGAGGGGAAGGGAGGGAGAAAGGGAGAGCAACATTAATGTGTGGTTGCCTCACGCATGCCCCCTACTGGGGAACCTGGTCCGCAACCCAGGCATGTGCCCTGACTGGGAATCAATCAGCGACCCTTTGGTTCCCAGACTAACACTCAGTCCACTAAGCCACACCAGACAGGGCCATAGACTGTTCTTGATGGCAGGCAGCCAGTCTCTGTCATGGGTGAGGTGCAGGAAGAAGAGCATCGCTGTGGGTACCAGTTTCTATCCTGGTTCCATAGGGCCAATCAGCTATTCCTAGGAGATGCCCTGGGCTTGTTTCCACTGCTCAGCTGGTATCTAGAGGCTCCATAAGACCACAGTGTGAAGGGCCTTTGCAGAAGGAGACCCAGCATGTGTGAGAGAGGTGATGCTGTCTGTCCCCTGTTGTGCAGGATGGAGAACCTGTTTATTAACCGCTTCATGCACATGTTCCAGTCTTCCTGGAGTGACTTCGCTGACTTTGAAAAAATCTTTGTCAAGATCAGCAACACTATTTCTGGTGAGTGTGCCTTTGGGGGCTCTCATGGTGCTGGCAGACTAGTCTCAGATTGGAAAGTGCTGCCCCACCCTGCTCCACCACGGCTGGCCTGCCAGGCCCAGCTGCCCAGGCCCAGCTCCCAGTCCTCCCCATTACCCACGCTGTCACCTTCTGCACCTGCCACTATGTTTTCCACAGTGGTTGCACATTTTGTATTACTACCAACAGTGCACAAGGGTTCCGATTTCTCTACTTCCTCACCTGTTGTCTTTTGTTTTGTTTTTTATAATAGCTATCACGACAGGTGTGAGGTAGTTTTGACTTCCCTGGTCGCTAGTGTCACTGAGCATTTTTTCATAGACCTAGTAGCCATTTATATGTTTTCTTTGGAGAAATGTCTGTTTAAGTCCTTTGCCCACTTTTTAATTGGGCTTTTTTTGGTTATTGAATTGTAGGAGTTCCTTATATATCTTATACATTAACCCCTCACCAGGTATATATATGCTTTGCAAACATCTCTTCCCATTTTTTATGCTGCCTTTCACTCTATTGATTGCTTTCATTGCTGTGCACAAATTTTCAGTTTAATACAATCCTATTTGCCTATTTTTATTTTTGTCCTTGAGAAAAGGGTACCCAGGAACCTTTAAGACCCATCTCAGGGAAAACAGGCTGTTGCTGGCCTGACCCAGTGACAGGAAGGGGGACAGGTGACTGGACACGGCAGGAGGAGCCTTAGGTCAGCCACTTGTCTAGGGAGTGCCAGGGAGAGGGGACCCAGCCAGGCCCAGGCTACCCCCACTGAGATCTCAGGTTTCTCTCCTCCATAGAGCGGGTCATGAATCACTGGCAGGAAGACCTCATGTTTGGTTACCAGTTCCTGAACGGCTGCAACCCCGTATTGATCCAGCGCTGCACAAAGCTGCCCGAGAAGCTCCCAGTGACTACGGAGATGGTGGAGTGCAGCCTGGAGCGGCAGCTCACCCTGGAGCAGGAGGTTGAGGTAAGGCCTGGTTTGCTGGGGACAGTGATCCAGTCCAGAGGCCAAACTCAATGGCTAGGTCACATATGTTGGCAGAAAGCACCTTCTGTGGGCCAGTGCTTGCTGGCCCCAGGCTGTCATTCTCGGGCTCATCTGTTGAGCTAATAGATCAGCTGCCCTCAGTGAAGCAGCTTCTTCCTTTTCCTGGGCATTTATGAAATGTCCAACGTGGGATGAGGAATTGGCAGTGATATTGCTACATAATGCTTGGGTCTAGAAACATAGTATCAATATTTTAAGTATCAATGTCAATAATTCAAAGAGCTCCCTCTGACTAGGGGCCTGTTGTAGGCCTGGCATTGTGAGAGAAGCTTTACTTGCATGGCCATCAAATTGTTACCCAACTTGCAAAGATGAGGAAATTGATAAAAGAAACAACCCTGCAGCACTAAAATAAAAAAAAAAGAGAAAACTGATAGAATTTTTGACTTTATCATATAAATGTTGATGTCATCTACTTCTGCCCTCACCCTCTTCCCAACCTTTCCTCTAGCCTTTGCCTGCAGGGCCAGCACTCTTCAGTTCTAAGACAGACCTAGTCTTAAGAAAGAAAGGGTTCAAATTGCCTCCACTGTGGGTCTGGCTGGTTGGACTTGGTGTCAGGCACATTCCATGCTGGAGACTCGAGGTCCCAGGAATAGCCCTTGGTCTCCCATTAATTGGCCTGTTTCTACTAGAACCAAGACAACTGGGCCTCTTGTTAACTGCCACCAGATATCTAGGTGGCCTTCGGCTGTTTCTAGTCACCCTATCTTGCTTCCTCAGCTCACCTTGGAGCCCCAGCCAAAGAGGGATGGTCAGCGCCATCTGTGGACAGATCTGTTAGCCCCTACACCCTGCCTACCTGACTCTGGAGGGCTACCTTCCCAGATGAAGTCCCCAGGAAATCCCCTGCCCCAGGGCAGGTGGTTCTAGCCACCCTCACTTTCTGGACTTGGCCAGGCACCTAGACACTACCTGGTTACATAATGTCTGACAACAACAACACATGCCCCCATGAAGGCAGCATGTACAGCAATGTTCCTCTGTAGGTTAATTGCTGTGTGTATTAACACTGATTCAGTGCTACAGGTTTCAAACTTCAAATCAGAGAATCACAGAACCTTAAAAGCCAGAGAATCCCAGAACTGGAAGGCATTGAGCAGTTATCTGTGTGCCTAGCCATCCGAGCAAGGGACAGGCTCTGCTCCAGGGTCCTTGCCACCTCCAGGGCAGGTGGGTTGGAGACATCCTTGTCATAATGCTCATCTTTCCTTTGAACCATAGTCTGTACAGTCAGCTGCCATTTTGGTCCTGAAGCAGGAATCTAATAGCCACCACTGACCACAGTCACACACACATGCCACTCCATCACCCATGCACAACTCTCAATTCCCTAAACCAGTCACTGTGGCCAGGAGAATCATGTTGACCAGATGGAGAGAACAGGGACACCAGACAGGCAAGAACACCAGTGTCTACAGCAGAATCCTAAAGTCAGAATTGAGAGAGGTGGTTGGCTCTTTGTTTCCAGAACAATGACACTGAAGCCCAAAGAGAGGGGGTGGCTTGGGATAACAAGAAATGCCCCAATCTCAGGCCCAAATCCCAGACCTCCTGGTTCCCAGGACTAGGTTCTCAGGGCTTCCCTTTATTCATCATGTTAACCTGGGTCCTCTCATAATTTGATTGGCAGCCATTCCTTCTGCACAGTAGTCATTAATGGTCACCTCTGCTTTGAAAGGCCAGTTGTCCAGTCCATCACAGAAGCTCAGAGAGCCCTGTGACCCACCAGCCTGCATGTCCAGGTGTCCCGAGGAATCCTGTCGCACACTCTCCTGAAACTGTTCCTCTGCCCGGGTTGGCCAAGGACACTATCCCCCACACTCTCATTCCCCTGGCCCGCATGCATCATAGGCAGATGCTCAGAGCTCATCACCAGTGACACATGACTGCTGGGGTCCTTTGCATTCACAAAGGAAGACTATGGTAGCTGGGCTCTCAGCTCTCTGGTCTTTTGTACCCCTTAGCCAGAGTGCATGAAGTGTGTGCATGGGTGGCCACAGTGCATCCTCCGCTGGCAGAGGTGTGGACACACAACTCCCCTAAGCTCCCATTGAGCTGTTTCTGCCACATCCTAGACCCCAACCCCTTCCCCAGCTACCCACAACCCCTGCCTCCATCACTCACTTAAAACGAAAAAGTCCTGGGTATGTAAAGTACAGTATAGGGATTATAGCCAGTAATATTGTATGACTATGTATGTGTCAGGTGGGTACTAGATTATCCCTTGAATCACTTCATAAGTTACATAAATGTCTAACCGTTATGCTGTACACCACACACACACACACACACACACACACACACAAGGAAGGCTTAAGAAGGCCCTCTACTGAAACCCCAATCATGCGAAAGGAAGCCTGGGATACTCAGGTTGGGATTCCTCTAGAGGACTCAAGTGTAGTCTAGCAAGAGCTGTTTTCTACCTCTCCCAAGCCCCAGACACATTTGTTCTGTAGTGAAACATAATAACTACAGAAAAGGGTGTAAATCAGGAGTGTCTGGCATGGTCAATGAACTTGCACCAAATACCCATCCCACTGGGCCACTTGCCTCAGGCAAGGACACAGAGCATACCACTCCTGCAGACACCACATGCCCCAGCCCCTGCAGTTTCTCCCTACCCCAGAAGAGCACCCCTCACCTGAACACCCTAACTTGATCCTGTAGATCCCTGCCTGCCTCTATAGAGATGGCCCCGACAGAGTCTGCTCCACCCCAGGCCCCCAGCAGAACCTCCCACATCTAAAAACCTGCCCACTTTCCTGCTCTCTCCCAGGGGTGACTGACAGTGGAATTTGCCTAGTTTTGAACTTTATGGAACTGGAGTCCTATAGCTACACTCTTTGCTGTTTGACTTACCTATTTCACATAAAGTCCATCTGCTTTTTTCTTATTAAGCTGTCATTCTGGGTGATCTTTCAACATTGTTCATAAGGGTCAAGATTTCAGGTACAACAAATGTGAACTGGCCACTTCCATACCTTACCTTGTGAAAAGAAAAAAAAAAAAAAAACAACTCTACAACCTGAAAACTCTTGACAAGAACCAACCCTGAGTCAGAGAACAAAAGAACTACAAATTCTGAACTCCACTGAGTTGCAGGGGCTTCCAAAGCTGCCTATCCCTCCCTATGGGCCTCATTCTAGGGTCCATCCCTAGCTGACACTCATTTGGACATATTTTCTCTGGCTTCCTGCAGCAAGGGAACATCTTCATCGTGGACTTCAAGCTGCTAGATGGCATCGATGCCAACAAAACAGACCCCTGCACTCTGCAGTTCCTGGCTGCACCCATCTGCTTGCTGTACAAGAACCTAGCCAACAAGATTGTCCCCATTGCCATCCAGGTAGGCTACCGGCTTTGTTCTTTCCCTGAGTGGCTTCACCCTCCGCAGACAGAACTCAGGGACGAATTTGTTTTGGTGGCTCCACAGAAGGATGCTGAGAGGTCTACCAGGTAGACAGGAAAAACAAGAACCTAGGGCTTTCTGCTGGCTGTGGGGAGGGCTGTCCACAGGGACAGAAAGGGTTCCACTTCTCAAGATACACTTGAGAAATTCCTGGCAAAGTGAGATACTCTGAAGAGAACCTGCCCTGGGATAACATACTTCACCCCGACATTGGGGAGGGGCCCAAATCAAAGTACCAACAGGAGTCAGGCAGGTGAAGCTGTGACAGGAGCTGAAGACTGAAGCCACTGAGAGGCACCACAGAGGCTGGGTCAGGAGCTGGGCTGCTCCTGGGAGGCTGCGTTCGAGCGCCCACAGATCTTGTTTCTACCAGGGGCAGTGGAAGAGGAGAGAGGGGAGCAGGGTGGGGGGGAGGAAGTGGGGGCAGAGTTTCATCCCTCCCCATTCCTGGCTGCCCTCTTCTTCCTCAAAGCACCAGGATGCTGTGGCACTGTCAGAGCTGGTGTACAGATAGCAGGAAACAACACCCAGGACAGGACTAGGTATAGGCCCTTGGGGGTAGTCTGCACTGGGGACCCATAGGGGACAGGCAGACAAGCATTCAATAAGCAGTACTTTTAACCAACCATGAACCAGGCATTGGGTACTATAGACATAATAGCAGCTGATTTCGTCTAACCACATGCCAAGACTACCCCTAAGGGTTAACCTGCACAGTCTACAATCCCTTACCCTCAATTCTGAAATGTTAAAACTTCTAATACTTCCAGGTTTCCCAAAAATTGGCAACAAGTTCATTGGTAGCAAAACTTGCTCTGAACCAATAGAAGAGGCTATTATTAAAGGCTTTATCCCATTCCATGTGAAATTCATATGTCACTGCTAGAATACTATGTTTGATTGTAAAATATCATGTTGCCCCAAAACCAAGGTTGGAGTGAGAGATGTCACCTAATGAAGTATACACAGTGCTAAAATCTTAAAAATCCTGGATTCTGGAACATACAGCCATTAGGATTTTAAGTAAGGACCTTCCTCTATTCATGTAATCACCATTGCAACCTGCAAGGTACGCAGACACTCTTGCTAGGGACTGTTTTCCTCAAATAGGGAAACTGAGGCAGAGGTGCACATAGTCAGTAGCAGAGCTGGGATTCACACCAGGCTGTCTGGCTCGCAGAGACCATGCTCCCCTCAACCCCATCACCCTGTCTCTGGGGCATGTCTCCTCAAGAAGAGTTCCAACCTGTCCTCAAGAAGAGTTCCAACCTGTTATCAGAGAGAAGCTCTATCCTTAAGAAACTGAAAATGGTAAAGGGACAGGTGATATAAGAGAAGTCAACAGGGAGGAGACTGAAGGAGGAGGCATTTACTCCTGGGACCTGCCTCAGAAGCAGCCTGTCCTCCAGAGACCTCTTGGAGTGGCCTGGAGTCAGGGGTCTGGCTTAAGTAACAGCTCTGCCACTTGCTTATAGGCCAAGGAACCTTGGGCAAGTCATGTAATGTTCCTGAATCTCTTTCCTCTCCTGAAAATGTAAACTTTGCAAACTATAAAGCACTGTGCACATGAAGGCCAGAGAATAATAAATTCAAAATCTGGTCCTGAAAAAGTTCCAGGAAAATAAATAACCCCTTGCTGTGGCTAACAAAAGAAAGAAAAGCCAAAATAGATATAAGAATAAAGACAATCACAGGTTTTTTAAAAAGCATAATGATGTGGCAACAAATTTGAAAAGCTAAGAGGAAATGGATTAAAACCTGACAACATGAATTATCAGAAGAAATTATAGAAAATAGGCCAATTTCCACCTAAGCAATTAGAAAGCTGATTCATTATCTAGACTGGGAAGAGCCCGCTATGTACAGCCTGGTATTCGGCAGCCTTTAGAAAGCACCCATTTCCAGAGCTCTTTTTTTTAAAAGATTTTATTTATTTATTGTTAGAGGGGGAGAGAGAGAGGGAGAGAAACATCAATATGTGGTAGGCCCCTACTAGGGCCTGGCCTACACCCCAGGCTATGCTCTGACTGGGAATTGAACCTGCAACACTTTGGTTTGCAGGCCAGCACTCAGTCCAGAGCTCTTTAAGGTTTATTGGCCACAGCTCATTCCATGGAACTGGCACAGCCTCAGTGCTGAAACTACACAGGCAGGCTCTAAAAGAACTGAAGACCACTCCAAGTTACAAATGACTACTATGTCATAACCAAGTATAGTTAGTTTCAGATGTCTCAGTATCAGGAAAACTATCAGCATAATTCACTACACCAATAAGGAAAAAACAATCTTTTGATTGTATCAATTGAAACTAAAAGGAAATTTAATAATATTTAGTAGCCACAATGAATAAAAATTAAAATAATAATAGAAGGAAATTACTTCCATATAATAAAGCCAGGAAATGCCATTCAAAAATAGCAATCCTGAAGCCATTTCCATTAATATCAGAAAGAATAATGCTTAATGAACAAAATAAACTAAGAAACAAAATAGAAACAGACTCATAGAGAACAGGCTGACAACTGTCAGAGGGAAAGGTGGTTGGGGGCTGGGTGCAAAAAGTAAATGGATTAAGCAAAGAAAATAAACCTCATAGACACAGACAACAGTATGGTGACTACCAAAGGGAAAGTAGGGATGAAGGGAGGTAGAAGAAGGTAAGGGAGATAAATGGTGATGGAAGGCGACCTGACTTTGGGTGGTGAACACACAACACAATATACTGATGATGTATTATGGAAGTGTACACCTGAAACCTGTATAATTTTATTAACCAATGTCACTCCAATAAATTCCATAAAATTTTTTTAAAAAGAAAAAAGAATGCTGATATCACCATGGTTATTCAACATTGTCCTGGATGTGATAAACAAGAAAATAATAAACATGTAAAAAAAAAAAAGAGGACTAGGACTATAGTTTGGTAATGATGTGATGGTGGACCTAGAGAACATGAGACTCTAATTTTTTTAAAAATCTATTAGACTTAATAAGTTAATTTAGCAAGGTATCAATAATACACGCCTCAAAAACACCATTAGCTTTTCTCCATGCTAACAACAAAATACCCATATAAAGAATGTAGATATCTCAATAATCTTATATTATTTTAATGTTGAAATATTTTAGATATATTAGATAAAATAAAATTATATCAATATAAACTCCTGTTTCTTTTTACTTTTATTACTGTGGCTGCTTTTAAAAATTTTAAACTCTATTTGTAGCTTGCTGATTTGTAGCTGTTAGACACTGCGGATTTTGAGACAGACAGGGAAATTACATTTAGCATGACTTTGAGGAGCCCACTTGGTCACCCCCATCCCTCATGGCAGTCAGCTCTCCTTAGTCGCTTTCTGTCTGCACTGATCTCTGAAGGGCCTACTGTCCAGCACACCCCTTCCCAGCCCCCTCCTCACTTGCTCCTGCAGCTGAAATGCCACTCTCCCACTTTAGTATGGATAACTCACTGTCATCCTAAATGTCCACCCTCCAAGACACCATGCCCTCCTCTGAAAATGGGGTAATGACAGTGCCTACCTTTCAAAATACATGACATCACAAAGTGGGGTCCTGAAGCTAGCCAGCTTGATGAATGCAAGCAACTATTGGCATTGGCAAAGCTAAAAAAGGAGCAGGGGCTTGGTGAATGAGGAGGGGTGCAGGTAGGGACCCGGTGCCAGCAACCAAACCATGGGGCATGGGGGCTTTCTTTTCAGGCATTAAGAGATGACTGAGTGTTTATAAAGGGATTGGCATGACATGATTTCCATTTTAGAAAAAAAAATCACCTCGGCCCACTGTGGAGTTGCAACTGGAGAGGGAAGACAGCCTGGTCTCTACTAGGGAGGCACCTGGCTGCAGGTCTGGGCTAAAGGAACAGTGACCTGGGACACTGCATCATGAGGGCCCTAGAGCCCTGGGAACTGGAGAAACTAGTCAGGGCAGGAAGGGAGCCAGGAGCACCCTCTGAAGAAACAACAGCATTTAAGGGAAGAGCAGAGGAAGTGAAAGTGCCAGAGACCAAAAGTCAGCCAGAGCCAGGAGGGAGTATATTGGGCAGGAAAGGCAAGAGGGGAGATGGGGGCTGGTGGAAGACCGCAACAATGTGCCCTAAGTATCCAGCACTCACTTCGTGCGGATGCCTTCATGTTCTCCTATTCACTTCCCATAATAGCTCTGTGAGGTGAGTAAATACTGTCCCCTTATTCCAGATGGTGACACCAGAGCTCAGAAAGACTCAGTAAGTTGTCCAGGGTCCCAAGGAGTAAGTGATGTAGCTGGAATGAGAAACACAAACCCTGAGCCATCTGTGCTCCCCTTCATTACCCTCTGATGATTCAAAAGTCACTGTTTAAGAAATTTGGATTCTTCTGGAATTCCTGGAGAGGCCAGGCTCTCTTATAGCTATAGTCTGCAGTGAGAGATTGCAGTGTATTTTCTTCTTCTATGTATCAGCTCAACCAAGTCCCAGGAGATGAAAACCCCATTTTTCTTCCTTCGGATGCAAAATATGACTGGCTTCTGGCCAAAATCTGGGTGCGCTCCAGTGACTTCCACGTCCACCAGACTATCACCCACCTTCTGCGCACACATCTGGTGTCTGAAGTTTTTGGCATCGCCATGTACCGCCAGCTGCCTGCTGTGCATCCCATTTTTAAGGTATAGCAAGTGGGGGAAGAGTATCTGGATAGGGAGGGGACAGGACGGATGGGGAGGAGCCATGACGTCCTCACAGGACTATGGCTGGGAGTGGCCAGCAGAGAGACCCCCTGGAGAGATGTTTCTGGACAGTAATGCCTGCTGACAGCCCGCTGGTTCCTGAGGATACAGTGCCTGGGGACTGACACCCTGGTGGCATGAGACAGGAAGACAGAGTTTGAAGAGGCAAGTGAGTTTAGCATGACCCTGGTCAGAGTGCAGGTGGCGACCCTATCACTGCCCTTCCCTCTTCCTGAATCCTGTCAGCCGTGACTGTTGGGGTGACTGCAAGCCAAAAATATTGCCATGTGTCTCAGCTTTCCCATCTGTAATACAAAGATCGAACAGTACACCTGCCTCATAGGATTATTGTCAGGATTAAAATAGTTAACAAATTTAGAGAGCTTAAAACCTGGCCCATAGACACAGTCTGTACAAACACTGACTTGTCATTTTTATCATTATCACTATCACTAAGCATCAAAGCTTCACACCAGGCCTGCAACTACTGAGCAGTGAAGACCTTCATGCCAACCTGCATTTCTTCTCTGAGGCCTAGCATCACCCTCCACAGTGGACCAGATGGAGTTGTTGAGGGTTCCTGGGGCCCCGGGGAGACACAGGCACAGGTCTGGACTTCTCTGACATTTTCTGTGGCTCCTCCACCCAGCTCCTGGTTGCACATGTGAGGTTCACCATCGCTATCAACACCAAGGCTCGAGAGCAGCTCATCTGCGAGTATGGCCTCTTTGACAAGGTGGGAGCCTCCCACCCGACTCCATGCAGGGCAGACCCCAGCCTGATGGGTACCCACTTCCTAAAACCTACATCCCACCTCAGTTCCAGATTTCCCTCCAGACCAGGTCCCTAGACACCATGGAGTGGGGGTCCGGGGACGGTGGACAGTGGAGGCTGGAGGTGAGCACAGTGAAGGCTTCCCAGGTTCTGTGGCCGGTCTCTAACACCTTCCACCTGGCTACTGGGCAGTTCTCTTCTTCTGAGTGCATTCCCTACAGCTCACCACCAGCTCTTCCTCCTCATAGTTTCTCCCTATCACCTCTTCCAACCCTCCCCTCTTCCATCTTCTGGCATGTGGGTGCAGACCCTGCCTCCTGGCACCCACTCCTCTTCTGCACTAGGGACCTGTGTCACCCCTCCCCTCCACTCTGCTGCCCATCACTCTGTACACAGCTTCCCACCCTCTGCCCTTCCAGGTCATCAGTGCTCCCAACCCATTCTCCTCTTCGGTAGGGCCTCGGTCCCTACTCTTTCCTTACATTCTCCCAGGTAGTACTCCATCCTGCTTTGACTCCCAGGTAGCCTTACCAAGCCCGGATTCACCCCTCTCTGCCCCCCTCAACCCCTGCAGCCTTCACCCTTACCTCTCTCTTTCCCACCTCCCATTAGTGAGCAGCCACGTGGTTGATCCACTGTTTGAGTTGCAAATGGTAAAACCCAACTTGAACCAACTGAAGCTGGACAGGAGATATACTATCTCATGTGCCTGAACATATAGGGGTGAGGGAGCTTCAGATGAAAATGGACCCAAGGATTCAGTGTCCCTGGGATCCAAGCACATTGGCTCATACTCTTCCTCTCTCTAAACTGTATTTGCCTCCTTCTCCAGAAGGGCTTTCCCCCATGGGAGCTCCAGGCTCATTTTTCCATGCAGTGACCATAGTCTTCCTTCCCAGTACATAGCACCAGGAACTCCAATTAGTTCCACTTGGGTCAAACAACCTTTGGGGATACATGTCTGGCACCCCAGCACCCAAGTCCTCCTTGAAAGATTCTGTAACCTGAGTGCTCAGCCTCCGTGTGTGTGTGTGTGTGTGCATACCTGAGAGCAGGTGTTCCTGTATCTCAGCCACAGGGAGGACCAGGATAACTCCTTGTGCCTTTTTCCATCCCCCACCTAAGCACACCACAAGCCCTTAACAGAGTTGTGCAGGTCCTGGGGACTGGTTTCTGCTCCTTTCGTTCATCCAAATGTTGGTCATTGAAAGCAGTATTCAGACTTGGGCAGCCTGTGTTCAGAACTCAGAATGAGAGTAGTCACAAGGCTGCAGCAGCCCAGGTCCCCACTCTGCCAACTGCCCCCGCTGCCCTCCTCATGGTGGGAGTTTGCCCCTTCCTCTGCAGCTGCCCCTGGTCTCTGCACATACCCATCCACCTCAACCCCTTGCATTAGGTCAAGCAGAGGCTCCTCCCTGTGGCCTCTCCACTAGGCTGCCCTGGTGTTCTCCAAGTTAAACATCCTCCCACCCAACCTCACAGGATCTGGCTTTGGTCCTGTGTGCCTGGCCACTAGTTTCTCCAGGGAGCTCCGGGACCACACACTGGAGGGGGAAACCCGCCTCAGCTTACATCATTCTCTCTTCCCTCCCCATCAAGGCCAATGCCACAGGGGGTGGTGGTCATGTGCAGATGGTGCAGAGGGCCATGGAGGACCTGACCTATGCTTCCCTGTGCTTCCCTGAGGCCATTAAGGCCCGGGGCATGGAGAGCACCGAGGACATTCCCTACTACTTCTACCGGGACGATGGGATCCTGGTGTGGGAGGCCATCAAGACGTGAGTACATGCTGGGTATGGAACCTACTCTGTGTGGCCAGAGTGGGGGACTTCGAGGAGTGAACATGAGCATTGATGGATCTGGCCAGGAGCCTGCACGACTGACTCAGTAAGCCAGGTGCCTGGCTTTGTTGTCAGGGCACTGAAGGAGGGAGGGAGCAGGGGTGTGGGGGCAGGGTGACCTTAATGACCTGGACATTAAGGAATAAGTGACCGGGTCACTGATAGGGCCCTGCCTTGGGGCCTGGGGGCACAGCTCTGCAAACCCTGGCTGTATTGCTCACTGCTTGTTGGGCCCCTTCTCCTGAGCCAGGTTTGCAGCTGCTGTGGTGGACATCTACTATGAGAGTGACCAGGTGGTGGTGGAGGACCAGGAGTTGCAAGACTTCGTGAAGGATGTTTATGTGTATGGCATGCGGGGCAAGAAGGCTTCAGGTAGGGACCACTCCCAGCCCTCCTCCAGTCCTCTCTGTTGCTCTTCCCTGTACCTCTCAATTTCCTTGGGCAACACTGGCCTATAGTAGTCACCTTAGCACCTGGTGCTGGGGCCAGAGTCCCCAAGGGACTCCTGGCCACCAGTATGCCTCATGGGGACATTTCAGGGCATTCTGTGACCCTGACAGCCTGGGTCAGAAACATCAGGAGACTAAGCCAAGCTGCTGTCCCTTCCCAGTGTGTCTTGCCCATGCCCATCCCTCCAGCACTGGTGTAGCAGACCCCAGGGGAAGATGCGGGTGGAAGTGGCACTCTGCTGGTCAGCTATCCCTCCTGGAAGGCGGGGCCTTAGCCAGCTCCTGGTTCTGCCTTAGGCTTCCCCAAGTCCATCAAGACCAAGGAGAAGCTATCCGAGTACCTGACCGTGGTGATCTTCACAGCATCAGCCCAGCATGCAGCAGTGAACTTTGGCCAGGTGGGCAAGGGCGTGACAGCCGTCTGGGTGGGAAATCACCAAGATCACCTTGACCATGACTACTACTGACCCACAGGGTGAGGTGCCCCTCTTCTTAGTTTTCCAGCCAGCCAATTAGGTAGAGGAAGCCGGATGGAAATCAGGCAGCCTCAAGGCCCGAGCCAGCAGGTGTTCCCACTGAGGATTCTGTCCACTTAGTGGAGGACTCTGGCAGGCCACAGCAAGGGACCTGGTGGACGGGAAGGAATGCACAAGTGGGAAGTGGGAAACACAGGCAGGCAGTGGCTGGATTGCATGTCTGTGGCTCTCCCTGCAGTATGACTGGTGTTCCTGGATTCCCAATGCCCCCCCAACCATGCGGACCCCGCCACCCACAGCAAAGGGTGTAGTCACCATTGAGCAGATTGTGGACACACTGCCAGATCGAGGCCGCTCCTGCTGGCATCTGGGTGCAGTGTGGGCATTAAGCCAGTTCCAGGAGAATGAGGTGAGTCCATTCTGCTTCTTCTGGCAGGCAGGTTGCCCAGGTTTAACCCACTTCTTAACCTCAGGGTTTTGTGACTCAAGACTCAGGCCAGATACTTGCCCTCCAGGAATCCTGAGTTCTGAGGCTGAAGTAGCCACAAGGTCCTCGGGCCTGAAGCTTGAGAGAGTTCAGGGTGGCTGGGGCAAGACAGCAAAAGGGACTCTGCTCCACTGGTGACACTCCCCACAAAGTCATCCCCACCACGCCCAGCTGTTGATGAAGGTTTCTTCTGTGGGGTTCTCTTTGGCACCCCAGAAGCGACAACTAAGAGTTTCCTGGATGTCATTTCAAACATTTCCATACACCTTGTTTAGGCTAGTCTCAAAGCTGGATGTCTCAGTAGACACAACACTATAGCATTAGTTCAGTGCTCTACAGAATGATTGTACCAGGCCCAGACTCATGGGCATTTAAGTTACTTAGGGCACTTGCTAATGTGTTGGTCCCTCACTAATATCTTTGGATATGTTTCTTTATACATGTGTTCAATAGGACCAGAGGATGCACTCCAAGTAGGGGAATTTCTAGGTCAAAGAATGTTGAGACTGAACTGCCCCCCACAAACTAAATCCTAAATACCATCAATAGCATATGATGCTTCTCCCACCCTTTCCAGCCCTGTATATGAAACTTTCCAGTTTAAACAATAGGGTTTTTTTTGAAACAGATCAGTTATCTAATTAGGTTTTTCAAAAGAAATTTAGAACTTCATTTTATGAGGATAAAGGCCATTTGTGAGAGCAAACACAGAGCGGAGGTAGCCCTGGAGCTGGGGAATAGCTTTGATTTTTGGCAGAATTTGCGAGTCCACGGCTTTCTGATCAACCTTGTATTGCTCTGTAATCTCGTGTTTCTCTTTCTCGGTGTCGAAGATCTCTCCCTCCTGGTGTCTGGGCTTGCGCAGCTGCTGCTTCTTGACATAAGCGTCAGTGGATGCTTGGGGATTTTCACACCACTGATATCAATTTTGGTGGAGGCGGCAATGACAAATTTCTGACGTGTTTCACACAGAGGAACTCGATTAAAGGCCAGAGGTCCAGTCACAAGTAGCAAGCCACTGCTCAGCTGCTTCAGGAAAATCACCCTCTTGCCCCTATGGCGCCCAGTGAGGACGATCAGAATGGTCCTGGGAGTGATGCTGGCCTGCAGTTTTCTCACATGCCGACTGAAGGGTTTCTTGCCGTGGCTCAACAGCTTTCTAGGCACGTCTTCAGTAGGATAGTATCTAGGCATTTTGCGAAGTTTAACCACTCGGATACCACCATTCTTGTCGCCACCAACTGGTTTAGTGACAGTAGCCATAACTTTCTCTTTTTTCTTTTCAATCCTGGATTTAGCTGCAGAGTATTTCCTCTTGTACATGGCTTTTCAGGAATACATAGCTGACCGGGAGTACCTGCCAATTCCTCCGACTAGGACAGGGTTTCGGCTGCAGTGGGGCTTCCCCTTCTTAGGCATCTTGGCCTTAAGGTGACCCTTCTTAACCTTGCCACCAGCATCAGCCTTCTTGGCTTGGGGTTTCTTCTCCTTAGCATCCGGCTTCTCAGTTTTTTCACCCACCATCTTGCAAGATGGGAAAAAGAACAATAGTTTTTTTTTAAATATGTCTAGTTTTAATTTGCAGACATCTGTGTGAGTGTGCAAACGAGCACACTATCTCAAAGGGGTGGAAGAAGGCCAGTGCTGGCCCCTCTGCCCATTGCCTGGGGCCAAGACAGAAAGGTGGCAGTGCTGTGCAGCACAGGCCAAGAAGGCTTCCATGGCCACATGCCTGCCATGGCTGGGGCCAACAACAGCCTCCATATTTACCTGAACCATTACATGTCCTTATGGAGCAGAGAAGTGCAGTTATTTCTCCCACTCATCTGTAATCCCCCCATCTCCATCATGGAGACTTCCTTAGGGAAAGCTACGTTGGGGATGGCATTTGCATTCTTAAAGCATTCTCAGCAGGAAGCAGAGGATGACTCCCCAGGGCTGTCCCCATGGGTAGGATAAGGCCTGTCAATTAACACTGCTGCATTGCAGAGTAACCTATTTGTCTGTCTGGGTTCTCAGCTATTCCTGGGCATGTACCCAGAGGAGCATTTCATTGAAAAACCCGTAAAGGAGGCCATGGCCCAATTCCGCAAGAACCTCGACACCATCATCAGCGTGATTGCTGAGCGCAACAAGAATAAGAAGCTGCCATATTACTACCTGTCTCCAGACCGGATTCCCAACAGTGTGGCCATATGAGTGGCTGCCTGAGCCAGTCTCACCCCAGGATGGCCACCTGTTCCAGCCTATCCAGACTCCAGCCTGTCCAGGTGGGGAGGCTCACAGGGCAGTCCTAGGGCAGGCTTTTTGGCCTTTCTCTCCTGGAATTCTGCCCTCAGGCCCCAGGCTGACTGGCTTCAAACAAAAGGCTTCCCCAAGATGGGCCACATTATAGCTAAGCTTCAATGCATGTTCCTTTCTTATTCTTCAGTCTTGAGTGAACCCCATACTTGGATCCAAGTGTAGAAACACAGCAGGGCCCCTCCTACAAAGAAAAGGATGGTGCAGCTTCCTGCCCTTCACCTAGCTCAGCACTTCCACACCAGCAAATCAGGATAACTGATAGATGTTCCTTCTTGTTGGAGACATAGGATGATTATTTTCTGTTTTATTTATGCTTAGTTTAATTTCTTGTGTATAGTACATGCCCAAATAAACTCCTATTGGGTGAATTAAGAATTAGTTGTCATAAAAATAAAGTTCATTTAAAACAGATTTCCTTCTACATGCTGCATTCCAACCAACTCAAAACAGCTCACATCCCCTACCCCCCACACAAAAAAACTGTAATCATTGTGATTCCATCTAGGCAGAAGCCTCTCCACTACCCCCAGTCTGGACAGCTTCAAGAAGCTCAGCCAAACCCAAGCAGAATAAAGTAAACCATACTTCAGAGTCAAACTTCTCAAAACCACAGTTAAAGAGAAAATCTTGAAAGTGGTAACACATATAACACACAATAGAATGATTTTAATTACAGATGGACTTTTCATCAGAAACTATAGGGGCCAGAAGACAATGGAACAACATTTTTAAAGCTTTAAAAGAAAACAATCACCAACACAGGATTCTGTAACCAGCAAAAATATCCTTCAAATGTGAAAACAAAATAAATTTTGAGGTAAATAAAACTAAGAGAATGTGTTGCCACCAGAGCTACACTACAAGAAATGCTAAAGAAAATTCTTCAGGCTGAAGGGAAATGACACCACATGGAAACTTAGATCCTCAGGAAGGATAGGAGAGTATCAGCAATGGTAAAAATTTGCTAAATTAAGAGACTAATTTAATTAATTCCTCCCCCACTTAATTCCTTTAAAATGTATATGACTATTTAAAGCAAATATTATAGCCTTCCATGTGACATTTATAAAACATGTAAAGATAGCATAAAAGAAAATGGGTATTAAGTGGACATTTTCATTGACATGGTTTCTACGTCTTATATCAAGTGGCCCAATATTAATCCCAAGTAGTTTGTAAAATTTTAAGTAGATATATTATAATCCCTACGGCAACCACTAAAAACAATGAATAACTAAAAACCAATAGATGGTATTCTAAAATACGTAAATAATTAAAATAAAGCAGGAAAAGAGGAATACAGAGATAAAAAGAGGGAACAAACAGAAATCAGGTAAGGAAATGGCAGACACAGAACCAACTATATTAATAATTACATCAAAAGTTAATGGACTAAAAACCCCTACAAAATGGCAGAGATTATTAGAATAGATCTAAAAATCTATACCCCACTGCAGTTATCAGTTTTCTCCACATTAATCTTGATTCCCATTAATAAGATGGCTCACATTTAATTGAGCAACCATTTCACTTCACTGAAAATGCCATTACCAAGATCGGCTTCCCTTAATCCAAACTATGAGAACCTACTCCTCCTTTTTCACTCCTGAATGGATTATATTTGTGTCTTGACAATCAAGCTGCAAATATCTGCAGATACCCTGTATGAAGGAGACAGAGTCCCGTTTTTACTTAGTTCATCATGTGCTTTCCTCTGTGGATACAAGAGGGAACCTAAAGGGGCCACCCAGGAGGTTCCTTGCCATCAGCAAGTGATGGTTTATGTTTTCTTCACTTAAGTAATGGACTCCCCATCCAAACAAAGAGATTGTTGACCAGGGCAGATGTACTGACCTCTGTATTTTCTATGTCCCAAGTGGCATTGGATATACTGAGGAAAGATCACAAGTTTTAAAGCCCAGTTTAAAGGGCTCCCGTTAAAGCATCCTGATGAAGCTCAACTATAGGTAATACCAGGCCTACAGTGATGCATCACCCATTTCAAGTTAAATCAGCTCCACATATGTGATTCAAACTAATGATACTAGTGCCTTTGTCCAGAGTCTCTCCAGGACATAGATTTTTCCCACATCTTAAATAAATTGTGTATCCTGCTAGCTCAAAAATAAGTAAACACATAAATTAAAGTCAATAACCAGCAAGAGACACACTTTAAATACAGAGCAAAGTCAGCAAGTTTGGCAAGCAATCTACAAACCTGGATTTTTAAAACAGCATTTTAAAAATGTGAAACACATTGCTAGCTCAAGGGCCTTACAAAATCAGGTCATGGGCTGGATTTGACCAGTGGGCTGTGACTTCACAGCCCCTGATACAAAGAGACTGTAAGATTTGTGAATGGCAAATAAGCACATGACAAGACACACATAAAAGTGATCAACACCATTAGTCATTAGGGAACTACACATTAAGACCACAATGAAATACAACTATACATCTAGAAGAATGGCTAAAATTCTTGTATTTTATGTTGGTGACTGACAACACCAAGTGTTGGCAAGCACATGAATTAACCTTCACACATTGTGGGTGAGGATATAAAATGGTCCCCTTGCTTTGGATAAAAGGTGCTTACTTTCTTATGAAACACATCCTTACCCTTTCCTTAGGAATGGAACTAGCATTCCATTCCTAAGTATTTACCCAAGAGAAAACATATGTTCACAAAAATATTCTTAGCAGTTCTACTCATAATAGCAAAAACTGTAAACTGAAGTATCCAGCAATAAGAAAATGGATGAAGGGATTGGTATATTCATACAATGGACTATTAATCA
The DNA here is from genome assembly GCF_022682495.2 of Desmodus rotundus. Classification (NCBI taxonomy): domain Eukaryota; kingdom Metazoa; phylum Chordata; class Mammalia; order Chiroptera; family Phyllostomidae; genus Desmodus; species Desmodus rotundus. Next base: position 68,947,452 of record NC_071390.1, on the reverse strand, counting down.
ACAATAAAAAAGAACGAGGTAACTGATACAATAGCATGGATGAAACTCAAAAGCAATGTGCCGGCAGAAAGAACTCTTATGCGAAAGTGTATATACTGTATGACTCCATTAAAACCAAGTTCTAGGATAAGCTGAAATCAAGAAATCAGAACAGTATTTGCTTTGGGAGGCATGGGGACAGGGTGGACTGAAAAGGGCCATCAGAATTTTCAGGATTGAGACAATGTTCTGTATTTTGATAGCAGTTGAGTTACATAGGTGGTACATACATTTTTCAAAACTCATCAAATGGTATACTGGAGATTTGTGCATTTTACACTGTAAATTTTACCTAAGGACAAAAAGAGCCATAAATACTGAATTCTAGGTAACAATATGCACACTGAAGTGAAGTATACTCACAAGCTGCAATTTACTGAAATTTACTCTGAAATGCATGAAAAAAATAAGTTGATGGATGAATACAGTGATGCATAGATGGAGATACGCGGTAAAGCATATATAAAAACATGTTAATTGTAGAACCTATAATTATTAAAACTTTTATATTTAAAATTACTCATAAAGAAATGTTGGAAAAATTCATGAATTGTACTTATTTGCCACTTATATAAAAGCAGTTAATGTTCTTACATCATAAAAAGCACTCATGATTCAACGTAAAAATACAGAGAAAAATCCATAGAAAATGGTCAAGGCATATGGAAACTTGCAAAAGCAGAAATGGGCAGTATACAAAAGACGCTCAATCTCATTTATCTGAGAAATGCAAAGTAAAATATCAATGAGAAAATGAGGGGATGACATACATTTTAGTTAACAATTTAAAAAATAACACATATTGCAATGTAAGGAAAGAGGCTCGTATTTTCACAGTGGGAAGATAAGTGAATAATTTTGGAGATAATTTTGGCAACTTAAAATGTCTCTATTCCATTTTTCAACATCTAGAAATTTGTCTTCAAAACCACCTCTCCATCCCAGTAGACACCCAGGTATACAAAGTTAAAGGTCAAGGATGTGGATTTCTCCTTGTTTCTAGTATCAAAAACTAGTAAGCAACCTAAAAATTTATATCAACATGGATTTAGTTAACTAATTTAATTAACTTAATTCTGTATAAGTTGAAAATAAGGTAGACACACAAAAGTATTAAACTGGTTGTTAGGTGAAAAAAGCAACCTGCAAAGTGGTATGTCGTGTGATCTCAATAAGCAACATGCATTTTTATATAAAGTTCTGATTTATTAAAACTATGTGATGCCTCTACTGCCAGTGTCTCAGCACTCCCTGCCTGGGCCCTCAGTATGCACCCCTGCCCTTCCAGCAGGGGCCTGGCATGCTCCCAATGACAGCCTTTCCCTGGGGAAAGGGTTGTGTTTGATTTTCTTCTTTGGTTTTTATCACGTTGACATATGCCTTCCCTCTCCTCTTAATGTTTAATCAGACATTTCATCTTTTCCAAAGAAAGGTCAGTCACCTTGTCATCTGATCCTCCTCCACCAGCCACAACTTACCAAACAAGGGTCCATGAGTTCATCTCTGGTAGCCACAGAAAGCTAAAGCCTGAGGCAACAGGTTTTCCCAAAGAAGAAGAGTTTATCAGTCAGGTAGCCAGACAAGGAGACCAGAGACGAAGCTCAAATCAGTCTGCTTCGTCCAGAGTTTGGGGATGAGTTTTAAGGGGATAGGGAAACAAGCTGGTATATGAAAGCAACTTGGTCATTTATGGGAAGATACAGTAAGGGGCTTCTGTAGCAGACCCTCCTGGACAACGGAAACTTCGCTTCTGAAAATGTTCTAGTGTTCAAGTTCCAGTCACGTTCTGGTCCTTCAGTTACATGAGAAGGGGCAAGAGTTTGGTTCCAGGGTTATCCTGAGGAGGGATGGCGCATGTGCAGTGCTGTCTCTGTAAAATAACTCAAAAATTTCATTAATTACCAATCGTCTACTAGTGTGCTGTTATCACTGACACCCCAGGGAATGAGGAGCAGTGAGTTCGTTCTTGGGCAAGGCCGAGCAGGTCTCACAGCTTCTGAGCCCTCAGTACTCTCTTAGCCTCCTGTGCATCCCAGCCTGCTGTACTTCCAGGCCTCCAGGAAGGAACATTGAGCAGATCTTTAAAAAGGGGCATGTGAAGACATACCAGCACTACCTTTACCTCTGAAATTCCCCTGAAGGGGCATGGCGGGATGGTCAGCCCATTCCACAGAGGAGGACACTGTTGCCAGTAAAAACCCCTGGAAGGAAACCCAGGATAGGCAGCCCACCTTAGGGCAGCTAGGCCCCAGGATAAGCCATGCTCCTCCTGAATGCTTCTAAGTGATCCTGTACCAGAGTACCACGCATTTCCAGCATTTTGAAAATTTACCTCAAGTTCTTGCCACCAAGCCTCGGAGACATAGGAAGGACTCTGGCAAAACAGAAACTGGTCGGTTAGGTAACTGCTTATTCAACACTGTACGGAGGTTCAAAATGAGCCACCCTTAAATGTGCCTCAGTGGTATGCAGATTATTTTGAGCTAATGGCACTTTTAGCTTTAGTCTTAAGAAAAAGTTCTGCCTCTCCCTAATTACCTAGAAGAACTTGAATTAGGGGCCTTGATTTAGAGATTAGGTTTTTGACCTATCTATAGGACAGGACAAACTTCTCTTTACTAACCACCTTACCTCAGAATGTCTCACATACCTATGTTCCCTTCTTGTCTCTGAGCCTCTCCTATATGTGGTGTCTCTGACTCATGTATGTGGGGTTCCCATACATATGTATGTTTTGAGTTTATTTTCTTTTGAAAATCTGTCTCATGTCTATTTAATTATTAGAGCAGCAAAAGGAACCTTGAGGGTAGAGGAAAGTTTGTTCCTCCCTCACAGCAGCACTGCCCATGGAACACCACAACCTGCCTTGCTTCCTCCATGTTAAATGGTGGGATGAGCCCAGAGACCCTAACACTGTCCCTTGGGCCTGTGCCTCTGAAGGGCTTTATCAAAGGGTGTGAGAGAATTGAAATTGTTTGCACTTCCTCCCAGATACAGTTCAGGGATGGGGGTGGGGGGAGGAGAGCCTTGAGTCAGAGAAGCACATGGTGACTTGGTGTAACTCAATGCCCTCTCCGGGCTTTTTCCCTGGCCATACACAGGGTCAAATTAGAGGAGCTGTTCTCATTGTTGGGGAAATGTGGAGGGGAAGCAGGGACCACTGTGAAAATCCAATACAAGCTATGGGCTTGTATCCTTGTTCCTTGTTTCCTGAGGGACAGGATGTGGGCACTCACACAATCCTCAAGAAACCACACACCACCTGGACAAGGAAAGAGCCCCTTGGCCAGGGTTCCCAGATGACTGGATTTCACAGACCAGAAAAGTTTCGAAAGAAGTCTGGAGACATTTGGGTTACCAAGTTTTTGTTGGTATGAAGAAACAATCATTAGTCAACCAATCAACAAAAAGCACCACCACCAAGACCTTCCATTTAGCATACTATCTTCTTCGTTTCATAACAGATAGCTGAACATCAGAGAAGTAGTATAGTAAGGTTAATGGACTGCTCTATTCTTTCTTACACACTAACCTATGTTACCTCTTTTCCCATCTCCCCTGGGCCCCTGCAGACTATACTACATCGGTGCGAGACCACAGCCAGGCCAGCTCACCTCAGGGGACTGTCTGGCAGTCTCCTCTAGAGTATGAGAGGTAAACGTCCAGGGGGCCAAAGTGGAGCCCATGTGTAGATCCCTGAACTGCTGGATTGCCGCACCAAGAATATATTGAGGTAATGCCAGTGGAGTCTGGACTCTGCTCCTCTCATTTCAGCTCCAAGGGGGAGCTAGGGAGAAGCAGGGGAAGTGCATGCTTCTCTGATGGTTGAGGGTCTAGACCAGGGGTGTCAAACTCATTTTCACCGGGGGCCACATCAGCCTTGTGGAAATAATTTTAGGACCATATAATGTAACTACTCCTTAACTGTTAACTGTTAACCAGTTGAAATTACACTCAGCCCTTTGAAAGCAACCGCAAGGCTGATGTGGCCCCAGTGAAAATGAGTTTGACACCCCTGGTCTAGACCCTGCCACCTTAGAGGAACTGTCAGTTCAGGAAGGCATGCTCTTCCTCTCTTCCTTTTACTCTGGAACTATGTCTCTCATCTCTTTCCAGAACCAGCCATGTAGAGGTACAGCAGGACTCCTGGTCACAATGGAACTTCTCAGGCTAGGGAAATGACAGGCCCTAGAGAGGGGCCCATGGCACCTCCAATATGGGCTGTGACCAGCAACTCAACAGGCACCATTCATACGGACCAAAGGTTGACCAAAGTTTTCTATGAAGGACCATGTCAATAACTTAGGCTTTGCAGGCCAGAAGATCTGTCCCTACTACTTCATTTGGCCATTATAGCAGGAAGTCAGCTGAATACAATATGAAAATGAATAAGCATGGCTGTGTGCGTCCAAGGTTATTTATAAAAACAGGAGGTTGGCCTGCAAGCAGTAGTGTGCCACCACAGAAGACTGAAAGCACCCCCTAGAGGTGGTCACGCAGCAGTCCTATAACCCATCACTGTGGCTAGTGTCAAAGAACAGAAAGGCCTGCAGATCTTAAGCCTACCTGCAATAAGACCCCATTTGGTGTTTCTTCCCCAAAGCATAGAGGCTCCTCTCAGGTAGTCGCCCACTTCATATTCCTACAGAAGCTGAGTCCTCTTTCAGCTCCACCTCCTCACCTCTCCTCCAACCAGTTGAGCACAAGCTCAGGGCATGTCCTGGCTTCCCTCTGTCCTACAAGCACCTAACCTTAGCTGTTACTCAGGTAAGGCTTAGCAGGTGCGGCAGTTCTGCTGGCTCTGCAGTGGGCCCATGCTCCTTTAGAAGCCTCAACAGCTCCACCCAGTTCTGGGGACCTCTTCTCTGCAGGAGGGAGGGAAGACAGTTGGCAAAGTATCCAACTCAGCTCCCGCGTCTTCTAGAAGCCTACCGTGGTGCCCTTAACTAGTGGATGAATTCTCCTGGCTCACCTAGGGTACAGTATGTCCAGGACAGCCCTGGTCTCTTTCCTTTCACTTCATGTACACAGGTAAAGCTGTGTGAGTAAAGGTTTGCAGTCTTTGACTAGAGGATCTGTGGTACCGCCATTAGTCTGGGAAGTCCTGTCAGCAGCCAAGAGAGGCAGCCAGGCTAAGCTATGCCAGCAGTCCTGCTGGACCTCCACACCTGGTTCTCTTGCTCAGTTGGGCTGTGGTTTAGTAAATGTTTTAACAGATAAGGCTAGTTAAGCAACCCAACTGCTCCAGCAGTCATGTTGCCATACACACCCTGGATCTTGAGCCTGGCTTCTCTTGAGGCAATAAGATCACATACAGCCCACATACTTCCAACAAGCACACTTGTGTGCACTGCTTCAGTTTTCACTCCCATGCCTGCACACCCTCCAGAACCCATCCCCACCCCACTCCACCAGTATCGGGGAAGCTGTCTTCCCTCAAAGAGCAGGTGAGGAAAATGGATACCTCCAGAGAGTATGTGATTTTCCTCCCTGATGTGAAAGCCACAGGAGCCCAGAGAGGTTCCCAGTTTCCTGGCAGGAAAACACCTTCATATAAAAACTTCTTTGTAAAGAAGTGCTTTATTGCTGCATTTAGACATCCCATGTATAGCACAAATGAGCCCATGTACAGAATATTATTCAAGTGGTGATACTGAGAAACAGTGAACACACAAAAGAATACAAAACTAGACATCTAGATAACTAGAAATTCCCTAAGTGCCTTTTAGAAACTACCCCACATATGCCAGTGTAAATTTGTTTTTTATTAACAACCAACTTTCTGGAAACATTTCATCTAAATAGGTGATGATTGTTTATGTCTTTCCCAGGCTAGAGATGGAAGCTGCATATTTCGAATCATATCCAAAAAGGCTAAGTATTTCCAAAGTGTATTTGTATCAGGACAGAATGTTCCCAGTCCTCCTCCAGCCCTACAGCTGACCACCAGGCAACAGAAGCAGCTCCAACCTGTCTGGGCATTACCTGAGGCTCGGGAACTGGCCCAACTGCCCGGGGCCTGTATATCTGTACCCAGGTAGGGCAAACCTGAGGTTTTAAAACTAGACCCATAAGACTGAAAAAAGTGGATTGAAGCAAAAAAGCAGGGCATGGGGTGGGGAGACACATGTTAGAGTCCTAGAGTAGGAAGCGACCTTTTATAGATTTTCAGGAAATTCTTAAACTCGGGCACAAAAACCGAATTACTGCTGGCAGCCAAAGAAGTCAGAAGCCCTTGAGTTGTACTGTAACTTCTTGGGGAATAAAGGTCGGGTCAGAGAGGGCTGGCTGGTGACACCCCTAAGGGCTGCTGCCATCTCTCCATTGCCTGGCCCACAAGTACCAGCCCTACTGGCCCTGAGACCTGAAGGCTCATCCCACATTTCCATATGGTTCAGTCAAATGCCATCCTCCTACCAGAGAGAGGTGCAGAATGAAAGGAAACTGGGGATGAACCCCCAAAAGCATTTAGAGGGCAAGTGACAGACTAAAGGGAATACCTGGCAGATCCACTGTGCCCACTAGATGGCAGCACAGCACAATCTTGCAAGGGCTTCAGGCCTCACTGCTAGCTCCTGGGGGAAAATATTAGATCCACTCTAAGAATGGAGTCAAAGGTGCTCAACTAGAATCTGCAAGAAAAAAGAAAGGCAAGGGAGCATCCGTGTGTCTTTCCAGGAGAGAAAAGAAGGACCTGGGACACACCTCCACAGGCAGAGAAGTTTTTGGAACTTGGTGGGAGGTGATGAGATAAAGAGAGGGCTTCACAAAAATCTGGTTGGGCTTAAGAGCAACACAACATGGGTACAAAAGCACCTTTGTCATAGGGGATGCCAGCTGCAAAGGGTGGACTGCCCAGGGGCTGGTACTACCAAAGCACACTTACCTCTCTATGGGAAGTCTCAGTACTTTTCAAGCTCAGCATAAGGGGTTCTATCAGGGCAGAGGAAAAGACTCCTGCTTAAAAATCTACCTGTCTTCACATGACTCATCACCAGATGCGGGGCCTTCCTTAGGCCATTTTGAAAGGGCAGAGTCAGGGATGAGCAGGATCCAGCAACCCTGAGTAAGCAGTCTGCCTGGTGTCTCCAGGCCGACAAGGGCGATGGGTAATTGCACTTTGAGGCACCATGAACACACAGGCATGGGCTGGATGTGGCTGGGGGACAGCAAGAGGGTAAGCTGATCAATTTTCAGGGGCTGGCGTGGTGCCCAGCCAGGGAAAGACCAGGGCAGTGCAGCTCCCTAGATCAGAGCCCATAATCCTGAAGAGTCAGCCTCTGGGTGGCAGAGGAGGTGGCAGAGCACAGTCTGCTACCACATACTCTCCCCCAGAGCTCAGACACCCTTCGACCTCCTAGTTTCCCAAAGAAGCCACAGGGCTTCCCCTCTGGAAAGCAAAGGACTCATCTTGTGTTTACTTCATCCTCTTAACACAACAGATGAGGCACCTAAGGCTCAGAGGACTAAGGGCAGGACTCCCAGGCACATGCAGAGACACCTGGAAAGCCAGCATCTCGGACATCCATGTTACACGGCAGATCCTCCTGACTTAGTTTTCTGGAGTTCACTAATTTCCCTGGACCAATGAAGCTAGTTTTTAAAAACAGAATTTTAAGTAGACTTTTTGGTGATGATTTTGGTTTTGTTGGTTTTATGAATCCCTGATGACAGAACAGACTGATTGCAAGGCCAGGGGCTCCTAAAAGATCACCTCTATTCAATCTAGTTAAGGCAACAAATGGCTGGGGGCGTGGCTGAGGGCAGTAACACAACAGGCCATGGTAGTTTGTAGCTCACTCCTGGCCCTTGTCCCAGAGCCAGCCTGCTGCCTCTCTGCCTTCTTAGGTACGGACTCTGGCTAAGATGGCAGGAGCCCAGGAGCACCTACAGTGGACACAACCTAGACCAGGTTGGTGCACGCTTACTCTTTTAGTGTGAGGCAAGGATAGACTAGAGAGATTTGTCTATAAGGGAATAATTTCTAAATACTCAGTTTTGTTTTAATTACTCCTTTTCCTTTCATTTAGAACTCATAAGCTCTTCCTTTTCAGTGTTGACCAAAAAAAATTTTTTTAAATGTTTGGGGCAGGCTTTTTTATAAAGACTTATCATAGAACAAGCTTGAAACCATAGGAATGAGGCTCGAATTGCCATTTAGAATCCATTAATCCCCATGAGATGTTATGAGAAAAGTGTCCGACCTGTCTGTGCTGCATTACAGTGACAAGTCTTTAATGGACACAGAATAGATGTCACATTTCTTAGAAAACAAAAGGCAACAGGGTTTTAGATCTGTTATAACATGAAAGAGATAATTAGGGTCATGAAGAGGAGGTCTCTATCTATATGAGACACTCATTTAAGTTTCAATTTTACTGGACACATAAAATTAAATATAGATTCTTTTTTGTAAAGTGCTGTTTGCTTAGTGAAATCACTTGCCACCATGCACAGAGCACCGTGGTCCATCTGCTGAGCACTGACAGTGGCAGCACTGGAAGAGGGAGCTCACCCCCTAGGCTGTCCTTAATGAGGAGGGAAATCCTCACGCCATGACTAGACTTTCCCAAACACTTGGCTCCAGGGTGGGGTCTGCCGCCAATTGGAAGAGTTGTACATCAGAGCCTGGGTGCCATCCGGCTCCTGTTCTTCCCTCAGGTGTGACATTTTATCCCTCATCATGCTCGAGACATCATGTGCCAGCTCCCTATCATGGTGTCATGAGTCTTCCACCTTCCCTTCCCATAGATGTGCAGGTAGAAGTGGAACCCAGACATGTCCAGACGATGTGAGAGCTTTCCAGGATATTCCATGAAGAGGGTTTAGAAAAAAAGAAACCATTAAAAATAGTCACCTGGCCAGTCTGTGCTATTAAAGCATATAAGAAAAGGTATACAATTGGCAGTAAACAATTTCTGTGAGCTGTTCATGGACGTCCAGGAAAACTATACCCTCCACACAATCAGATGTGAACGATTTCTGGTCCACTGCCTTCAGGTTCTGTGCAACAAGAAGAGTTTGTGTCGGAATGACGGATTCCATGTTCATCTTTATTTTCAAAGTTGGGCTCTGTGACCATAGTTTTTCCAAAAATATTCTTTTTGCTTGTTTCTGGACAGTTTTGAACATAGATGACTCTGTTATAAGCCTTGAGTCTCTTCCACAATTGCACATACACTTTGCACTGAACGTACATAAAAAGAAGTCCACCAGTAAAGCCAATGGCCACCACCACCAATTTAGTCCAAAAGGGCCACTCTAAGATTCCTGGAAGGAAAACACCTGGTTAGCCTAACAGATGACTTTATTTAAGATCTTAAGTAAATAAAACACAACTCATGAACTTCCCATAACCCATGGATTCTTAACTCATCAAAGCCTATCTCACTGAAGGAGGGGTGGGAGAGGGTGTTCACTCCCTTATATCCTGCTCTTCCAGGAAGCAGTTCATGGAGATTCTCTCTCTCTCTCCATGATTTGATCTCTTCCGACTGGGTTTTCAAAACTACTCCCAACAAGAGAAACATCCAAGTAGGATGGCTGGTTGCCTCACAGTTGGTAGCCCCTTCCAGAAACCCGCACATTTGAGGTCTGACTTGAAAATCAATCCAGAATAACACTCCAAGCCTGAGACCCCAGGACCTCTGTGCTGAGTTCCCCTTTAGTTCTGAGCACATACCTGTTGTCTGTCCCTGCTTGATTTCCTCAGCAGTGCGGTCGATGAGCACATACAAGGACCAGACCACACAGGTGATGGCGATGACATGGAATGTCACTGAGCACATGATCTTCCTGCGCTCGCTGGCTGTCATCTGCAACTTCTCCCACTGCAATGACAGCATGCAGGGCATGAAGCTCAGGCCCACAGAGTAAAGGCTACAGTGGGGGTGGAACTACTGTATATGGGTAAGATTGGCCTTCCTCTACTCTCCCCCTTTCCCAAACTAAATGAACTTCCCCAAATACCCAAAGTTCTTTTCTTTAAACTACTTGGCTTCAGCCAGGTTCCAGGTACTGGTATTCTGTCCACAGCCAACTTCCTGTGCAATGAAAAGAAGCTGGGATCTAGGTGAGCTATGAACCACGACCAGCAACTCCCTGTCTGCTTATTCTCACAAGCAGACATCAAATGGTTCGATAAAGAATTCTGTGGTTTCAGTTCTGATTAAAACTGCACATTTTGAGTCTCCCTGACTTGCTGACTAGCATGGGTGAGAGGAAGATGAGGGTGATGATGCCACAACACTCTAGCAGGTAGGTCACACTCCATCGTGAAGGTGATGGCGGAAGGTGTTCCTCCTTTGATCCTCTGCTACTTTGGCAGCAACAACTTGAAACTGATGCTAAGAGTTACTGGTACAAGCAGTCTCTGCCAGTCCCATCTCCTCTAGGAACTCATGAGTTTACTCCAAATAGCCAGATTTTCTTTCTCATTTGTCAGTTTCCGAATCAGAAGAAAACACATAAACGCAGAGAAAAAGAACAAAGTGTAAACACTATATATCCTCTGCCAGCCCTAGTCACAGTCTCTTTCCAGATGGTTCTATGTGGGAGAAGCTGAAAGCAGAGCCTCATGGATTACCTAGAAACCAGCACAGAGAAGGTGCCCAGTAAATCAGAAGTGCCAAAAAGACTCCATTTTTTAAATAGTTTACGCTTGACTTCTCTGAAGTCCACATTGCTTTCTGCTATGGTTTCGTACATATTCACTTGGCTTCTTTCCTAAAATACTCTCCTGATCCCTGATTTCCTATTATTTCCTAAGACACCCTCAGTTCAAGCCTCTCATATTCCCCTGAAATGCTCACCCTCATCTTTTTGGTGTATGCTTTTCTCCAGCAACAAGCTGACCTCTGTAATCTCCTTTTATTTCACCTCCAAATCCTACTGATCCTTCAAGAACTGCTTCAACACCCAGACATTCTATGATGCTACCAACACTCTACTTCCCAGAACGCTAGCTCACAATGAGTCCTTCCTTTTCTAATGTCTGGTATGTTCTACTGCCATGTAACTTAGCATGTAATTGGCATTGTCATGTGCTGTTATCTGATGATGTGACTGATTCCCTTTTCAATCTACGTATTAAAATTTTGAGGTAAGAACTTATGTTCTGGATATACGCAGACACATCGAACAAACAATGTTTGCAAGGATGTGAGTGCAGCAACAAGGCTCCTCTCAGAGGAGCAGAGACATGGGCCTGACAAGGGCTGAATTGCCTGTAATGCCTTTGCTTTCTTTCTTTTCCCACCCACTCCACCCTCCCATCTAAATATTTGTCAGGGAATAGACAAGTAAATGTACTATGTTATGCTTTGCTTTGTGCTGGGGAGAGATACTAATCTCTAATATACAGTTCTAATTAGAGACACGGCATGAAGAGTTAGTACATATAAAGTTAAATGCTGACTAAAATATCACAAAACAGGTCAAGGACCAAATGACTGATGCAGATAAGCAAGCAGTTTTAGTCTGAAGAAAAAAGAAAATGTTACGGCTAAATGGTAACAAAGGGCTTCTTCCTCAGAGGAAGGACTTGTAAATCAGTACCAGAAACAATGATCTCTACCACATGATGTACGCACCATGCCCCACTCTTCAGAGAGGCAAGCGCAAGCAAGCTAAGGCTCCATCCAGGCCCAGGTGCTCACTCTTCAGGGGCATGCATTTCAGCGAGGTTAAAGCACTGCCCAGGGAAGTACCCTCACACATACTTTTCTCAAAGGCTTCAGCTTGGTCTCCATGATGAACTCGTACTTGCAGAGCTCACAGCAGCGTGTGTCAGAGCTCTTGATCCACTGCTGCAGGCAGGTCTGGTGCACGAAGTGCAAGCTCCCTGTGCAGTGGCAGGGGGTGATCAGAGGGCTCTCATCATCCCCTTCACAGTGACAGATCCTAGGGCAGCAGAAAAGCCAGTCATTATGAAGAAGGCTACACAACAGGGAAGGTAACACTTCAGTGGAAGGTTGATACCCCCAAAGACAACATTCAGAAATAAACATCACGAAACTGACTGCAAGCACAAAAACATACAAACATAAATGAGGACAATTACTACAAACTAAAAATTTCTAGCTTACCACACCAACATGTAAAGTCTAGATGGCATTTGGCGTCAGAGAGGAAAACATAATGTAAGTAATGAGAAAGCAGTCACTTTTGGTAAGACTTAAGAATTTCACTGAAAGACAACTTTAAGGCAACAAGGAAGTGTCTTCCAGAACTTAAGATGTTAAAATAATTTGAAAAAAAATTTCTGTGTGAAACAGAATGAGAACTATACCTTCCAAATATACCAGTGATTTAAAAAGATGGTGGAATTTTTTTTTTAAGCATAATCACTGACCTCTGCTCCACAGACCACAACTACACATTCCTGTCAGAGGGAAAACAGAGAAATCACAGTACCTCTTCTGGACCTAAAAAACATTACAAGGTACTGCAATTTCATTTCTTTTTGCAGGACTACTCACAGGAATAAAGGAGAATTTTAAATCATTCATTATATCAAAAGGTTCAGGGTACATGCAACAGGATATAGCTACCTAACTTCCAGAAACTAAACAGACTTTTGAGAATCAGAATAGTCTTTCCCAGCAGCTACAGGGCAGCAGAGATATCTGGAGTGAAAGAGCTGAGCTCTGGCCCCGGGCAGGCTCTCCACTGTTTGTTTCTGATCCAATGGTTAGACATGATAACAGCTGGCCCTAAGGAGGGGTGACTGAGGAAAGGCTGGAATGGGGAAGGCGTAAGAACCGTAACAAAAAGTGAATTATGAAAGATTTTAGGGGCCAGACAAGGATGCTGCACATGGGAGGAGATAAAGGTAGAAAGTGGAATTAAGATCTGGAGAGAGGGGGCTGCATCCAAGTTAAAAAGAGGGGAGGAGGGACAGCCTCTCCCCATACACATCATGTTGTAGGTGGAGCAAGGGGTAAAACTGAGGATGTGAGGGGCAGGCAATCCTTAAGATCTAGACCATCAAACTGAAAATCTTTCTTCCAATTTCTTTATGCAAAGTCTACTTATTTTTAATTGAGAAGAATCGGCTTGACCTTTACTATGTATAGCTTCTTCCTCTTTTATCATCTGTGAAACTGTCTTGGGGCCCACGTCAAAGAAATTGGTTTTTCAAATGATTATCAATATTCTATTCTTCTAGAGAAAAGTATTAACCCACAGTTGTCTAAACTGCCTACTAATTCATTTTCCTGAAACTTCACATATTAAAGGCAAGATGAGGTTACACAGGTGTGGGGAGCAGAGATGGACAGAATGGTGGTTCTTGGCAAACCAACCTGCAAGCATCCCCTGATGTGGACACAGGAGAGATGGGGGGGCATTGTTCAGAGAGGGGAGAAGAACAATCCAGGTCACTGTCCTTCTCCACTGAGCAGAGGGGTGCCCGCAGGACCTTACTCTTCAATTTTGTGGATGTGTTGTCCTCAAAGACGTCATCATCTCCCATTTCATCAGAGCAGAAGCCTGTGCTTCCTGCCAGCCCGCTGGAGGACTTGGCAGAGTGCAGGTGAGCTGCGCAGCTCTCCAGCTCATGGAACCTGTGCAGGCTATTGGCACTCGAGCCTTGCGAGAGGGAGAACAGGTACCTGAGCAGTCTCTGGCTTCTGGAAACAGCCTCACCATCCGCTTTCTCTTCCAAAAGAGGAACACGCATGCCCTCCTTGCCACCTTCCACCTCTGAGGCAGTTGAATTATTGGCAAATATGGATGAAACACAAAATTGTTTGGAATGGCCAAGAGGTTTGCAATTCAGAGTTCTTTTTTGTTTATGATGGAACCTGTCAATTCTGAGACATGGATCTTGAGAGAGTATCAGTTTCCCTTCAGAGCAAGTTCTTTCCACATAGTCAAAATTTTCCAAAGGGTCCTGGGCCTTCTCCCCCACATCATTTAAGGATTTTGAGAACTTTAGTATTCTTCTGGCTTTGGTATTCTTATCAGGCTTCCAGGCCTGGACCCATTCTGAACTGCCGGAATTTCTCTTTGATGCCTGTAATGTGTCTTTACAGATAACTGTCACAGTGAGCCCTTGTGTCAGAGAACTCTGGCACTGAGGAACTTTCAAGACAACAGCAGACTGCATGGGACTGTGGTGACAAAACTCAGAAAACACTGCACTGGAACTGCATGCAGAGAACAGTGGAATAAAAACACAGAAAGTAAAAACAATTTTTAAAGAGAACAGACATAAAAGTGAAGAAATGAGACTCATGTGGTAACTTGGTGAGCAAACAGCACATAAATCTGGGTCTACTGTTCGGAGCAAAGGCATATTGACAAAGCAAATGAAAAATCAGGAACCTAAGACACTAATGCTTACTTCTGGGATGAAATGAACCAGTGTAGCATCTGAAGCGAGTGTTACCTGCAGATATCCTGATTGGAAGGTGTTACAGAAGTGCGAGAGAAGGCAGACACTGGAGCCGACACCAACGGAGGACCCCCAGCCTGTAACAACATACCACCCGTCAGTGTTTAGGAAAGAATCAAGAGTACTGTGAATACCATCTCCTTCTGAAGGGAAACGGGGAGAGAATCTAAGGATGCCTGCTATTTCCTACTGCTCAGTGAGTAACATGTACTAGGTCCCTACAAGCTGAGACAAAACAAATCAAATGGCCCCCTTCTTTTCTCATATGTGGGTGAAAAGTGAAGTGAAGAAATATTTGAGCCTCTGGAACAGCACCACTCATTTGCAGATTCAGTGGTCATTTATTTCCTAAGCATCGAATTTAATTAGTTTGTACATAGGTCACAAAACCAAGTGCTACAAGGTGTATGGAAAAAGCAAAAAATCTGCATAGTATATCACTTCTGGCACTTGCTTCCCTGCTAGCAAGTTTCTGGGATAATCCTAATAAAAGGTGGCAGGAGGTGAGCACTCTCTCCTACTTATAACCTCATGGTTAGGCTATAAAACCTGCTACTCTGCCAGAACTCTTTACATAAAAGGGAGACTACAGGGCCACCAATCTATAGCTCAACCTGTGGCCCAAGAGTGGGGTGAGCACAGAATGCTCCCAAGAGTTCTAATGAAAACAAGTAATAGAGAAAATTTAAATTTGAAAGAACATGTAGCAAGAGGTCATGAGATAGAGCAAGGGCTCTGAAAGGCCATGAATAAGCCCAAATTAGAGAAAAGATCTAGTAGGGTGAGGAAACATCACAGCGAAAGAGAAGTGGAAGGAAAGAAATAGCAACAGGGAGTGTTGCTGAGCTGAGGACACAAAACCACCACTAGAGGGTCCTGCAGCCGTGCACTCCAGCCTTTATGGGGCCCTTGGTAAGCCTTATCAAGATGCAGATTCCTAAGTTTCCAAGACCCTCCCAGTACCATACATTCTCATGTAAGTGCATTCTTCTCTCCTAGGGAAGCTAGCCTGAGTGAGCATATGCTCCATACAATCTAAATAGCCACATGAAAATAGTATACCGGTCCCTTGTATCTGGGGAGATTAATTCTAGAACTCCTCATGGATACCAAAATCCACAGATGCTCAAGTCCCTTATTTTAATAACAAGGTGCAGTATTTGCATATAACCTATATTTGCATATACGCTACAGCAGGGTGTACCCACACACCACTTCATTTGCATGGAATCAGGCAGTGCTCACGTGTGGCAAATTCAAGTTTTGCTTTTTGGAACTTTCTGGCATTTTTCTCCCTCTGAATATTTTCAACACACAGTTGATTAAGCCTGCAGGTGTGAAAGCCACAGATGTAAAGCCCATGAATATGGAAGGCCAACTGTACTGAGTCCATTATCAAGAGCAAGCCACATCACTTCTCCACCTTCCCAAGGATAACTCAGGTGGCCTTCAGCCCTGCTCCTTGGTCCACAATTCCCCAGCTTGGGCCTGCCCCCACCCTTTTGCTAAGTACCACCCCCAGGGGTACACTTCCACCCTGGCACTCCAGCTACAGGACACCTGATGAGAGTGAGCCACCAAGATAGGCAGCACCATTACCCAGAAGCTCCTGAAAATGCACCAGCTTGGAGAGAACCAGGGCTGGAACTTGAGGTGTTCAATGGACCACTATTCCTGCTCTTCAGCGTGGAGAGTAAACATCATTTTAAATCCAACTCAACGTAAAGAAACTCATCCCAGAAGTTACATGTTATCATGCTGCATGTGTGTGCTAAAACCATGTAGCATTCAATTTGCACATCTTCTGAGTCAACAAAGAATCTACACTTATCTTTGAACAATGTACATATACGAACATTGGGTATATTTTCTTTGTAAAGTTCCTGAGATTCTAATGTAAAATTTATTTGGAGACATGAAAATGACACCCCCAAATAACCATTCTGATTCTTCCTAAACCGAATTGAGGCTAGGGAGGGTTTCAGGACCTATGTGGACATTATGCTGTTACATTCCCATTGCAGAAGCCACCCTCCTGTGTTTTCTCCTGCACTCTCCTCTCAAGAGAGCCATCCCAGGCTCCACTCTTGGGGGCTCCTCTGGCAGACCCCAGCCCAGACAGAGAACAGGCACAGGCTCTGCTATCTAGACTCTGAAGATGAGCATAGCACCTGTACTGTCACTTACTACAGGGAAGTGGCTGAGGGTAGCTGCACTAAGGTCCCGAACTCCTAATCTGCCTGTCTCAGATACTCAGTCCTACTCCTATCCTGAGGCAGAAAGCCTGCCTGAACTTCTTGTTCCCATCTTTTATTCTTTTACTTCTAAGGGTAACCAGTTCTGTTCAGCATCTGTATACAAGGCCAGAAATGTATCATGAAAGCCACAAGCTGGTCATGCTGTATTGTAGGGGAGTGAGACCTTGGACGAAGGGAGGACAGGAATGCCCAGCTATATTCACATCCTGTGCCCTTGAAGCAGGGTGCAGTCAAGAGGAGGGCCCAAAGAAGGGATTTATAATGGGGTCCAGGACTCGGGGTGTCCAGGAAATATTAGAAAAATGTATGTAGGATGTCCTCACCCCCACAGGCCTGAGCCAGGGGGGATGGGACACATGGAACAGGGCCATTCAGAGCTGTTTTGGGTAGCAAGAGCTTTGCAGCTAACCCCTGGCACAGTCATTTAACATATCTATAACCTTTAACTGGTTTCATGGATGTGTTAAGTAGCTGTGGCCATGCTTTGAGCCAGGGGGATGGGACCAAATTCCACCCAAGATGGGACTGGGAAGCAACTCCCCCTGGTTACAGGGCCTGTGAGAGCGCGGAGATGATTGGCTCCATGCCATGGGGCCACACGTGCCCAGACTTACTATGGCAGCCCAGTAAAGCTGGAAGAATACGGGGATGCTGGCAGGTGTAACTGACTGTAGGAGGAGTCAGAAATGGGGCTGCAAAGGAAGATGGGCACTGGGATTTAAACCTAGGCCCGGCAGCCATAGAGTAAGAGGAGACCACGTGGCTCCAAAGTAAATGGGGAGGAGACCATGTGGCTCTGAAAGAAAGAGGAGACCACGCGGCTCCATAGTAGTAGGGAGGATCACAAGGTTTTGGGAGAGAGAGGAGACCACGCGGCTCCAAAGTAAATGGGGAGGAGACCATGCGGCTCTGAAGGAAGGAGTAGACCACGCGGCTCTGAAGTGGGGAAAAGGACCACGCGGTTCTGAAGGAGAGTAGAGAGGACCACGAGGTTTTGGAGTGCTTCTTCTTGCCACGCGGCTTAGGCAGCAGGAGAGACTTTGCAGCCATAGAGAAAGGGGAGAGAGGACTCTTGCTGGTGGGCCATGAGAAGGTGCCACATGGCTTTGGATTAACTGGAGATTGCAGCAGCCACACCGCTGATGATGCCGGGAGCCTGAATCATGGACTTCTACTTCTTTTCCTGAGACACGGTACCCCAGACTGGGCACAGGGAGAGGGAAGAACTGTGCATCTGTGGGTATTCTAGAGGACTTTAGTATCTTATTGAAGACATTAGGTCATTATTCTAAGTTTGTGTAACTTTTAAATAAACAATTCCTTTCCTTTTCACCAGTCTCTGGCATTGAGAGACATCCTTCCTCTGGCGGCGGGCATTGCGAACCTAGCAGGTCGGCGTGGGGGGAAGGAACCTCCAGAGACAGAAAGGGGGAATCCTTTCTGTAATAATTTATCGTGAAGGAACCACCCCCTGCCTCTGCTCTGTAACACCCTCACTACTATGAGGTCAGCTCTCCTTCCTCTATGTTGTTGAGTCAAGTTTAGTAGCTGAGACTGAAGTACAGAAGGATGTCCCCTTTCCACACAAGGGATAGAAAAGTGCACTGCTCCCTCAAAAGCTAGAGGGAATTTCCTAGTTATCTCATTTTCTGTTAGATAAGGACATTATCTCTTGAAAGCAAGTATACTTTCCTGTAGTCTGAAGGGAAGGCAAACCATGTAGGAGGAAAGTAGGATCTTATCTGGACAGTGAGGTCCTTCAAGGGTCAGTGTACTGGAAGGAGGCTGGTCTCATACAGGAAACTGAAATCAAGAAAAAATGGTCTCTCACTCCTGTTCTGATCTTCAAGTAAACCGCCTCAAAACGGGAAGTCTGGGGTAACAACCACATGCCCATGATAGGGGACTGATCTGAGATAGGAGGAAAGAATCTCAGAGCAGAACAAAGCCTGCATTCAGAAAGAGTAGACTGTCTACACTGTCACAGGACCTGTGATCACTTCTCTGCAAAGTTCCCACCAGGTGTATCACGGTAAACTCACACACAGTTGGGTCTGTACTTACAGCAGAAGATTGCGCCTGTGAGACTGTGGCTGCAGTCCCAACCACTGCTGTCTGTTTATTTGGAAACTGGAAGAGTACGAGCATTCTCTCCCCATGTTCCTGCCCTCATCTCATCCTCCTCAATCCCACAAAAAACATCACGAGGCACTCCAAGCCTCCCAATGAGAAAAAAAAAGTCTCTCTTCATGTTAGATCATGAGGTTTCAAGGAAATTTTAAAAATCTACTTGCTATAGTTTTATATAAATACAAACCAACAAATGCTTTATTCTGGCTGACTCCAGAGTGAGGAAACAAGCATGATTTGTGGGGTCATCACAGTTCTCATAAGAGGCCCCTTATGTCACCAGCTAAAGAGGAGCCCAAGCAGAGTTCAGGACCAGTCCACATGCAGATGCTCACCAAAGCAGAGCTGAGCAACTTTATAGAACTTATCTGGTGGTATGCTGAGTAAAATCTATCAACCTACCTATGAGGATTTAAAACACTGGCCTGATCAACAACAGCAAAAAAACTGAAGCCTTAAGCTTCAAATATGATTACAGGGTTAACTGTCAAGGTCAAGGCAAGGCAAGGGCCAGCACTGTCTGCTCAGAGCTCAGAGCACTGACAGCTCTCCAAGGAGCAGTAGGCAGGGTGGCTTGGGGGGGTGGCCTCAAGGAAAAAGGAGACTCTGTGCCACACCTCACTCAGGAGAGCAGCCCCTCCCCTCCACAGGATCAATGACAGGACTGTTGTAATAAAAGGTGTAAATGTTCCATATAAGAAAATTCAAATGTATGGAGAAAACTTAGGCTCTCTGTTCCTGAAGTTCTTGGTTCTCAAACAAGAAACTGTCATGACAAGGAATGTAAAGCAAGCTCAGTACAAAAAAACTTTCACAAAAATCTCCTCTTTGTAAAATGTTATAATCAACCATGCCAAACCTCTGGATTCTGTTTAGGCCTAAATCTCAGTTGATTTAACTTCTTAAGAATGACAACTACTTTCATACATTCTGTTTTGCAATAGTCGCCTTCAGTAGTTGCCTTCCCTATCAGACTCAGTGTTTTGAATGATTTTAATCAAGGCTGCCAAACACGTATAATGAAAAGAAAACTTTCCACATATTCTTGGTAGAAGTTGGCATTCCCCCTTTCTCTGTTTCTTTTTTAGAGAACTTACTGCCATTGGAAGGACTATGTTAACAGACTTATCAAGTAGACTTCTCCATCTGAGCAGGACACCACACTTACCTTTCAGGCTTTTGCTTCAACTTCCTTCCCTTGTTCCATCCACTGGGTTACTTCACAATCTCACTCTCTACCACCTCCTCCTCCTGATTTGTTGCAAACTACCACTGGGCTTTCTTTTCTTTTACCAGCAAAGCTACGTGTAAACACTTGAAGTCGCAGGTCCCTAACAAAAGTTTACATCAATAGGTGTTGGGCCACAAAAAATGGCCTGGTTGGTTTGCTTGCTTTTAAGCCAGAAGGAATTTGAAGATGGAATGGATAAGGAGGGTTAAGTGGCAAGTAGGGCTCATTTTTACAACTGGCCTCAAATTATAGTCTAACAAATCAACTGCTTAATAGAAAAAATGGGAAAGGAAATATAGGTGGCTCTTCAAACATGAAAAGAAGCTTAATCTCTATCACAATGAGAAATACAAATTAGGTAGTCAGTGCCGGACCTGGGAGCCCACAGCAGCCTCCATGTCCCATCAGACCTGCATCCAAGCAAGTGAAGATGTTAAAGATGTCTTTGCCAGAGCAAGAAATGGAAAATACAGACTTCTGAAAATATCTATTGAAAATAAGAAACTTATGATTGGATCATCCAGTCAACCTTCAGATTCTTGGGATACGGATTATGATTCCTTTGTTTTACCCTTGTTGGAGGAAGAACAGCCATGCTATATATTATTCAGGTTGGATTCTCAGAATACCCAGAGGTATGAATGGATATTCATTGCCTGGTCTCCAAATCATCCTCCTGTTTGTCAAAAAATGTTATATGCAGCAACAAGAGCAACTCTGAAAAAGGAGTTTGGAGGTGGCCACATTAAAGATGAAGTATTTGGAACAGTAAAGAAAGATGTGTCATTACATGGATATAAAAAGTATTTGCTGTCACAGTCTTCTCCTGCCCCACTGACTGCAGCTGAGGAAGAATTATGACAGATTAAAATAAATGAGGTACACACTGACGTGGGGGTGAACACTAAGCACCAAACACTGAAAGACGTAGCCTTTCCTATTTCTCAAGAAGCTTTTCAGGGTTTGGAAAAATTGAACAACAGACAGCTCAACTATGAGCAATTGGAAATAGATATAAAAAATGAAATTATTATTTTGGCTAACACAACAAATACAGAACTAAAAGATTTGCCAAAGAGGATTCCCAAGGATTCAGCACATTACCGTTTCTTTCTATATAAACATTCCCATGAAGGAGACTATTTGGAGTCCATAGCTTTTATTTATTCAATGCCTGGGTATACATGCAGTATAAGAGAACAGATGCTGTTGTTCTAGCTGCAAGAGCCCTCTGCTAGACATCATAGAAAGACAACTACAAATGGATGGCATTAGAAAGAGAGAGATAGACAATGGGGATGAGTTGACTGCAGACTTCCTTTATGAAGAAATATACCCCAAGCAGCATGCACATAAGCAAAGTTTTACAAAACCAAAAGGTCCCGCAGTTAGAAGGGGAATCCGAAGACTAATAAGGGGTCCAGCTGAAACTGAAGCCACTACTGCCTAATATCATTATATTAAGTACAACAATACTAGTTCTTTAAAAGTCCAGCTTTTAGTACAGGAGAACTGAAATCATTCCATGTTGATATGTAGTAATGAAAAAAATTGTACTTTTTGGAAAATAGCACTTTTCACTTCTGTGTGTTTTTAAAATTAGTGTTATAGAAGTCTCATGATTTCTATTGTTGAGTTAAAGCTAGAAAAGGTTTCAACACAGTGATGTTTAATTTTCTTACACTGTTTTCACAGAGTGATGATTCCACACGTTCACATAATTCTTCAAGTTTTTTACAGATGGGCCAATCCAGAAAGTCTAATGTCTGAAAGTAAGATATATTTCTTATTACTCTGTAGTGAGACATCAGATTTTTTTTAAGGGAGAAAGAACTTAAACTATTCATACTACTTAGGGAATATGTTAATAACCAGCTTAGACTTTCTAAGCTGAAAATCAGTGTGCCTAAAGGGAAAGATGCTTACTTTAAGAGCACTACTCTCAAAATGGGATCTTACGTGCAACGTTTAGAAACAGTGCTGTATTGCAGCAGTACATTAAAGCTGTATATTAACGCTTATACAGCTTTAGTGATCTCTCTACTGCTTTAAAAATTTCTACTTCTAAAGTAAGTCATTTTATTGTCAGTAATGTGAGGCCAACTATTTATGCTCAGTTGGATATTAAATTAATATAATTCAAAAGCAAGTAATACTTAAAGTCAATAATACTGAAAAAGTTTTAAACATCAAGATTGGTATTGCTCCAAAATATATTTATAGAAATATGTGCTATATCACTTTTGAGCAAATATTCAGGTTTAATCAAATTGTTTTAAAGTCCCAGTACTTATCAGCCTAAGACAGATAAAATGCTTAAGAATCTTAAGAATCTTGTTTCAAAAAGGACGCCTGCTTTCACCACTCCCATTCAACATAGTACTGGAAGTCCTAGGCACAGCAATCAGACAAGAAAAAGAAATAAAAGGCATCTAAATTGGAAAGGAGGAACTAAACTGTCATTGTTTGCAGATGACATGACAGTGTACATAGAAAATCCTATAGACTGCACCAAAAAACTACTTGACTTAATGAATGAATTTGGCAAAACAGCAGGATACAAAGTCAATACTCAGAAATCAAAGGCATTCCTGTACACCAACAATGAAACAACAGAAACAGAAATCAGGAAAAAAATTCCCGTTTGATATAGCAACAAGAAAAATAAAGTACCTAGGAATAAACCTAACCAAGGAGGTAAAAGACCTGTACTCAGAAAACTATACAACATTGAAGAAAGAAATTAAGGAAGACACAAACAAATGGAAGCATGGACCATGCTCATGGATTGGAAGAATTAACATCATCAAAATGGCCATACTGCCCAAAGGGATTTATAGATTCAATGCAATCCCTATTAAAGTAACGAAGACATATTTCACAGATACAGAGCAAACATTTCAACAATTTATATGGAACCATAAATGACCCCAAATAGCTGCAGCAATTTTGAGAAAGAAGAACGAAGCAGGAGGGATCACAATCCCTGATATCAAGCTGTATTACAAGGCCACTGTAATCAAAACAGCCTGGTACTGGCATAAAAACAGGCACATAGACCAATGGAACAGAACAGAGAGCCCAGAAACAAACCCAAGTCTCTATGGTCAATTAATATTTGACAAAGGGGGAGGAAGCATAAAATGGAGTGAAAACAGCCTCTTCAACAAATGGTGTTGGGAGACCTGGATAGCTACATGCGAAAAAATGAAACTCAGTCACCAACTTACAGTATACACAAAAATAAATTCAAGGTGGATAAAAGACTTAAATATAAGTTGTAACATCATAAAACTCCTAGAGGAAGACATCGACAGGAAAATCTCAGACATTCTACCCAGCAACATCTTCACTGATATGTCCCCGAAAGCAGGGGCATAAAGGAAAGAATAAACAAATGGGACCTCATTGAAATAAAATGCTTCTGCATGGCTGAAGAAAAGAGCATTAAAATGAAAAGAGAACCAACTATATGGGAAAACATATTTGCCAATGATACCTCGGACAAGGGTTTGATCTCCAAAATATTTAAAGAGCTCACACGACTATACTCCAGGAAGACAAAAAACGCAGTTAAAAAATGGGCAAAAGACTTGAACAGACACTTCTCCAAGGAGGACATACAGAGGGCCCATAGACATGAAAAGATGCTCAGTGTCACTAGCCATCAGAGAGATGCAAATTAAAACCACAATGAGATACCGCCTCACTCTGGTCAGAATGGCCATCACAAACAAATCAACAAACAAGTGTTGGAGAGAATGTGGAGAAAAGGGAACCCTAGTGCACTGTTGGTGGGAATGCAGACTGGTGAGGCCACTGTGGAAAACAGTATGGAATTTCCTCAGAATACTAAAAATGGACCTGCCTTTTGACCCAGCAATTCCACTGCTGGGATTATACCCTAAGAACCCTGGAACACCAATCCAAAAGAACCTATGCACCTCAATGTTCATAGCAGCACAATTTACAATAGCCAAGTACTGGAAGCAACCTAAGTGCCCCTAAGTACATGAGTGGATCAAAAAACTAAAGTACATTTACACAATGGAATTCTACGCAGCAGAGAGAAAAAAGGAGCTCCTACCCTTTTGCAACAGCATGGATGCAACTGGAGAGCCCTATTCTAAGTGAAATAAGCCAGGTGGTAAGGGGCAAATACCATATGATCTCACCTTTAACTGGAACATAATCAACAGAAGAAAAAAGCAAACAAAATATCACCAGAGACACTGAAGTTAAGAACAATCTAACAATAGCTGGGGGGGGGGGCACAGTGGGGAAAAGGATTTTCAGGAACTACTATAAAGGACACATGGATAAAACCAAGGGGGAGGGTGAAAGCAAGGGAGGGAGGTGGGTTTGGTTGGGGTGGGGGGAGTGGTGGGGAGAAAATGCAGACAACTGCAATTGAACAACAATAAAATAATTTAAAGATTGAAAAAAATTCAAAAAAAAAGAAGAATCCTGTTTCAAATTATTTCAAAACACATTTAAGTGTTTTCTAAAGCTTTGCGTTTTCAGTTAGAACCTACAAAGATTTTGAGCCTCCTTTTTCTTTGATACTTGAAATGGAGCTAGAATACTTCATCATATTAAATCTGTTACACCTGCTGTGAGAGCCATAACTTGGAGGTGTTTTCTAAATGAACTACGGGGATCCAGGTTTTGTAATTTTTTGATCTAAACTTAAACTTTATGCTGCATAAAAGAATATCAGAAATGCACATTTCATAGTATAAAATATGAAACTCACTTTTACACCTTATTATCTAAGGTAATATATGCACCTTTTAGAAATAACATGTGTGTTCAAGTGAAGCATATTATAACTAATTATAGTTCGACAGAATTTCTCTAGAATTAAGAGTATTTGTGTGGGGTTTTGTTTGTTTACAAATAATCAGGCTATAATGTTTAAACATGCAAAATAATCAGCAGTAATGTTGCACTTGTTTACTAAAGATACACTTTAAGTTGTTCCATGGGTGCACACGTAGACACAACATACACACAAATTCCTGCATTGAGAATCCTGAAGCTGGCAGTTTTAGTCAGAAAGATTGTTGACCTGTCATGAAGGCATAAAATAATTTAGTTAATTCCACCACACTACATGAAAATAAATGGACATTCTGAAGCATAGATGTGATTAAATGGTGTTAAATTAATTATTATTAAACTAATGATTCTTGGGGGAAAAAAAGAAATACAAATGAAAACTACAATGAAATATACCAATATCAACCAAAAAAGTTTTTTTTTTTTAATAATAATACCTATGTTGGCAAAACTGTGGGCAAGCAGGCAGGCTTATACATTGCTGGGGGGAAATCAAACTGGTGAATCACCATATTACCATGGCAATTTGGCAATTTCTCTCAGAATTACACATACATACAGCAATTTTTTTTTCAATTTTTAAATTATTTTATTGTTGTTTAATTATAGTTGTCTGCATTTTCTCCCCACCTCTCTATCCCACCCCAGCGAAACCTACCTCCCTCCCGTGCTTCCACCCTCCCCCTTGGTTTTGTCCATGTGTCCTTTATAGTAGTTCCTGAAAACCCCTCTCCCCAATTCATCCTCACACATTTGGTGGCAAAGGGCTAGAGTAACCTCAATGCCCATGAGCTTGGGGACTGAATGAGTCAATACAGGTACGTTGATAGAAAGGAATGCCAGGCAGTCATCAAAAGAAGGGAAAGCGCCTGGTGCCGAGTTCTGGGGGAATGGAGGGAGCAGGCGGTGGGGACAGCCACACTGTATACATTGGCAATGTGCAGACTCTTTATCAAGGGAAGGGTGCACACTCTTAAGGCTCCTGATAATGGTTTCTCTGAAGCCTGGAAGAAGAGCAGAGACCCTGGGTAGAAGGACAGTGACTTTTCATGGAGACCTCTTCCAACCATTACACCACTTTTCCCATGAACAGGCAGGTATTTCTTAAATGCAAATCATTTTAAAAATAACAAGCATTTGAAAGTTTAAGAAGTAAAATAAAACTGCAAAAACACAACCAAATGTAATGATTTTCCAACGCTGGGAAGACTGGTAAAGAAATTAATTTAGTAGGTCATGACCTACAGTTTTTAAAACAATAAAATAAAATAGAAAATATCAAGAGTACATCTGACATCACAAAGATTAAGTCTTTGGAGGGAATTTTTTCTTTCAGTTATATCTGTAAGTCAACTGAGTTTCAATGTAAAAACTACTTCTTATGAAGGATCATTGTCAAAAAAATTGAAAGTTGTACTATATGTACTATATGTACATACAGAATACACAACAAATGAAAATAAGCAAAAGAATATCGCTAAATCAAGACAACATGTTATGCTGTCAGCTCTCAGAAGTGAGGGGCTCTGACAGTTACCAAGACAGATCTTTCTTCTATATGGATAGCATTTGCCACTTGTGTTAGATTTCTATTGCTGTGTAAAAAATTATCACAAACTTAGTGGCATAAAACTACATTTATGTATTGTCTGACACACCATGTGATGGGATCCTCTGTTTAGGGACTCCCCCTTTATGATGGCTCTGGGAAAGAATACACTTCATTCAGGTTGTTGGCAAAATGCAATCCCTTGCAGCTTCACAACTGAGGACCCTGTTTCCTTGCTGGCTGTCAGCCAGGGGCCGCCCTCATTCCCCATCAATCCCTCCCCATCTTCAAGTCCACTCTTGCTTGCAATCTCTGACATCCTCTGACCACCAGCCTGAGAATGCTGTCTGCTTTTAAGAGATCATGTGATTCTATTCAATCAATATAACATCATGAGAGTGATAGCTTATCATAGGTTACAGGTTCTGGGCCTTAGGGTAGGATGTCTTTGGGGGATCACTTTAGAATATTTGTTTACCAGACTACCTTACGTTTCCTTCCTGCTCAGGAGGTTACTAAATGCTACTGCCCTCCCACTCCCAAACCAAGAGATAATAACCTGCCCCCTCCTGCCAGCTCAGAAGACCTGACTTCATATAATAAAGCCAAATAAAGTCTCTCACTTGGTGTTTAGATACTATAATGTACCTACTGAGATTACATTTCAGGAAATTTATGCTTAGCACAGAAGTCAATGACAGACGCTGATTTCTATAAATAAACACCCAGCTGTATTCAACTTGAAAAATGAACTACAATTAAAGAAGGAGAGGCCAGTTCTGGGACTGCTCTGATAAACACATGTTACATCTCGATGAAGGGCTGTGCCAAGAATGAGCTTACACAGCGGCAATTAATTAAAACTAGCCATCTAAAAAGTCAATATAGAATATATACAATATAGGATTCGTGAAGGAGTGTGCAATAAAAACTACTGAATTCTAAAATAATTTCCCTTATAAATGACTCAGCATTGCCTGGCTAGTAGCACTAAACACTGAATTCTTTTCTTTGGTGGCCTTTCAGGGTGAGTTAGAATTACATGAATAGTACATCATATCCCCAGCAAAATGAAAGGGATATATCACAGCACTGCTAGAGTAAGGTAACAGCTGCAAGGACCTTCTCATGGCTCATTTTCCAAAGCAGGTCTTTCAGCTACTGTTGGGGATCTTGCAAATGTAGCTTGCTTTCAATAAATTATACTGAACACAGTGATTTCTGGGCAGAGATGGCTTCGCATTCCCAGAAACTATAAATGTAACCACAAAAATACCCAAAATCACCAGAAATAATGGTTACAGGACTGTGTTTCTGGGCTACTTAATAGTCAAAAGGACCCTTTACTACTACAGCTTCCTTTAAATATTTAACTGCAAATATAATAAAAAATATTTTTATTTTCAAGATTCTCCTTTGAGAAAACTCTAGGGTAGTGGCAAAAGCACTGTTTTTTTATTTTAAAATCTTCATTCTGTTTCTGTGGCCACTCCACCAAGCACACCATCTCCCAAGGGCTTACCCTCTCAGAATAAGAATTTAAGGAACTGGAGAGCATTATGCTAAGTGAAATAAGCCAGGCGGTGAGGGACAAATACCCTATGATCTCACCTTTAACTGGAACATAATCAACAAAAGAAAAAAGCAAACAAAATATAACCAGAGACATTGAAATTAAGAACAATGTAACAATACCCAGAGGGGAGTGGGGAGGGGAGAGTGGGGAGAGGGGTCTATAGGAGCTACTATAAAGGACACAAGGTCAAAATCAAGGGGGAGGGTGGAGGTAGGGGAGGGAGGTGGGACTAGCTGGGGTGGGGTGGAGGGATGGGGAGAAAATGCAGACAATTGTAACTGAATAAAAATGAAAGGAAAGAAAGGAAAGAAAGGAAGAAAGAAAGAATGAATGAATTTAAGCACTAAAATTGGGTCAGTAATCCACAGGCCTGCTAAAAGGATCAAATGAAATCAGAGGAGATGCAGAGACGTGAGCACTCCATTCCAGGAATACCTCCACTGTGAAGCAAGGCTCTACCACTGTGTAGATGACTACTACCTGATTGATGATCTGCAGAGTATATTTGCAGGTGTGTGCTATAAAATGTCCTCATTCCAACAGAGGTTACCCAGTCCCTTCGCTTGGGATGAAAAGAGTTTCTGCCCAGTCTACTCATCTAGCAAGTGAACATAAAGCCTAGAACAATGCGACGTGACAGGAACGTAGAAGACAAGAAAGATGACACCAAACTCTAAAGCCAAATGAGTCAGGTGAAAAATAAAATCAGTAACCTTTTTAAGCACAAACTCTCCCCTCAACAATCTAAAAGAACATTCAGAGACCTGCTTGAAACCCCTTACCTGACCCCAGTGCCCCAACCCAAGCCCCTTCTCTACTCTCCCACTCAGTGTTGGTTACTCAGCACTACCAATCCTCTGGCCCCTTCTAAGGGTGCTTCTACACTCCAACCAGCATGACTGGCCCTTTCTCAGGTTTCTCCTCAAAAGGGCTTACTACTCCTATTAATCACTGCCCTTGTACCCTGTTCATTTCTTTCATAAAACTATCAAGGTTTATAAAAAGATATTTCTGGAATAATATGTTAACTTAGAAGCTGCTGTTGTTTGGCCTAGCATAGTGCCTGGCACACAGCGTGCGTTCAATGAAGAGCTGTTAAATGAATAACACAAGTACATGCTGGAGTGATTGTCTCTCTATTAATACATCTAAAACAAAGGTCCCCAAACTTGTTGATACAGAACACATTAGTAACTGGAAGACAAAATAGTAAAAATCACCCAAACAGAACAGCAAAATGAAAAAAGAATTTTAAAAGATGATGGTAGTACAGTATAAGGGGCCTATGGGACATCAAGTGCTCTAGCATTTTCATTATAGGGATTCCGGAAGGAGAGGAGACAGAGAAAGGGGCAGAAGGAATATTTGAAGATATAATTTCTGAAAAAGAAAACAGATACCCAGGTCCTAGAAGCACAGTGAGTTCCATATAAGAAGACGACAAAGAGGCCGACACTAAGACATAATGTAGTTAAAATGGAAAAGGTAAGGCTACAGAAACAATCTGGAAGACAGCAAGAAGGAAACAACAAATCACATACAAGGAAATCCCCATAAGGCTATTAGTTGATTTCTTTTAAGATTTTATTTATTTTTAGAGAGAGGGTAAGGGAGAGAGAAAGAGAGGGAGAGAAAAATCAATGTGTGGTTGTCTCTCGTGCACCCCCTACTGGGGGCCTGGCCTGCAACCCAAGCATGTGCCCTAGCTGGGAATCGAACCAGTGACCCTTTGGTTCACATGCCAGTGCTCAATCCAATGAACCAGCCAGGGCTATTAGATTTCTTAGCAGCAACTTTAGAGACCAGAAGAGAATAGCAGGACATATTTACAGTGCTGAAAGAAAGGAATCTACAACCTAGAACACTGTATTCAGCAAGGTTATCACATGGAATTGAAGGAGAGGTAAAGAGCTTCCCCAAACCTAAAGGAGTTCACCACAACCACAGTGGCTTTAGAAGAAATGTTAAAGGTTTTGCTTTAAGCAGAAAAGAAAGACTATAAACAGAAATAAGAAAATACAGGGAAGAAAAAATCTCACTGATATAATAAACATAGCGCACCAGCATTTAATAAGCTAATATGAAGGTTAAAAGACAAAACTAGCAAATTAACTATAACTACAATAGTCTTAATAAGCTAGTATGACAGTTAAACTAGCAAAATTAACCATACAATAGCCAGGAGATACAAATAACAAAAAAATATTAAAATGATTATAGAATGAGCTTGAACTTATGTACCTGTAACTTTAAACAAGACTGCTATAGATACAAATAGATATATCATAGTAACCACAAACCAAAAACCTACACAAAATATGCAAAATATTGTATAAAGAGAAAGGAACCAAACCATACTAAAAAAACCCCAAATCAAAAAGAATGATTTCAAGAGAAAAAGAAAGGGGTAGAGAAGAGCAACAAAAAACCAGAAAAGTTTAAAA
The DNA here is from genome assembly GCF_022682495.2 of Desmodus rotundus. Taxonomy (NCBI): domain Eukaryota; kingdom Metazoa; phylum Chordata; class Mammalia; order Chiroptera; family Phyllostomidae; genus Desmodus; species Desmodus rotundus. The sequence continues at coordinate 68,916,985 of NC_071390.1, read as the reverse complement.
AATGTCAATAAGCACACACCTATCAATAATAACTTTAGCCCTAGCCAGGTGGTTCAGTTGGTTGGAGCACTGCCCCCTACAACAAAAGGTCAGGTGTCCCCCTAGGGCAAGGGACATAAAGAAAAGAATAAGCAAATGGCACTTCATCCAAATAAAAAGTTTCTGCATGGCTAAAGAAAAGAGCAGTAAAATGAAAAGGGAACCAACCACATGGGAAAACATATTTGCCAATGATACCTCAGACAAGGGTTTGATCCCCAAAATATATAAAGAACTCACACACCTCCACTGCAGGAAGACAAAAAACCCAGTTAAAAAATGGGCAAAGGACTTGAATAGACACTTCTCCAAGGAGGACATACAGAGGGTCCAGAGACATATGAAAAGATGCTCAGCATCACTAGCCATCACAGAGATGCAAATTAAAACCACAAGGAGATACCACTTCCCACCAGAACGGCCATCATAAACAAAGCAACAAACAAAGTGTTGGAGAGAATGTGGAGAAAAGGGAACCCTAGTGCACTATTGGTGGGAATACAGACTGGTGCAGCCAATGTGGAAAACAGTATGGAATTTCCTCAGAATACTAAAAATGGACCTGCCTTTTGACCCAGCAATACCACTGCTGGGATTATACCCTAAGAACCCTGAAACACCAATTCAAAAGAACCTACGCTCCCCAGTGTTCATAGCAGCACAATTCACAATAGCCAAGTGCTGGAAGCAACCTAAATGTGCACCAGTAAATCAGTGGATAAAAAAAACTACGGCACATTTACACAATGGAATACTATGCAGTAGAAAGAAAGGAGGAGCTCCTACCCTTTGCAACAGCTTGGATGGATCTGGAGAGCAATATGCTAAGTGAAATAAGCCATGGGATGAAAGACAAATACTATATGATTTCACCAATAAGTGGAACCAAATCAACAAAACAAATGAGTAAGCAAAATATAACCAGAAACACTGAAATAAAGAACAAACTGACAGTAACCAGAGAGGAGGGGAGAGAGGGATAATGGGGGAAAATAAGGGAAGGTCCATAGAGGAACATGTATAAAGGACACATGGACAAAGCCAAAAGGGTAGGTGCAAGGGTGGGGGGAGGGGATGGGTGGTGTGGTAATGAGTGCTGGGGTGAAAATGGAGACAACTGTACTTGAACAACAATAAAAAAATGACTTAAATATAAGTTAAGATACCATAAAAATCCTAGAGGAAAACATAGGCAATAAAATTTCAGATATCTTGTGTAGCAGTATTTATTGTTGATAAATCTCCTAAGGCAAGGGAAATAAAGGAAAAAGTAAACAAATGGGACTACATCAAATTGAAAAGCTTCTGCACAGCTCAGGAAACCATCATTTAAATGAATAGGATACCAACTGTATGGGAGAACATATTTGCCAATGATAATACATAGGACAAGGGTTTGATCTCCAAAATATATAAAGAACACACATGACTCACCACCAGGAAGACAAGCAATCCAATCAAAAAATGGGGAAAGGACCTGAATAGATACTTCTTCAAGGAGGACATACAGAGGGCCCTAAGACATATGAAAAAATGCTCAACATCTGCAGCCATCAGAAAGATGCAAATTAAAACCACAACGAGGACATCATTTCACACTTGCCAAAATGGTTATCATTAATAAATCAACAAAGAAGTGCTGGCAAGGATGTGTAGGAAAGGGAATTCTAGTGCACTGTTACTGGGAATGCAGACTGGTACAGCCACTGTGGTAAACATTATGGTATTTCCTCAAAAAATTAAAAATAGAACTGCCTTTTGACCCAGCAATTCCACTGCTAGAAATATACATTAAGAATCTGCAAACACAAATTCAAAAGAACCTATGTGTGGGGAACCGTTCCAAGCGTGGGAAATGTGGCTCAGCCCCCACTTGGAAAACCAGTGGGGAGCGAGGTTGGCGGGCAGGACCCACGTCCAATGGATAAGTTCTCCAGTGGGAAATCAGACCTGCATTGTACTTAGACTGCTATGAGACTTGCTCTTGCTAAAAAACTCCCTCACCCTGAATTGAGGAAGCACATGTTTACCATCCCTTTTCCCCCACAGGACGTCTGTAGTCCGTGTATATGTGTGTTTGAATACTGAAACCTCAACAGCAGATCTTGCGGGCCGAGATCCGTATCAACTGGCGCCCAGGAACAGGGACCCAGGGCTCCGAGCCGCAGTTGTGGTCAATACACCAACTTCGTGGGATTTGCGCGCAATAGCCCAGGTAAGGGCAGAGGGCACCGAGCGCTTTTCGGTTTTGCCGTAGAGTGTATTGGATTCAGGGGAAAAGGGGTTTCTTTCCAAGGTCGCCCTCTCTTGCGACCACTTTACAACTACACTTTCTTCAGTAAGCAGGAGCCTTGCTCTTTCTCCCAACTAGGTCTAGGCTTGGGAGAAAGAGCAAAGACTTTTCCTTTAATCAGCTTTAAAAACAGCAACTAGTTACAGGGATATTTTAAACAAGCCGCCTCTTGCGGTCCTTTCGATTCTTGCCTTTTCGATCCGTCCGCCTGCATAGGGAAAAGTGGATAGGAAATGAGTGTTTCGGTTCCCGCCGGACTCCGAAGATCGCTTTCCAGAAGAATTTAGTGTTAGTCACAGGTTTTGTAAGAGAGCCTTTGGCATTCGCCAAGCTCCGAAGACAAAAGGCACTTCCTCCCCTCGGCCTGAGAAATCAGGTGTTCCCACGTGAGTTAGAACCTTGCGAGGGTGTCTGGGATCAATTCCCGAGACGGGCAGGGGCCTTGCAGGGACCTCCAACAGCACCTAATCTTCCGGTTCATCCGGGGAAGCCCCTTCCTCGAGGTTATAAACGCTAGGGGAGTACCCGAGACCCACAAGCAGGGTTAGGGCACTCGGAAAGTCCGGTGCCCCTCTCCCTGACGGTCTTTCACCAACAGCACATTTCGACCCACACTCTATCCCTTAACAGTTAACTAGTTAGGGTTCAGCATAAGTGACGTAATCTGAAAGGACAAGAATCGAAAGTTAAAAGCCTTTTTACTAGCAAGAATGGGCTCTGGTTTATCTAAAGAGCAGGAGGTATACCTGCGAGTGTTACAGCAGCTTCTCCAGGGAGTGGGTTATAAGGTAAAGGAACAGCATCTCTTTCAGCTTTTATGAACTATAAAGGAATATTACCCTGCTTTTTCTGACAAAGGAACCTTAGATATCAAGGTTTGGGAAGAAACAGGCGATAAGTTAAAATCTTTACAGGACAGTGGTGTTTCTATCGGATCCCAAGACCTAATAACTTGGGGCCTAGTCAAGACTGCCCTCATGCCCAGGTGGGCTAAGAAACAGGAGCTAGTTACAGAGGAGGGCAAGGAGTCTAGCTCAGAGGAGGAAGTTACATATAATGTAGTAGAAAAACCAGCTATGAAAGTCCTGCCTACAGCCCCACCGGCTGAGTAAAAAGCAAGACTGAAACTGGTTTTATAAACGCCGCGTTTGCGGCGGGAAGAATTTCAGAAAAGATTTTTTTAATTGTTAAGGAATTTCTTTAAAAGTGGGAACAGGCTCTCTAAGGAACAAGAGCAATGTTTTAAGCTAATTCAGCAGCTTTTTAAGGCTGCTGAATGTCTCCCCAGTAAGGGATCTTTAAATTTACTTAGGAACAAGTTGGGCAGGAGTGGAAATAACAGGTGGTAAGATTCTAAGGCTAGTGTCTCACTCCCTCCTTTAGAGGATTTAATTTGAAAATACTGGTTTGCTTGAATTTTATTTTTGTTCTTGAATAGCTTAATCTCAAAATATTTTCCTAAACCTCTGGTAAACAGAATGAGATCTCTAATGTTGTTACATCATAAGGATTCTACTCAGAAAGAATTTGAATTGTTTAAAATAAATAAGTGTATTTGCCAGTGGAGAAAAGACTGGTTCTGAAGGTTATGAATGTGTTCAGCAATTTGTCAATCTAAAGCATGTTACAAGTGGAATTGACGGGGGGTGTGATGTACTAAAGAAATATGAAGAATCCTCCTTGTTTAGGCCGGAGCTGTGACCCTTTATTGTAAAAATGAAATATAAGTGTGCTGCCTCCTGGGGAGAACTAGCCTTTCTGCGCAGAAGAATACACACCATTTTTTAACTCAGTACCTGTAAACACTGATCATTTCCTTGGGGAAGAACTGGCTATTCTCCCAGAAGGAACGATTAGTTAATTAAGTCACAAAAGGCTCCTGGCGCTCTCTTCTAAAACATATTTTAAGCAAAGCACCTCCACCCCCATCTTTCCCACATGGTCCAGTGGTTAGTATTTCTAGCCTTCACCCAGGCGCCCGGCTAGCTTGGTGGGTACAGCATGGGACTCTTAATCCCAGAGTCGTGGGTTTGAGCCCCACGTTTTACTCTTTCAAAATAAAAATTAAAAAGGGGCACTTTTAAAACTGAGGCTATTTTTCTGCCACCACTTGGAGCCCTCCAAGTAGGGTGAGAATCAGAGAACCAGACCTCTGGGATTAAACAGGAAAAGTGATAGGAAAAAGTTAAGGGACTGTTTCTTTATCATTCCCCTAGCAGAAAGGAACTGCAAGAGATTTGCCTTCTCAGTCCCAGCACTTAACAGTTGTCAACCATTAGGGAGGTTTCAGTGGAAAGCCCTACCATCCACCAGCATTTTGTTCTTCAGCCTGTTTAGCCAGTACGGACTCAGTTTCCTCAAAATGTAATTTATCATTGCATGGATGACACCCTAATTGCTACAGCCTCTCAAGAAGAGCTAAAGCAAGTTTACCTCTACGTCACCTCAGCGGGACTAGTCGTAGCCCCCCAAAGCATTATAGGCCTTGGCGCCAGCGCGCGCATGCTCCCAGCGCTTCGCGGCCAGGTTTTTTCTGCCAAGGATGGGCGGGGGTGGGGGAGACACTGGTCCCCTTAGCCTCCTTTCCCCACCTCGCCCAGTGCCAACATGATCAGGAACTGCTAGGGCGCCCCGGGGCTGCGGTTCCACGCAGCACCCAGCCTCCTCCGGCACCTAGCAGCTGAGGCACAGTTTGCACACCCCCAGTGGGGAGGCCCCAGCGTGTTTCAGTTTTGAAAATGGGATTTCTATAACATTTACATTTCTATAACTGGAATGGGGACATTTCTCAACCCTGGAAAGGTGTGTAGTTTCTTAAATGTTTTGGTCCAAGTGGGCAAGTTGGATGAATTCAGCCTTACTTCCTCCCCGCCCCACTTAATTCCTGGGGCAGGGACCTCCTCACTCTGGGGAATGCACATCACCCTGCTCTCTGTGCTAACCCCAGAGGTTTGCAACCTCAAATAATTTGGTAAACAGAAGTTACTCACTACCTCTCAGATTTTTAACCATGATGGCAATATATACCTACAATTTTTTAAGCTGTAATGATAATTTAAAGTCACCCATAGACAAACGCCTTAGGCAAAACAGGCCTGCAGTCCCACACCACTTGGTCTCATACAAAGACCCATTAGGGGAAAGAAAATGGGAAGGCCCAGTTACTCTATTAACTTGGGGAAGAGGGTATGCTTGTGTTTTCTCTCCAGAAGGACCTTTGGAGCTGCATTGAAGAGGGTGAAGCCATATCAGAAAAGGCTTCCCTGGCAGCAACCCACTTCCACCCCATTGGACTCTTCTGATCCAGGATTCTCCAAGCTGCGCATTGTTGAGAGCTGGGAAAGAGAGCTAGGCAATTATAGGCATTGCTAAGCAGAAAACCTCTTGAAGGTCACCAGAATAGATAGGGGAGAGAAACAACATTGTCAGCCAAAGTAAAGGTAAACAATATGTGATTTGCAGAGGGCCCTGAGTTACAGCCAATTAGTTAGAGGGCCATAAAACTTTAGGCGCCAGACTCATCTCAGGCTTGGACCCTTTAAACTGAGGGTACAAATTAAGTAGGACAGGTGGTTCTTATCGACAGGAGACAGGGTTTCAAAAGAAAGTTTTAACATCTGGTTAATGTTCCTCCAGAGCCAAGAGCTATGCAGAGATAACAGCAACTCCCGCTTTTGTAACTTGCTTGCTTGCTTCTCACTGTATAAAAGAGCTAGCCTGTGAGCGTTCGGCGCGGCTCTCGTCTGCAGCTCTTCTGAGCAAGTGTCTCCGGGACACATCGAGAGTCCGCCCCTGCGCAGGTTAAAAGAGTTGGCCATTAAAGTAACATCTCTGTAAACGTCCTGAAAGTCTCCGAACGTCTGTTTCTTGCGTCAGTGGGTGCAACACGCATCACCCACCCTGAAGTGCAATTCCATCCAGTACTCCTGAAGTGATATTCAACATCACCTAGAAGGACTTTTTCTACCAATTTAAAAGGACAAATGGATAAATTGCAGCTAGAATTGCATCAGCAGCTGCAGGACATTCAATGCTTGATTAAGCAAGAGGTTTTTCAAACCCTCCATGACAATCGCAGCTGGCTAAACCCAAAAAACTTGGTTTGATGGACTTAATCTGAGAATGTGGGTCTTTGGAGCCACTGGTTGCTTACTAATTATGATAATGCTCTGTGTGCTTTGCTGCATTTGCAAGTTATTTTCCCAGGGTTGTGTGAGAGACCAGCAAGTAGCAAGCTTTGTGGGATCTATAGCAGTCCTAAATAAAAACAAGGGGGGAGATGTGGGGAACCCTTCCAAGCGTGGGAAATGTGGCTCAGCCCCCACTTAGAAAACCAGTGGGGAGCGAGGTTGGCGGGCAGGACCCACGTCCATGGATAAGTTCTCCAGTGGGAAATCAGGCCTGCATTGTACTTAGACTGCTATGAGACTTGCTCTTGCTAAAAAACTCCCTCACCCTGAATTGAGGAAGCAAATGTTTACTGAGTATTTTTATCTTCCCAGAATCTGGGCTAGACCCTCCAGGTATGGGACCTAGCCCTTTCAATCATTTACATTGCAAATGCCCTCCTTTGATGTATTCAGTGACTTCCCCTCCTGTGTCTGCAAAGATAACCACCCAAAACAAACCTTTGTATAGTAAAGAGGACCTTTGATGTTAAGGGCCTCAAAAACCTATAAAGGCTGGTCACCCCAAGCACAGGATGTCTGTAGTCCGTGTGTATGTGTATTGGAATACTGAAACCTCAACAGCAGATCTTGCGGGCCGAGATCCGCGTCACCTATGTACCCCTATTTTCATAGCAGCATTATTTACAATAGCCAAGAGTTAGAAACAGGTTAAGTGCCCATCAGTAGATGAGTCAATTAAAAAACTGTGGTACATTTACACAGTGGAATACTACACAGCAGAAAAAGAAATTTCTACTTTTTGAAACAGCATGGATGGAACTGAAATTATTATACTAAGTGGAATAAGCCAGTTGGTGAAAGACAAATACCATATGTTCTCACTTATAAGAGGAATCAAATGAACATAATAAACTTAAGAGCAAAATAGAATTAGAGGCACAGAATCATGGAACAGACTGACAGTGGTAAGAGGGAAGGAGGGAAGAGGGGACTGTTTGAAAGAGGGTGAAGGGATAAGTCAAGAACATATATGAAGGACCCATGGACAAGGACAGCGGTATGGGGATTGACTATGTAAGTGGGGGGCAAGCTGGGCTGAGGGGAACGAAGGGGGAAAAATTGGAACTGTAATAGCATAAACAATAATTAAAAATACAATGTACTGAATAGGAAAATATATTTGCAAATGATACATCAAGAAACTCGTAGAACTTATAAAACAAAAATCCTCCAATCAAAGAATGGGCAAAGAACATGAAGAAGCATTTCTCTAAAGAAGACACAGAGATTGCCAACAGACATATGAAAAGGTATTCAACATCACTAATCAGCAGGGAAATGTTTACTGCAGCGTTATTTGCAATAGCCAAAACATGGAAGCAACCTAGGTATACATTGATAGATGAATGGCTAAAGAAGATGTGGCACATATGTATGATTTGGTACTCAGCAATAAAAATGAAAACAACAAAAACAAAAACAGATTCACAGAAACAAAGACCAAACTAATGACTGCCAGAGGGGAGAAGGAGATACTGTTATGGGTGAAAACATGAACGGGATTACAGTAAAAAATACTGTGATAAATCTGCATGGTGACAGATGATTACTAGACCTACAGTACTGATCATAATGTAAGGTATATGAATGCCGAATCACTGTATTGTACAACTAAAACTAAAATTATATTGTATACCACATACACTAAAAATTTAAAATATATATAAAATAAAATGGGTTTCTTGTAGACAAAAAAAAGTTTAATAAAAAATAAGAGTTCAGGGGACACACCGAAGAACATATTTCTTAAAAGTTATGTTTTAATTTCACATCAGAAAACTAGAAAATCAAAATGTGATTTCAAATAATACACAGTGATAGAAAATTTCCATTGCAAATGAAGTTGTTTAATATAGTGATTTCATTTTTTAAAAAAGATCAAGCAAACAGCAGCATAGGTAGTACATACAGTAAGGGTAGGGCATAGATGGCTCACATCTGGAGAACACTGCTCCAGGACAGCCCTGCTAGCTCCCATGATCAAGGAACCTTCAGCAAGGCAAAGGTCAGGGCAGGGTTGCACAGATAGCTGCATTCAAAAGGCCATCTTTCAAAGCATGCATCCAGTGGGTCTCATTGTACTTCCAACAGCTTCTCCAAGTCCTCAGACAATAACAAAAAGAGGTCTTTTGCACGGGAACTACTATAAAGGACACATGGACAAAATCAAGAGGGAGGGTGGAGGTGGGGGAGGGAGGTGGGTTCAGCTGGGGTGGGGTAGGGGGATGAGGAGAAAAGGCATACAACTGTAATTGAATAACAATAAAAATTTAAAAATATATATCTAAAAAAAAAGGTCTTTTGCTAAGGGTCAATTATGCTGTTTCTTAAGTTAAAAAAAAAAAGGTGGGGGAGGGGACTTCCTACCCAATGCTATGTCATTATAAACTCTTAATAGGTGCTATAAATTGAAGAGGTTGTAAGTGGCCAGGGTCAAACAATATTGGATTTGGCACATCAAGTTAGGGATTTTAAATATTACTCTAAATGCAAGGAGAAGCCACTGAAGGCTTAAAAAGAGAATCATTAGGATTCTATTTACCCGGTTGCTAGGTGGAAGATGACTTGGGAGGGGGCAGGAATGTAGACAGATTCTTGGGAATCTACTGCAGTAGTTGAGGAGGCTTGGGCCCAGGAGGTGGCAATGCCAATGAAGAGGAACCATGGGCTGAATGTAAAGCCTAGCACAACCCCACGCAAACATTTGCTCAACAAACATGTACTGAGCACCGCCAGGGCTATATTCTATCCTTTGACTCTCAAGATTTAAGGGTGAACAAGACACAACTCCACACTCATGGAACTTACATGTGGGGTGAAGGGTCAACAGAAAAAAAGTGAATAAAAACTCAGGCAGTGATAAGCAGTCTGTTGAAAACACACAAGGAAAAGGTAACTAGGGGACCACTTAGGTAGTTAGTTTGGATGGGCGGCAAGAGAGAGGTGACAAATTTCATGAAACCTTGCACTTGTAACAGAGACTCAATAAATAATATCTACTAGTATCATTACTATTAATATAAAATAAAGTACTGTGTGACTATGTTTTGGGTGAAAACTGCCATCAAAATTGTTTAAATGGCCCAATATTCTTCCTACTCTAATAGGATCTAACAGAGTCACAACAACCTAGAGATCCATTTCATTTATTTTTTATTTTATTGAATTTATTGGGGTGACATTGGTTAATAAAATTATATAGGTTTCATGTGTACAATTCTATAATACATCATCTGTATATTGTACTGTGTTCACCATCCAAAGTCAAGTCTCCTTCCATCACCATTTATCCCCCTTTTACCCTCTTCAACCTCCCCCAACCCCTTTTCCCTCTGATAATCACCATACTGTTGTTTGTGTCTATGAGTTGTTGGTTTTTTGTTTTCCTTTACTTAATCCCTTCAACATTTTTTCACCCAGGCCTCATCCCCTCTCTTCCAACAGTGGTCAGTCTATTCTCCATATCTATGAGTCTGTTTCTATTTTGTTTGTTAATTTATTTTGTTCATTAGATTCCACACACAAGTGAAATCATATGGTATTTGTCTTTCTCTGTCTTATTTCATTTAGCATAACACTCTCCAGGTCCATTTATGCATCACATAAGGTAAGGTTTCCTTCTTTTTTATAGCCAAGTAGTACTCCATTGTGTAAATGTACCACAGCTTTTTTATCCACTACCTACTGATGGGCAGCTAGGCAGCTTCAAAATCACGGCTATTGTAAATAATACTGCAATGAACACTGGGGTGCATATATTCTTTTAAATTAGTGTTTTGGGTTTCTTCAGATATATACCCAGAAGTGGAATTCCTGAGTCATAAGGCAATTCCATGTTTAATTTTTTGAGGAAACTCCATACTGTTTTCCACATTCCTATCAACAGTGCACAAGGGTTCCCTTTTCTCCACATCCTTGCCAACACCTGTAGTTTCTTGATATACTAGTAACAGTCATTCTGAGAGGTGTGAGATGATATCTCATGATGGTTATAATCTGCATTTCTCTGGTGTCAGAAAATCTTCATAGACCAATTAAAACTAATGAAATTGAAAAAGTAATTAAAAAAAACCCTCCAACACACAAGAGTTCTGGACCAGATGGCTTCACAGGTGAATTTTACCAAACACTCAATGAATTAACACCTATCCTTCTCAAACTATTCCAAAAAGTTTAAGAGGAGGGAAGACTCCCAAGATCATTTTATGAGGCCAGCATTATCCTAATTCCAAAACCACACAGAGACACTACAAAGAAAGAAAATTAAAGCCCTGATAAACATAGATGTTAAAATTCTTGACAAAATATTACCAAAATGATCCAGCAATAAGTTAAAAAGATCATACATATGATCAAGTGGGATCTATTCCAGGGATGCGAGGTTGGTATAATATCCACTAATCAATAAATGTGATATACTCCATAAACGAAATGAAGGGTAAAAATCATCTGATCATACCAATAGATGCAGACAAAGCATTTGATAAAATCCAGCACCCATTTATGATAAAAGCTCTCAGCAGAGTGGAAATGAAGAGAATATACCTCAACATAATAAAGGACATATATGAAATTCCCACAGCCAACATCATATTCAATGGGCAACAGCTAAAAGCATTTCCCTTGAGATCAGGAACAAGGCAGGGATGTCCACTTTCACCATTCTTATTTAACTTAGTAATGAAGTCCTTGACACAGCAATATGACAAGAAGAAGAAATAAAAAGTACCCAAATTAGAAAGGAAGAAGTAAAACTGTCATTACTTGCAGATGACACAATAGAACCCCAAAGATCCCACCAAAAAACTACTGAAACTGATAAATGATTTCAGTAATGTAGCAGAATACAAATTAAAAATCTAGGAATCTGTTGCATTTTTGTACAACAATAATGAACTATCAGGAAGAGAAACTAAGAGGAACAACATTTACAATTTAAAAAAACAAAAAAAACCCTAGAAATAAATTTAACCAAGAATGTAAAAGACCTGTAGTCAGAAAATTTAAGACACTGAAGAAGATACAAATAAGTGGAAGTTGTGTTCATGGATTGGAAGAATTAACACCATTAAAATGTCCATACCATCCAAAGCAATCTATAAAATCAATTCAGTTCCTATCACATTACCAATGGAGTGTTTCACAGAACTAAAACAAGTATTACAAAAATTTATATGGAATCACAAAAAATCCTGAGTAGCCACAGAAATCTTGACAAAGAAGAACAAAGTTGGAGGCATCATGTTACCTGATATCAAACTATACTAAAAGACCATAGAGATCAAAACAGCATAGTATTGGCATAAAAAAAACCCCCAGACATACAGATCAATGAAACAGAATAGGGAATCTAGAAATAAACCCATGTCTCTATGGTTAATCAATATTTAACAAAGGGGCACAGAACATACAATGGGGTAAAGACAGTCTGTTCAATAAATGGTGTTGGGAAACTGAACTGAAAGTGCAAGAAAATGAAACTAGACCACTTTTTCACAGCACACACAAGAATAAATGCTAAATGGATTGAAGAATTAATTTTAAGACCTGAAACCATAAAAATCCTTGAAGTAAACATAGGCAGTAAAATCCCAAACATTTCTCATAACAATATTTTTTCTGATAGATCTCCTCAAGAAAAGGAAACAATAGAAAAAACAAACAAATGGGACTACATCAAACTAGAAAGTTTTGTACAGTGAAAGAAACCATCAACAAAGCAAAAAGACAATGTACTGAATGGAAGAATATATTCACCAATGATACAGGAGATAAGGGATTAATATCTGATATTTATTAAAAAACTCATGCGACTCAACCCCCTCCAAGAAAAATCCAATTAAAAAATGGGCAAAAGACCTCACATGTCGAAAAAGGAAATACAGATGGCCAATATACATATTAAAAGATCTTCAACATCATTAACCACCTAGATACCCACTTTATTTTTTTTTAATTTTTATTGTTATTCAATTACAGTTGTATGCCTTTTCTCCCCATCCCTCCACCCCACCCTAGGTGAACCCACCTCCCTCCCCCACCTCCACCCTCCCCCTTGGTTTTGTCCATGTGTCCTTTATAGTAGTTCCTGTAATCCCCTCTTCCCACTGTCCCCGTCCCCCAACCCCGCCCTGGCTATTGTTAGATTGTTCTTAACTTCAATGTCTCTGGTTATATTTTGTTTGCTTTTTTCTTCTATTGATTATGTTCAGGTTAAAGGTGAGATCATATGGTATTTGTCCCTCACCTCCTGGCTTATTTCACTTAGCATAATGCTCTCCAGTTTCATCCATGCTGTTGCAAAAGGTATAAGCTCTTTCTTTCTCTCTACTACATAGAATTCCATTCTGTAAATATACCATAGTTTTTGGATCCACTCATTTGCTGATGGGCACTTCGGTTGCTTCCAGTACTTGGCTATTGTAAATTGTGCTGCTATGAACATTGGGGTGCACAGGTTCTTTTGGATTGGTGTTTCAGGGTTCTTAGGGTATAATCCCAGCAGAGGAATTGCTGGGTCAAAGGGCAGTTCCATTTTTAGTTTTTTGAGGAAATTCCATATTGTTTTCCACAGTGGCCTCACCAGGCTGCATTCCCACCAACAGTGCATTAGGGTTCCCTTTTCTCCACATCCTCTCCAACATTTGCTTGTGGATTTGTTTACGTTGGCCACTCTGACTGGTGTGAGATGATACTTCATTGTGGTTTTAATTTGCATCTCTCTGATGGCTAGTGATGTTGAGCATCTTTTCATATGTCTTTGGGCCATCTGTATGTCTTCCTTGGAGAAGTGTCTGTTCAAGTCCTTTGCCCATTTTTTTATTGGGTTGTTTGTCTTCTTGGAGTGGAGTTGTGTGAGTTCTTTATATATTTTGGAGATCAGGCCCTTGTCTGAGGTATCATTGGCAAATATGTTTTCCCATACTGTTGGTTCTCTTTGTAATTTGGTGCTGTTTTCTTTAGCCATGCAGAAGCTTTTTATTTTGATGAGGTCCCATTTGTTTATTCTTTCCTTTATGTCCCTTGCTTTAGGGGATGTGTCTGTGAGGATGTTGCTGCGTGGAATGTCTGAGATTTTCCTGCCAATGTTTTCCTCAAGGACTTTTACGGTGTTACGGCTTATATTTAAGTCTTTTATCCATCTTGAGTTTATTTTCGTGTATGGCGTAAGTTGGTGATCAAGTTTCATTTTTTTGCACGTAGCTGTCCAGATCTCCCAACACCATCTGTTGAAGAGGCTGTTTTTGCTCCATTTTATGCTCCTGCCTCCTTTGTCAAATACTAATTGACCGTATAGACTTGAGTTTATTTCTGGGCTCTCTGTTCTGTTCCATTGGTCTATGTGCCTGTTTTTATGCCAGTACCAGGCTCTTTTGATTACAGTGGCCTTGCAATACAGTTTGATATCAGGTATTGTGATCCCTCCTGCTTCGTTCTTCTTTCTCAAAATTGCTGCAGATGTTCGGGGTCGTTTATGGTTCCATATGAATTTCTGAAATGTTTGTTCTATATCTGTGAAATATGTCATGGGTACTCTAATAGGGATTGCACTGAATCTATAAATTGCTTTGGGTAGTATGGCCATTTTGATGATGTTAATTCTTCCAATCCATGAACATGGTACATGCTTCCATTTGTTTGTATCTTCCTTAATTTCTTTCTTCAGTGTTGTGTAGTTTTCTGAGTACAGGTCTTTTACCTCCTTGGTTAGGTTTATTCCTAGGTACATTATTTTTCTTGTTGCTATATCGAATGGGATTTTTTTCCTGATTTCTGTTTCTGCAGTTTCGTTGCTGGTGTACAGGAATGCCTTTGATTTCTGGGTATTGACTCTGTATCCAGCTGTTTTGCCAAATTCATTTATTAGGTCGAGTAGTTTTCTGGTGGAGTCTATAGGGTTTTCCATGTACACTATCATGTCGTCTGCAAACAGTGACAGTTTCATGTCCTCCTTTCCAATTTGGATGCCTTTTATTGCTTTTTCTTGTCTGATTGCTGTGGCTAGGACATCCAATACTATGTTGAATAGGAGTGGTGAGAGAGGGCATCCTTGTCTTGTTCCTCATCTTAGTGGGAAAGCTCTAAGTTTTTGTCCATTGAGTGCGATGTTGGCTGTAGGTCTCTCACATATGGCCTTTATTATGTTGAGGACTGCTCCCTTTATTCCCACTTTGCTGAGTGTTTTTATCAGAAATGGGTGCTGTATCTTATCAAATGCTCTTTCTGCATCTATTGTTATGATCATGTGATTTTTGTCTTTGCTGTTGTTGATGTGATGTATTATGTTTATTGATTTGCGAATATTGTACCATCCTTGCATCCCTGGGATGAATCCCACTTGGTCATGGTGGATGATCTTTTTAATGTATTGCTGGATGCGGTTTGCCAATATTTTGTTGAGAATTTTAGCATCTATGTTCATCAGCGATATTGGCCTGAAGTTTTTTTTCTTCGTTGTATCTTTATCTGGTTTTGGGATTAGGATGATGCTGGCTTCATAAAAAGAGTATGGGAGTCTTCCATCAGTTTGGATTTTTTCGAATAGTCTGTGGAGGATAGGGGTTAGCTCTTCCTTAAATGCTTTGTAGAATTCTCCTGTGAAACCATCTGGTCCAGGGCTTTTGTGTGATGGCAGTTTTTTGATGACTACTTCAATTTCCTTTGCTGTTATTGGTCTGTTCAGGTTTTCTGCTTCTTCTTCATTCAGTTTTGGAAGATTATATTTTTCTAGAAATGTGTCCATTTCATCTAGGTTTTCAAATTTCTTAGCATACAGTTCTTCATAATAATTTCTTACAATCCTTTGTATTTCTGTGGTATCAGTTGTAATCTCTCCTCTTTCATTTCTAATTCTGTTTATTTGGATCCTCTCTCTTTTCTTCTTAATGAGCCTACTTAAAGGCTTGTCGATTTTGTTTATCTTTTCAAAGAACCAGCTCCTGGATTCATTGATCCTTACAATTGTGCTTTTAGTCTCTATGTCATTTAGTTCTGCTCTGATCTTGGTTATTTCCTTCCTTCTGCTTGCTCTGGGCTGTCTTTGTTGTTGTTCCTCCAGTTCTTGTAGGCATAGGGTTAGGTTGTTTGTGTGAACTGTTTCTAACTTCTTAAGGTAGGCCTGTATTGCTATGAACTTCCCTCTCAGGACTGCCTTTGCTGTGTCCCATAAGTTTTGGGTTGTTGTGAGTTCGTTTTCATTTGTTTCCAGGAAGTTTTTGATTTCTTCCCTAATCTCGTTCTTGACCCATTCATTGTTTAATAGCATGCTATTCAGTCTCCATGATTTTGAGTGGTTTGGGTTTTTTCCTTTGGTGTTGGTTTCTAGTTTCAGCCCCTTGTGGTCAGAGAAAATGCTTGATATGATTTCAATTTTCTTGAATTTGTTGAGGCTTGCTTTGTGTCCTATCATGTAGTCTACCTTTGAAAAAGTTCCATGGACACTTGAATAGAATGTGTATTTGCTTCTTTGGGATGAAAAGCTCTCTATATATCAGTTAAGTCCATTTCCTCTAGGGTATTGTTAAGTGACACAATATCCTTGTTGATATGTTGTTTGGAAGACCTGTCTATTTTTGAGAGTGGGGTGTTAAAGTCCCCTACTATAATTTTGTTGCTGTCAATATCTTTCTTGAAGTCCTCCAAGATTTTCTTTATGTATTTGGGTGCTCCTATGTTGGGTGCATATATATTTACAATGTTTATGTCTTCTTGGTGGATTCTTCCTTAGAGTATTATGAAGTGACCTTCTGGGTCTCTCTTTATGGCCCTTCTTTGGAAGTCTATTTTGTCTGATATGAGTATTGCTACCCCTGCTTTTTTTTCCTGTCCGTTTGCTTGGAAAATTTGTTTCCAGCCCTTCACTTTCCGTCTGTGTAGGTATTTTGTCCTGAGATGGGTCTCTTGTAGGCAGCGTATGTGTGGGTCATGTTTTCTTATCCATTCAGCTATTCTATGTCTTTTGACTGGAGCATTTAATCCATTTACGTTTAAGGTTATTATCGATAGGTAGTTATTCATTGCCATTATTTCCTACCTGTGTTCCTCTGTCTTTCTCTTTTCCTTCTTCTCCTTAAAGCAGTCCCTTTAGCATCTCTTGCAGAGCTGGTTTGGTGGAGCTGTATTCTTTTAGACTTCTTTTGTCTGGGAAACTCTTTATTTGGCCTTCTATCTTGATTGAGAGCCTTGCTGGGTAAAGTAGTCTTGGTTGCAGGCCTCTGGTTCTCATTACTTGGAATACTTTTTGCCATTCTCTTCTGGCTTGTAGCATTTCCATTGGGAAGTCAGTTGCTAACCTTAATGGGGCTCCCTTGTATGTTACTTCCTTTTTCTCCCTTGCTGCCTTTAAGATCCTCTCTTTGTCTTGGTATTTTGCCATTTTAATTATGATGTGTCTTGCAGTGGGTCTCTTTGCGTTCCTCTTGTTTGGGACTGTCTGTGATTATTGGATTTGTGTAACTGTGTCTCTCCTCAGATTAGGGAAATTTTCCATCATTACTTTTTCAAACAGGTTTTCTATCCCTTGCTCTTCTTCTTCTCCTTCTGGTATTCCTATTATACGGATATTGTTACGTTTCATGTTGTCCTGCATTTTCCTTAATCCCTCTTCATTCTTTCTGAGCCTCTTTTCCTTTTCCTGCTCTTTCTGGGTGTTTTTTTCTCATTTGTCCTCCAGCTCGCTGATCTGATACTCTGCTTCATCAAGTCTGCTTTTCATTCCTTCTACTGTGTTCTTCAATTCAGAAATTGTATTCTTCATTTCCTCTTGGCTCTTGTTGATAGTTTCTATTGCCTCTTTCATGTTGATATAGTTTGCAGTGAGTACATTGTAGTTTCCTTGTAGTTTCTGGTAGTTCTCTTTGAGCTCAGAGAGCTCAGTGAGCTTCCTGATGACCATTGCTTTGAACTCAGTATCTGATAGTTGACTTGCCTCTTTTTCAGTTAGCATTCTTTCTGAGACTTCCTCCTTTCCTTTCATTTGGGAATTGTTTCTTTGTCTTCCCATTGTTTGTGAGACTCTTCTTGTTGGCCTCTGCTTCTTAAATTGCTCTATTCTGTCTCCCTGGGTTTATGGTATGAACTTCTATGGTAGAATGCCAATGGGATTCAGTGGTGCTGTCTCCTTAATCTCCTGTGCTCACTGGTCTTGAACTGACGTTTATGGGTTTAACACGGTCTAACTCTAGTCTTTTCAGCACTCCCAGTTTTGTTGTCTCACCTGTGGGAAAAAGAGAAAGGGGGGAAGAAAGAAAGGAAAAAAAATGGGAAGGAGGGAAAAAGGAAATAGAAAAGGAGGAAAGGAAGGAAGGAGGGAAGAAGGAATAAAGAAAGATCGGAGGCATGATAAGAAGGAATTTTAACAAAAATTAAAACATAGAAATAGATAAAAGAAGGCAGGAAGAAGACTTAAAAATGGTAAAGGATGGGAGAAAGAAGGATTGAAGAAAAAAAAAAAGAGAGAGGAAGAAGGAATTCAGGGGGAAAGGAGGAAAGGAAAAAAAAAAAAAAATCTTCTGCTAGCTTTAAACCGGTCAGGTTAGTTCTGCTGGTCGTCCTGTCTGTGCAACGGGAGGGGGTGGTTGGAAGGATTGGTTTCACTTTTCTCCCTTCCTGGGCCACACTCTTCGCTGTTGTTCAGCCTGCAGTCTCCCCTAACCCTGCAGCTCCCCTCTGCTGGGTGTTCTGCCTTTGTCCTAGAGAGCTAGTAGGCCCTGCAGGGCTCTGTGCGCAGGTGTAAGGTAGGCGTTGTAGGTGTGGTCCCTGGCAGGCAATCAGGCCGTTGATCAGCCAATCCAGCAGCTTTGTTCTTGGGAAGCGCAAGCAGGGGCTCCAGCTGCTTTGGCTTGGGAGGCGTGCGCGAGCAGCAGGGGGATCCAGCGGCTTTTGGGTTTGGGAAGCTCTGAGGCGGCTTTGTGCTTGGAGCCCGCAGCCAGCGGATTCAGCTGCCTTGGGCTTGAGTCTCTCGGGCGGGCGGGGCTGCCCTGGGACTGAATCACGCAGCACTGGGGTCCGAGGTTTTGGGCCTGTGGGTGGAGCAGCTAACCTCTGCTCCAGATGCTCTCGGAGGTTTCAGGTGTGTGCCCGCAGTTCGCTAATCGCGTGCGTGCAACCGGGCCTCAGGTGAGCGCCAGGGCTGCTTATCTGGTGCTCCCAGTCCAGGGGCGGAGGGGGGAGGGGCGTCAGGGGCCGAGGCTGCTGCGGAGAGTTCTCTAACTAGCCCCTGAGTGTCTCTATTTTCTTTTTCTTTTTGAGAAATTCCTCCTATTCAAGCCCCCCTGGTCCAATCAAGCACCTGGCTGCTCACAGCTCAGCCTGGCCCTCTACCAAGACTCCTGCAGCAGCCCCTGCGCCTGGGCTGGCGCTTCTGCCGCCCTTGTACCGCGTGGTCCTTGGTCCGGGGACCTTATTGTCCTTAAGCACTCTTCTTACCGTCAGATCTTTCAATGTCCTCTATCTTTGGTCTCTGATCTTCATATATGCTGGAATACTGTTGGCTGTTCGCTCTGCTCCTCAGATCAGCTAGGTATTTCCCTGGTGTTGAGGGGAAGTGGACTCCGCTCCCACCTATGTTGCCGCCATCTTCTGCTCGATACCCACTTTAAACACAGGTAAACAGCCACCAACCTAGGAGCCTGTTGCACATTCTGTCCAACATGCCAGATTCCTTCTTTGAAAATTGAGTGTGACGACTCCACTCCAGGAAGACAAACAACCCAATTAAAAAATGGGCAAAGGACTTGAACAGACACTTCTCCAAGGAAGACATACAGAGGGCCCAGACACATATGAAAAGATGCTCAGCATCACTAGCCATCAGAGGGATGCAAATCAAAACCACAATGAGGTACCATCTCACACCAGTCACAGTGGCCAACATAAACAAATCCACAAACAAATGTTGGAGAGGATGCAGAGAAAAGGGAATCCTAATGCACTGTTGGTTTGGAATGCAGACTGGTGAGGCCACTGTGGAAAACAATATGGAATTTCCTCAGAAAACTAAACATGGAACTGCCCTTTGACCCAGCAATTCCGCTGCTGGGATTGTACCCTAAGAACCCTGAAACACCAATCCAAAAGAACCTGTGCACCCCAATGTTCATAGCAGTACAATTTACAATAGCCAAGTACTGGAAGCAACTTAAGTGCCCATCAGCAAACGAGTGGATCCAAAAACTATGGTATATTTACAGAATGGAATTCTATGCAGCAGAGAGAAAGAAGGAGCTTATAGCCTTTGCAACAGCATGGATGGAACTGGAGAGCATTATGCTAAGTGAAATAAACCAGGCGGTGAGCGACAAATACCATATGATCTCACTCTTAACTGGAACATAATCCATAGAAGAAAAAAGCAAACAAAATATAACCAGAGACACTGAAGTTGAGAACAATCTAACAATAGCCGGGGGTGGGGGGGGGGGCGCAGTGGGAAGAGGGGATTACAGGAACTACTTTAAAGGACACATGGGCAAAACCAAGGGGGAGGGTGGAGGTGGGGGAGGGAGGTGGGTTCAGTTGGGGTGGGGTGAAGGGATGGGGAGGAAAGGCATACAACTGTACTTGAATAACAATAAAAATTTTAAAAAAAGAAAAAGAAAGAAAATACTGATGTTTTTTAAACTATGAAAAAAATAAATATGTTTTATTGATTATGCTAAAATAAAAAGTAAGTTGAGTGTGGTTTCTGAGGCTAAAATGAAACATGGAGAAACTGAAATAAACAATGAAACATTCTAGCACTTTGTAACAAAATCTAGATCTGTGAAGACCTTAAACTTTTCTTATTGAAAGTTTTTTTTTTTTTTACCTATTCTCAATGTCTAACTTCATGAGCCAGAAAACTGCAGGAGCATAACAGACTACAATTGACTAATGTGAGCACAAACCAGTGCTGAGCCCAATTGGAAGTTCAGTTGGCAGAATAATTCTCCTGACAGAGATGATAGAGATTTCAGATGACATAAAACATGTCAATGCTGTGATCTTTCTTTATATCCTCTATTTCAGCAATTTTCAACCTTTATCATTTCATGTTGCATATAAATTAATTATTAAAATTCTGCAGCACACCAAAAAATATATATGTTCTTGCAGATCTGACAAAAAATACGTATAATCTTGATCCATTCACACTGGATGGGTAGTGTGTTGGAGGTTGTCATTTTTTTATTTGACAATGTGAGGGACATGAGGTCAGGTATTGCGTGTTTTAAAAATTCTTGCAGTGCCCCAGCCAGTATGGCTCAGTTGGGTGGGCATCATCCTGCAAACTGAAAGGTTGCTTGTTTGATTCCCAATCTGGGCACACACCTGGGTAGGGTTTGGTCCCAGGTCAGGGAGCACACAGAAGGCAACCAATCGATGTTTCTCTCTCACACTGATGATTCTCACCCTCTCTTTCTCCCTCGCTTCCCCTCTCTCTAAAATCAAAATAAATAAAAATTCTTGTAGCACACTGGTTGAAAATCACTGTTCTATCTCAAGGGTATGACGCATCTGTTTAAGTATGTCTGTTACAATGAAGATAAGAATTTTACGTGTCCTGGTCTGAAAGTGGCCTCAAACAACAGGTTCATTTTATAAATACTACAAGACAGAACTGCACTCTCAAAACCAAGGTTATTTTTCACAGCAGTCCTGCCCTTCTCTCCAAGCCTCACTTAACTGGTTCATGCCTAACAACTCCATACCGTATGAACTTACCTATGGAAGGGGTACATTTTGCAAAAAAATTTCATACCAGAAAGTTATGTGAACTCACACCACTCCTGAGATTTTCCTTTGATCCCAGTTACTTGTGTAGGAACTCCTGCTTTAAAAAAGAAAGGCCCAGATTTTCCTGGACCTGCTTTATATCAAAAAGCTTTGAGGCTTTTCCAGTTCCCCTGTTCCTGAAAGTGTCAGTATGGGACTAAAACTGCTTTTTAAGAAAATTCCACCCGTGGCTCAGTGGATTGAGTGCTGGCCTGTGACCCAAAGGGTTGCCAGTTCAATTCCCAGTCAGGGTACATGCCTGGGTTGTGGGCCAGGTCCCCAGTGGGGAACACTCCAGAGGTAAACACACATTGATGTTTCTCTTCTTCTCTCTCCCTTCCCCTCTCTAAAAATCAATAAATAAAATTTAAAAAAAGAAAGAATAAAAAAAAATTCCAACCCTACCGGCAGGAAAGCTTGATGTTATAGAGCATATTTGTTTTCCTCATCACTTTATGCCAGTACCTAGAACTCAGTGGCTGGACCAAAGAACCCACAATACAAATGGGTGCAAAAATGAAGAAAGGAGAAAGGCAGAGATTTTATTAGATTTCTTAATTTTCACCTAGAGGTGTAAGTTATTTTAAAGCAACATTTGTGCCTTTGATCAGTAATAAAATAATAATAGCTACCATCAAGGACTATCCTTACCCAATTAATACAAGATCACCAGGGTTCAACAATGTTTAACAAGAGTCACTTTACTGACTCACTACAATGAGACAGCTGCCTCACAACTCCTTGCAAACATTATCTGTAAGACTCACAATAACCGTAAAGGTTGTTTTATTGCCCTAATTTTACTCATCCGGAAATTATAGCTCAGAGAAGGATCTTTCCTCAAAGTCACCTGGCAAGTAAATCCTTGTCCATCTAACCTCAAAACCCTCACAAAGCAACTCAGAACACCTATACCCCAGGCCTGGGCCATGCCCATAAAATGTTCCTTGAACACTGTAAGCCAGTGGTTCACAATTTTTTTTTTAACTGTAAGAGGAAACTTTTCTTTACTAAAACCATGAACAGACACATATTTGAGGCACAGGACAATGCCCTCCTTGATCTGTTAGCCATTAGGGCAAAGGCAATGAGTGCTACTATAAGCTTTTAAATGTTTAATTCAACTTAATCATACAGGCTCCCTAGATCTGCACATCACTTCTCAAAACCTGCCCTTACACTCAGACAGAAATCATCCACCACTGCACAGTTCTGTAACTCCCTAATTCCTAGCTGAGGGAACAGCAAAAGAAAATAAATGGAGGTTGGAAAAGGAGGGAGAATCTGGGGAAAGCATTTATATGAGGTGGCCTAAGCCTGTGGTTTGAGTGACTAGTTGGGGGCCAGATCAGGTCAGGAATGAACAGAGGAACACTCTGCAAATGGCCTTCAGTGCCATACTAAGCACTATAAACTTTTCTTTTTATGCAAAATTAAGTGGATGAACGATATGATTAGATCACAAATATGCCTATGCCCAGACTGATGGTTTTAAAGGATTTGATAAATTCTGATTTGGTTCAAAAAAGAGGTTGATATAAATGAAAATATCCATGTAGTTTGTAAATTAAAATGGCATCTAACATGACTGTTTATTTCAGAGTACTTAGGAGGCCTGGGACAGCAGGACAAGTTTTTTCATGTTGCTCAGGCTTTCCTGTCAGGGTCTGTGTCAGGCCAAGTGACATAGGCATGGGGAGAAGGTCATCCCTGCAAGGAACCTCCATGGACATACCTGCATGGACAAGAGGTTGGTCAGAGCCCATGTGTGGGCTGAGAGGTGAGCAATACCTGGGAGCAAGCTCACTGCATGTGACACACTGTCTGCTGGCTCCTCGGTTACCTGCAGTAGCTACGCAAGTGATTACACCACAGGTGCATCAGATTCACCTCCTTAGCCTTCCTTTTCCTGCAACTTTCCAAGTAAAGGTGGCCTTGTAATCCAGTCCTGGTTAGTGGGATGTAAGCATTAGTCAGGCAGCCGAGTGGGGCTTCTGGGAAAGCTTTGGCCTTCCTCCCGAAAAGTACAACTCTCAATGGTCACAACCATCCACCCTTCATCATTCTCATTCCCACCAGGGCCACAGCCTTGGTGCCTAGAAGTCCAGTTCCAGTTTGAGACCACGAGGTGCTGAGCATGTGATTGACAATGTGATAATAAGGAAGGTGGCACACAGAGAACAGAAAGTGCATGGGTTCCTGGCAACCTCTGTTAACAACTCCATCAGCCTTAACCATCTACCTCTAGATATCTTGTCACTGGAACCATATAAATGCATAATTATTTAAGTCACCAGAGTTGGATTTTGTTACTATCAGTCAAATGCACTCTTAACTGAGGTGACAGATTCTCTGGTGACTCCCTGGGATTTCCTTTACCTGAAAGTAAATGCTTCCTACTGGAAGAAATGGGTTCCTTCTATTAGTCACTGCCCCCAGCACACACAGAATTTGCCCACTAGAAAACTCAACTGCCACACTGCTCACTGTATGGTCTGACAGCAGATTAAGGTCATGTATCAATAAGCTTGTGTCTTCCAAAGAAGAGTATAACACATGCAAGGTTAGAAATACAAAATCCCCAGTCTCTGCAAATAACATATTTCAATGGCACTCTACCTTAGAAATGATACTTGAATGACTCACGGAACGTCCCAAAGTCTTCTCATTCTGCAAGAAAAGGAAACAAGTGATTAAAATGTACAAAGAACAGGCAACTGATCATAACAATCCTACTGACAAATCATTCCCTCAACTAGCATTTGCTAAACACAAACATCTGAGTTAGCTAACAAGTACTGGGGAATTCAGCAAATGAATAAAACAAGAGTCTCTGCACTAAAGAAACTTAACAGGAATTTGGAATTAACTGTAAAACTAAGAGGGTATTAAATGTATTATGACACATTTAAATGGAGGTTCAGAGGCAATAAACTACACATTCAATTGTATGTGGTGTGGTCCATTATATGAGGACCCCTGTAGGATGGGGAAAAGAGAGCAAGACAGCTGACCCTACCCAGTTTATTTGGTTGTCAAAGTGTTGGGTACTGAACGGGAACATCGCACAGTTCACATCTATTCCTTCAATCCTGTTTCTCTTCCTGAATTAGAGAAATCTGTGTCATGCTAGCTTCTTCCCTCTCACATCTCTCCACATTCACTCACAGAGTCTTATATCAAATTCTTCCTCCTTAACATCACTCAACCTCAAGTATCATCTTCATTGCTGTTGTCAAAGTGTTAGTTTAGGTTCTCTTCATTTCTCAAATAACTTCCTGGTCTTTCTGCTTTTAAGTTACCCTTCCTAAGACATAATTGCTATGCACTGAATTGTGTTCCCTCAAAATTCATATATTGAAATCCTAATCCCCAGTGCTCAGAATGTGACTGTATTTGGAGACAGTGTCTTTAAAGTAATTATATTAAAATGAGGTCCAGTTGTTACGGACGGCCCTGACCTAATATAAATGGTGTCCTTATAGAAAGAAGAAATTAGGACACAGATACATACAGAGAGAATATCATGTGAAGACGCAGGGAAAAGACAGCCATCTTCGAGCCAAGGAAAGAGGCCTCAGAAGGTACCATAGCTGCTGACACTTTGATCTCAGGCTTTTAGCCTCCAGACTATGAAAATTCCTGTTATTAAAGTAATGCTGTCTGTGGTA
This sequence comes from Desmodus rotundus, assembly GCF_022682495.2. Classification (NCBI taxonomy): domain Eukaryota; kingdom Metazoa; phylum Chordata; class Mammalia; order Chiroptera; family Phyllostomidae; genus Desmodus; species Desmodus rotundus. Next base: position 68,892,038 of record NC_071390.1, on the reverse strand, counting down.
TTTTGTTTTGGCAGCCCTAGAAAAAGAACATAATAACCTTCCACACTGTAACTTTTTTAAAAATTAGTATTCCAAATGTAAATCTGATTTTTAAAAATAAGAAAGTAACTTTCCCTGAAACCACTTACCCTTGCTCAACCCAAATGAGGAAAAAATATTACAAAGGGACGATATTTCTTGTATTTTTAAGATCATCTATTCTCTATTTAGGTAATGCAATTACCACAGGGAAGATCAGAGAAGGTTGAAATGTAGTTAAGCAGATAAAAGGGGGGAGGAAGGAAGGTCTGGTCCACACAACAACCAGCGAGGCTTAAAAATCAAGATGTTCTCAGTGCTTTCCAGATGGTCAAATAAATGAAGGATTCTGCCCCTTCCAATAACAATGCTGGGGACAAAGATGCCAGTTGCAGCCTCCCTGAGGGGCAGTCACCCCACGTCTGCATGCCTCCCTGCACACTTGCTCATAGGGTGCCAGGTTCCAGCAGTGCCCTGCTCCTCCCTATTGTTGAATCGTGACAGCCTGACTGGCACTCAGGATAAGTAAGTTTAAGTCAAGCCAGTCTCTATCAGAAGCATGTTTCATGTAAAAAAAAAAAGAGAGAAAGAGAGAGAGAAGTCTGTGCACAGCAACTAGCAGACACAGAAAAAAAAAGTAGGAGTGAGGAGACCAACTGAAATATACAGCACAGTTTGCTCGACACGCCTGTGGGAAACTCAAAATCTGTACACAGTGAGCAGTGTGCACCAGCATAGTGAGACACCTGAACACCCAGGAACAGAACCAGTTTTACAGGGAAAACCTGCCAAATCAGTCATTTATGTCATTAGGTGCCTAAACAAATGATAAAACCCATTATCAATACAGAGTTTTAAATCTTTTTAGAAAATGGCTATGGAGGATTCCTAGCCTTTAAAAAGCACATCTCTCAACCCAAACTTAACTTTACACTCACACGGCAAAATACTTGATGCATTCTAATAAAACTTAAAAGCAAAATAAGTACATTACCACAGCTATTGTTTAATATATATACTTTTTTCTGCTATAGTAACATTTAAAAATAACAAGAGAACTTTATAATACAATGAAAGAGAGGTTGTCAGTGGTTAAGGAGGGAATAGGGACAGGAGGGAAGGGGTGCAGCTATATAAAAGCAACTGAGGGGTCCCTGAGGTGATGGATCTGTACCTTGACTACATCAGTGTCAATATACTCATTGTGATATTTTAATATTGCTTTGTAAGATGTTATCATTGGGTTAAAGTACGAGGGGAGAGTCTTAAAAACCTGGAATTTATTTATAAAAAAATTGTGGGTTTTTTTCTTACATGTTTAAACTTCAGTTACCTTCAAAGTACTTTCCACTTGATGTGATACACCCATGGAAACTTTTTCTCACTGCTCAAAACAGTTTTTTGAACTTGCTGATTTTGATGCCTTTTAGTGCTTCTGTTATTTTTTGTTTCACCTCTTCCACATCAGCAAAATGTTTCCCTTTGAGGACCTTTTTTTCATCCAAAGAAACAAAAAAATGTTGCTTGGGGCGAGATCAGGTGAATAAGGAGGATGGGGCACAGGGTCATGCCCTTTCTGCTCAAAAACTGCAGAATACTCATTGTGGTGTGGGCAGGTATGCTTGTAAATCGCCCATTGTGAAATGAGCAAATGCATTTAAAGAGCCTTCAAAAAAAAATTAACTGAAGCCCAACACAGCCTCTCACAACAATGCCAGCTGGTACACTAATACAAATGGGTTCCTAGGACACTCACCGAGTGGAGGAAGCCTGTACCACAATGGAGCCCACCTTCCAGTAGATAATTCTGGGGTTTTTTGGGGTCCCCCTTTGTAGATAAGGATGCATTAGATATCTCTCTCTCTCATCTTCTACAACTATCTGTGTGATACTGTGATTTATAATAAGTGAATATTGGGTCATTCAGACAACGAAAATATATTTCTCATATATATTTGGTCATTGTCCAGTTCCTGGCTCAAAGCTCCCAAAATCCTTGGAATTTACTGTTGATAATGTTAAAGGTGTGTTTTGTTATGTTAACAAGGTGACTTTTGGAAAGCACCTAAGAATGAGAGCTGATGGCCAATGGAGCTAAACCCCTGATTAGAGGGTTCAAACTTTCAGTCCCACCTCTGAACTCCAGAGAGGGATCAGAGGCGGAAGACTGAATTAATTGCCAATACCAATGATTAATCAGTCATGGCTATGAAATAAAGCATACATAAAAACCTAAAAACCTAAAAAGGCAAAAGGTTGGAAAGCTTCTGGGAGGTTAAAAATAAAAGTGAAAAGAGATACACCTTGTAAACAAAGTCAAAATATCCAAAACATGGAAACCACCCCAAAAATCCACCAGTGAATAATTTGATAAACAAAACATAGTATTATCCACACAACAGGATACTTTTTATTCAGTCATAAAAAGTAATTAAGTATTGATACACTCACAACATGGATAAAACTTTGAAAATATTATGCTAAGTGAAAGGAGGCAGATGCAAAGGTCACACATTATATAAAATATCCAGAATAGATAAAACTATAGAGTTAGAAAGTAGACTGGAGGTTGTCAAGGGCTGGGGAATGGGGAGATTAAGGGTTAATGGGTACATGCACTTACATTCTGAGTGCTAGAGCTTCTGTCCCTGTGGAGTTGAGGTGTGCCATCCTCCTGGCACATGGATGTGTTCACCAACTCAGAAGCTCCTCAAACCCTGTTGCCTAAGAGTTTTAATAAAGCTTTCATTATGTAGGCATGATTGATAAAATCATGAGCCACTGGTGACTGAACTCAATCTCTGGCCCCTCTTTACTCTCTGGAGGTGGAGGAATGGGGCTGGAAGTCCCAAACTTCTATTCATGTGGTTGGTTTTTCTGGTGAGTAGATCCCATCCTGAAGGTTTCTAGGGAACCACCAAGAGTCAACTCATTAGCATAGATTCAGGTTTGGAGAAAGGGGCTCATTACGAAAAGAAAATAATACTCCCAGAACTAAGGAGATTCCAAGAATTTTAGGACCTGTGTGACAAAAACAGGTGACAAATACAGCTCTCTGTTTTTGGTGGACTAAACTGCTAGGGTTTTTTGTAAATCTGAAGGGCTATACTATTACTTAGTCCCTAACTCGGTGACTCCAAGACTTTTGAACTTCATGATCCAAATTTCAAAAAACATTCAGGAATGCTTTTTTACTCTGCCAAATTCAGGCAGTTAAAAAAAAAAGCATCCTCATGTCATAAAAGAGAGAATATTTCACCACCAAAAAAAGACTTTAATTAAAAGCTAAGTAGAGTGGAAGATGGCGGCCAAGTAGGTGGAAGCCAAGTCCACTTGCTCTTGCACACCACTCAGACACTTAGCCGAGCTTCTGAAAAATAAAGTGAACAGTCAACGAAATCTTAGCTGATATGAAGTTTGGAAGCCAAAGAGTACAGAACATGCTTCAAAATGGGTGGTAAGGAGGTTTTATAGGTTATTGGGGAAAATCCCCAGGCATGACACCAGCAGCCAGGGCTACTGCATCCATGGAGAGCCTGGTTAGAGATAGCAGCTTATCAGTTATCTGCCCTCCCTGGACAGGGAATCCCCAGACCCAGGCCAGAAGCAATATGGATACACAAAGTCGCTGGGGAGAACCAGGCTATAGATGCGATGCACACAGCTAGTGGCACACTGATAGCTGCAGCGGCAAATGCCAACTGGGCGAGTGCCACAGAGGGAGAGAGATACTATCTGCACCTAGATATGGTGGAGGAGGAAGGCTGTGGCTAGCCTTGACTGTGACAGACTCTTGACTTTCTGGAGAGGTGGCATGTACAGAAAGCTGGAGAGTGACAGCAATGCAGTGGGAGTGCTCTTGTGGTGGGCAGGGACTGCACACATGTAGCTGCCTGACAACAAGGCAAAAGGACTGAGGGTGTGATTTGCTCCTGCTCAGTAAAGCTGTGCAGATTATCAAAAAGGTGCAAAGCAAAGTGATTTCTCAGCACAAGCCCAGCACATATGGCCAGAGTGGAGAGTGTGGGCCGCTGCATGCTGTGAGGGCAATGGGCCAGGAACTGTGCACCTGAGATTATTTAAAGCCAGAGAGGGCTGGGGAATGGGGAGAACCTCCAGGAAGGGAATGTTGTGCCAAGCCCCCACCTCCTGCAGGAGCAGGGAAAGATCTGCAACACCAGCTGGGCAGGCTTAACAACCCGCAGGAGGAGCCACAAGAGCAAGACAGCAAGAGGGACACCTTAAAAGGCCCATTTCGAACTCCTCACAGGAAGACAAAGTACATTGGGTCCTAGGGCCCTACTCCACTGAGGCCATCAAGGCAGGGAGTTCAGAAAGAGGTGCAGCAAGGGGAACTTAGGACTCTGCGCAGCCTCAGTTCCCACACAGAGCTGCCATCTACACCAACCAGGAGAGAGCTGACATTCTTAGACAGAGTAGCCCCTCACCCTGTGAAATGGAATCAGAAACTATACATTATTGGAAATAAACTGGGACAGACTAAGATGGGAGCTGGAGGAGCATGAGCAAACAACACACAATTTTTACCAGAACTGAACAGTGCCTCCATGGGAAACGCAGAAGTCCCATCCTCTCAATCACAAAAGAAGGTCCCTCTAGAGGCAGGTGAAGGAGATACAAGCAGTGTTGCCAGAAGTTGGAAAATACACCTCTGGATCTTGAGCTACTAAATACCAGAGATAATCTGAACACAGGTACAAAGAGGATAAAATAAATAAATAAATAAAAATAATAATCTTAAACATTAATGGATTAAATACTCCAATCAAAAGACATAGAGGAGCTGAATTGATAAGAAAACATGACCCACACACATGCTACCTACAAGAGATCCTCCTCAGAAAAAAAGACATCCAAAAACTGAACGTGAAGGGTTGGCAAAAATTTTCCAAACAAGTGGATAGGGAAAAAAAGCCAGGGTAGCAATACTTATATCAGACAAAACAGACTTCAAAACAGAAGCCATAAAAAGAGACCCAGAAGGACACTTCATAATACTCAAGGGAAGAATCCATCAAGAAGATATAAACATTGTAAACAGATATGCACCCAACATAGGAACACCGAAATATATATGGAAAATCTTGGAGGACATCAAGAAAGTCATAGACAGCAACACACTTATACTAGGGGATATTAACAACCAACTGTCAAAAGTGGATAGATTTCTACACAAAATATCAACAAGGATACTGCAGCATTGAACAATGCCCTAGATCAAATGGACTTAACTGATATATATAGAACTTTTCATCCCAAAGAAACAAAATACACTTTCTTTTCAAATGCACATGGAACTTTTCAAAGATAGACCACATGATAGGACACAAAACCAACCTCAACAAATTCAAGAAAATTGAAATCATATCAAGCATTTTCTTGGGCCACAAGGGACTGAAACTAAAAACCAAACTGAAGGAAAAAAACTCAAAAACACTCAAATTTATGGAGACTGAATAGCATTCTATTAAACAATGAATGGGTCAATAATAAGATCAAGGAAGAAATCAAAAAGTTTCTGGAAACAAGTGAAAATGAACACACAACAATCCAAAACCTATGGGACACAGCGAAGGCAGTCCTGACAGGGAAGTTCATGGTGATACAAGGTTACCTAAAAAAGATAGAAACATTTCAAATAAACAACCTAACCCTATGCCTACAAGAACTTGAGGAACAACAAAGCCCAGAGAAAGTACAAGGAAAGAAATAACAAGATCAGAGCATAATTAAATGACATAGAGACTAAAACAACAATCCAAAGGAAGAATAAATCCAGGAGCTGGTCCTTTGAAAAGATAAACAAAATCGACAAGCCTTTAAGCAGACTCATCAAGAAAAAAAGAGAGAGGACCCAAATAAATATAATCAGAAATGAAAGAGGACAGATCACAACTGACACCACAGAGATACAAAGGATTGTAAGAAATTACTACGAAGAACTATATGCCAAGAAATTTGAAAACCTAGGTGCAATGGACAAATATCTAGAAAAATATAATCTTCCAAAACTGAATCAAGAAGAATCAGAAAGCCTGTATATCAGATAATAACTACTGATACTGAATCAGCTGTAATAAATAAACTCCCAGCCCACAAAAGCCCTGGATCAAATGACTTCATAGGCTATTTTTCCAAACATTTAGGAAAAAGCTAAACCCTATCCTGCTCATACTATTCCAAAAATTCAAGAAGAAGGAAGACTCCCAGACTCTTTTTACGAAGCCAACATCATCCTAATTCCAAAACCAGGTAAAGACATAACAAAGAAAGAAAACTATAGGCCAAAATCACTGATGAACGCAGATGCTAAAATTGTCAACCAAATATTGGCAAACCGCATCCAGCAATGCATTAAAAAGATCATACACCATGATCAAGTGGGATTCATCCCATGGATGCAAGGATGGTACAATATTTGCAAAACATAAGTGTAATATATCACATAAAGAAAATGAAAGACAAAAATCACATGATCATAACAACAGATGCAGAAAATTATAGCACCCATTTTATAAAAAACATTCAGCAAAGTTCTATATATAAAGAATTGGGGTACAAACCAAATCACTTGAGCATACTGTTCATAATTTGTATGAGTGACTCTGATTTTAAGAGCTAATTACACAGCTAATTAATACACAAGCATTATGCCTTAATTACCCTAAGCCAAATTTAAAACACAGCAATACTTTGTCACTGATATGTCCCCTAGAGCAACGGACATAAAGGAAAGAATAAACAAATGGGGTCTCATCAAAATAAACAGCTTCTGCATGGCTAGAGAAAACAGCACTAATATGAAAAGACAACCAACTGTATGGGAAAACATATTTGCCAATGATACCTTGGACAAGGTTTTGATCTCAAAAATATATAAAGAACACACACGATTCCATTCCAGGAAGACAAACAACTCAATTAAAAAATGTGCAAAGGACCTAAACAGACACTTCTCCAAGGAGGACATACAGAGGGCCCAGAGGCATATGAAAATATGCTCAGTGTCACTAGCTATCAGAGAGATGCAAATTAAAACCACAATGAGATACCACTTCACACCGATCAGAATGGCCATCATAACCAAAGCAACAAACAGTTAAGTGCTGGCAGGGTTGTGGAGAAAAGGGAACCCTAGTACACTGTTGGTAGGAAGGTAGACTGGTGCAGCCACTGTGGAAAACAGTACAGAATTTTCTCAGAAAACTAAAAACAGAACGGCCTTTTGACTAAGCAATTCTACTGCTGGGATTATATCCTAAGAGCCCTGAAACACCAATCCATAAGAACCTATGCACCCCAATGTTCACAGCAGCACAATTTACAATAACCAAGTACTGGAAGCAACCTAAGTGCCCATGAGTAAATGAGTGGATCAAAAACCTGTGGTACATTTACACGATGGAATACTATGCAGCAGAAAGAAAGAAGGAACTCCTACCCTTTGTGACAGCATGGAACTGGAGAGCACTATGCTAAGTGAAATAAGCCAGGCAGTGAAAGACAGATACCATATGATCTCACTTTTAAATGGAACCAAATCAACAAACAAACAAGCAAGCAAAATATAACCAGAGACATTGAAATTAAGAACAATCTGACAGTAACCAGAGGGGAGGTGGGAGGGGATAATGGGGGGGTAGGGGTGAAGGGTTTTCAGGAACAACTACAAAGGACACATGGACAAAACCAAAAGGGGCGGTTGGAATCGAGGGAGGGGATGGCTGGGGTTGGGGGGAGTGATGGGGGGAAAAACGCAGACAACTGTACTTGAACAACAATAAAACAATTAAAAAAAAAACCCCAAAGCCTTGAGGTAAAATATATCATAAAGACTCCTTATAACTGCAAGCATAACTAGTTATTTACATTTTTCCTAATACTATGATTCTAATCTCAATTCTGTTTGAGAAAGACAGGCTTCTGAAATGAAGTAAACTGAGTTTTCATAACCAAACATAAAAAATGTACAAACTCAGTACCAGGATGGCTGAATTAAAAGGGTGACATTTCATTGCTTATGTAAAAGTGGCATGAAAGAAAGATATAAACTATTCCAAAATACTGCAAACACCAAAAGTAACTGTCAGCATGGGGTGTTTGCTGTCATGATAAGGTGTGTCTGTGAGACAGTGACTGCAGATGGTGTCTCCTCTTTGACAGTGTCCTGGCACATATCTTGTGTTTTTCTCAAGCTATTCTCAATTGTTGTTCTTTTGACAATTTTGACTATTCCTAGGGCCTCCTTTCCTGTCTATAGGCTACTAACTCCAAAACTTCTATTTTCTATCTCTAGCTTAGACAGATTTCTCGTTAGAGATTCAGGTTCTAGACATCTCCAGCTGTATCAACCCCACACAAGTACCTCTTACTTGTACATCAACCACCAAACTCACCATCTTCCCTGCTAACCCATAGCCTCTCCTCTACTGAAGTGAATGACATCCCACTGCTGTCTCGGCCTGACCTCACCTATGTCTGACCACCAAAATCAATCAGCTACCAGCACTGTTTTCGAACCCACTTCCTGTCCATCTCCTTGCAGCTGCTCACTACTCTCATTCCCGATACCACCTCTTTTGTCCAGACCATCATCAAGAGGACTGCTGTAAGAGCCTTCTAAGTGGTCTCCTCCCTGACTCCCCTGTCCACACCACAGGGACCTTACTAAAATAGAGCTCAAACTATGTAATACATTGTGTTCTACACCTTCATTGATGTCCCAGTGCTCTTAGCATCAATGTGGTCACTCCTGCCCTGCCTCACTGTTCCTAACTACATTTGCTTTTGCTTTTTCTGACTCACACACACACGAGTTTTTTTTCAGCCCTTCAAACATACCATACACTCTTATCTTCACTAGGAATTTTTACCTTGCACTATTTTCTCTGGCCTGCACATTCTTCTCCTCTCTCTTCATCTAACTCCTACTTTTTCTTAAGGACTCATCTATGACATCTCTTCTCCCAGGGAACTATCCCGTCAGCATGAGACTGAGTCAGGGGTGCTTCTCTGGACCACGGCACTTACCACAATGAACTGTGTAATTGTCCATTTTTCCTGCCAGCACTGTACACAGCAGACAGAGGAAAGAGAGGCAAGAAGATGAATGGGCAGATGAATAGAGGTGATGAGGCCCTGCAGTATACTTGCAGTGTGGGGACTAAGAGAAGCATATGGCCTGGGAGAGATTTAGGCAATAGAGAGGGTGTCTCTGTGTTACACCACATTTATGCTCAATGCCTGACAATCACCCACCATGAAATGGGTGCTTATTATACATGGGTTCAAGAAAGTAATAAATTAATGAAGATGCAAGACAAAGACACAAGGAGTCAAACAGAGGAACATCTGAATTGGGTTCAGTATACACTTAATAAGTGTCGAAGGAATATAAACACAGAAGGAGTAGAGCTGGGTGAAGTTCATTAGGAGGGACATGTGGTTTGAAAAAATAAGAGCCCAGTGGCTGGCTGAGCAGCCTGTGAAGAGCCAGTAAGGGAAATACAGGGGTGGGGAGGTTGGGTTTGATACTAATTCTACCAAGCAGGGAAGCTTTGGCAGCTCATTCAAACTTCCTGTGCCTAGTGTATAAAACAAGGATGACAATGATAGTGCCTAACTCACAGCGTCCATATGAGGATCAAACGAATTCATTGAGTTAATATTTGTGAACCCGTAAGGCTTAGAAGAACAGTGCATAGCACATAAGAAACATGATATTAGTATATGCAATGTTAAATTAAATAAAAGAAACCCTGAGTGGTAGCTTCTCCCACTTAGATGGTATAAAAAGGGCTGTATATAAAGTGAGTAATTAAGAACTGCATAACTCCACTTACTAGAGAAAGCTGCATCAAGCATACTTACTGCAAAATTGAGGGATTTTCATATCTAGAATTTTAGGTAGTATATACAACAGAGTTGTTTTTATACATATACACACAATTCATAGTGCACTGGGGAAACTGGAACTGTCAAGTAGTGCTAAACAATACAACATCTGACTCCCATCCCCAAACACATAAAAACACCAGACAAAAATAGCAAAATAATTTTTAATAAATAGCCTAACTGAAAAGCAAAAAGAGGAAAATTCTGAGGGTCTAACAGCCAGGAAAAATTTAAAGTCAAAGTATTAAAAAAGAGGCTAAAGCTAAAGGAAAGAAATTTAAATTATATGTTCACAGAAGGAAAAATTTTTAAAAATATAATGCACACAGAAAATTATGAAAAAAAAACCATGTACAGGATTATTACAAACTAAAAAGCTTTTGCACAGTGAAGAAAATCTTCGACAAAACAGAAAGGCATCCTATTGAATGGGAGAAGATATTTCCAAATCACATATTCAACAAAGGCATAATATCCAAAATACATGAAGAACTATATAATCTAATAAAAACAAACAAACAAACAGATTTTAAAAACTGGCAAAGGATCAGGATAGATTTTTCCAAGGAGGACATACAGACGGTCAGCAGACCCATAAGAAGATGTGCAGCATCACTAATTATAAGGAAATGCCATCAAAACTACAATGAGACATCAGCTCACACCTATTAGAATGGTTATCACCAAAAAACCAAAAAAATAACAAGTATTGGTGATGATGTGAAGAAAAGGGAACCCTTGTATTTCTGGGTGGGATTGTAAATTGGTGGAACCACTATGGAAAATAGTATGGAAGTTCCTCAAAAATATTAAAAATAGAATTACCATCTGATCCAACAATTCCACCTCTGGGTATTTATCTAAAGAAAACAAAACACTAATTGCAAGAGATATAGTCAACCCTATGTTAACTGTAGCATTACCTACAAGAGCCAAGATATGGAAGCAAACTAAGTACTCATCGATAGACAAATGGGTAAAAGACGTGGTACATAGGTACAATGGAGTATTACTCAGCCATAAAAAGAACAAAATCTCACCATTTGCAACAACATGAAAAAACCTAGAGAAAAATATACTAAGTGAAATAAGTCAGACAGAACTGGTGTGGCTCAATGGATTGAGTGCCAGCCTCTGAACCGAAGACTCACCGGTTCAATTCCCAGTCAGGGCACATGCCTGGGTTGCAGGCCAGGTCTCCAGAGGTGAGGGGTATGTGAGAGGCAACCACACACTGATGTTTCTCTCCCTCTCTTTCCCCTCCCTTCCCTTCTCTCTAAAAATAAACAGATACAGGAAACTAGGGGTTACCAGAGTGGGGAAGGGAATAAAGAGGTACAAACTTCCAGGCATATAATAAATAAGTCACAGAGATGTAATATACAGCACAGGGAATATAGTTAATACTACTGTAATAACTGTATGGTGACAGATGGTAACCAGACTTATTGTAGGGATCATTTCATAAGGTACATAAATATCAAATCACTATAATATACAACTTAAACTAATGGGATATTGTATGTCAATTGTATGTCTATTAAAAATGTAGACATTAGGGGTTCCAAGATGGCTGTGGAGTAGGTAGAAACTATACTTAATTCCTCTCAGCACCAAACCAAATTTATAGCCACATTATAGAGCAACCTGAATAACCAACAGGACAACTGAACAGGGGTATTATAACTAAGGATTTAAAGAAGCCACATAGAGACTGGTAAAAAGGGCAGAAAGAGCTGATCCCAGCACCCAGGTACAGCAGCTGAGAAGCCACAGGGGTATCTTGGCTGCAAAATTCCCCCTTGAGGAGCATGGCATCTCAACACCACACCAGGACCCCCAAAACAGAGCACCAGGGCCAGGAAGAGAAGCCTGCAGAGCATTTTAAAGCGAAAATCACCAGGGACTCTGTCAGAAAGAGGAAGGAGTCTGCTAGAATCTCAGGTGCTGTCCTAAAGGTCCAATGCACAGGAGCAATCTCTCGAGCATGCACCTGGGGCTATGATAGAGGGATGATGACTCAGGGCACACAGGAGTCACAAAGAGAAGATCTGGGTGGGGTGTCTCTGTGGAGAGACCTGGAGGGTCAGCCACTGAGGTCCCTGTCCTAAGTCCCTATCCCATACCACCCTCAGGCACCACCTTCCCAGGGTCGGGCACTTCTTTTCTTATAGCACCAACCAGCAGAGTGTATGAACCTAGACAAACAACTAACTCGGACACCACCCTGCCAAGCTGGAGTCCAGCAGAAAGGTCTGCTAACTGCACCCAGTAGGGACCTTTGGTGCACTTTTTCTGAAGAAGCTCTAGGCAGAAACTCAGTCAGTCATTGAGCTGTGGGGTTTTGGAACAGGGGCTGGTCTTGCCCCTGTCCTACAGGCTCAGCCAGCATCACCCCCTATGGGAGACTGATTTGATCTGTCCCCGCAAGTCAGGGCAGCCCTGCCCTGCTGAGCTCAACCCCACAGAGGGATTGAAGTGCTGTGCATAACTGGAAGCTTTGGAGCACTCCTCCCTGGGGCCTCTTATCAGGGAATCTATGTGTGCTGGATTGTGGGGTGCTGGTGTGGGGAGACCATCATTCCCCACTCTGTACAATTGGCAACACTTGCCACATGACAGGCTCAATTGACATTTCCTTCCAACTTTCAGTAGCCCTCCACTGCTGAGCTCATTCCTGCAAATGGACCAACTAGCTGTACCCAAACTGCACCTGCATTGAGCTTCTTCTGGGGGAGCTAGGGTCAAGCAGAGACTGAGTGGTATGGCTCCGAGGTAGAGGCCACTTTCCCTGCATTGAGTACCTGACCATATGGCCCCCAAGCAAGAGACCCACTAGTCCTGTATTCCCGACCTTGGTCACTCTCCCCTATTGAGCTCACGTCAGCCTGGCCCCACTTTATAGTCTCTTTGGAAAAATCTGGAGAAAGACCAGGCAACCTCACAGGGTGGCAGAGTAGCTGATAGATGGAGGTAAAGCTTAGGGAGTCTTATCTTTTATTGATCTGTCCCCAACTCAGAGCTGGAGGAATCCAAACTTTGTACACAGCCTGGCCCCTCCCACGCCATACCCCAGGCCCAGGAGACACAGCCGCAAACAGTGAATAGCAAGATAGCTCCAGACAGGTAGCACAAAGCTGGTAACAAACAACATCTGATATTGACTGGCACTGGGACCCTTCCTAAGTGAACCCAAAACCCATATAACTAGTGGTGGGATTCAGAACACACCAGAGCTCGACCCAATTAGCCACACAAGCAGCATACCCAAAGGGGGATTTAGGCAGGCACCAGAGCATGCTGAAAACACTTCCTCAGGGGCAGCTCCTGCACAGTGACTCATACATGGTGATCGAGGTCTATCCTTATAGTCAGTCAGCCTAAGTTAACTCAGGGTTCGTGGGTTAATTCTATCCACAAATGGGCCAATAGCATTCAAGACTCAACTACCACAGAAGGGTGCACATAACACACACAAGAAACATTTCTGGAGCACCTAGCTTAGGTGATCAGGAAGACTGTGCCACTGAGCCTGCAAACACACCTACATCATATACAGCCATCATTAACAAGATTGGAGTCACAGCACATGTACCTAATAGAGACAAACACAAAAAGGTATATAAATAAATATGCCCCAAATGAAAGAAAAAGAGAAATCTCCCAGAAAAGAATAAAATAAAATGGAAACAACCAAGATACCACATGCAGAGTTTAAAACAATGGTTATAAGGATGCTCAGGGACCTTAGGGGGAGAATGTTTGATCTCAGTGAGAATGTAAACAAAGAAACAGTAAGCATTAAAAAGGGCATAGGAACCATAAAAAAGAACTAATCAGGAATGAAGAACACAGTATCTGAAATCAAGAATACACTAGAAGGAATGAACAGTAGGTTAGACGAAGCAGAGGATCGAATCAGTGATTTAGAGAACAAGATAAGACACCCAAGCAGAGCAACAACAACAAAAAAGAATTTAAGAGATTCCAAAATGGCTACAGAGTATGTGGGAAGTGTACCTACCCGCCCCCAACCCCTAACTAGATTTAAAGATAAATCACAGAGCAATCAACTTGAGTAACCAATTGAAGACTAGTTGAACTGAAATAATATAACCAAGGATTTTCATAAGAAGCCACATAGAGACTGGTAAGAAGGGTGGAGATGCTGAAAGGTACAGCCCCTGCACTCAGGTGCAGCAGCAGCTAAGAAGCCACAGGGATATCTCAGCTGTAAAACTCCCTCCACCTAGGAGCATGGGGTCTCAACCCCATGCCGGGATCCCCAACCCAGAGCAAAAGAGACAGGAAGAGGAGCCCATGTACCATCTGGTAGTAAAAATCAGTGGGGATTCAGTCTGTCTGGGAGACTCAGATCATGCCATTCCAGGGAAGAGCACTCCTTCTGTTACAGCAACAGCCTGAGGAGTTCATGGTCCAGACTCTAATGGCACTGAGGTCACACTGTTATATGTACACAGGTCCTGCTGAAGAGTCTGCTAGCTACTACTAGCAGTGACTCTAAGGGCCCTCTTTCTTCTGGGGAGGCTTTCGGCAGAGACCCAGAAAGTAACTAAACTATATGTGACTTGGGAAAGAAGGCCAATCTCCTTCACCTTTAGTGGATAGCTGGCACCCCTGCCCTTATCTGTTGAATCACTTTAGACCACCCCGTCCAGCTGAGTTCAGTGGCACAGGGGAACAATGCATGTGGTGAGTCCAGCCACACACACACACAGAGTTTGGGTGTAAGTTCAGCTGCCCCTGGCTCAGGGCGATAGGTCAAAAGAGTCTCCCATTGGAGATGATATTGGCCTAGCCTACAGGAGGGGGCTAAGCACTTCTTCCTAGTTCCAGGCAATAACCTCTGAGGGTCTGACAATTTGAATTTCCCCAGTATGAGCCACTCTTGCTTCCCCTGGCACTGTGCCCTGTGGTGTTAGGACCCCATTCTGCTTAGTTCAGTGGTGCAGGACCCAGGGAGCTTGCAGAAATGAGATATTCAAACTTTCTCCCAGGGAAGCTTCTGTCCAGGAACTAGACAGATATGGGCATGGCTGTGTGGCTACATATCCAATTTCCCCTGCAAATTCAGCCCTTGCTACTCCATGAAAGGAAAGAAGTGCCCAACCCCCTCCTACATACAGTCTTGCAGGCACCACCCAACAGGAGACTATTTAACTTAGCCCTGCCAAGTCTCAGATAACACCACAGGGCCCTGTGGGCTAGGCCAACATCATATCCAATGGGAGACTCTTTTGACCTATCCCCCTGAGCCAGGGGCAGCTGAACTTACACCCAAACTTAACCTACACCAAAGCCCCCTAAGGGCAACTACAGTTGGAGACTGGCAGAAATTGAAAGGTTTGACTTTGAAGCAGCAGCTATGTTCCCTTCATTGACTGCATAAATGCATGACCCCTAAGTAAGGGACCCACTAGCCCTAACTTGGCTAGCCTGAGCTCATCCTACAGTCTCTCTTCAACAGGATATGGAGGAAGACAGGAGGACCTCACAGGAAGGTGGAGTGGCTGACAGGGGAAGATGAACTTCAGGAAGCCTCAGTCTTTTTACAGATCTGCCATCAGCTCTGAGCTGGAAGAAGCTGACCCTTTTACAGAGATTAGCTCCTCCCATGCACATCCAGGTTCAGTAAATGCACACACAAACAGTGAACGGCATGGTAGCTACAGACAGGTAGCCCTGGGCCACTTACACACAACGTCTGACAGCAACCTGCATCTGAATCCAACCCAAGGGGACTCAGAACTAACATAACTTGTGGTGGGGCTTCAGACCACACCAGAGCTCGACCCAACTAGCCACACAAGCATCACACAAAAGGTGATTCTGGCAGGCACCAACCCTGCCAGAACAACTCCACCTCAGAGGACAGCCCCTGAACAGTGTCTCATACTCAGTAATAGAGGTTTGCCCTTATAGTCACCCACCTGAAGAATTAACTTCACCCACAAAAGAGCCAACAGCATTCAAGCCTCAACTACAAGAGTGGGTACGTATAACCCACAAGAAACATTTCTGGAGCATGAAGCTCAGGTGATCTGGAAGATTGTGACACTGAGTCCAACAGGACACCTTCATCATAACAAGTTTGAGAGTCATAGCAGATCTACCTAATACTCAGACAAAAAATAGGAGGTCAAAGAAAAATTCCCCTAACAAAAGAACAAGAGGAATCCCCAGAAAAACTTCCCTAACCCGGTAAAGGAAACAGTCACACAAGTTCAGGACACAAGGACACAATGACCTTAAATGACAGAGTCCCAACCAGGATGAATCCAAAGAGGCCCATACCAAGACACATCATAATTAAAATGCCAAAGGTTAAAAGCAAAAAGAGAATCTTAAAGGCAGCATGAGAGTTCCCAAAAGGCTGTCTGCTGATTTCTCAACTGAAACACTTCAGGCCAGAAAGTATTGGCATGAAGTATTCAAAGTGATGGAAAACAAGAACATGTAACCAAGACTACTCTACCCAGCAAGGCTATCATTTAAAATTGAAGGAGAAATACAGAGATTCCCAGACCAAAAAAAAAAAAAAAAGGCTAAAGGAGTTCATTGCCACCAAACCAGTATTGCAAAATACTGGTTTGAAGAACAAGAGTGCTTGAAGAACATGAAATGGGTGGTGTGGGGGGGGGGCAGGAAATTGGTATAAAGAAAAAAATGACAATAAGTAGGTCACAATCAATAGTAACCTCAAATATCAATGGATAAAATGCACCAATCAAAGCATATAGAGTACCTTAATAGATAAGAAAACATGACTCATATACATCCTGTCTACATGAGACCCCCCTCAAAACAAAAGATTCACAAATGCATAAAGTGAAGAGATGGAAGAAAATACTCCATACAAATGAAAATGAAAAAAATAGATGGGGTAGAAATACTTGTATTTGACAAAATAGACTTAAATGCCATAACAAAAAACAAAGTCACTACATAGTACTAAAGGGATCTATCCAACAGAAAGATACAACTCTTGTAAACATATGCACCCAATATAGGAGCACCTAAATATATAAAGAATTAGATATATAAAGTTCAATCTTGGTGAACTTTAAGCGAGAGATCAATAGCAATACAGTCATAGTAGGAGATTTAACAATGTACTGTCATCAATGTATAGCTCTTCCAGACAAAAAAATCTAGGACACAGTGACCTTAAATGACACACTAGACTAAATAAATTTCAATGATTATTTACAGAACATTTCATACAAAAGCAGAATATAATTCTTCTCAAGTATACACTGAACATTCTCAAAGATAGACCTTATATTAAGACACAAAATAAGTCTTAAAAAATTCAAGAAGTTTAAAAGAAACTAGAAATAAAATACAATACAAAACTTTAAAAAAATATGAATACATGGAGGCTAAACAGCATGTTATTAAACAATGAATGGGTTATCGATGAGATCAAAAAAGAAACAAAATATTACCAGGAAACAAATGAAAATGAACACAAAAACCCCAAAATCTATGGGACACAGAAAGAGCAGTCCTGAGAAGGAAGTTCACAGTATACGCCTACATCAAGAAGCAAGAAAAATCACAAATAAACAATCTAATCCTACACCTAAGAGAAGTAGAAAAAGAACAAATAAAGCCCAGAGTAAGTAGAATAAAGGAAATAATAAAGATCAGAGCCAGAAATAACTGACATAGAGACTAAAAAATCAATAAAAAGTATCGACGAAACCAAGAGCTGTTTTTTTTAAAAGATAAATAATACCAACAAACCTTTAACTAGACCCATTACGAAAAAAAAGAGACGGCTCAAATAAATAAAATCAAAAATGAAAGAGGAAAAGTAATAACTATCATGAAAGAAATACAAAGGATTGTAAGAAAAACTGTGAACTATGTCAACAAATTGGACAACCTGGGTGAAATGGATAAATACCTACAAACATACAATCCTCCAAAACTGAAACAAGAAGAATCAAAAACCTGAATAGACCAATAACGACTAATGAAATTGAAACAGTAATGAAAAAACTCCCAGCAAACAAAACTACTGAACTGGATGTCTTCACAGGCAATTTTACCAATGATTCAAAGAGGAACTAACATCTATCCTTCTCAAACTACTTCATAAAATTCAAGAGGAGGGAAGACTTCCAAGCTCTTCTTATAAGGCTAACATTATCCTAATTCCGAAACCAGATAAAGACACACAAAGAAAGAAAATTATAGCCTGTTATCTCTGGTGAACATAGAAGTTCAAATCCTCTACAAAATATTAGCAAACTGATTTCAGCAATGCATTAAAAGGATCATACAACATGATCAAATGTTGTATGGTTTATTCCAGGGATGCAAGTTAAGTAGAATAATTGCAAACCAATAAATGTGATTCATCACACAAAAATGAAAGATAAAAATCACACAATTATATGAATAGATGCAGAAAAAGCATTTGATAAAATCCAACACCCATTTATGATAAAAACTCTCAGCAATTGGGAATAGAGAGATCATACCTCAACATAATAAAGACCATATATGAAAAACCTACAGCCAACATCATACCCAATGAGCAAAAACTAAAAGTATCTCCCTTAAGATCAGGAACAAGACAGGGAGGTCCGCTTTCACCACTCTTAATCAAATAGTACTGGAAGTCCTAGACACAGCAATCAGACAAGGAGAAGAAATCAAATGCATAAAAATTGGAAAGGAGAAACTGTAACTGTCATTATTTTCAGATTACATGATATTGTACATGGAATACCCTCAAGACTCCACTAAAAAACTACTAGATCTAATAAATGCAGTCAGCAAAGTAGCAGGATATAAAATTAATATTCAGAAATTGGTGGCATTTTTTACAGCAGTAATAAATTCTTAGAAAGAGAAATTAAGAAAACAATATTATTTACTGCTGCAACCAAAAATAAATAAATAAATACCTAGGGAATAAATTTAACCAAGGAAGTAAAAGGCCTATACTCAGAAAACTGTAGGATACTAAAGAAATTTAAGAAGATACAAGTAAGTGGAAACACCGTCCATGCTCATGGACTGGAAAAATTAACATCATTAAAATGTCCATACTACCCAAAGCAATCTATAGTTTTAATGCAATTCCTATCAAAACAACTATTCTAAAAATTTACATGGAACCAGAAAAGTTCCTGAAAAATCCCAGCAAACTTGTGAAATAAGGAAAAAGGTGGAGGTATCATGCTACCTGGTATCAAACTATACTAAAGGCAATAGCAATCAAAATAGTATGACCCTGAAACAAAAATAGGCATATAGATCAATGGAATAAAATAGAGAGCCCAGGACTAAACCCACATCCATATGATCAATTAATATTTGATTAAGGAGAAAAGCCTGTATGATGGGGTAATGACAGTCTCTTTAATAAATGCTGCTAAAAAATTGGACAAATAATTTGAAAAATATGAAACTAGACCACCTCCTTACACCATACCCAAAAACAAACTA
Source organism: Desmodus rotundus (assembly GCF_022682495.2). Taxonomy (NCBI): domain Eukaryota; kingdom Metazoa; phylum Chordata; class Mammalia; order Chiroptera; family Phyllostomidae; genus Desmodus; species Desmodus rotundus. The sequence continues at coordinate 68,872,619 of NC_071390.1, read as the reverse complement.
AAAATAAACTAAAGACTTAAATGTATGACTTGAAACCATTAAAACCCTAGGAGAAAACATAGGCAATAAAATCTCTGACATTTCTCTTAGCAGTATTTTTTCTGACATATCCTCAGGCAAAGAAAAATCAAGAAAAAAATAAACAAATGGGACTACAAAGAACTAAAGAGTTTTTGCAAAGCAAAGAAAACCATCAAAACATTAAAGAGATAATCTACTAAATGGCAAAAATATTTGCCCATGATACATCTGATAAGCGGTTAATATCCCAAATCTATAAAGAACTCATACTCCTTAACAGCAAAAAAAAAAAAAATAAAGATTGAAAAAATGGGCAGAGACCTAAAATGGACAGTTCTCCATAGAGGACATACGGAAGGCCAATAAACATATGAAAATATGCTCAGCATCACTAATTGTCAGAGAAATGCAAATTAAAACCACAATAAGGAATCTATCACCTCATACCTATCACAATGGCTATCAATAAGAAATCCACAAATGACAAGTGTTAGTGAGGATGTGGACAAAAGGTAACCCTCGTGCACTGCTGGTGGGAACGCAGACTGGTCCAGTCACTGTGGAAAACAGTATGGAAAGTCCTCAAAAAATTAAAATGGATCTGCCTTATGACTTAGCAATTCCACTTCTAGGTATGTTATTACCAAAGAAACACAAAACAATAATGCAAAAGAATTTATGCACCCCTATGTTCACTACAGCATTATTTACAACAGCCAAGCTATGGAAAGAACCAAGTGCCCCTCAATACACAAGTGGATAAAAAAAACTGCAGTATATGCGAGGTCTGTCCAGAAGATATCCAGCTATATAAAATTAAAAATAGATACATTTAGTAAAGACACAAGATACAAGAAACACTGTACATAGGACAATGATACTTCAGTCCCCTTTAAGTAGACACCATGGGACCTCACACAGTTCTCCCAATTGCAGTCAGGTGCCCCACTGTATTTTTCTGAATCTCATCTGTTGGGAACTGCCCTGCCTGGTTTCAGAGGCTATAACCCCCCATGATTAAGGCTGAGTCAGAGCTGGGACCATAAGCCACTAAGGAGACAAAGCTTATCTCCCTGGCAGGTGTGCCACCCCTGCCCACTTCACCCTCCTTGGCCCTGAGCTTGGCCAGTTAGCCAATGACGGGTAAGAATCCTCAAGGGAGGATCAACCTAAGACAGGCTCTGGTCACCAGGAATAAACTCGCAGGGAAGGACTCGGGGGGCTGTGGAAAAAGGGGGTGATGGACCCTCGCCCCTCGGCTTTGAAATAGCCTGAGTCCTCATTCTGTCCTAATCTCTTGGCTGCCTTACTTCCCTTGCCTGATTTAAGCCTGAAGCAATAACAGAGGGCAGTGCAGTCCTGTGCTGGGAGGGGCAGATTACCTGGGGAATCAGGCCTAAAAAAATACATACATTCCTGTGAAACCTACTTAATTTGTACCCTCAGTTTAAAAGATAAGGGTCCAGACCTGAGATGAGTCTGGCGCCTAAAGTTTTATGGCCCTCTAACTAATTGGCTGTAACTCAGAATAAGCCCCCAAAGTTCTCTGTAAATCATGTATTGTTTAACCCTTACTGCCTAACAATGATTGATGAGCTTTATCTGTATTCCTGTGCGAATGAACCTAATAAAAGCCCATGGAGGGAAGGCTCTGAGCCCTTCTCCTTTGAGAGAAGTGGCCACCTCTCCTCGCCAAGCAGATCATGTCTTGGTAGTCTTATTCTTCATCCGTGGTGGACTGGGGGGCTGCGTTAAAGCCCCCCGACACTCATCCATGGTCTAAAAATCTTTTCTCTTTCAAAGGTGATTTTGGTTTTGGGAAAAGCAAGAAGTTGCAAGGCACCAAATCTGGACTTTAAGGTAGCTGAGCCACCTGGATGATTTGATGTTTCACCAAAATACTCTGCATAAGACATGAGGTATGAGCAGGCATGTTGTTGTGATGAAGCTACCAATCACCAGTTGCCCATAGCTGTGGCCTTCTGAATTATCTGAATGGTTCCCATGGAGGAATGTTCACGCTTAATGCAAAATCTGATGCAGATTTGTTGGTCTACTCACTTAGTCATTTTGAATGCGATGGCCTCACAGTACATATGCTCACTCAACAGCGTCTATTGCCCCCACTGACTAGTACAGTGAAGTCTTCATCATTCACACATGCACATTTCAGTCAACTCCTGGGCTGCCAGGTTACCTCATCATGCAAACTCTTCTCATTATATTAACAATGGCTAAACTTTTCCTGGACAGACCTTGTACATACAATGGAGTATTAACTCGGCCATAAAAGAAATGAATGAAAATTTACCATTACCAACAGCATAGATGAAACTAGAGTGTATTATACTCAGTGAAATAAGTCAGAGAAAAACAAATATAATATGATTTCACTGATATGTGGAATCTAAGGAACAAAAAATGAACAAGCAAAATTGAAATAGACTCATAGATACAAGAAGGGGGAGGTGGACTGGGGAACACTGGGTGAAAAAGGTGGAAGGATTAATAAGAACTAATTGGTAGTTAAGAAATACTCACAGGACATATGGAATAACATAGGAAATATAGTGAATAATAAAGTAACTAGATATGGGGCCTAGTGGATACTGGAAATATTGGGGGGAACGCTTTCTAATTATATGATTATCTAACCACTATGCTATATACCTAAAACTAATACAAAATAATATAAAATAATAGTGTAATTTAAAAAAACAAAATTAAAAAAAAGAGAACAGGTTCACTGGACAAAAATTTACCTTCCAAACCAATCCTGATACCACATTTCATACCCTTAGAAACATACAACCACTAGTTTTAGTACTATGCTGGATGCTGCCAAAATCCTTATGGGTCCTGCAAAAGCTCCTGTCACTTTCTCTTCCACTACCTGCCACCTCAACTTGGCACCATAATTCCTGGAACTGTAATACCACAAAGAGGTGGTCAAACAATTCTCCACATTAAGGTGGGACACGATGGTTTCTCTTCCCAAAACCTATCAAAATTTCATGCATATAGCTGGTTAAGGCTTCTTATTTAAACCTTAACAATTCCATCACATACATCAATTAAGATTTTATTGAGTACCCAAAACAACAATTTTGCAGCAGGGTTTATATCAAAAAGATTCTCTATTCCTGGCATAAAACACTGGGATAACTTTTCTCTATTCCAAATAAGTATTAAAGCTCCCTCATATACATTCTAAGAAATTCCTACCACCTAGTGCCCAAATTTGACACTGCAATGAATGAGGAACTACCGGCCTCAAATGGTACAGACTAAGGACAGGGTATTTAAAAATCTATTTCTGCTAAGAAGAATTACAAGAAAAGACTATTAATTTAAATGAATCTTCAATGAAGACTTAAATTAAAATTAATAAAATATAGGAAAGATATTTTAAGGTATTCTTCCATCCCCTGCAAATAGAGAAAAAGCTCAAACACTGAAAACACTACATCCACTCATTTACTCATAGGCACTTAGATTGTTTCCAGCATGTGGCTATTGTAAATTGTGCTGCTATAACATTGGGGTGAATAGATTCTCTTGAATTGATGTTTCAAGATTCCTAGGGTATAATCCCAGCAGTGGAATTGCTGGATCAAAAGGCAATTCCGTTTTTAGTTTTCTGAGGAAATTCCATACTGTTTTCCACAGTGGCCTCACCAGTCTGCATTCCCACCAACAGTGCACTAGGGTTCCCTTTTCTCCGCATCCTCTCCAACATTTGTTTGTGGATTTGTTTATGTTGGCCACTCTGACTGGTGTGAGATGGTATCTCATTGTGGTTTTAATTTGCATCTCTCTGATGGCTAGTGACGCTGAGCATCCTTTCTTATGTCTCTAGGCCCTCTGCATGTCCTCCTTGGAGATGTGTCTGTTCAGGTCCTTTTCTCACTTTTTCATTGGATTGTTTGTCTTCCTGGTATGGAGTCCTGTGAGTTCTTTATATATTTTTGAGATCAAAACCTTGTCCGAGGTATCACTGGCAAATATATTTCCCCATACAGTTGACTCCCTTCTCATTTTGCTGATGTTTTCTTTAGCCATGCAGAAGCCTTTTATTTTTATGAAGTCCCATTTGTTTATTCTTTCCTTTATGTCCCTTGCTGTGGGGACATATTGGTGAAAATATTGCTGCGTGGGATATCTGAAATTTTCCTGCCGATGTTCTCCTGTAAGACTTTTAAAGATGTCACTTTTTTTTTTAACATTTTATATATTTATTTTTAGAGAGGGGAAGGGAAGAAGAAAGAGAGGGAGAAAAATATCAATGTGTGGTTTCCTCTCACGTACCCCCTATTGGGGACCTGGCCCACAACCCAGGCATGTACCCTGATTAGAAATCGAACTGGTGACCCTTTGGTTTGCAGCCTGCACTCACTCCACTGAGCAACACCAGCCAGGGTTCACTTCTTATGTTTGAGTCTTTTATCCATCTTGAGTTTACTTTGGTGTTGCTGTATGGCATAAGTTAGGGGTCTAGTTTCTTTTCTTTTGCATGTAGCTGTCCAAATCTCCCAACACCATTTACTAAAGGGGCTATTTTTACTCTATTTTATGTTTGTGCTCACTTTGTCAAACATTAACTGACAATAAAGAATTGGGTTTCAAATCAATGTCCCTTTATGTCCCTTGCTTTAGGGGACATATCAGTGAAGATATTGCTAAGTACAATGTCTGAGATTTTCCTGCCAGTGTTTTCCTCTAGGACTTTTATGGTGTCACAACATATATTTATATAAGTCTTTTATCCAACTTGAATTTATGTTTGTTTATGCTGTAAGTTGGTGATCGAGTTTCATTTTTTTCATGTAGTTGTACAAGTCTCCCAACACCATTTACTGCCGAGGCTATTTTTACTCCATGTATTGCTTTTCCCCCTTTGTCAAATATTAATTGACCGTAAAGACTTCAGTTTATTTCTGGGCTCTCTCTTCTGTTCCATTGGTCTATGTGCCTGTTTTTATGCCAGTACCAGGCTGTTTTGATGACAGTGGCCTTGTAATATACTTTGATATCAGGTATTATGATCCCTCCTGCTTTGTTCTTCTTTCTCAAAATTGCTGTAGCTATTCAGGGTCATGTATGATTCCATATAAACTTCTGAAATGTTTGTTCTATACCTGTGAAATATGTCATGGATACTTTAATAGGGATTGCATTGAATCTATAAATCGCTTTGGGTAGCATGGCCATTTTGATAATGTTCATTCTTCCAATCCATGAGCATGGTACATGCTTCCATTTGTTTGTGTCTTCCTTAATTTCTTCTTTCAGTGTTGTGTAGTTTTCTGAGTACAGGTCTTTTACCTCCCTGGTAAGGTCTTTACTCCTAGGTATTTTATTTTTCTTGTCGCTATAACAAATGGGAATTTTTTTCCTGATTTCTGTTTCTGATATTTCATTCTTGGTGCACAAAAATACCTTTGATTTCTGAGTATTGACTTTGTATCCCACTGTTTTGGCAAATTCATTTCCTAGGTTGAGTAGTTTTTTGGTGCATGGTATAGGATTTTCTATGTACACTATCATGTCATCTGCAAACAATGACAGTTTAACTTCTTCCTTTCCAATTTGGATGCCTGTTATTCCTTTTTCTTATCTGATTGCTGTGGCTAGGACTTCCAGTACTATGTTGAATAGGAGTGGAGAGAGAGGGCATCCTTGTCTTATTCCTGATCTTAGTGGGAAAGCTCTAAGTTTTTGTCCACAGAGTATGATGTTGGCTGTAGGTCTCTCATATATGGCCTTTATTATGTTGAGGAATGCTCCCTCTATTCCCACTTTGCTGAGTGTTTTTATCATAAGTGGGTGCTGTATCTTATCAAATGTATTTTCCGCATCTGTTGATATGATCATGTGATTTTTGTTTATGTGATGTATTATGCTTATTGATTTGTGAATACTGTAACATCCTTCTGTTCCTGGGATGAATCCCACTTGATCATGGTGTATGATCTTGTTAACGCATTGCTGGATGAGGTTTGCCAATATTTTGTTGAGGACTTTAGCATCTATGTTTATCAGCAATATTGGCCTGAAGTTTTCTTTCTTTGTTATATCTTTATCTGATTTTGGGATTAGGATGATGCTGGCTTCATAGAGTTTGGGAGGCTTCCATCTTCTTGGATTTTCTGGAACAATCTGTGAAGGAGGCGGTAAGTTCTCCCTTAAATGAGTTCCAAAATTCTCCTGTGAAACCATCTGGTCCAGGGCTTTTGTGTGTCGGGAACTTTCGAGTAATGTTTCAATTTCATCAGCTGTTATTGGTCTTTTCAGGCTTTCTGATTCTTCTTCATTCATTTTTGAAAGATTATATTTTTCTAGAAATTTGTCCATTTCACCTAGGTTTTAAATTTCTTGGCATATAGTTCTTTGTAGTAATTTCTTAAAATCCTTTGTATTTCTGTGGTGGCAGTTGTAATCTCACGTCCTTCATTTCTGATTGTGTTTATTTGGATCCTCTCTCTTTTCTTCTTGATGAGCCTCCTTAAAGGCTTGTCGATTTTGTTTATCTTTTCAAAGAACCAGCTCCTGGATTCATTGATCCTTAGAATTGTGCTTTTACTCTCTATGCCATTTAATCCTGCTCTGATCTTGGTTATTTCCTTCCTTCTACTTGATCTGGGCTCTCTTTGTTGTTGTTCCTCAAGTTCTTGTAGGCATAGGGTTAGGTTGTTTATTTGATGTGTTTCTATCTTTTTTAGATAGGCCTGCATCACTATTAACTTCCCTCTCAGGACTGCCTTTGCAGTGTCCTGTAAATTTTGGGTTGTTCTCATTTTCATTTCTTTCTAGGAACTTTTTGATTTCTTCCTGAATCTCAAGTCTTGACCCATTGTTTCGTAGTATGCTATTCCATCTCCATCAGTTTGAGTGTTTTGGCATTTTTTCCTTGAGATTGGTTTCTAGTTTCACTCCCTCATAGTCAGAGAAAATGCTTGATATGATTTCAATATTCTTGAATTTGTTGAGGCTTTGTGTTGTCATGTGGTCTATCTTTGAAAATGTCCCGCTATGAACATTGGGGTGCACAGATTCTTTTGGATTGGTGTTTCAGTGTTCTTAGGGTATAATCCCAGCAGCGGAATTACTGGGTAGAGGGGATTGCAGGAAGTACTATAAAGGACACATGGACAAAACCAAGGGGGAGGGTGGAGGTGGGGGAGGGAGGTGGGTTCACCTGGGGTGGGGTGGAGGGATGGGGAGAAAAGGCATACAACTGTAATTGAATAACAATTAAAAAAAAAAAAAGATAATGTCCCATGTGCATTTGAGAAGAATGTGTATTTTGCTGCTTTGAGATGAAAGGCTCTCTATATATCAGTTAAGTCCATTTCATCTAGGGCATTATTCAATGCCACAATATCTTTGTTGATATTTTGTTTGGAAGATCTATCCATTTTTGACAGGGGGTGTTAAAATCCCCTACTATAATTTTGTTGCCGTCAGTATCTTTCTTTAAGTCCTCCAAAGATTTCTTTAAAAGTTCTCTAAAGATTTTCTTTATGTATTTGGGTGCTCCTATGTTGGGTGCATAAATATTTACAATGTTTATGTCTTCTTGATGGATTCTCCCTTGAGTATTACGAAGTGACCTTCTGGGTCTGTTTTTAGGGCTCTTTTTTTGAGGTCTATTTGGTTCAATATGAGTATTGCTACCCCTGCTTTTTTTCCTGTGCATTTGCTTGGAATATTTGTTTCCAGCCCTCTACTTTCAGGCTGTGTAGGTCTTTTGTCCTGAGGTGGGTCTCCTGTAGGCAGCACATGTGTGGATAATGATTTCTTATCCATTCAGCTATTCTATGTCTTTTGATTAGAGTCTTTAATCCATTTATGTTTAAGGTTATTACTGACAGGTACTTATTCACTGCTAATTTTTTTGTATCTTGTGTTCCTCTCTCTCATTGTTTTTCTTCCTGTTTTTAAAGCAGACCCTTTAGCATCTCTTGCAGACCTGGTTGGGAGACGCTATATTCTTTGAGACTTCTTTTTGTCCAGGAAGCTCCTTATTTGGCCTTCCATTTTAATTGAGAGACTTGCTGGACAGAGTAGTCTTGGTTGCAGGCCTCCGGTTTTCATTACTCAGAATATTTCTTGCCATTCCCTTCTGGCTTGGAGCGTTTCCATTGAGAAGACAGCTGCTAGTCTTATCGAGGCTGCCTTCTAGGTTACTTCCTGTTTTTCCCTTTCTGCCTTTAAGATTCTCTGTGTCTTGGAATTTTGCCACTTTAATTATGATGTGTCTTGAAGTGGGCTGGGCCTCTTTTGGTTCTTCTTCATTGGGACTCTGTGTTTCCTGGATTTGTGTGACTTTTTCTCTAATCAAGTTAGGGAAGTTTTCCATCATTACTTTTTTAAACAGGTTTTCTATCCCTTGCTCTATCCCTTCTCCTTCTGGTATTCCTATTATACGGATATTATTATGTTTCATGTTGTCCTGCATTTCCCTTAACCACTCTTCGTTCTCTCTAGCCTCTTTTCCTTTTCTTGCTCTTTCTGGGTGTTTTTTTCTACCTTGTCCTCCAGCTCGCTGATCTAATCCTCTGCTTCATCTAGCCTGCTTTTGATTCCTTCTACTGTGTTCTTCAGTTCAGAAATGGTATTCTTCATTTCCTGTTGGCCCTTGTTCATAGTTTCTATTTCCTTTTTCATGTTGATATAGTTTGTAGTGAGTTCATTGTAGTTTCCCTGTAGTTTTGGTAATTCTCAGTGAGCTCATTGAGCTTCCTGATACCCATAACTTTGAACTCAATATTGGCTTGCCTCTATTTCATTTAGCATGCTTTCTGAGGTTTCCTCCTTTCCTTTGATTTGGGGATTGTTTCTTTGTCTTTCCATTGTTTGTGAGACTCTTCTTTTTAGTCTCTGCTTTTTAAATTGATCTGCTGTGAGCTCCTGGGTTTATGAAGTAAATTTCTATGGTAGAATACCTGTGTGACTCAGTGGTGCACTCTCCTTGATTTCCTGAGCTCGCTGGTGTTGGGCTGTTGTTTATGTTGTCTCTCTGTATGTCTTTAGGTTTTGATTGTTGTTGGGTCTTTCTTTGGTGGGTCCTTCCCTCCAACTGGTTTACTGAGGGTCACTCTGCCTACCATGTGTTATATTCTGTTGTGCAGGTGTGGGCAGGTTGTGTTGAAGCTGATTCTTCTGTGTGTACAAGGTTTGAGGCTTCTCTCTTGCTCTTGTTTAGTTGTTTGTTCTGAGTAATTTCTCCACCATTTAGTTGTATTTCCCAATAGGCCCTGGGTTGAGTTAGTGTGGCTTCTACTCCCTCCTTCACATTCTTCTATTGTTATCTGTTGGTGGTTCCCTTGTTGGTGGCTTCTTTCTTCTAGCAGGTATCCCGGTGTTCACAACTTCCATTTACTCTTTTTTGTGATCAGTTGGAGGGGGAAGGTAAAATGGTTTAAGTCAGTGGGAGTATATTCTATGGTATTTAAAATACCAACCCACAGAGAAGAGACAGGAGATCCTTTGGATATGCATTGTGTTAAATGTTATATTTCACCAAATTAGCCACTTTTTAGAAAGGGTGGAAAGAAGATCAGACTCTTGTTGGGGGAGGCGGGGGGAAGGATTGTGAGTTGGAACTAGAAAGCAATGAGCTTGTGCAAGGTCAGACTATGAGGTGAATTGAGAGCAAAGGATAGAAAATAGGTGTAGTGTTTGAGAGAACATAGTTAACCATAACAGTAACAAAGGTCCGGAAACAGTGAAGGTAGCTAAGATATGGGAGGGGTGCTGTGTAGTATTTACAATTGTATGCAACAGCAATTATTCACAATAGTAATGGAACACAATCATATGACAGAATCTATGTGATCTGGACAAGAAGAAGAAGATGTATAGGACCTAGAGTAGTGTGCTAATGGAACACAAGTGCAGTGGAAGACGGTAAATTAAAAATATGCTGTGAATGAGAAAACAAGGGAAAGCAGTCAACCAATGCAGTTTAACAAGCCAAGCAAATAAGACTAAACGCAAAAAACAAATACAAAAATACTAATAAAATAAAAAATGTATGAATAATGAAAAAATATAATAGTACAAATATACAATAACTTGCAAGTTCTCTGGAGTAGGAAAGTGAAATTTGTCTCACTGTCTCAGCTGTTGGGATGACCCCTCTTTGGGTCTAATCTGGTCTTTTCTCTGCTGCAGGTTTAATGGTCTCACTTGTGGGAATTAAAAAATAAAAATGAAAGAAGAAGGAAGGAAGAAGAGATAAAAAGGGAAAAAGGAAGAAAGGAAAAAGGAATAAATAAAGAAAGAAGGAAAGAAAGGAAGTTAAAAGAAAAAGAAATCCTTAAAAAAAAAAAAAAAAAAGCAGCAGCAGCAGCCTCCTGTTGGCTTCAAACCAGTGGAGCCAGTTCTGCTGGTCTTCCTGGCTGCAGCAGGCTAAGGGGAAATTGTTTTCGGTTTTCTCCGTTCCTGAGCAACACTCACTCAGCCTCCAGCCCAGTTCCTCAGTTCACTGCAGGGGCCGCCAGTGCTTTGCTGTGCCCAGCCTAGGCCTTCCAGTCCACCAGCTGCACTGTCCTTGAGGAGCAGCAATCAGGGACAATTCACACACCACCTTCTTGCTCTTTGCTGTCCTAGATGCTAGGGACTCTCAGAGTCCCTTCAGGCTAGTTCAGCACCCCCACTGAGTTAAGTCTTTCTGGGGACTGCTGATTCCCTGAGCCCTGCAGTTCTCCTCTGCTGGGGTGTCTCTGCCTTCCTCTTAGAGAGGCAGCGGGCCCTGGAGGGCAGGGGTGTTGCAGTGGGTGCCGCTGCCGATGCAGGTGCAGGCCTCCTTTGCTGCTTCCCCCGGGGCCCAGGGGTTGGGTGCAACGTGCCTCTGGGCAGCATAGTCAGGTGCACTCCCTCCCGGTGATGAGGGCATGAGCAATCAGCCTCCACTACTGAGGCAGGATGGGCAGCTGCTGGTTCAGCAGGTTCAGGTGCACATTCTCCACAGGGCTTCAGGTGTGAGCGCTGGGCCTTCCACGCCGAGGGAGCGCCACAAGGCTGGGCAGGGGCAGAAGCGCAGGAGGCCAGGGTGGCTGCTGCAGGAGAATTCCCCAAACAGCCACCCAATGACTCTTTTTTCACTTTTTCTTTTTGAAATATTCCTCCTGCTCAAGCCTGCCACTCCGTATGAGGGTCTGGCCTCTCACATAGCCCAACATTCCAAGCAGACCGGGAACTATCTAGGTCAGGGTCCACCAACACCCAAATCTCCCCAGCTGGCATCCGCAGTCTCAGTGGGTACACAGAGACCCTGTGTGTTTGTCACTTCGTCATTATTTCCCCCATGCGACTTTAAGCAACAAGGTCTCTCCCCATGCTGCTCAAACCTTGTTTGGCAGGGAAGGGAGCCCTTGACCCGGTTCTCTCCCAAGAACCCTGCTGCAGACCTGGCGGGCGCCGGACCTGGGGCTGCAGCACACTGTATATGCTTGCTTCCTCTGTTATATATTAACTGACTATAAAGGTATGGGTTTATTTCTGGACTCTCTACTCTGTTCCATTGATCTATGTGTCTGTTGTTATTACTGTTTTTGATTACTATGCTGTTTTGATTACTATGGCCTTAGAGTGTAGTTTCATATTAGGGAGAGAGTTTCCTCCAACTTTGTTCTTTCTCAGGATTGCTGTTGCTATGTGGGGCCTTTTTGGTTCCATATAAATTTTTGAAATATTTGTTGTAGTTCTGTGAATATGTCATGGGAATCTTGGTAGGATTTGTGTTGAATATATAGATAGCTTTGGGTAGTATGGACATTTTAATGATGTTAATTCTTACTATCCATGAATATGATATGTGTTCCCACTTATTTGTGTCTTCCTCAATTTCCTTCTTCAGTGTCTTATAATTTTCCAAGTACAGGTGTTTTACATCCTTGGTTAGGTTTATTTTTTTATAGCAATTGTGAATAGGATTGTTTTCTTAATTTCCTTTTCTGCTAGTTTGTTATTGGCATGAAAAAATGCAATTGATTTCTGGGTATTAATTTTGTATCCTGCTACTTTGCTGAACTCATTGATCAGTTCTAGTAGTTTCGTGGTGGAATCTTTGGAGTTTTCTATGTACAGTGTCATATCATCTGCAAACAATGGCAGTTTTACTTCTTCCTTTCTAATCTGGATGCCTTTTATTTCTTCTTCTTGTCTGAATGCTGTGGCTAGGACTTCCAGTGCTACATTGAATAAGAGAGGTAAAAGTGGACTCCCTGTCTTGTTTCCAATATTAAGGGGAACTCTTGTAGTTTTGCCAGTTGAGTATAATGCTGGCAGTGGGTTTGCCATATATGACCTTTATTATGGTTAGGTATATTACTGCTAATCCCAATTTGCTGAGAGTTTTTATCATAAATTGGGTGCTGGATTTTATCAAATGCTTTTTCTGCACCTACTGATATGATCATGTGGTTATTATCCTTCATTCTGTTTATGTGGTGAATCACTTTTATTGATTTGCCAATGTTGCACCAACCTTGAATTCCCAGAATAAATCCCACTTGGTCATGGTGTATATTTTTGATGCACTGCTGAATTCGGTTTGCTAATTTATTGTTGAGGATTTTAGCAACTTTGTTCATCAGGGATATTGGCCTATAATTTGCTTTCTTTGTAGTGTCTTTGTCTGGCTTTGGAATTAGCATAATGCTAAAATAAGTTTTGGAGCCTTCCCTCCTCTAGAATTTTATTAAATAGTTTGAGAAAAGGAGGGGTTCGTTCTTCTCAAAATGTTTGGTAAAATACACCTGTGAAGCCATCTGGTCCAGGGCTTTTGTTTGTTTGGAGTTTTTTGATTACTGCTTCAATTTCAGTAAATGTCATTTGTCTATTTATATTCTCTGATTTTTCCTGATTTAGTTTTGGAAGACTGTATGTTTCTTGGAATTTATCCATTCCATCCAGGTTATCCAATTTGTTGGCATGTAGTTGTTCATAATGTTTTCTTACAGTCCTTTGTATTTCTTTGGTGTCAGTTGTTATTTCTCTTCATTCATTTCTGATTTATTTACTTGGGTCCTTTCTCTTTTTTTTCTTGATGAGCCTGGTTAAGGGTTTGTCAGTCTTGTTTATCCTTTCAAAGTACCAGCTCTTGGATTCATTGATATTTTGCATCATTTTTTTAGACTCGATTTTGTTTATTTCTGCTCAGATCTTTTTTATTTCCTTTTTTCTACTCACTCGAGGCTTTGTTTGTTATTCCTTTTCAAGTTCCTTTAAATGTCAAGTTATATTGTTTGAGCTTTTTCTTGTTTTTGAGATAGGCATGCAATGCTATGAATTTCCATCTTAGGATTGCTTTCCCCATGCCCTGCAAATTTGGGATCTTTGTGTCCTCATTTTCATTAGTTTCAAGGTATCTTTTGATTTCTTCCTTGATCTCCTTGTTGACCCATTCATTGTTTAGTAACATGTTATTTAGCTTCCATGTGTTTCCATGTTTTTCAGTGTTCTTCCTGTGACTGATTTCCAGTTTCACAATATTGTCATCAGAGAAAATACTTGATATGATTTCAAACTTCTTGAATTTATTGAGACTTGTTTTTAGTCCTAACATGTGGTCTATCCGACAAAACACTCCATGTGCACTTTAAAAGTATGTATATTCTGCTACTTTTTGTTCAAATGCTGTGAAGATATCAATTAGATACATTTGATCTAGTGTGTTATTTAAGGTCATTGTCTCCACGTTCATTTTCTGCCTGGAAGATCTATCAATTGAAGTCAATGAGATTATAAAATTGCCAACAATGATTGTATTTCTGTCAATCCTTCCCTTTATGTCTATCAAGACTGCTTAACATATTTAGGTGCTCCTATATTGGGTGTATAAGTGTTTACTAGGGTATATCTAGTTGGATTGTTCCCTTTATTGTTATGTACTGCCCTTCTTTGTCTCTTACTATAACCTTTGTTTTAAAATCTATTGTGTGGGATGTAAGTACTGCTACTCCATCTTTTTTCCTCTTCTATTTGCATGAAATATCTTCTTCCATCCCTTTACTTTTAGTCTGTGTATCTTTCAATCTGAGATGGGTCTCTTGGAGGCAGCATATATATGAGTCTTGTTTTCTTATCCATTCAGCTACCCTCTGTCTTTTGGTTGGAGCAATTAAGCCACTTACATTTAAGATGACTATTGATAGATATGTATGTAGTGCCATTTTATTGTTAGACTATTTTCTTCTACTTTATTTTTCTTCTTCTTCTTCTTAAAGCAAGCCCTTTAACATTTGTTCCAGTACTGGTTTGGTGTTAACAAACTCCTTTAGCTTCTTCTTGTCTGGGAAGCTCCTTTTTTCTCCTTCAATTTTAAATAACAGCTTTGCTGCGTAAAGTAGCCTTGGTTGTAGGTCCTTGCTTTTCATCACCTTGAATATTTCATGCCACTCCCTTCTGTCCTGAAATGCTTCTGATGAGTAATCAGATGAGAGTCTAATTGGTGCTACCCTGTAGGTAACTACCTGCTTTTCTCTTGCAGCTTTTAGGAATGTTTCCTTGTCTTTAAGCCTTGTGATTTCAATTATGATGTATCTCAGTGTAGGCCTCTTTGGGTCCAACTTGTTTGGGACCCCCTGAGCTTCCTGGCCTTGTGTGTCTTTTTCCTTCACCAGATTAGGGAAGTTTTTGGTCATTACTTCTTCAAATCAGTTCTCAAGCCCTTGCTCAGTCTCTTCTCCTTCTGATGTTCCCATGACATGGCTGTTGTTATGTTTCATGTTGTCCAAAATGTTTCTCGTGCTCTCCTCATTTTTTTTCTTTTTGCTGCTCTGCCTGGGTGTTTTTTTCTACTTTGTCTGCCAAATCACTGTTTCGATCCTCTGCTTCATCCAATCTACAGTTTTTTCCTTCCAGTGTATTATTTATTTCAGATATTGCATTCTTTATTTCTGACTGGTGTTTTTTTATAGTTTCTAAGTCTTTTTTCATGGTGTCGAGTATCCTTATAATCATTACTCTAAACTCTCTGTTTAATAAATTGCTTATCTCCATTTCATCTAGTTCTTCGGGAGAATTCTCTCGTTCTTTCATTTGGGGTCTGTTTCTTTGTCTTCCCATTTTGGCTGCTGCTTTGTATTTTCTGCCTTAGATGTTAAACTAATCAGTGATGTAGCTTTTTAACCTGCAGTCAGCAGTCAGGTTTAAGCAGCACAAGGTGGGTGACATAGTAATTCCTGTGGGTGAGGCTTTTGCTTTCCCTCAGGCTGATACCACTTGGAGAGGAGTGTTCTCCCTGAGCAGGATGGCCTGTGCAGTATGGGGAATGATTCACAGGGATGCTGGTGTCTGTCCCTTTAGTCCTCTCCCCAGATCCACCAACCCCAGACTCTCCTCAAGTATTTCTAGTCCAATATGCCCTCCCTCTGTCTGAACTCAGGGTAAGTGGCTACAAACAATATTTTGTACATTGGCTCTTTTTAAGAGACTCTCTGCGTCTTCAGCTGTCTCTCCCTGGCAGACAGAAATCCTGCTGCTTTTCACAGCTGGATGTTATCTGGGTTCCTTTCTGACTCTGGTGGGGTAGGCTGGGGAGCCAATGTTGGGGTTTAGACACCACACTTCTCAGGGGGAACCCGTAGCTACAGAAATATCCCTCCGGCACTTCAGCTGCCACCCGTGGGAGCCCAGCCAGCCGTCTCACGCCTCCTCTGCATTCTCTACCAGTCTCGTGCTGAAGGTGTTTCTTTTGTCTGTCTATAGTTATAACGCTTCTCTCTAGCTAGTGTTCAGTTGGTTATTCAGGATGCTTTCTCTACAATTTAATTGTTGATGTTTTCTTTTGAAAACCAAAATTAAATAAAAATTAAATTAGATTTAAAATTAAAATCAAATAAACAGAATAAAAATAAAATAAATAATAAAAAAATAAAATAAAATACCTTTTCACAGATCACTACTCAGCAATATTCCTTTCCTGGTCTGTCACCTGTTTTTATAAACAAAGGTTTACTAGAACACAGTCATGTCCATTCATTTATATAGTTTGTTTGGCGTTTTTCATGCTGCAGTGGCAGAGGTGGGGAAATGTGATTATCTGCCCCACTGAGTCTAAAATATTATCTGACCCTTTAAAGAAAAAGATTGCCAAACCTGACCTTAGTAGACTACTAAATAATCCTCTAACTATTCTCCATACTGCAGCCTGAGTAAAAACACAAATCTGACCATTCTTTTTCAACAATAAACCTAAACCCCTTATGGTAACTCCTCTAAATTTTCCAACTCCTTACACTGCCACTATTCAATTCCACCATTATGTGCCAGTTAATTCTATTTTAATCTCTTCAAACTCACCTTGCTCTACTCTTTGGTCTTTCAGAATGTACTATGACCTCCATCTGGGACAACACCCTACCGTTCTCCTAGCTAACCCCAGGTCACTGATCAGGTTCTCCATGTTAATGTTATTTTCTCCAGGAAGCCATTCCTGACCCCTTGGGCTGGGATTACGCGGTCCTGAATTTCCTCTGTCACTGACATGCATAGTTAATTTTTAGAGCAAATCAAGAGTAATATGAGGGCAGAGACAGAGTCTGTGATATAAACTATGATACCCCTGCAGCCAGTGGAGACTAGTATGTACAAAGCATTCATACATTTTTGTTGAAATAAATTTATCCTTTGCACCATAATTCTGAGAACCCAAAGAACTTCCTCAGTGATTCACCAGAAATAATCAGGTAGATTTAACCAATGAAGATAAATAAGTCATAAATAACAATGATAGAATAAATTGATACCAAAATCTGAAAACCTAGGATCCCACAAAAAGACAATATCTAAGCACACCCTGAGCTTTTTAGTGTATCAGCAGAGAAAAGCTTGATCTTTAGAACTTATCATTCTAGATCATATTTAATAAAAATAACAAAAATAAGGAAAGTAAAATGGGTGTTCTCCCATTACCTGCTCTTCCTTCTCCTTTTCTTTGGTCTTACTTCTGTAGACTCTAGCAGAGGTGGCATCCTGGGATGGAATGGCTGAGACCTGATGCAGTGGCATGCTCATCACAGCCTCCTGTCTCCTTGTTGTCTTTACAGAAGAGAGTGTCCAGTGGGAGAGTCATTTTGGGCCATGGACTTAAAGCTGAGAGAGAGAGAAGACAAGATATAACTGAGCTAAAACACTTTTCATGTCTCCAACAGTGAAGTTAGGGTTGTATATTTAAATAAGTTACAATGTCTGACATAAATACTTGGTCTTCAAAAATGATAGAAAATGAATGAATGTGAGGGAAATTGTAACATTTTTCTCAACTGATAAAATGGGAGCACCTAAAAGAGGCTGGTGGATCAGGTACATATATAGGATAATGAGATACTAATTTTAAATTGACTACTTAGATTTTAAACATAGCAGTGTTATCCTTTGTTATAAGAATATTTTTGAAATGAAACTTTTTTCTGAATGAGTACTCATCCTGATATAAGCAGTGATCTTTCCTTAAAACTGCTGCCCTTGAGTCCATATAATGGTAGGATTAAAGGTTAATAAGTCTAAAATGAATTTAAGATACCTATGATCTATGCATAACCTTCTAAAAGTCTAGACTCTCTAGACCAGTTGTTGGCAAAATTTTCCTGTAAAGGACCAGATATGATTCTAAATACTTTAGGCATCGTGGGACAGATTTGTTACAACTACTCACTTCTGCTGTTGTAGCATGAAAGAAGCCACTGCAAGTATGAGAATGGTTATGTTTCAATGAAACTTTACTTACAAAAACAAATGGTAGACTAGATTTGACCCATGGACCTGCAGTTTGTTAACCTCTGCTCTAAAGAATTTTTCAGGGAAGATGAACGTCATCATCAACATTTCTGGGACCATGAAATGGCTGCCCTTAGTCAAAATACTAGTGTCTGAATCAGCTATATTTAATGATCCTAGGCACCCCAGCTTCTTTTTCTAGTTTTCTCCTACATTCCTCCAAAGTGCCTAGTAATTGGAATGTATGTTTTCTCTCGTTCTTCCCTAATCCCTACTGAGATGAATTAAACCTTTTGCAAAACCAATTAAATACAAATCATACAAATTATCCATAAAGTTTAATGTAGCCATATTTTATGCTGTTCAAATCTTAACAAAGGATAGAAGCCTTAAACCCCCCAAAAAATGAATCTCTAATTTGGGGATTTTCATTTGTTAACCATGTACTAGGGGTGGGATAGTAGGCAGGGAGGGTAAACAGGGCCTGGTAACTCTAAGGTCACAACTGATGGACAGCCATTTCTCCACTTCTCCCAAAACTCTTCTCTGGACCAAAGGTAGGTGTTTGTGAGGCTGGTCCCACCTCTGACAGTGTTACTAACCCAGATGAAGAGCAAAAGGACTCATAAAATGGATTTTCTTCACAAAATCTGACCAACAAGCAACAGCAAAGCATAAGAAGGGATGAATACATATGAGAAAATGAGCTAAAAGGATATACTGTTTTAGCCCTGGCTGGGTAGCTAAGTTGGTTAGAGCATCATCCTGATATGCCTAGGCTGAGAGTTCAGTCCCCAGTCCGGGAACACATGAGTATCAACCAATGAATGCATATATAAGTGGAACAACAAATTAATGGTTTTTTCTTTCTTTCCCCCTTCCTCTCTCTAAACATCAATAAATAAAAATTAAAATAAAGAGTATTCTGTTTTTACAAATCTAGATTTATAATAGGGAGGTGATCACTGATAACCAACCAAACAGGAAAATGAAGTAGGTGGTATTACTGTCTACATGTCATAATAAATAATAAATAAAATGTTAGTGTTTAGGTATTATACATCACCTACTATATTTCAAGCCTTTGATGAAGGGGACACAAGATGGCGTACCATGCACAATAAAAGGTCTGAATATTTGTGTTCACATACACAAGGCAAAAGGCATGTACTTACTGCTGAGTTCTTAACCCTCTGGGAGATCACAATAGTCAGTGGTGAGCAGTTTTTCATCACTAATGCATTAAAGTTCACCCTCACAGATGACAAACTCCATGTGCCCTCTTGGAATACTTTGTCAAACTAACCATGCCTAGATCCCCACCACATATCATGCCAATATCTGCCTTTGGTGCTTCCTGCATAACCATCATTATTGTATCACTGCTACATGACCATGATAAGCCTGGGGAGAACTGTTTATGCCAGAGAAACACAAATGTGGAAAGACTTTTAATTTTCTGCAGATTTGAAACACCTACCTCCTTACAGTTCCAAGTAACAGACCTGAAAGCTTGCCTAAATGAATCCCTCTCTTATGCCAGGCATATTTAGTATAAAAATGATAACTTTTAAATCCAAACTAAAGAGGGATCCCAGATGGCTGCAGAAGGTGGAAGCTACACACCCTCCTCTTGAGAAACTGGATTTACAGCTAAATTACAGAAAATTAACCTGAATGATCAACTGAAGGACAACTGAACAGGGGTATTATATCCAAGGATTTATAGAAGCTATGCAGAGACTGGTAAGAAGGGTGGAGGCACAAAGAGAGCTGGTCCCTGCTCCCAGGTGTGGCAGCTGAGAAGCAGGAAGGATATCTCAGCTGCAAAAGTTGTCCTGAGAAGCATGAGGTCTCAATCCCATTCCGGGAACCACAAACCAGAGCACCAGGGCCAGGAAGAAAAGCCTGCATGGCCTCTGGCAGTAAAAACCAGTGGGGACTCTGCTGGGAAGAGGAAGGAGTCTGCTAGAATCCCAGGTGCTCTCCTAAAGGGCTAATGCACAGGAGCTCGCTCTTGGGCACTCACTGAGGGCTCTGGTAGATGAAAAGCAATGCAGGGCATATAGAAGACATAAAGAGAAGATCTGGATGGCCAGGCTCCAGAGAGAGGTTTGTAGGGTCAGCCACTGAGGTCCCTGTCCTGAGTCCCTATCCCACAGGGTCAGGCACTCCTATTCTTACAGTATCAGCTGGTGATAGTGCACTAACAAGGTCCTCCAAACACTGGGGATATCACCCTGCCAAGGTCCAGTCCAGCAGAAAGGACTGCTGGCTGCACCCAACAGAAACTTGAGGTGTGCTTATTTTCTGGAGAAACTATTGGTTTGGCCACAAAGTCCATTTTGTTTTCTTTTCCTGGAAAATAAAAGACACATTCTTTTCATTTTCACTAATAACTTTATTGATTTGGATATTTTGAGTATGTTGGCAATCTCCCACTATTGGCTTTTAGTGGGTAGAGGGCAGGGGTGCTGCTAAACATCTTCCAATGTACAAGACAGCCCCACAGCAAAGAATTATTTGGCCAAAATGTAAATAGTACCAAGAGACTTTGCAAACCACATACAAGTCACAGCACCTTCTCCATACACTGTACAAATCTTCTTGAGTTTCAGATGCATTTTTACCATTTTTGAAATAGTAAAGCATATACACCAAAAATATTGCGTATTTTCTTCCATCTTCTATATTAAAATGGCTGTACAAAAATTCGCCAATTTTGATATATTTTTTTAAATGCATGCTGATATTAGCGCTGTCACAATACAATCTAACAAAATTGTTTCAAATGAAGTTAAAAACAGCTAAGCACTACTAGAGCCATTATATGGAAAAAAAACTAAACAAACTTTTTGGCCAACCCAATATATACAGACTCTCAAGACAGTCATTGAACTGTGTGGCTTTGGAAGGGGGGCCAACCTTTCCCCCACTCTTGGATGTTTGATAGGTGCCACCTCCAATGGAAACACTCCCTTGTCAGGGTGTCTCTGGCAGTGTAGTTGGAGATAAGGACAGGTGTGGAGCTTGCTCCTCTCCAATGGGCCTACGCCACCCCCGATGGAGGGCTGCCTTGATCTTTTTCCCGAAGTCCTGGTGGCCCAGTCCTGCTCTGCTCAGTTCCGTGGGGGCAAGGGGGAATAGCTCAGAA
Source organism: Desmodus rotundus (assembly GCF_022682495.2). Classification (NCBI taxonomy): domain Eukaryota; kingdom Metazoa; phylum Chordata; class Mammalia; order Chiroptera; family Phyllostomidae; genus Desmodus; species Desmodus rotundus. The sequence goes on along the minus strand of NC_071390.1, from coordinate 68,851,714 downwards.
CTGGGAACTTCCTTCTGTATGACCTCCTCAGACCCTCCCATCAATGTGTCTGACTGTGTAGCTGAAAAGGTAGGTGGAGATGAGCAGTTTCCTCCCATCCTGAGGGCTCTCACCATCCCCAATGGAGGGCTGCCTTGATTTGTTTCAAGTCCCACAGGACTAGTCCTGCTGCACAAAGTTCCGGCAGAGAAAAGGGAGCACAGCTCAGAGCCAACACCTTCAGACTGTGGCTCCATCAAGGTCTCTGATGGCATGGCTGTGGAGCTAGTAGGAAGTATAAAGCTTGCTCCCATCATGTGGGCCCACACCACCCTCAACAAAATACTGCCTTTGAAATGTTTTTGTAATTGCTGCTGTCCCCGTCCTACTGAGCTCAGTTATGCAGAGGAAAAGGGAACAACACTCAGAGAGAAGACCTTTGGACATGTATCCCTCAGAAGTTCCAGTCTAGGGCAAAAGCAGGCATGGCTACAGAGCTGAAGGGAGGAGTGTAGCTGGCCCCCCACCCAGTGGCCCAGCTGGTGCCACACACAAGGGGAGGCTTTCTTAATCTGTTTCCTATATCCTGGTGGCCCCATCTGGCCAGGCTTGCTCCTGCAGTGGGGACAGCTGGTTGCACCCAACCTAAACCTGTGGTACACTCCTCCTGGGAGAGCTAGAGTTGGAGACTCTAGTAGAAAATGAATAGTATGGCTCTGGAGTAGGGGCCACATGAGTGCCTGACCACACTGCCTCCAAGTATGGGACAAACTAGTACTGTCCTCCCGACCCAGTCACCCAGTCCTACAGAGCTTGAGCCATCTCAAGCTTGGAAGGGTCAGTGGGGCATGATTAGCTTGGGCCCACTCTGCAGCCTTTCTTCATAGGACTCAGAAAGAAGTACAGGCAACCTGAGGAAAAAGCAAAGTAGCTGACAGGTAGACACCAACCTCAGAAAGCCTTGGACTTTTATTGATCTGCCCCCAGCTCAGAACTTCAGGAAGCTGATCTTGAAGGAGCCAAGCTTCTCCCACACACATCCTGGGCCAGTAGACACAGCTACAAACAGTGAATAGCGTGGTACTTCCAGACAGATATTCCAAGACTGATTACATACATTTGACATTGACCTATAGCAGAGCTCTGGCCAAGGCCTAGGACCAACATAAACAGTGATGGGCTTCAAACCACACCACAACTCAACCCAACTAGCCACAAAAATTGCACAGCCAAAGAGGGACTCTGGTAGATATCAGACCCTGCAGGGAACAATGCTGCTCAGGGGACAGACCCTGAACAGCAAATCATACATGATGAACAAGGTCTATCCTTATAGTTGGCCAGCCTGAGAGTTAACTGCCCACAAATGGGTCAAGAGGATTCACAACTCAACTAGAACAGGGGAGGACACATAACCTACACAAGAATCATTTCTAAGCACCTCACTTAGGTGATCTAGAACACTGCACTGCTGAGACCAACAAAGCACTTACACAAGAAAGCCCTCATAACAAATTTGGGATTCATAACAGATCAACCTAAAAGAGACAAACACAAAATGGCAGATAAATAGGGGTAAAAAGAAATGTAACCAAAATAACAAGAGAAATCCCTAGAAAAAGAATTAAGTGAAATGAAAGCAACCAAAATACCAGAGGCAGAGATATAAACCATAATTACAAGGATGCTCAAGGACCTTAGGGGAAGAATGTATAATCTCTGTGAGAACTTAAACAAAAAAAGATGGTAAGCATTAAAAAAGAATATAAAAACCAAAAAAGAACCAGCCAGAAATGAAGAAAAAAATAACTAAAATAGAGACTTCTGGCTAAGATGTAGGCATAGGTAGATACACTTTGCCTCCTCACACAACCAAAAGAAGAACAACAAATTTAAAAACAAAAAATAACCAAAACTGCCAAAAAGTTGAACAGTACAGAAGCTCAACAACCAAGGAGTTAAAGAAGAAACATTCATCCAGACTAATAGAAGGGCAGAGATGGGCAGCCTGGGTGGTGAGGACTCACGGCAACATAGTAGCTGGTGGACCACGGTGGGCGAGGCAGCAGCTGGTGGACCATGCGAGGCAGGAGCTGACGGAGCAGTTGGTCCCATATTTGTGAGCGGATAAACTGGGAGGAACAACTGGGGAGCAAAACAGACCACACAACCCAGGGTTCCAGAGCAGGAAAATAAAGCTTCAAGATTGCTCACTATGAAAATCTATGGGGTTGAGCCTGGAGGAGAAACTCCCACCCTCACAGGAGAGTTCATAGGAGAGAACCATGGGGTCCTAGAATGTACACAAAACCACCCACCGGAAATCAGCAAAAGAAGGGCCCAATTTGCTTGTGGGCAGCAGATGAAGTGACTGAATGCCGGAAAGTCAAGCAAGGGGTATTGTTCCCTATAGGACACCTCCACACCATATAGCACCATAATGCTGCAACATGGCTTGCCCCACCATGGTGAATACCTAAGGTTCTACCCTTTACTACTTAACATGCCTGTTGAGACAAAAATATATGATCCAAATGAAAGAAGAGAGGAAACAAAAGATCAAAGCTCCAGAAAAAATATAACTAAGCATTGAAGAGATAGCCAACCCATCATATGCACAGTTCAAAACACTGGTTATTAAGACGCTCACAGAATTGGTTGAATTTGTTCGAAAACTAGATGACAAAATGAAGGCTATGCTAAGAGAAACAAAGGAAAATGTACAGGCTGCCAATAGTGATGTGAAGGAAACTGGGACTCAAATCAACGGTGTGGACCAGAAGGAAGAAACAAACATCCAACCAGAAAAGAATGAAGAAACAAGAATTCAGAAAAATGAGGAGAGGCTTAGGAACATCCAGGACATCTTGAAACATTCCAACATCCAAATTATAGGGGTGCCCGAAGGAGAAGAAGAAGAACAAAAAATTGAAAACTTATTTGAACAAATAATGAAGGAGAACTTCCCCAGTCTGGCAAAGGAAATAGACTTCCAGGAAGTCCAGGAAGCTCGGAGAGTCCCATAGAAGCTGGACCCAAGGAGGAACACACCAAGGCACATCATAATTACATTACCCAAGATTAAACAGAAGGACAGAATCTCAGAAGCAGCAAGAGAAAAGGACACAGTTACCAACAAAGGGGTTCCCATAAGACTGTCAGCTGATTTCTCCAAAGAGACCTTACAGGCAAGAAGGGACTGGCAAGAAGTATTCCAAGTCATGAAAGGCAAGGACCTACATCCAAGATTACTGTATCCAGCAAAGCTATCATTTAGAATGGAAGGGAAGATAAAGTGCTTCTCAGATAAGGTCAAGTTGAAGGAGTTCATCATCACCAAGCCCTTATTATATGAAATGTTAAAGGGACTTATCTAAGAAAAAGAAGATAAAAAATAGGAACAGTAAAAATGCCAGCAAACTCACAGTTATTAACAACCACACCTAAAACAAAAACAAAAGCAAACTAAGCAAACAACTAGAACAGGAACAGAACCATAGAGATGGAGATCACATGGAGGGTTGTCAATAGGGGAGTGGGAGCGGGAGAGGGGGGAAAAGGTACATAGAATAAGTAGCATAAATGATAGGTGGAAAATAGACAGGGGGAGGGTAAGAATAGTGTAGGAAATGTAGAAGCCAAAGAACTTATAAGTATGACCCATGGACATGAACTATAGGGGGGGAATGTGGGAGGAAGGGGGTGGGCAGGATGGAGTTGAGTGAAGCGGCAGAAATGGGACAACTGTAATAGCATAATCAATAAATATATCAAAAAAAAAGATTGAAAGGGTAGTAAGTGGTATCGATAACCTTAAATGTAAATGGATTAAATGCTCCAGTCAAAAGACATAGGGTAGCAAATGTATAAGAAAACATGACCCATACATATGTAGTTTACAAGAGACCCACCTCAGAACAAAAGAAACACAGACTGAAAATGAAGTGATAGAAAAAGTATTCCATGCAAATGGACCAAAAAAAAAAAAAAAAAGCATGCTGGTATAGCAATACTTATTCAGACAAAAATGGTCTTCAAAACAAACACCATAACAAGAGACGAAAAAGGTCACTACACAATACCAAATGATCCATCAAACAAAAGGATATAACCCTTGTAAACATATATGCACACAAAAATAGGAGCACCTAAATACATAAAAAAAATCCTGGTGAACATTAAAGGAAAGATCAACAGCAACAGAGTCATAGTAGGGGATTTTAACACCCCACTGACATCAATGGATAGTTCTTTGAGACAAAAAAGTCAAGGTAACAGCAACCTTAAATGACACACTGGAGTGGATAATATATATTTTTTTCAATTGCACATCCAACATTCACAAAGAGAGACCATATGTTATTAATCAAAATAAGTCTTAGCAAATTCAAAGAGACTGAAATCATATCAATCAATGGTATGAAACTAGAAATTCACTGCAATAAAAAAAACTAAAATAAATTCAAACATATGGAGGCTAAATAACATGTTATTAAACAAATGGGTTAACAATGAGATCAAGGAACAAATCAAAAGTAACCTGGAAAAAAATGAAAATAAATACACAACAACCCAAAGTCTATGGGACACAGTGAATGCAAGAAAAATCTCAAATAAATAATCTAACCCTACATCTAAAAAAACTAGCAAAAGAAAGCAAAGCCCAGAGTAGGTAGTAAGAAGAAAATAATAAAGATCAAAGCAGAAACAAATGTCATGGAGACAAAAAAAAAATACAAAAAGAATCAATGAAACCAAGAGATGGTTCTTTGGAAAGATGCTCAAGATTGACGGACCTTTAACTAGAATCATCAAGAAAAAAAAGAGAGGACCCAAATTAAAAAATCAGAAATGAAAGAGGAGAAGTAACAACTGACACAAAAGAAATACAAAGGATTGTAAGAAAATACTATGAACAACTATATGCCAACAAATTAGACAACCTGGGCAAAATGAGTAAATTCCTATAAACATGCAGTCTTCCAAAACTGAATCAGGAAGAATCAGAAAACCAGAACAGACCTATTACAACTGATGAAAATAAAGAAGTAATCAAAAACATCCCAGCAAACAAAAACCTTGGATTGAATAGATTTGCAAGCAAATTTTACCAAACATTCAAAGCAGAACACCTATCCTATTCCAAAAAACTCAAGAGGGGGGAAGATGTCTACACTCTCTTTATGAGGCAAGCATTATCCTTATTCCAAAACCAGATAAAGACACCACAAAGAAAGAAAATTACAGGTCAATATCCCTGATGAACACAGATGCTAAAACCTTCTCCAAAATATTAGCAAACAGAATCTAGCAAAATATTAAAAAGATCATACACCATAACCAATTGGAATTTATTCTGGGGATATCAAGTTGGTATAATATTCATCAATCAATAAATGTGATACATCATATAAACAAAATAATAGATAAAATCACATGAAATTATCAATAGATGCAGAAATGGCATTTGATAAAATCCACTATGAATTTATGATAAAAACTCCCAGCATAGTGGGAATAGAGGGAACACACCTAAACATAATAAAGTCCACATATGACAAACCCACAGCCAATATCATCCTCAATGGGCCAAAACTAAAAGCAATTCCCTTAAGATTAGGAACAAGACATGGATGTCCACTTTCACAACTCATATTCAATATAGTACTGGAAGTACTAGCCACAGCAATTAAACAAGCAAAAGAAATAACAGACATGCAAACTGAAAAGGATGAAGTAAAACTGTCATTATTTACAGATGACATGATAATGTACATAGAAAATCCTAAGGACCCTACCAAAAAGCTACTAGATCTACTAAATGAATTTGGCAAAGTAGAATACAAAATAAATATTCTGAAATACGTCACATTCTTATGTACCAATAACGAACTAGCAGAAAGAGAAATTGAGAAAACAATCCAATTTCCTATTATAGGAAATTTCCTATTTCCTATTATTATTATAAAGAATAATAATATACCTAAAAATAAACTTAACCAAGGAGATAAAAGATTGTACTCAGAAGTTTATAGGAGACAGTGGAAAGCAACTGAAAAAGACACAAATAAGTAGAAGCATATACTGTGTCCACTGATTGAAAGAGTTAACATTAAAATGTCCATACTACCCAAAGCAATCTATAAATTCAACACACTTCCTATTAAATACCAATGGCATATTTCACAGATCTAGAACGAATATTCCAAAAATTTATATAAAATCAAACAAGACCTCTAATAGCCTCAGCAATCTTGAGAAAGAACAACAAAGGTAGAGGTATCATATACTACCTGATACAAACTATATTACAAGGCCATTGTAATAAAACAGCTTGGTACTGGCATAAGAACAGGCACATAGATCAGCAGAACAGAACAGAGGCCAGAAATAAATCTATGCCTTTATGGTCAATCAATAGTTGACAAAGGAGGCAAGAGCATACAATGGAGTAAAAACAGTCTATTTAAATAAATGATGGTGGGAAAATTGGGCAGGTACTTACAAAAAATAAAACTAGTCCACCAACTTACACCATACACAAGAATAAACTCAAAATTGGTGGAAGACTTAAATATAAGTTGCAAAACTATAAAAATCCTAGAAGAAAACATAGGCAGTAAAATCTCAGGTATCTCAAGTACCAATATTTTTGCTATATGTCTCGTAGGGTAAGGGAAACGAAGAAAAAAATAAAATGAGACTACATCAAACTAAAAAGCTTTTGCACAGCAAAAGAAATCATCAACAAAATGGAAAGGGAACCTACTGCATAAAAGAACATATTTCCCAATGATATATCTGATAAGGGGTTTATTTACAAAATATATACAGTACTCATATACCTCAACACCAGTAAGACAAACAATCCAATTAAAATCTCTCTTCTGGGTATATACCTGAGAAACTGAAAAACATGTATTCACATAGATATATGTACCCCTATGTTCACTGAAGCATTATTTACAGTGCCCAAGAAATGGAAACCACCAAGGTGTCCTTCAACAGAGGACTGCGTAAAAAAGATATGGTACATACATACTATGGAATACTACTCAGCCATAAAAAGTTGAAATACTGCCATTTGCGGCAATATGGATGGACCTTGAGAATATTATGATAAGTAAAATAAGTAAGTCATAAAAAGCTAAGAACCATATGGTTTCACTCAAATGTGGAATATAAAACTGAAACTCAGAGACACAGACAACAGTATGTGGTAGTTACCAGAGGGAAAGGGGTGGGTGGTGGTAGAGGGTAAAGGAAGCTAAATATACAGTGATAGAAGATGATTTCACTATGGGTGGAGGGTACACAGTGGCAATATACATACCATGTATCACAGTAATGTACATTTGAAACCTGTATGACCCTTTTAACCAATGTCACCCAATAAATTAATTTACAAAATGGTCAAAAAATCTGAACAGACACTTCTCCAAAGAGGACATACAGACAGCCAATAGATATATGAAAAAATGCTCAACATCACTAATTATCAGAGATGCAAACTAAAACTATTGGCTTGGCTAGGAAGTTTGTTTAATTTTTTCCAAAGAATGGCTCTATTAGTGCTGAGCTGTCTTTAACTTCATTTGAAACAATTTTGTTAGACTGTATTGTAACAACTATGTGAGTATGCATTTAAAAAAACTTATCAAAACTGGTGAATTTTTATGCAGCCATTCTAATGTTGAAGATGGAAGAAAATACACAACATTTTTGGTGTATTTTGCTACATTATTTCAAGAAAGGTAAAAACCTAACAAACTCAAAAAAAGTTTTGTGCAGTGTATGGAGAGGCGCTGTGACTGATCGAAAAGTGTCAAAAGTGGTTTGCTAAGTCTCCTGGTACTATTGACATTTTGGCTAAATAATTCTTTCTTGTAGGGCTGTCTTATGTATTAGAAGATATTTAGCAGCATCCCTGGCCTCTGTCCACTGAAAGCTAATAGCAGAGACAGCCAACATACTGAAAATATCCAAATCAATAAAGTTATTGGTGAAAATGAAAAACATGTGTCTTTTAGTTTATGAAAAAAATTAAACGGACATTTTGGCCAATCTAATACAATGAGATATCACCTCATACCTGCCAGAATGGCTACCTCAAAAAATCAACAAACGAGTGCTAGTGAGGATGTTGAGAAAAGGGAACCCTAGTGCACTGTTGGTGGGAAAGCAGACTGGTACAGCCACTGTGGAAAACAGAATGAAATTTCCTAAAAAAATTAGTAATGGAACTGCCTTATGACCCAGTGATCCCACTTCTGGGGAATATACCCTAAGAATCCCAAAATACCAATCAGAAAGAATTTATGCACCCCTACATTCACAGCAGCATTATTTACAGGAGCCAAGATATGGAAACAGCCCAAGTGCCCATCAGTAGATGAATGGATAAAAAGTTGTAGTACATTTACATAATGGAACACTGTACAACTGTAAAAAAAAAAAAAAAAACAAAGGAATTCTTACCTTTTGTGACATCATGCATGGACTTGCAGATTATCATGATAAGCAAAATAAGCCAGTTGGAAAAGATAAATACCATATGATCTCATGTATATGTACAATATAATGAACAAAATAACCTGACAAAAAAATAGAACCAGAGGCATGGATATATGAAACAAACTGACAGATCTCAGATGGGAAGGGGTCGGGGGAGTGCCTAAAAGAAGGTGTAGAGATTAGCCAAAGAACATATATGCACTGCCCAGGGACAAAGATAATAGGGTGGTGAAGGCCATGGGTAGGGCCAGGGCTGCACTGAGGTGAACAAAGAGGATAGGTGGGAATGGGAGTCATCTGTAATAGTGTCAACAATAAAAAAAACAAGGACCTACAATCAAGATTACCCAGAAAAGCTATCATTTAGAATTGAAGGACAAATAAAGAGCTTCCCAGGAAAGAAAGAACTAAAGAAGTTCATGACCACCAATCCAGATACAAGAAATGATAAAGGGACTCCTTTAAAAAGTAAAAAAGATGAAAAATATGAATAATATAATGGAAATAACTACATATCTATCAATGATTACTTTAAATATAAGTGGGTTAAATGCTTCAATCAGAAGATGTGGCATGGCTGATTGGGTAACAAAAGAAGAACTTTATTATGTGCTGCTACAAGAGCCTTCACTTTGGATCGAAAGGCACATAGACCAAGTAAAGGGATAAAAAATATATTTCTTGAAAATGGAAACAATAATAAAACTAGGGTAGCAATACCTACACCAAAAAACAAAACAAAACAGACTTTAAAACAAATCGTATATAACAAGAGACAAAGAAGGACTCAACAATTCCACTTCTGGATAAAACCAAACCATTACATTGAAAAGACATGTACAACCATATGTTCATTGCAGCATTATTTACAATAGCCAACATGTGGAAGCAACCTAAGTGTCCATCAATAGGTGAATGGATAAAGTTGTGCTGCAACCATTCAAGGCCAGACACGTTCACTTTGGATTCAGGCAGATGGAAGAAAATTTGCGGAGCTGTCAGGATGTGTGACATGCCTTTTATTCAAGAGTGGGGAGATCCACGTACACTTGCTGCAAGCCATGTGTTGCACTGTTTCCCTGCATGTCCCTGCGTGTCGCCAGCCACGTGTTATGCCAGCAGGGAGTCCCAACTCCCTCATATACACCATGCACACAGGGTCAGCAGGGTGCCAAGATATACAACAGAACTTCTTTCTATGCATGCAGGCCCACGCAAGGTTGAGGAAACAGTTTATCCGACCCAGTCTCAAGGATATGGGAACACTGCTTATCTAAATTACCCAGACATCTGGGTGAGGGAGTCACACTGACTCCATTTGCCCTACAGAAGTGTTGGATATAAACAACAAAATATGACTCAACCATAAAAAAGAATGAAATCTTGCCATCTGTGACAACATACACCTAGAGGGTATGGTACTAAACAAAATAAGTCAAATAGAGAAACAAATGCCAGGTGATTTCACTTATATGTGGAATCTAAAAATTAAAATAAATGAACAAGCAGAACAAAAACATACTAATAGATTAAAAAAACACTTTGATAGATGCCAGATGGGAGTGGAGTAGAGGGGATGGGTGGAAAATCTGAAGGAATTAAGAAGTAGAAATTGGTAGATACAAAACAGTCATGGGAATGTAAAGTACAGCATAGGGAATATAATCAATAATACTGTAATGACTACGTATAGTGTCATGGGTAATAGATTTATCAGGGTAATCACTTAGTAAAATTATGTAAAATCTAATTACTGGATTGTACACCTGAAACTAATATAATATTGTACATTAACTATAAATGCAAAACAAAAAAAAACATTTAAAGTCAAAAAAGTGGGAAGACAACAATAGGACAGAATTTGTTTTTCTCTAATTTTATTGTTGTTCAAGTACACTTCTCTGCCTTTTCCCCTGACCCAAGCCTAACCAACAGCCCTCCCCACCTCCCTCCCATTATTGTCCATGTGTCCTTCATAATTGTTCCTATAAACCCTTCATCCTTTTCCCCTGAAATTCCCTCCCCTCTCCCTTCTGGTCACTATACACCTTTTCTCAATTTCAGAGTCTTTGGTTATATTTTGCTTGTTTCTTTGTTTTGTTGATTAGGTTCCTGTTAAAGGTGAGATCATAAGATATTTGTCTTTCACCACCTGGCTTATTTCCCTTAGCATAATGCTTTCCAGTTCCAACCATGCTGTACCAAAGGGTAGGAACTCTTTTCTTTCTGCTGCACAGAATTCCATTGTGTAAATGTACCATAGTTTACCATTGTGCAAATGTACTGATGGGCACCTAGGTAGATTCCAGCACTTGGCTATTGTAAATTGTGTTGCTATGAACATTGGGGTGCATAGGTTCTTTTGGATTGGTGTTTCAGAGTTCTTAGGATATAATCCTAGCACTGGAATTGCTGGGCCAAAGGCAGATCCATTTTTAGTTTTCTGAGGAAATTCCATAGTGTTTTCCAGAGTGGCTGAACCAGTGTGCAATCCCACCAACAGTGCACTAGGGTTTCCTTTTCTCCACATCCTCTCCAACACTTATTTGTTGATTTGTTTATGATGGTCATTCTGACCCGTGTGAGGTGGTATCTCATTCTGGTTTTAATTTGCATCTCTCTGATAGCTAGCGATACTGAACATCTTTTCATATGTCTCTAGACCTTCTGTATGTCCTACTTGGAGAAGTCCTTTGCCCATTTTTTAATTGGGTTGTTTGTCTTCCTGGAGTGGAGTCGTGTGAGTTCTTTATATATTTTGGAGATTAAACCCTTGTCTGAGGTATCATTGGCAAATACGTTTTCTCATACAATTGGTTGCCTTTTTAATACTGTTTTCTTTAGCCATGCAGAAGCTTTTTATTTTGATGAGATCCCATTTGTTTATTCTTTCCTTTATGTCCCTTGCTTTAGGGGACGTGTCTGTGAGGATGTTGCTGCATGGAATATCCGAGATTTTCCTGCCAATGTTTTCCTCTAGGACTTTTATGGTGTTACGACTTATACTTAAGTCTTTTATCCACCTTTGTGGGGAACCGTTCCAAGCGTTGGGAAATGTGGCTCAGCCCCCACTCAGAAAAGCCAGTGGGGTGCGAGGTTGGTGGGCAGGACCCACGTCCATGGATAAGTTCTCCAGTGGGAAATCAGGCCTGCATTGTACCCAGACTGCTATGAGACTTGCTCTTGCTAAAAAACTCCCTCACCCTAAATTGAGGAAGCAAATGTTTACTGAGCATTTTTATCTTCCCAGAATCTGGGCTAGACCCTCCAGGAATGGGACATAGCCCTTTTGACCATTTCTCCTTTTACATTGCAAATATCCTCCTTTGATGTATTCAGTGACTTCCTCTCCTGTGTCTGCAAAGATAACCACCCAAAAGAAACCTATGAATAATAAATGAGGACCATCTGTGATGTAGGAGGCCTAGAAAAACAATAAAGCCATTCCAGGCAGGCAGGGGTGAAGGGGTCTCTAACTTGGAGAGTGGCCACTGAGCCCTTTTTCCTCCACAGGATCTCTGTAGTCCATGTGTATGTATGTTTGAATACTGAAACCTCAACAGCAGATCTTGCTACCCGAGATCTGCGTCACACCTTGAATTTATTTTTGTGTATGGTATAAGTTGGTGATTGAGTTTCATTTTTTTTGCATGTAGCTGTCCAGATCTCCCAACACCATTTGTTGAAGAGGCTATTTTTCCTCCATTTTATGCACCTGCATCCTTTGTCAAATATGAATTGACTGTAGAGACTTGAGTTTATTTCTGGGCTCTCTGTTCTGTTCCATTGGTCTGTGTGCCTGTTTTTATGCCAGTACCAGGCTGTTTTGATGACAGTGGCCTTGTAATACAGTTTCATATCAGGTATTGTGATCCCTCCTGCTTTGTTCTTCTTTCTCAAAATTGCTGCAGCTTTTTGGGGTCGTTTATGGTTCCATATGAATTTCTGAAATGTTTGTTCTATATCCGTGAAATATGTCATGGGTACTTTAATAGGGATTGCACTGAATCTATAAATCGCTTTGGGTAGTATGGCCATTTCGATGATGTTAATTCTTCCGATCCATGAACATGGCATATGTTTCCATTTGTTTGTATCTTCCTTGATTTTTTTCCTCAGTGTTGTATAGTTTTCTGAGTAAAGGTCACTGACCTCCTTAGTTAGGTTTATTCTTAGTATTTTATTTTTCTTGTTGCTATAACAAATGGGATTTTTTTTCCTGATTTCTGCTTTTGATGTATCATTATTGGTATATAAAAAATGCTTTTCATTGATGGATATTGACATTGTATCCAGCTGTTACGCCAAATTCATTTATTAGGTTGAGCAGTTTTTTGGCAGAGTCTATAGGATTTTCTATGTACACTATCATGTCATCTGCTAACAATGACAGTTTTGTTTCCTTCTTTCCTATCTGGATGCCTTTTATTTCCTTTTCTGGTCTGTTTGCTGTGGCTAAAACTTCCAATACTATGTTGAATAGAAGTGGTGAAAGTGGACAACCTTGTCTTGCTCCTGATCTTAGTGGGAAAGACTTTAGTTTTTGCCCATTGAGTATGATGTCGGCTGTAAGTCTCTCATATAAGGCCTTTATTATGTTGAGGAATGCTCCCCATATTCCCACTTTGCTGAGTTTTTATTATAAATGGGTACTGTACCTTATAAAATGCTTTTTCCACATCTATTGATATGATCATGTGATTTTTATCTTTGCTTGTGTTTATGTGATGTATTACATTTATTGATTTGTTAATATTGTACCATCCATGCATCCCGGGGGTGAATCCTACTTGGTCATGGTGTATGATCATCTTAATGTACTGCTGGATGCTGTTTGCCAATATTTTCTTGAGAATTTTAGCGTCTGTGTTCATCAACTACATTGGCCTGAAGTTTTCTTTGTGGTGTCTTTATCTGGTCTGGGATTAGGATGATGATGGCTTCATAAAAGGAGTTTGGGAGTCTTCCATCATTTTCAATTTTCTGGAATAGTCTGTGAAGGATACGGGTTAGCTCTTCCTTAAATGCTTTGTAGAATTCTCCTGTGAAACTACCTGGTCCAGGGCTTTTGTGTGTTCGGAGTTTTTGATTACTGCTTCAATTTGGTCTGCTGTTATTGTGTTCAGGCTTTCTGCTTGGTATTTGTTGAGTTTTGGAAGACTATATTTTTCTAGAAATGTGTCCATTTCACCTAGGTTTTCAAATTTCTTGGCATATAGTTCCTCATAGTAATTTCTTACGATCTTTTGTATTTCGATTGTATCAGTTGTAATCTCTCCTCTTTCACTTCTAAGTGTATTTATTTGGATCCTTTTTTTCTTGATCAGTCTGCTTAAAGGCTTGTCCACTTATCTTTTCAAAGAACCAGCTCTTGGATTCATTGATCCTTAGAATTGTGCTTTTTATCCCCTATGTCATTTAACTCTGCTCTGATCTTGGTTATCTCCTTCCTTCTTTCTCTGGGCTGTCTTTGTTGTTGTTCTTCAAGTTTTTACAGGCATAGGGTTAGGTTGTGTATTTGAAATGTTTCTATCTTTTTTAACGTAGTCCTGTATCCCTATGAATTTCCCTGTCAAGACTGCCTTGGCTGTATCCCATAAGTTTTGGGTTGTTGTGACTTTGTTATCATTTGTTTACAGAAACTTTTTGATTTCTTCCCTAATCTTGTTCTTGACCAATTCATTGTTTAATAGCATGCTATTCAATCTCAATTAATTCAATTAATATTCAATTAATGTGTGAGAGATATAGCAATCACTTGCCTCTCACACACCCCCAACTGGGGACCTGGCCCACAACCCAGGCATGTGCCCTGACTGGGAATCGAACTGGCGACCTTTTGTTTTGTAGGCCAACAAACAACTCACTGAGCCACACCAGCCAGGGCTACAGTTGGACATTTAATCATATTCAAAATGGTTCTTCACTATGTAAGATGCTAATTTAATATATCAACTTGACTATGCTACAATACCCAGTTATTTGGTCAAACATTATTCTGGATGTTTCTGTGAAGGTATATTTCTAGACGTGATTGACATTTAAATCAGTAGACTTTCAGTAAAGCAGACTACCCCTCATAATGTGTATAGGCCTCATCTAATCATTTGAAGGTCTTCTTCCTCTGGAAGAAGACAGAATTCTGACCCAGGCTGCCTTCAGACTCAAACTCCAGAATCTGAGTTCCCAGCCAACCAGCCTACCCTGCAGATTTTGGACCTGCTAGCCTCCACAATCACATGAGCCAATTTCTTAACATCAATCTCTTTCTGTCTTGCCCACATTCTCTCTCCATATATACACACACACATACACACATTACGTATATATACAAATGTGTGTGCATGTTTATTGTGTGTCCAGAAGGTAGCCAGTCATGAAATATGAAAAGTAGAGACATTTATTGGAGAAGATACAAGAAACATTGTACATAGGACAATGACACCTCAGTCCCCTTTAAAGTAGGCACGTTGGGACCTCACACAGTTCTCCCAATCTCCATCAGCTGCCCCATCATATTTTCCTGAATCTCAGTGACAGTCTGAAATCTCTCCCCTTTCAAAGGTGATTTAAGTTTTGGGGAAAAGCTAGAAGTCACAGGAAGCCAAATCTGAACTGCAGGGGGACTAAGTCACCTGGGTGATTTGATGTTTTGCAAAAAAAACTCTGCACAAGATGTGATGCATGAGCAGATGCGTTGTCATGATGAAGTTGCCATTCACCAGTTGCCCAGATCTGTGGCCTTCTGAATCATCCAAATAGTTTCCACAGAGGAATGTTCAAGCTTAATGCAAAATTTGATACAGATTCATTGCTCCCTGCACTCATTTTGAAATCAACAGCCACAGAGTACACATACTCACTCAATGGCATCTATTGCCCAGCTAGTACAGTGAAGCTGTCATTGTTCACGCATGCACATTCCAATCCACTCTCCTTGGCTTCCAGGTTACATTGATGTACCGCAAACCATTCTCATTATATTAACAATGGCTGGACTTTTTCTGGACAGACCCCATATATACACACACATATACAGTCATACACAGTATAACCATATTTCAGTCAATGACACACTACATCTGCAACAGAAATATACTATATAGCCTAGGTGTGCAGCAAGCTATATACCTCCTAGTTAGGTTTGGGCAAACACACTCTATGATGTTTGCATAATCATGAAACCACATAAAGATGCATTTCTCAGAATACATCCCTGTCATTAAGTGGTACATTAATGTGTGTTTGTATCCTATTGCTTCTGTTTCCTTGGAGAACCCTAATACAATGTACTATATAATTTCAGAGTATTCTCTGCAGCATATAAAGCTTGATCTACTTAAAAGGCTAAATTCTCTCTGAACTCTCTTTAATAGTCCCCACAGTGTCCTATATAGAACAGGAGTAAAATATTTCTGAAACTTAATCGGTGTTTCTTTACAATTAAATCTTGCCTTTTTCCAGTTTCCTAATCTTCCTGCCTCACTGATTGTGATACACATGTAAATGAATAACAAAGCAACAGCATAAAAGAGAGAAAAGCAACACTGGCCTCATTATTCTAGGAATAAATCCCAAAGGTGGTTAAAGTATATTAAAAATGGGTAATTTTAATATTATGTTAATTTTTAGAGAACCAAGATGGCGGCGTAGGTAGACACACTGTGCCTCCTCGCAAAACCAGAACTGACAGAAAATCGAACGGCAAGGAAGTCCGACACCAAGTAGATAAAAAAGAAACATTTATCCAGACCAGTAGGAGGGGCGGAGAGGACTCGCTTTGCTGTGGCAGGACCAAGACTGGCGGAGTGTGGGATGAAAGGGGCAGGAAGTCTGACCACTAGCAGACCCTGCAGCCCCACACTCACGCACAGATAAACCGGGACAAACGGTGGGGAGAGAAGCAGACCGTGCAACCCAGGGCTCCAGCACGGGAAAATAAAGCCTCAAACCTCTGAGTGAAAACACCGTGGGGCTTGGGGCGGAAGCAGGAGAAACTCCCAGCCTCACAGGAGAGGTCGTTGGAGAGACCCACAGGGGCCTAGAGCGTGCACAAGCCCACTCACTCGGCACCCAGCACCAGAGGGGCCCAATCTGATTGTGGGTGGCAGAGGGAGTGACCCCAATCCGGCAAAGAGTGGAGTGGGCGCCATTATTCCCTCTCGGCCCCTCCCCCACGTACAGTGTCACAGCCCAGCGACCAGCATTACCCTGCCCTGGGGAACACCTAAAGCTCCGCCCCTTTAAGTAACAGAAGCACCAAGACAAAAAAAAAAGGCCCAAATGACAGAACACTTCAAAGCTCCAGAAAAAATACAACTAAGCGAGGAAGAGATAGCCAACCTATTTGATGCACAGTTCAAAACACTGGTTATTAAGACGCTCACAGAATTGGTTGAATTTTGTAGAAAACTAGATGAAAAAATGAAGGCTATGCTAGGAGAGACAAAGGAAAATGTACAGGGAACCAATAGTGATGCGAAGGAAACTGGGACTCAAATCAACGGTGTGGACCAGAAGGAAGAAAGAAACATCCAACCAGAAAAGAAAGAAGAAACAAGAATTCAGAAAAATGAGGAGAGGCTTAGGAACCTCCAGGACATCTTGAAACGTTCCAACATCCGAATTATAGGGGTGCCAGAAGGAGAAGAGGAAGAACAAAAAATTGAAAACTTATTTGAACAAATAATGAAGGAGAACTTCCCCAGTCTGGCAAAGGAAGTAGACTTCCAGGAAGTCCAGGAAGCTCGGAGAGTCCCATAGAAGCTGGACCCAAGGAGGAACACACCAAGGCACATCATAATTACATTACCCAAGATTAAACAGAAGGACAGAATCTCAGAAGCAGCAAGAGAAAAGGACACAGTTACCAACAAAGGGGTTCCCATAAGACTGTCAGCTGATTTCTCCAAAGAGACCTTACAGGCAAGAAGGGACTGGCAAGAAGTATTCCAAGTCATGAAAGGCAAGGACCTACATCCAAGATTACTGTATCCAGCAAAGCTATCATTTAGAATGAAAAGGCAGATAAAGGGCTTCTCAGATAAGGTCAAGTTGAAGGAGTTCATCATCACCAAGCCCTTATTATATGAAATGTTAAAGGGACTTAACTAAGAAAAAGAAGATCAAAAATATGAACAGTAAGAATGCCAGCAAACTCACAGTTATTAACAACCACACCTAAAACAAAAACAAAAGCAAACTAAGCAAACAACTAGAACAGGAACGAAACCACAGAAATGGAGCTCACATGGAGGGTTATCAACACCGGAGTGGGAGGGGGAGAGAGGGGGGAAAGGTACATAGAATAAGTAGTATAAATAAATGATAGGTGGAAAATAGACAGAGGGAGGGTAAGAATAGTGTAGGAAATGTAGAAGCCAAAGAACTTATAAGTATGACCCATGGACATGAACTATAGGGGGGAATGTGGGAGGGAGGGGGTGGGCAGGATGGAGTGGAGTGAGGGGGGGAATGGGACAACTGTAATAGCATAATCAATAAATATATTTTTAAAAATAGACATGGTCTTTAATTGTAACAAATTATCTGCTGCATGCATCAAGAAAAAAACCATAAATTGTATGCTTTCAGTTTGTTAAGCTTATTATATTCAACTGTAGTTCAAAAATATATTAAAATTATATATACACATGAAAAAATATTATGTTAATTTGTACATGAATGGTGGAATATAAAAACTTCAGTTTATTGTTTGCTCTATGTTTCTAAAACCTACTCTTTTCAGTTTTTCCCCTGTAGATAGCACTCTGTAGTGAAAAATTATTTCAATCATCAAAATGATATCCCAAGACCTAATTTAAAAAGTAATATACTTTACATAGCATGATATTCTAAAGATCCATCACAAATGGCAGTATTTCATTTTCTTATAGCTAAGTAGTTTTCCATTGTATATATGTACCATACCTTCTTGAACCAACCATCTATCAAAGCAAAATAAGTCAGAAAAAGACAAGAACCATATGACTTCACTCAAATGTGGAATATAAAATTGAAAGCAACAAATAAACAAGAAAAACAAATAAAAATACACAGACACAATAGTATAGTTGTTACCAGAGGGAAGGGAAGTGGGGAGTAGTAAAGAGTAAAGGTGGTCAAATATATAGTGATAGAAGAAAACTTGACTTTGGGTGGTAGGCACACAATGCAATATATAGATGACGTATCATAGATAGAATTTGTACACTTAAAACCTACATGTTTATTAACCAGTGTCACCCTGATTAATTTTTTAAAGTAATATAAATATACTTATTTTTTAAGTCAACTATCACTTTGCAGAGATTTTTTTAGATCATTATAAATTCCTTCTCTTTGGGAAGACATAAAATGTCTGAGTAAATTAACCTACTCAAATATGGTATTCAATACAGCACTATTTTCATAAGGATAAGAAAGTCAGTCTGACCCAATTACTAATATGGCTCACCCAACATTTTCTGAGCACCTTCTAAGTGCCAGGCTCCTATGGGGAACTGGGAAATTTTAGAACAGGAAAATTTTAGAACAGGAATGATACTACCCATTCCCTCCTTAAAATACATTAGCTAATGCCCAGAACATACAGAATGCTCATATTTTGTAAGCTACTCTCAATGATGTCCACATTTCTGCTCCCGTGAGTTAAATGCATATTAAAAATCTGTTTATACCTGTTAAAAATAACCTCATTAGATCTAAGATGGAATTACTCTTGCTAAAACCCATGTCAGCAAACCAAAACTTAACTAAGTTTCTATCCTTGTTTCTTCTGAAAAAGGCAGGCCTAGGTCAACCAATCAGCACTTGGCCTGCTTAGTACCAGTTACCTTACCCAACTCCAAGGTTTCTCTTGGCTCCATATAAAGAAAGTATCCCTGCTTTGTCCCAGGCTGGGTACTCAGTTGCTTACAGCATCATCCTGATGAACCAAGGTTGCAGGTTCATTCCCAGTCAGGGCACATGCAAGAAGCAACCAATGAGTGCATGGGTAGGTGGTGCAACAAATCAATATCTCTGTCTCTCTCTTCCCCCTTCTTCACTCTCTATAAAATTAAAAAGAAAAAAGTAATCTTGCTTTAACCAATTAGCTAATGCCCAATATAACTTCCGTGTTCCTGCTCACTTTGGTGTATAAAAATCTCTCACCTTTTACAGCTCTTTGGAGGTCCTATCTATTTGCTAGATTGGGTGCTGTCCAATTCATGAATTGTTCAATAAAGCCTGCCAGACCAGCAAACTCTGTACAAAATTTTCTTGTAACATACCCAAACCTGGTTATGTCACTTGAGTACTCATTGTTGCAACTTCATAAATTAAAACTATGTAAACTGATCACAAATGAGCAAAAATGTGGCTACAAAATTAGGAACTTATTATTTCTATAAAACTAAGTTGAATACTTTGGAAATTATCCATAAAGGCATATTATTTTCCTTAATTTTTTGAAAAATTGGCTTTAAGACAACTACAAAAGACTAAGTAAAAACATTCTATAACACTAGAATTCTGTAGTCAGCTTGCTTTAAAGTTTCTCTAGTCTCAAGTTATTTTAAAGAAACTGAAACTAGAAAATATGGAAGTTATTATATGGACACATTATATACAAAGACAATGATTCAGCACTCCAATGAGTGGACCCATATTGAAAGCAAAACTCCTACCCTAAGTGAAAAGATTGGCCTCCTATATTGCCCATTACTACCGGAACAATCTATTACTAGCACTAACCTTGCATCTGTATGCTTCCTGAAGTCAAGTTATTCTATCTAAAACTAAAATCCTCCTATAGGGTAGCAAGATTTAAAAAAAAAAAAAATACGGTATTCAGTACAGCACTATTTATAACAGTAAGACTCTAACCACAATCCAACTGTCTATTAATATGGGAGTGGTTGAATAAACTATAGCACATTCACACAATGAAATATGATAAAGCTGCAAAAAAAAGCATAAAGAACATCTCTACATACCTGTACTGAGTGATCTCGAGGGAATACTAGGAAGAGCAAAAAGCAAGTAAAGAAAGTTATGTATAATTTGCTACCATTCATCTAAGATTGGATTGGGAGGCAGTAAAAAGTATGTACATAAGAGTGCACATGCATGCACGCATGCTTGCTTATATGTTTTAAATAGAATGAGGGAAGAAAGGAACAGAGAGGAGGGAACAAATATCAAAGCTACACTGTTTTGATTCTGCTTTGTTCTGCAGGCTTGGCTCTAGGACTATGTACATTTTCCATAAGTATTATTAGCAAGAAAAAAATCTAAAAACTTTTTAATCCCTAAAATTCAAAAGCAAAATGAAACAAACCTAAATATTTATTGAATCAGTGGAATAACCATGCAAAACAGAATTATTTCAAATGACTTAAAACACATATTTGGAGGACTCCTGGTTAAGACGGAGGCATAGGTAAACAAAGCTTGCCTGCTAGCACAACCACATCAAAATTACAACTAAAATATACAACAGCCATCACTCAGAACCATCAGAAATCCAGCTGAATGGAAGTCTGACAACTACAGAATTAAAAGAAACCACACCCATCAAGACTGGTAGTAGAAGCAAAGACACTGAATGGGCTGGTCCCACATCCACGTGTGGTGGATAAAAATTTCGGGAGGGATATCTCAGGAGCGAGGAGTCCCAGCCCCACACTAGGTACCACCAGGCCAGGATTCCAGTGCCAGGAAGATAAGTCCCTGTAACTTCCAGCTGCAAAAACAAGTGGGGATTGAGTCATGGAAGAAACTTCTAGAGTCCCAAGCAGATCCCCCTGAAGAACCCACACATGGACTGACTCAGATTCACCCTCTCTAAGCTCCAGCACCATGTAGCAGCTTAAAGGCCCCAGTGGCATACTGGGAGAAACTGAAGTGTCCAGTACCAATGAGAGAGCTGTGGGACAGTTCTCTCTCAGACAGAAAGGTGAGCAGAGGCCACTGTCCCTTTCTGAGCTACAAACCACAGAGCCAGCAAGACAGTGCCATATCTGAGACTCCATCAACCTGGCTAAAACTGGAGGTCCCCTGAGACTCCATCCAACCCAGTTTATGGGCCCATCCAAACTATCAACCATGACATCCATATGAATGGCTGGTCATGGGTCATGCTTCACAACTTTCTAAATCCTATCAAAAAGCAACAGCTGGCTTCAGTGAGCCCCTGGGCTCCATACCTCTTCCTAAGTGGTCCTAGGCCCGGCACTAGAAGTAGCCAGCCTAGATTCACAGTTTGGCTTCACCGGAGAATCTCTAGGCACAGCACAAGAAGCAGACGTCTCATACTTCTTTTTATAGCTCATGCAAGGTGGCCAAGAGAAGAACACAGGTGGGGGCAGACCCTGGCCTGCACCACCTGGGAAATCCAAGGGCCTGCACATCCAGTGAACAACTACAGACAACATCAAAGCACCACCACCCTGGCCCTGCATAGCTGATCCTCCACATAGGGCAGAGGTTGGTGGTCAGTGGTCAAAGCCAGTCCTTGCAGCTTATTGGCCTGGGTAAATCGCTCTCATTGACTTGTCGACAGCAATCAAGGCTCAACTACAAGAGTGGGGTATACTCAGCCCACATGGAGGGCACAGCTCAAGTACCCAGCTTGGATGATAGGGGAGGCTGTGCCACGGGACCCTGCAGGACATCTACTACATCAGGCCATGCTATCAAGACAGGGAGTCATAGCAGCTCTACCTAATACATAGAAGCAAACACAGAGAGGCTGCCAAAATGACAAGACAAAGAAACATGGCCCAAATGAAAGAACACATCAAAACTCCAGAAAAAGAACTAAACAAATGGAGATAAGCAATCTATCAGATGCAGAATTCAAAGCACTGGTTATAAGGATGTTCAAGGAGCTTAATGAGGACCTCAACAACATATAAAAATTCCAATTAGAAACAAAGTATTTACTAATGAAATTAAGAACAATTTACAGGGAAACAAGAGTAGAGTGGACAAAACCTAGAATTAAATCAATGCTTTGAAACATAAGGAACCAAAAAACAACCAATCAGAAGAAGAAGAAGAAAAAAGAATAAAAAATAAGTAAGACAAGGATAGTGTAAACAGCCTGTGGGACAACTTTAAGCATTCCAACACACATCACAGGGGTGCCAGAAGGAGAAAAGAAAGAGCAAGGAACTGAAAAAATCTATTTGAAAAAATAATGAAAGAAGGCTTCCCTGCTTTGGTGAAACAAATAGATGTGCAAGTCCAGGAAGCACACAGAATCCCATCCAAGATGAATGCAAAGAGGCCCACTCCAAGACACATCATAATTAAATTGCCAAAGGTTAAAGATAAAGAGAGAATCTTAAATGCAGCAAGAGAAGGCAGTTAATTATCTACGGGGGCATCCCCTTAAGACTGTCAGCTGATTTCTCAAAAGAAACTTTGTAGGATAGAAGGGATTGGCAAGAAATATTCAAAGCCATGAAAAGCAGGGACCTACAGCCAAGAATGCTCTACCCAGCAAAGCTATCATTTAGAATCAAAGACCAGATGAAGTGCTGCTTCCCAGACAAGAAAAAACTAAAAGAGTTCATCATCACTAACCCATTATTATATGCAACATTAAAGGGATTTTATTAAGAAAAAAAGAAGACCAAAACTATAAACAATAAATGGTAATAAATACATATCTATCAACAATTAAATCTGGGCCTATGGCCAAGATGCAGGCATAGTAGATACACTTTGCCTCCTCGCACAACCAAAAGAAAGACACCAACAACAACATTTTAAAAACAAAAAATAACCACAACTGTCAGAAAATGAAACTGTATGGAAGTCCGAAAACCAAGGAGTTAAAGAAGAAACATTCGTCCAGACCAGTAGGAGGGGAGGAAACAAGTAACCGGAGTGGAGAGGATTCGAGGCAAGGCAGCAGCTAGAGGTGGGCAAAGTGTCAGCTGGTGGACCAGGGGAAGCAGCAGCTGGCAGAGCGGGCAGTTCCACATTTGCATGTGGATAAACCAGGAGGAACAACTGGCAAACAAGACAGACCATGCAACCCAGGGTAGCACTGCAGGGAGATAAAGCCTCAAAACCTCTGACTGAAAAAACCTGTGGACGTTGTGGCACCAGAAGAAACTCCCAGCCTCACACAGGAGAGTTCGAAGGAGAGACCCACAGGGTCCTAGAAAGTACACATACACACCCACCTGGGAATCAGCACCAGAAGGGCCCAGTTTGCTTGGGAGGAGTGGAGGAAGTGACTGAAGTTGGGGGAAAGTCGAGCAAGCAGCATTGCTCCCTCTCGGACGCCTCACCCACATGCACACCTCAACGCAGCAACCTAGGTTGCCCCACCCTGGTGAATACCTAAAGCTCCGCCCCTTATTACATAACAGGCACACCGAGGCAAAGAAATATGGCCCAAATGAAAGAACAGATCAAAGCTCCAAAAATAGAACTAAATGATGAAGAGATAGCCAACCTATCAGATGCAGAGTTCAAAACCCTGGTAATCAGGATGATCACAGAAATGGTTGAGTATGGTCACAAAATACAGGAAAAAGTTAAGGCTATGAAAAGTGAAATAAAGGAAAATGTACAGGGGACCAACAGTGACAAGAAGGAAACTGGAAATCAAATCAACGATTTGGAGCAGAAAGAAGAAATAAACATCCAACCAGAACAGAATGAAGAAATGAGAATTTTAAAAAATGGGCTTAGGAACCTCCAGGACAACTTTAAATGTTCCATCATCCAAATCATAGTGGCACCACAAGGACAAGAGAAGAGCAAGAAATTGAAAATTTATTTGAAAACATAATGAAGGAGAACTTTCCCAATCTGGCAAAGGAAATAGACTTCCAAGAAGTCCAGGAAGCTCAGCGAGTCCCAAAAAAGTTGGACCCAAGGAAGCACACACAACAGCACATCATAAATACATTACCCAAGATTAAACATAAGGAGAGAATCTTAAAAGTAGCGAGAGTAAAAGAGACAGTTACCTACAAAGGAATTCCCATAAAACTATCAGCTGATTTCTCAAGAGAACCCTGCAGGCAAGAAGGGGCTGGAAAGAACTATTTAAAGTCATGAAAGGCAAGTACCTACATCTAAGATTATTCTATCCAGCAAAGCTTTCATTTAGAATGGAAGGGCAGATAAAGTATTTATGAAATAAGGTCAAGTTAAAGGAGTTCATCATCACCCAGCCCTTATTGTACGAAATGTGAAGGGACTTATCTGAGAAAAAGACGATCAAAAATATGAACAGTAAAATGACAACACAACTATCTACAACTGAACCTAAACAAACAAACAAAGCAAACACCTAGAACAGGAACAGAATCACAGCATGGAGGTCACATGGAAGGTTATAGCATGGAGGGGGAAGGGGGAGAATGGGAGAAAAGGTACAGGGAATAAGAAGCATAAATGGTAGATACAAATAGGGGGAGGTTAAAAATAGTATAGGAAATGGAGTAGCCAAAAAACTTACATGTACAACCCATGGACATGAACTTGGAGGTGGAATGCGGGTGGAATGTGGGTGGGAGGGGGGTATACAGCAAAGGGGAAGAAAGGGAGGAAAATGGAACAACTGTAATAGCGTAATCAATGAAATATATATATTTTTAAAACTCTGCATTTTACCTTTTAAATCTATATTCCACAAACGACGCTTATTTTTTATATAATTAAAATCATGTAACAAAACTTACCAAATGAACCATTTTATGTATACAGTTTAATAGTGTTAAATATTTTATATTCACATTATTGTGAAAAGATTCCTAGAACTTGTTTCAACTTGCAAAACTACAACTCTATACCCATTAAACTAATGATGCTTATTTTTAATACTTCCCATCCTTTACCTATTCAATCCTACACATGCCTCTATCTACCACAATAGCTTTTCAAGTATAATTCTTCTGACAATAAACTAGCACAATTATTTTTTAAAAACTAGCCCATAACGTAACTGTGAAAAGTCAGAAGTATGACTATGAAGAGAAGATCCAAAACACCAGGGCAGAAAAGAGGAGAGACAGGGCTGGAATGTGGCTTCAGGATCACTAAACAGCTGTAAGGGATCAGAAGAGGAAGGCCCCCTGCTAAGAGAAGTCAAATGAGACAGCAGTAACTACAAAAGCAACAGTCCTTTCATGTCTGCATTCAATAGAGGCTTACCACTCCTGGTTTCCCATAACAATAATAGCAAGACCACTGGTAAGTACACAGCACCCATCTAAGATGTCCTGGATCAGGTACTAAGAAAAGCACTGTGCCACGCCTTATTCAGCAGACTTCTAATTAACTATGACTAGTCAAATCTTCAAAATAATAATAATAATGACTTAGCTATTACCTTGGTTAACAATAACCTACCACAGTGTGTTTAACAAATATGTAAGAAAAAGGGTCATTGATACTTTCTGCCTATTACTATAGTTTTAATTGACTTTGGTATTTCTACCTTAGAAAGAGGAACCCTGAGCCAATTACTACCTTTGAAAATCACAAATGAGTGGATCAAAAAACTATGGTATATTTACACAATGGAATTCTATGCAGCAGAGAGAAAGAAGGAGCTTATACCCTTTGCAACAGCATGGATGGAACTGGAGACCATTATGCTAAGTGAAATAAGCCAGGTGGTGAAGGACAAATACCATATGATCTCACCTTTAACTGGAACATAATCAACAAAAGAAAAAAGCAAACAAAATATAACCAAAGACATTGAAGTTAAGAACAATCTAACAATAGCCAGGGGGGAGTGGGGAGAGGGGATTATAGGAACTACTATAAAGGACACATGGACAAAATCAAGGGGGAGGGTAGAGGTGGGGGAGGGAGGTGGGACTGGCTGGAGTGGGGTGGAGGGATGGGGAGAAAATGCAGACAATTGTAACTGAATAAAAATAAATTAATTAATTTAAAAAAAAAAAGAAAAGACCAAGAAATCTTAGGCAGAGGACTCATTCTAAAGCAAGAGCATAGATTTAATCAAAAGAAAGCCATAGAGCAACAGAGCAAAGTGTGGCTTGGAAGCCAACATGGTGCTTATCAGTCACACTATGCTGCAAAAAACAAGGGAGCTGTAAATAGAGTTAAGAATACTTTTCAAAACGGCTCTGTAGAATAAAATCTGAGGACTTGGCAGCACAACAAGCAGCAGCTGTTAGCCACAAAATACATAGCAGCATTCGTGATAATAACCATCCTGGTGGCAATTTATATAGTACCACAAATAAAATGAACATTTTGAAGAAATAAAATCTACATAAAGTAGAACATTTTGAGGCCTAATGAAAATATGTAGTAAAATTTAATACGGAATTTATAATAAAGGCTCATTCATGCTTTGACAATTCTTGCCTTTTTAAGTCAACTAAATATTCCATGTGAATGTATCTTAAAGACGAAAAGGTGTGGTTTGAAAAGTAACTTTCTGGCAATTTCAATTATTTAGGAAGATCATAAATTTTAAGAAATAAATGAATACCTTTGCATTGTTCTAATCATCTGTAAGTTATTAGTTAGTAAAGGTTTTATAAACTCTATAGGCCATCAGAGACAGTAGAATATAAAAGTACACGATGCAGAGTCTGAGAACCGAGTTGGCCACCACTGCTAGTGAGCCAGCACCAGAACAAACATTTACAGAGCTTACTGCTCCACAGCTCAGTTATACATACTTTATATATATTAAGTCAGTCTTCATAACCTATGAGGCAGATCCAATGGGGAAGCTGAGATACCGAGAAATGGACTAGTGCACTCAGGATCCCTCAGCTGCTGAGGGCAAGCCCAAATGACCAGAAACCAGCAAGCTTGGCTCAAGACTCTGTGCTCCAAATAAGACTAGGCATTTTTTTTTAAATTCTTTTACCGTTGTTCAAGTACAGTTGTCTGCATTTAGCCCTCATCACTCCCCCGACCCCAGCCATCCCCACCTAACCCAACCCCTCCTTGGTTTTCTCCATGTGTCCTTTACAGTTGTTCCTGAAAACCCTTCCCCGTTATCCCCCTCACAGCTCCATTCTGGTTACTGTCACATTGTTTTTAATTTCAGTCTCTGGTTGTATTTTCCTTACTTCTTTGTTTTGTTGATTAGGTTCCACTTAATTTGTTTTGTTGATTAGGTTCCAGGTATTTGTCCCTCACCGCCTGGCTTATTTCACTTAGCATAATGCCCTCCAGTTCCATCCATGCTATCACAAAAGTTAGGAACTCCTTTCTTCCTGCTGCGTAGTATTCCATTGTATAAATGTACCATAGTTTTTTGGATCCATTCATTTACTGATGGGCATAGGTTGCTTCCAGTACTTGGCTATTATAAATTGTGCTGCTATGAACACTGGGGTGTAAAGGTTCCTTTGGATTGGTGCTTCAGGGTTCTTAAGATATAATCCCAGAGTGGAATTACCTAGTCAAAAGGCAGTTCGCTTTTAGTTTTTTTAGGAAATTCTGTACTGTTTTCCACAGTGGCTGCACCAGTCTGCATTCCCACCAACAGTGCACTAGGGTTCCCTTTTCTCCACATCCTCTCCAACACCTGTTATTTCTTTCTTTATGGTGGCCATTTTCACCAGGGTGAAGTGGTATATCACTGTGGTTTTAATATGCATCTCTCTGATGGCTAGTGAAGCTGATCATCTTTTCATATGTCTCTGGGCCCTATGCCCTCCGTGGGGAAGTGTCTGTTCAAGAATTTGCCCATTTTTTTTTATCAGGTTGTATATCTTCCTGGAGTGGAGCTGTGTGAGTTATTTACATATTTTGGAGATCAAACCCTTGTCTGAAGTATCACCGGCAAATATGTTTTCCCATATAGTTGGTTCTCCTTTCATTTTAATGCTGTTTTCCTTAGGCATGCAAAAGTTTTTTAATTTGATGAAGTTCCATTTGTTTATTCTTTCCTTTATGTCCCCTGCTCTAGGGACATATAGGTGAAAATATTGCTATGTGGAATGTCTGAAATTTTCATGTCTGTATTTTCCTCTAGGACTTTTATGGTGTTATGACTTATATTTAAGTCTTTTATCCACCTTGAATTTATTTTTCTGTATGGTTTAAGTTGGTGGTCGAGTTTAATTTTTTTGCATGTAGCTGACCAGCTCTCCCAAACACCACCACTTGTTAAAGAGGCTTTTACAATGTTACATAAGTCTATGTGTCTGTTCTTGTGCCAGTAACAGGCTGTTGTGATGACAGTGGTCTTGTAATACAGTTTGATATCAGGTATTGTGATCCCTCCTACTTTGTTCTTCTTTCTCAAAATCACTGCTGCTATTCAGGGTCATTTATGGTTCGATATAAATTTTTAAAATGTTTGTTCTATATCTATGAAATATGTCATTGGTACTTTAATAGAGATTGTGTAAAATCTATAAATTGCTTTGGGTAGTATGGACATTTTGATAATGTTCATTCTTCCAATCCATGAGCATGATACATGATACTATTTGTTTGTGTCTTCCTTAATTTCTTTCTTCATTTTTGTATAGTTTTCTTAGTACAGGTCTTTTACCTCTTGGTTTGGTTTATTCCTAGGTACTTTATTTTTCTTGTTGCTTTATCAAATGGGATTTCCTTCCTCATTTCAGTTTCTGATATTTCATTGTTGGTGTACAAAAATGCCTTTGATTTCTGAATATTCACTTTGTATCCCACTGTTTTGCCAAATTCGCTTATTAGGTTCTGTAGTTTTTTGGTGGAGTCTATAGGATTTTCTATGTACACTATCATGTTATCTGCAAACAATGACAGTTTTGCTTCCTCCTTTCCAATTGGATGCCTTTTTTTTTTCTTGTCTGATTGCCATGGCTGTGACTTCCAATACTACGTTTAAGAGGAGTGGTGAAAGCAGACATCCTTGTCTTCTTCCTGATCTTAGTGGGAAAGCATTTACTTTTTGCCAATTGGCTATGACATTGGCAGTAGGTCTCTCGTATACGTCCTTCATTATATTGAGGAATGCTCCCTCTATTCCCACTTTGCTGAGTGTTTTTATCAGAAATGGTTGATGTACCTTATCAAATGCTTTCTCCGCCTCTATTGATATGATCATGTGATCTTTGTCTTTCGTTTTCTTTATGCAATGTGTTACATTTCTTGATTTGCAAATATTGTACCATCCTTGCATCCCTGGGATGAATCCCACTTGATCATGGTGTATGATCTTTTTCACACATTGCTGGATGAGGTTTTCCAGTATTTTGTTGAGGATTTCAGTGTCTGTGTTCATCAGTGATGTTGTCCTGAACTTTTCTTTCTTTGTTATATCTTTATCTGGTTTTGGGATTAGTGTGGTGCTGGCTTCATAAAAAAAGAGTTTGGGAGTCTTACTACTTCTTGGGTTTTTTGGAATAATTTCTGAAGGATAGGCATTAGCTCATCCTTAAATGCTTTGTAAAATTCTCCTGTGAAACCTTCCAGTCCAGGGCATTTGTGTTGAAGGCAGTTCTTCTGTCTGTCCATGGTTTTGAGGTTTCTCTCTAGCTACTATTCAGTTGTTTGTTTTGGGTAATTTCTCCACCACTTAGTTGTAACTCCAGCTTGGTCCTTTGTTTAGGTTAGTGTAGCTTCCACTCACTCCTTCACCTTCCTTCATTAATATCTTTTGGTGGTTCCTTTTTGCGGGGGGGGGGGGGGGGGGGGTCTTTCCTCCAGCAGGCGTATTGGTGTTCACAGCTCCCACCTACTTTTTTATGTGATCAGTTAGATGGTGAAGGCAAAATGGTTTAAGACAGAGGGAGTATATTCTATGGGATTTTAAATACCAACCTGTAGAGAAAAGATAGGAGATCCTTTGTATAAGTATAGTGTTTAACCATGATATTTCACCAAACTAGCCACTTTTTAGAAAGGGTGGAAAAAAGATAAGACTCTTGTTGGAGGGGGGGAAGGATTGTTAGATCCAGAAAACAGTGAGCTTGTGGGAGATCATATTATGAGATACAGTGAGAAAAAAGGATAGAAAATAGGTGTAGAAAATAAACAAATGAAGAAAACTAAAAAAAAAAAAAAACGACAAAATACTAATAAAATAAAAAAAGGAAAAATAATGAAAAAATAATAATACAAATAAACAATAACTTGCAAGCTCTCTAGAATAGCAAAGTAAAATTTGTCTCAGTTTCTCAGTTGTTGTGATGATCCCTCTTTGGGTCTGACTCTGGTCCTTTCACAGCTCCAGGTCTTACTGCCTCACTTGTGGGGGAAAAAAAGAAAAAAAAAGCCTCTTGCTGGCTTTAAACTGGCCAAGGAAGTTCTGCTGGTCATACTTGCTGCAGCAGGGTAAGTGGGGTTGGGTTTCCCGTTTCTCCCTTCCTATGGTTTTAAATGGTTGGGGGCCAGGTCTGGGCTGCACTCCTCACAGCTACCCAGCCTCCAGCCCAGTTTCTCAGTTCGCTGCAGGGGCCTCAGTGTCCTTCAGTGCCAGACCTCTTCCTTCAATCCACCAGTTGTGCTGTCCTTGAGGTGCACCAATTAGGGGCAACTCACACACCACCTTCTCGCTCTTTGATGTCCTAGGTTCTAGGAACTCTCGAAATCTCTTCAGGGTAGTTTGGCAACCCCAGGGAGTTAAGTCTTTCTGGAGACTGCTAACTCCCTGAGCCTGCTGCTCTCCTCTGTGGGGGGTGCCTCCTCCTTCCTCTTAGTGAGCCAGTCCGGCTACAGGGCGGGAGCAATGCTGTGCTACAACGGGTACAGGTGCATGCCTCTTGGGCGGTTGTCATGGGCGTGCACCGCTGGTGCTGCGGACGGGCATGGGCTCATAGCCTCTGCTGCTGTGGCACAGCTGTGGGGCAGGGGTTGGGGGTAGTCAAGTGCACACCACTGGGGCTGCTGGCACCAGCGCCTTCTGCTGCTGCAGTCAGGGAACGGGCAGGGGCGCAGCTGAGGCCAAGGCGGCAGAGGGGACCCAGCCAGGAGGCAGGTGTGGTCACTGTGGGAGAACTCCCTTTTACAGCCACAGAGAGCCTTCCTTTTTTTTTTTTTTTTTAATCAAATTCCTCCTGTTAAAGCCTGCCACTCCAAACCACCACCAAGCCTCTCCCACAGCCCAACTTTCCAACCAGTCCAGAGACTATCCAGGTCAGGGTGTGTCACAACACAACTCTTCTCCCTTCTCCAGGTGTCACCTGGCTCCCAAATTTCTCTGGTAATCACCCAGCCAGGGTCCACAGTCTCAGTGGGTACACACGGCCCCTGCACATTTGTCACTTCATCTTTATTTCCCCCAGCAACTTCAAGCTTCCAGGTCCATGCTGGTGCTGTTCTAACCTCCATGTTTGGCAGGGGAGGGAGCCATTGACCTGGCTCTTTTCCAAGAATCCTGCAGCCAACCCAGCAGGCACTGGGCCTGGGGCTGCAGCTACCCTGGTCCCCACACTGGTCCCAGGGACCTTATCGTCCCAAAGCAATCTCCTTACCATCTGATTTTTCCATGTCCTCTACAATTTTTGTCCTCTAATCTTCATATATGCTGGGATACCACTGGCTGTTCACTCTGTTCCTCAGAAGATCGACTAGGTGTTCCACCTGTGTGCAGGGGGAAGTGGACTCTGCTCCCACCTATCTCACCACCATCCTAAACGTTCTGTCCTGTCTAGGCATTTCTTACTTTCCTTATTCAGCGGGGTTCCTTGTGTCCCTTTGCCTTTATGCTTTTTAACTTTAAAGCTCTTATAGAATGTAAAGAATGACACAACAAATGTGGTAAGAGTTTTTGTAAAATAAACAGTGGTATGGAGATGACAGTTAAATTTCTACCATCCACAAACATGCTATGATTTTTTCATTTGACTTTATATTATAGAACACAATATTACTGATTCATAAAAATGTGTTTAGTTCATTGGAAATGCTCTTATGGATACTGACATTTCAGTAAATATTAACATTAAATCTCTGAAATTAAAGTCTCCATTAATATGACTAGAAATCTGTATTTCCCTCTTGGCTAGAATATCAGGAACGAAATAAAATTCCAAATATGCATTATATTCATCAGTTTTCACATAAGAACAAAAAGGATAGGAATTTTTAAATTATCAAACATTTCTGTAGCAGGATTATTCATTTTCTTGGGTAAAGAGCTTTTATTTTTATATTTTTCATGGTTCCAAAAAGAATACTAAAACAGCTTACAAGGATATAGGCTAGACATGTCACCATGATACTGGGAGGAGAGGCGGGCAGTCAGGTTTTGGTCACTTGGCCTTCCTTACCCCAACATACAGAGAGCCCTCAGACCCTAGGATAACCAGTACTCTCTCTGGAGAGAAGCTAGTTAGGTGAGCTGGCAAGTGAAATTTGGACACACACGGCCAGAATCCATACTGGGAATTAGGCACATAAGAAAAGGAGTTGAAGCTGAAAGAAAACATGTACTGAAGGAAGATCCTCAAAGAGTCACAAGCAAGATCAAGGCCAAAGAGCACTGAGAAGAATAAACAGAAGGTATGAAATAGTGAAAACATACCATAAGCAGGAGTGTCCAACTTGTGACCCGTGGGCCACATGCAGCTCAAGATGGCTATGAATGAGGCTCAACACAAAATCGTAAATGTACTTAAAACACTATGAGATTTTTGTGTGACTACATGTCATAGCGTATTCGATGTGTGGCTCAGACAACTCTTCTTCCAGTGTGGCCCAAAGATGCCAAAACATCAGGTATCCCTGCAGCATAAAGGATGAGGAAAGCTTCTGGCTGCAGAGGAAAATGAAGCAGATATGAAGAGAATACCAGAGATGCAACAAGCTAGTAAGTGTATCTGTTCCCTATTATTACATCAGGTCCTAGGAGCCTTTCAGCTACAGTTTCCTTGTGGCATTAAAATAACATTATTTATTTAACAAAACTTAAGTGAGTTTCTGTACCTTAAAATCAAAAAAGCCTCATATACAATACAATGACAAGATATATTCTGTAAGTTTTTTTTTAAACATTTTTTATTGTTGTTCATTACAGTTGTCTGCATTTTATCCCCATCCCTCCACTCCACCCCAACCAAACCCACCATCATCCCACGCTTCCCCCTTTCCCCCTTACCCTTGGTTTTGTCCATGTGTCCTTTACAGTAATTCCTGAAAACCTCACTCCCCACTATCCCCTCCACTCCCCTCTGGCTATTAGATTGCTCTTAATTTCAATGTCTCTGGTTATATTTTGTTTGCTTTTTTTCTTCTGTTGATTATGTTCAAGTTAAAGGTGAAATCATATGGTATTTGTCCCTTACTGCCTGGCTTATTTACTCAGCATAATGCTCTCCAGTCCCATCCATGCTGTTGCAAAGGGTATAAGCTCCTTCTTTCCTCTGCTGCATAGAATTCCATTGTGAAAATGTAGCATAGTGTTTTCATCCACTCATTTGTTGATGGGCACCTAGGTTGCTTCCAGTACTTGGCTATTGTAAATTGTGCTGCTATGAACATTGGGGTGCACAGGTTCTTTTGGATAGGTGTTTCAGGATTCTTAGGGTATAATCCCAGCAGCAGAATTGCTGGGTCAAAGAGCAGTTCTATTGTTAGTTTTCGGAGGAAATTCCATACTGTTTTTCACAGTGACCTCACCAGTCTCCATTCCCACCAACAGTGCACGAGGGTCCCCTTTTCTCTGCATCCTCTCCAACATTTGTTTGTGGATTTGTTTATGTTGGCCACTTTGACCAGTATGAGGTGGTATCTCATTGTGGTTTTAATTTGCATCTCTCTGATGGCTAGTGATGCTGAGCATCTTTTCATATGTCTCTGGGCCCTCTGTATGTCTTCCTTGGAGAAGTGTCTGTTCAAGTCCTTTGCCCATTTTTAATTGGATTATTTGTCTTCCTGGAGTGGAGTCGTCTGAGTTCTTTACATATTTTGGAGATCAGACCCTTGTCTGAGGTATCATTGGCAAATATGTTTTCCCACATCATTGGTTATCTTTTCATTTTAATACTGTTTTCTTTAGCCATGCAGAAGCTTTTTATGTTGACGAAGTCCCATCTGTTTGTTATTTCATGTCCCCTGCTTTAGGGAACCTGTCTATGATGATACTGCTGCATGGAATATCTGAGATTTTCCTGCCAATGTTGTCCTCTAGGACTTTTATGGTGTTATGACTTATATTTAACTCTTTTATCCACCTGAATTTATTTTTGTTTATGCAGGTGATCGAGTTTCATTTTTTTTCACACAGCTATCCAGATCTCCCAACACCATCTGTTGAAGAGGCTATTTTTGCTCCATTTTATGCTCCTGCTTCCTTTGTCAAATATTAATTGACCGTAAAGGCTTGAGTTTATTTCTGGGCTCTCTGCTCTGTTCCATTGGTCTATTTGCCTGTTTTTATGCCAGGACCAGGCTGTTTTGATTACAGTGGCATTGTAATACAGTTTGGTATCACGTATTGTGATCCCTCCTGCTTTGTTCTTCTTTCTCAAAATTGCTGCAGCTATTCAGGGTTGCTTACGGTACCATATGAATTTCTGAAATGTTTGTTCTGTATCTCTGAAATATGTCATGGGTACTTTAATAGGGATTGCAATGAATCTATAAATCGCTTTGGGTAATATGGCCATTTTGACGACGTTAATTCTTCCAATCCATGAGCACGGTACATGCTTCCATTTGTTTGTGTCTTCCTTAATTTCTTTCTTCAGTGTTGTGTAGTTTTCTGAGAACAGGTCTTTTACCTACTATGTTAGGTTTATTCCTAGGTACTTTATTTTTCTTGTTGCTATATCAAATGGGGTTTTTTTTTCCTGATTTCTGTTTCTGCTGATTCATTGTTGGTATACGGGAGTGCCTTTGATTTCTGAGTATTGACTTTGTATCCAGCTGTATTGCCAAATTCATTTATTAGGTCAAGTAGTTTTTTGGTGGAGTCTATAGGATTTTCATGTACACTGTCATGTCATCTGCAAACAGTGACAGTTTCATTTCCTTCTTTCCAATTTGGATGCCTTTTATTTCTTTTTCTTGTCTGATTACTGTGGCTAGGACTTCCAATACTATGTTGAATAGGAGTGGCGAGAGAAGGCATCCTTGTCTTGTTCCTAATCTTAGTGGGAAAGCTTGAAGTTTTTCTCCATTGAATATGATGTTGGCTGTAGGTCTCTCATATATGGCCTTTATTATGTTGAGGAATGCTCCCTCTATTCCCACTTTGCTGAGTGTTTTCATCAGAAATGGGTGCTGTATCTTATCAAATGCTTTTTCTGCATCTATTGATATGATCATGTGGTTTTTGTCTTTGCTTTTGTTTATGTGGAGTATTATGTTTATTGATTTGTGAATATTGTACCATCCTAGGATCCCTGGGATGGATCCCACTTGACCATCGTGTATGATCTTTTTAATGTATTGCTGGATGCGGTTTGCCAATATTTTGTTGCTGATTTTAGCATCTATGTTCATTAGGAATATTGGCCTGAAGTTTTCTTTCTTTGTTATGTCTTTATCTGGTTTTGGGGTTAGGATGAAGTTGGCTTCATACACCAAGTTTGGGAGTCTTCCATGTTCTTGAATTTTTTGAAATAATCTGTGGAAGATGGGGGTTAGCTCTCCCTTAAGAGTGCTGAAGAATTCTCCTATGAAACCATCTGGTCCAGGGTTTTTGTATGTCAGAAGGTTTTTGATTACTTTTTCGATTTCATCAGGCGTTATTGCTCTGTTCAGGCTTTCTGTTTCTTCTTCATTGAGTTTTGAAAGGTTATATTTTTCTAGAAATTTATCCATCTCATCTAGGTTTTCACATTTCTTGGCATACTGTTCTTCATAGTAATTTCTTACAATCTTTTGTATTTCAATGCTATCAGTTGTAGTCTCCCCTCTTTCATTTATGATTGTGTTTATTTGGGTCCTCTCTATTTTTTTCTTGAACAGCCTGCTTAAGGGTTTCTCGATTTTGTTTACCTTTTCACAGAACCAGCACCTGGATTCATTGATCCTTACAATTGTGCTTTTAGTCTCTATGTCATTTAATTCTGCTTTGATCTTGGTTATTTCCTTCCTTTTTTTGCTCTGGGTTGTCTTTGTTGTTGTTCCTCGAGTTCCTGTAGGTGTAGGGTTAGGCTGTTCATTTGAAATGTTTGTATTCTTTTTAGGTAGGCCTGTATTGTTATGAACTTCCCTCTCAGGACTGCCTTGCTGTGTCCCATAGGTTTTGGATTGTTGTGATTTCATTTTTGTTTGTTTCCAGAAACTTTTTGATTTCTTCCTGAATCTCATTCTTCACCTATTCATTGTTTAATAGCATGCTATTCAATCTCCATGTATTTTACTGTTTGGGGTTTTTTTTCCTTGAGATTTGTTTCTAGTTTCAGTCCCTTGTGGTCAGAGAAAATGCTTGATACGATTTTGATTTTCTTGAATTTGTTGAGGCTTGTTTTGTGTCCTATCATGTGGTTTATCTTTGATAATGTCCCTTGTACATTTGAAAAGAACGTGTACTTTGATCTTTGGGATGAAAGCCTCAATATATATCAATTAAGTCCATTTCATCTAGGGCATTGTTCCATGCCACAATATCTTTGTTGATATTTTGTTTGGAAAATCTGTCAATATTTGACAGGGGGGGTGTTAAATTCCACTACTATAATTGTGTTGCTGTCAATATCTTGCTTGAAGTTCTCCAATATTTTCTTTATGTATTTGGGTGCTCCTATGTTGAGTACATATATATTTACAATGTTTACGTCTTCTTGGTGGATTCTTCCTTTGAGTATGATGATGTGACCTTCTGGGTCTCTCTTTACGGCCCTTCTTTTGAAGTCTATTTTGTCTGATATGAGTATTGCTACTGCAGGTTTCTTTTCCTATCCGTTGCTTGGAAAATTTGTTTCCAGCCCTTCACTTTCAGTCTGTGTAGGTCTTCTGTCCTGAGGTGAGTCTCTTGTAGGCAGCATATATGTGGGTCATGCTTTCTTATCCATTCAGCTATTCTATGTCTTTTCATTGGAGCATTTAATCCATTTACGTTTAAGGTTATTATTGATAGGTACTTATACATTGCTTATTTTTTGTACATGTTCCTCTCTTTCTCTCTCTTTTCCTTCCTTTCCTTAAAGAAGTCCCTTTAGCATCTCTTGCAGATCTTGTTTGGTGGACATATATACTTTAGACTTCTTTTGTATGGGAAACTCCTTATTTGGCCTTCTATCTTGATTGAGAGCCTAGCTGGGTAAAGTAGTCTTGGTTGCTGGCCTCTGATTCTCATTACTTAGAATATTTTTTGCCATTCTCTTCTGGCTTGGAGCATTTCCATTGAGAAGTCAGCTGCTAGTCTTATGGAGGCCCCCTTGTATGTTTCTTCCTGTTTCTCCCTTGCTGTCTTTAAAATTCTTTCTTTGTCTTGGAATTTTGCCATTTTAATTATGATGTGTGTTGCAGTGGGCCTCTTTGGGTTCCTCTTGCTTGGGATTCTCTGTGATTCCTGGATTTCTGTGACTTTTTCTCTCATCAAATTAGGGAAATTCTCCATTATTACTTTTTCAAACAGGTTTTCTATCCCTTGCTCTTCTTCTTCTCCTTCTGGTATCCCTATTTTACGGATATTATTTTGTTTCATGTTGTCCTGCATTTCCTTTAACCTGTCTTCATTCTTTCTGAGCTTCCTTTTCTTTTCTTGCTCATTCTGGGTGTTTTTTTCTATTTAGTCCTCCAACTCACTGATCCGATCCTCTGCTTCATCTAGCCTGCTTTTGATTCCTTCTACTATGTTCTTCAGTTCCGAAATTGCCATTCTTTATTTCTCTTGGCTCTTGTTGATAGTTTCTATTTCCTTTTTCATGTTGATATAGTTTGCAGTGAGTTCATTTTAGTTTCCCTGTAGTTTTTGGTAATTTTTTGTGATCTCATTGAACTTCCTGATAACCATTGCTTTGAACTCAGTATCTGATAGTTGACTTGCCTCTTTTTCATTTAGCATTGTTTCAGAGATCTCCTTTCTTTTCATTTGGGAATTGTTTTTTTGTCTTCCCATTGTTTGTGAGACTCTTCCTGTTAGCCTCTGCTTCTGAAGTTGCTCTGTTCTGTCCGCCTGCGTTTATGGTGTGAACTTCTATGGTACAATACCTGTGAGATTCAATGAAACAGTCTCCTTGATCTCCTGATGTTACTGATCTTGGGTTGTGATTTATGTTGGCTCTGTGTATGTCTTTGGTGTTTGGTTGTTGTTGGGTCTTTCTTTGGTGGGTCCTTTCCACCAGCTGGTTTTCTGAGAGTCAGTCTGTCCCCCACCTCTTGTTTTCTGTTTTGTAAGTGTGGGCAGGTTGTGTTGAAGCTGGTTCTTTCATATGTACAATGTTTCGAGGATTTTCTCTTGCTCTTGTTCATTTGTTTGTTCTGAGTAATTTCTTCACTATTTAGTTGTATTTCCAGATAGTTCCTGGGTTGAATTAGTGTGACTTCCACTCCCTCCTTCACCTTCTTCTGTTCTTAGCTGTTGGCGTCTCCTTTGTTGGCGGTTTTCCTCTTCCAGTTGGTATCCTGGTGTTCACAGCTTCTACCTACTCTTTTTTGTCATAGGTTGTAGGTGGAAAGCGAAATGGCTTAAGAGAGCAGGAGTGTATTATATGGTATATTAAAGTACTAGCCCTTAGAGAAGTGATAGGAGATCCTTTGGATATACATATTGTTAACGGTGATAATTCACCCACCTAGCCACTTTTTAGAAAGGGTGGAAAGAAGATAAGACTCTTGTTGTGGGGGGAAAGGATTGTGAGGTGGATCTAGAAACCTGTGAGCTTGTGGGATGTCAAATTATGAGGTAAAGTGCAAGTAAATGGTAGAAAATAGGAGTAATGTGTGAGAGAATAGATTTAACCGCACCAGTAATAAGTTCAGGAAACAGTGAAGTGGGCTGAGATCTGGGAGAAGTTCTGTGTAGTATTTACAGATGTATGGAACAGCTATTATTTACAATAGTAATGGAGCATCGATTATATGACAGAATCTATGTATCTGTACAGCTAGAATAGTTAGTATAGTGTGCTAATGGAACCCAAGTGAAGTGAAAGACAGTTAATTAACAATACACTGTGAAAGGGAGAACAAGGGGAAACCAGTCAAACAATGCAAATAACCCAGTCAAGCCAAGAAGACTATACAGAAAGAAGAGAGATACAAAAATACTAATAAAATGACTGATGTAAGAATAATGAAAAAAAATTACAGATATACAATATCTTGCAAGTCCTCTGGAGTAGCAAAGTGAAATTTGTTTCACTGTCTCAGCTGTTGGGATGCCCCCTCTTTGGGTCCAACTTTGGTCTTTTCACAGTTCCAGGTTTTATTGTCTCACTTGTGGGAATTAAAAAAAAAAAAAAAGACGGAAGGAAGAAGAGATATAAAAGG
Source organism: Desmodus rotundus (assembly GCF_022682495.2). Lineage (NCBI taxonomy): Eukaryota > Metazoa > Chordata > Mammalia > Chiroptera > Phyllostomidae > Desmodus > Desmodus rotundus. Next base: position 68,811,889 of record NC_071390.1, on the reverse strand, counting down.
AGAGAAATAAGGAGTATAACAAGAAAGACGTAGAGGAAGAAGGTGTTAAAAGAAAGAAAAAATAATAAAAATAATAATAACAAAGAATTACTTAGAAAAAAACAAGCCTGCTGGCCCAGCCAGTTTTGCTGGTCTTTTTTGGCTGTAGCCAACTCAGACAGCCTATGTCAGCTCTTATCTGTCCCAACCAGCACTCAGGCAGCCTCTGGCCCAGCTCTCCAGCGGCTCCCGGACCCACAGGTTCAGGCACTCACACTTCTCCGGGCTATGAGTCTGCGGGCATGCGCACGGGGCCTTCCTTAACTTGCACTCTCCCTGGTGCCTGTGGTCTCACATCTCTCTGAGTTGCAGTCTCCCTGGTCAGTGTGGTGTCGATCACAAGCTCCCTGGTCAGTGCCTGTGGTCTCAGTAGTGCACTCTCCCCAGTGCTTAGGATTTGGGTTCAATATCCCCCACACTCCCAAGGGAGCGCAGGGTGGGTGTCCGGGTGGAGAGGAGACTGGAGCTGCTGCTGCAGGAGAATTCCCCAAAGTGCCCCTGAGGGTCTTTTTCTTTTTGAGAAAATACTCCTGTTCAATCCTGCTGCTCCCTCTGCACAAGGAAGGGCCTGTCCTCTCGCACAGCCCACCTCTCCAGCTAGACCCGGACTGTTGGGGTCAGGGCTCCACGTGGCCCAACTCTCAACTCTCCCCCGGTGCCCATAGTCTCCGTGTGTTTACCACACTTCGTCCTTATTCCCCTCCCTGCGACTTCAAGCAACCAGGTCTCTCTCGGTGCTGCTCAAGCCTTGTTTGGCAGGAGAGGGAGCCATTAACCCAGCTCTCTCCCAGGAGTCCTGCAGCAGGCCCTGCTAAGATATATTTAAATACATCAGGGAAATGAAGCAAGGAGAAAAATGTCTAAGAAATAAGCACTGTAGTAACTTCCCAGTTCTTTATGATAATACTATGTTTTCTGTACATATAGGAAAGAATTCCAGCCATCTATGACAGCAGAGCATTTGTCCAGCTCATTCACAAATAGTAACAAATAACTAAAAAATGTGTTAAAAAGATGGAAGTTAGGTCCTGGCTAGGTTGCTTAGTTGGTTAAAGTGCTGTCCCACACACCAAAAGGTTACAGGTTTAATCCCCGGTTAGGGTACATACCTAGGTTGCGAGTTTGATCCTTGGTTGTCTCATGTACAAGAGGCAACCAATTAATGTTTCTCTCCTTCCCCTCTCTGCTCATCCCCCTCAATCCTTCCCTCCCTCCCTTCCTCTCTAAAAGCGATGGAAAAAAATGTTCTTGTGAAAATTTTTTTAAAAAGTCCTGAACCGAATGGTGAAAATTTCACTAAGCATTCAAAGAATTACTAACATCTATCCTTCTAAAAACTATTCCAAAAAATTCAGGAGTAGGAAAGGCTCCAAACCTCATTTTACTAGGCCAGCATTATCCTAATTTTGAAACCAGAAGACGACACTACAAAAAAGGAAAATTACAGGACAAAAGCCTTAAGGGACATAAGTCCAAAAATACTTAAAATATTAGCAAACGAAATTCAACAATACATTAAAAACAGCATGTAGCACAAACAAGTGGAATTTATACCTGGGAAGCAAGGTCAGTACAATATCCTTAAGTCAATTAACATGTTAAACCACGTGAACAAAAGAAAGGATAAAAATCATATGATAATATCAATGGATGCACAAAAAGCATCTGATTAAATCCAGCACCCACTTACAATAAAAAATATTCTCAGCTTAGTGAAAATAGAACATATCTCAACATAATAACAGCATATATATGAGACAAACACATAGCTATAATGATATTCAATGGAGAAAAACTAAAAGCATTTGCCTTAAGATCTGGAACAAGACAAGGACAGCCACTTTCACCACTCTTATTCAACATAGTACTGGAAGTACTACCCACAGCAATCAAAGAAGAAGAAAAAATAAACGGTATCCAAATTGGAAAGAACGAAGTAAAACTGACATTATTTGCAGATGGCATGATATTATATACAGAGGAACCCTAAATATTCCACCAAATAACTATCACAACTGATAATGAATTCAGTAAAGTAGAATACAAAATAAATATTCAGAAATCAGTTGGCTTTTTTACACATCTATAATGAAACTAAAGAAAAACTGGAAAAATAATCCCATTCAAAACTGCATCACAGAAATATTAAATACCTAGGAATTTAATCAATAAGGAAAAGACCCATACTCAGAAAACGATAAGACACTAAAGAAAGAAAATGAGGAAGATACAAATACATGGAATTATACACAGTGTTCCTGGACAGGAAAATAAACATCATTTAAATGTCCATACTCCCAATAAATCTTACTATCAGTAGTAGCGGGAGAAAAAAAAAGTCCATACTACCCAAAGCAACCTGTAGAGTCAACACAATTCCTATCAAAATACCAATGGCTTATATCACAGATTTAAAACTTTTATGTAGAACCACAAAAGATCCCAAACAGCCACGGCAATTTTGAGTAAGAAAAACAAAGTTGGAGGTATCATGCAACAAGATATCAAACTATACTACCAGGCCAGAGTATTCAAACATCATGGTACTGGAATAAAAACAGACACATAGATCAATGGAACCCATACCTATATCGTCAATTGACATACCTATATGTCAATATATGACAAAGGAGGTAAGAACAAACAATGGGGTAAAGAGAGTCTATTCAATAAGTGGTACAGGGAAAATTGGGCAGATACATGCAAAAAAATGAAACTAGACCACCTTCTTACACCATATATAAGAATAAATGCAAGGGGGGAATTAAGATGGCGGCAACATAGGTGGGAGCGGAGTCCACTTCCCCTCCACGCCAGGGAAATACCTAGCTGATCTGAGGAGCAGAGCGAACAGCCAACAGTATTCCAGCATATATGAAGATCGGAGACCAAAGATAGAGGACATTGAAAGATCTGACGGCAAGAAGAGTGCTTAAGGACAATAAGGTCCCCGGGACCGGGGACCTGCGCGGGGACCTGCGCGGGGACAAGGGCGGCAGAAGCCCCAGCCCGGGCGCAGGGGCTGCTGCAGGATTCTTGGGAGAGGGACAGGCTGAGCTGTGAGCAGCCAGGTGTTTGTTTGGACCAGGGGGGCTTGAATAGTAAGAATTTCTCAAAAAGAAAAAATAGAGGCACTCAGGGGCTAGTTAGAGAACTCTCGGCAGCAGCCCTGGCCCCTGGTGCCCCTCCACCCTCAGCCCCTGGACTGTGAACGCAGAGTAAGCAGAGTAAGCAGTCTCGGCGCTCACCTGAAGCCCCGTTGAGCACACGCAGATTAGCGAACTGGGGGCCCACACCTGAAACCCCGCTGGGGCGCCCACACCTGAAACCTCAGGTGGGTGAGCATCTGGAGCAGAGGCTAGCTGCTCCATCCACAGGCCCAAAACCTCAGACCCCAGTGCTGCGTGACTCAGTCCCGAAGCGGCCCCGCCCACCAGACAGACCCACGCCAACAGCGGCTGGATCCGCAGGCTGCGCGACCCAAGACCAAAGCCGCTGGATTGGCTGATCAACGGCCTGGCTGCCTCCCAGGGACCACACCTACAACACACACCTAACACAGGCACACAGAGCCCTGCAGGGCCTACTGGCTGTCTAGGACAAAGGCAGAACACCCAGCAGAGGGGAGCTGCAGGGCTGCCGGAGACTGCATTCCACGGAAAGACTCAACCCAGTAGGGAGCTGAACTACCCCATAGCAGCACCCAGAACCCCTAGCATCTAAGACAGCAAAGAGCAAGAAGGTAGAGTGTGAACTGCCCCTAACTGGTGCAACTCAAAGACAGCACAACTGGTGAACTAAAAGCCTACTGGGGAGCAGAAGGACCATGAGGAACTGGACTGCACGCTGAACAACAGCGAAGAGTGTGGCCCAGGAAGAGAGAAAAGTGAAACCAATCGTTCCAACCACCCCCTCCCGTTCCACAGACAGGACAACCTGCAGAACTAACCTGACCAGTTTAAAGCCAGCAGAAGACTTTTTTTTTTTTCCCTTTCCTCCTTTCCCCCTGAATTCCTTCTTCCTTTCTTTTTTTTATTCCTTCTTCCTCCCATCCTTTACCTTCTTTATTCCTTCTTCCTGCCTTCTTTTATTTATTCCTATGTTTTAATTTTTGTTAAAATTCCTTCTTAAATTGCCTCTGATCTTTCTTTATTCCCTCTTCCTTCCTTCCTTTCCTTTTCTATTTCCTTTTTCCCTCCTTCCCTTCTTTTTTTTTTCTTCCGCCCTTTCTCTTTTTCCCACAGGTGAGACAACAAAACCTGCAGGGCTGAAAAGACCAGAGTTAGACGCTGTTACACCCATAAACGTCAGCTCAAGACCAGTGAGCACAGGAGATTAAGGAGACAGCACCAGGGAATCCCGTTGGCATTCTACCATAGAAGTTCATACCATAAACCCAGGGAGTCAGAATAGATCAATTTAAGAAGCAGAGGCTAACACGAAGAGTCTCACAAACAATGGGAAGACAAAGAAACAATTCCCAAATGAAAGGAAAGGAGGAAGCCTCAGAAAGAATGCTAGCTGAAAAAGAGGCAAGTCAACTATCAGAAACTGAGTTCAAAGCAATGGTTATCAGGAAGCTCACTGAACTCTCTGAGCTCAAAGAGAACTACCAGAAACTACAGGGAAACTACAATGAACTCACTGCAAACACTATCAACATGAAAAAGGAAATAGAAACTATCAATAAGAGCCAAGAGGAAATGAAGAATACAATTTCTGAATTGAAGAACACAGTAGAAGGAATGAAAAGCAGACTTGATGAAGCAGAGGATCGGATCAGCGAGCTGGAGGACAAAGGAGTAAAAAACACCCAGAAAGAGCAAGAAAAGGAAAAGAGGCTCAGAAAGAATGAAGAGGCATTAAGGGAAATGCAGGACAACATGAAACGTAACAATATCCGTATAATAGGAATACCAGAAGGAGAAGAAGAAGAGAAAGGAATAGAAAACCTGTTTGAAAAAGTAATGATGGAAAATTTCCCTAATCTGAGGAGAGAAACAGTCACCCAAATCCAGGAAACACAGAGAGTCCCAAGCAAGAGGAACGCAAAGAGACCCACTGCAAGACACATCATAATTAAAATGGCAAAATACCAAGACAAAGAGAGGATCTTAAAGGCAGCAAGGGAGAAAAAGGAAGTAACACACAAGGGAGCCCCAATAAGGTTAGCAACTGACTTCTCAATAGAAACGCTCCAAGCCAGAAGAGAATGGCAAAAAGTATTACAAGTAATGAGAACCAGAGGCCTGCAACCAAGACTACTTCACCCAGCAAGGCTCTCAATCAAGATAGAAGGCCAAATAAAGAGTTTCCCAGACAAAAGACGTCTAAGAGAATACGGTTCCACCAAACCAGCTCTGCAAGAGATGCTAAAGGCACTGCTTTAAGGAAAGGAAGGAAAAGACAAAGACAGAGGAACACAGGTAGGAATAAAGGCAATGAATAACTACCTATCTATAATAACCTAAATGTAAATGGATTAAATGCTCCAATCAAAAGACATAGAATAGCTGAATGGATAAGAAAACATGACCCACACATATGCTGCCTACAAGAGACCCATCGCAGGACAAAAGACTTATACAGACTGAAAGTGAAAGGCTGGAAACAAATTTTCCAAGCAAACAGACAGGAAAAAAAAAAGCAAGGGTAGCAATACTCATATCAGACAAAATAGACTTCCAAAGAAGGGCCATAAAGAGAGACCCAGAAGGTCACTTCATAATACTCTAAGGAAGAATCCAGCAAGAAGACATAAACATTGTAAATATATATGCACCCAACATAGGAGCACCCAAATACATAAAGAAAATCTTGGAGGACTTCAAGAAAGATATTGACAGCAACAAAATTATAGTAGGGGACTTTAACACCCCACTCTCAAAAATGGACAGGTCTTCAAAACAACATATCAACAAGGATATTGTGTCACTTCACAATACCCTAGAGGAAATGGACTTAACTGATATATATAGAGCTTTTCATCCCGAAGAAGCAAAATACACATTCTTTTCAAGTGTACATGGAACTTTTTCAAAGATAGACCACATGATAGGACACAAAGCAAGCCTCAACAAATTCAAGAAAATTGAAATCATATCAAGAATTTTCTCTGACCACAAGGGGCTGAAACTAGAAACCAACCCCAAAGGAAAAAACCCAAAACACTCAAAATCATAGAGACTGAATAGCATGCTATTAAACAATGAATGGGTCAAGAACGAGATTAGGGAAGAAATCAAAAACTTCCTGGAAACAAATGAAAATGAACTCACAACAACCCAAAACCTATGGGACACAGCAAAGGCAGTCCTGAGAGGGAAGTTCATAGCAATACAGACCTACCTTAAAAAGATAGAAACATTTCAAACAAACAACCTAACCCTACGACTACAATAACTCGAGGAACAACAATAAAGACAGCCCAGAGCAAGCAGAAGGAAGGAAATAACCAAGATCAGAGCAGAGTTAAAAAGACATAGAGACTGAAAGCACAATTCTAAGGATCAATGAATCCAGGAGCTTGTTCTTTGAAAAGATCAACAAAATCAACAAGCCTTTAAGTAGGCTCATCAAGAAGAAAAGAGAGAGGATCCAAATAAACACAATTAGAAATGCAAGAGGAGAGATTACAACTGATACCACAGAAATACAAAGGATTGTAAGAAATTACTACAAAGAACTGTATGCCAAGAAATTTGAAAACCTAGGTGAAATGGACACATTTCTAGAAAAATATAATCTTCCAAAACTGAAGGAAGAAGAAGCAGAAAACCTGAACAGACCAATAACAGCAGAGGAAATTGAAGCAGTCATCAAAAAACCCCAAACACACAAAAGCCCTGGACCAGATGGTTTCACAGGAGAATTCTACAAAGCTTTAAAGAAGACATAACCCCTATCCTTCACAGACTATTCAAAAAAAATCCAACCTGATGGAAGATTCCCAAACTCTTTTTATGAAGGCAGCATCATCCTAATGCCAAAACCAGATAAAGACACAATGAGGAAAGAAAACTTCAGGCCAATATTTCTGATGAACATAGATGATAAAATTCTCAACAAAATATTGGCAAAACCCATCCAGCAATACATTAAAAATATCATACACCATGACCAAGTGGGATTCATCCCAGGCATGCATACATGGTATAATATTCGCAAATCAATAAACATAATACATCACATCAACAACAGCAAAGACAAAAATCACATGATCATATCAATAGATGGGGAAAAAGCATTTGGTAAGATACAGCACCCATTTCTGATAAAAACACTCAGCAAAGTGGGAATAGAGGGAGCATTCCTCAACATAATAAGGGCCATATATGAGAGACCTACAGCCAACATCACACTCAATGGACACAAACTTAGAGCTTTCCCACTAAGATCAGGAACAAGACAAGGATGCCCTCTCTCACCACTTCCAAAACATAGTATTGGAAGTCCTACCCACAGCAATCAGACAAGAAAAAGCAATAAAAGGCATCCAAACTGGAAAGGAGGAAATGAAACTGTCACTGTTTGCAGATGACATGATAGTGTACATGGAAAATCCTATAGACTCCACCAAAAAACTACTCGACCTAATAAATGAATTTGGCAAAACAGCCACATACAAAGTCAATACTCAGAAATCAAAGGCATTCCTGTACACCAGCAACAAAACTGCAGAAACAGAAATCAGGAAAAAAAACCCATTTGATATAGCAACAAGAAAAATAAAGTACCTAGGAATAAACCTAACCAAGGAGGTAAAAGTCCTGTAATCAGAAAACTACACAACACTGAAGAAAGAGATTAAGGAAGACACAAACAAATGGAAGCATGTACCATGCTCATGGATTGGAGGAATTAACATCATGAAAATGGCCATACTACCCAAAGCAATTTATAGATTCAATGCAATCCCTATTAGAGTACCCATGACATATTTCACAGATATAGAACAAACACTTCAGAAATTTATATGGAACCATAAAGGACCCCGAATAGCTGCAGCAATTTTGAGAAAGAAGAACAAAGCAGAAGGGATCACAATACCTGATATCAAACTGTATTACAAGGCCACTGTCATCAAAACAGCCTGGTACGGGCATAAAAACAGGCACATACACCAATGAAACAGAACAGAGAGCCCAGGAATAAACTGAAGTCTTTACGGTCAATTAATATTTGACAAAGGAGGCAGGAGCATAAAATGGAGCAAAAACAGCCTCTTCAACAGATGGTGTTGGGAGATCTGGACAGCTACGTGCAAAAAAATGAAACTCGATCACCAACTTACGGCATACACAAAAATAAACTCAAGATGGATAAAAGACTTAAATATAAGTTGTAACACCATAAAAGTCCTCGAAAAAACATTGGCAGGAAAATCTCAGACATTCCACGCAGCAACATCCTCACAGACATGTCCCCTAAAGGAAGGGACATAAAGTAAAGAATAAACAAATGGGACCTCATCAAAATAAAAAGCTTCTGCATGGCTAAAGAAAACAGCACCAAATTACAAAGAGAACCAACAGTATGGGAAAACATATTTGCCAATGACACCTCAGACAAGGGCCTGATCTCCAAAATATATAAAGAACTCACACGACTCCACTCCAGGAAGACAAACAACCCAATTGAAAAATAGGCAAAGGACTTGAACAGACACTTCTCTAAGGAAGACATACAGAGGGCCCAGAGACATATGAAAAGATGCTCAGCATCACTAGCCATCAGAGAGATGCAAATTAAAACCACAATGAGGTAGCATCTCACACCAGTCAGAGTGGCCAACATAAACAAATCCACAAACAAATGTTGGAAAGGATGCGGAGAAAAGGGGACCCTAGTGCACTGCTGGTGGGAATGCAGACTGGTGAGGCCACTGTGGAAGAGTATGGAATTTCCTCAGAAAACTAAATATGGAACTGCCCTTTGACCCAGCAATTCCTCTGCTGGGATTATACCCTAAGAACCCTGAAACACCAATCCAAAAGAACCTGTGCACCGCAATGTTCATAGCAGCACAATTTACAATAGCCAAGTACTAGAAGCAACCTAAGTGCCCATCAGCAAACGAGTGGATCCAAAAACTATGGTACATTTACACAATGGAATTCTACGCAGCAGAGAGATTGAAGGAGCTTATACCTTTTCCTACAGCATGGATGGAACTGGAGAGCATTATGCTAAGTGAAATAAGCCAGGCGGTGAGCGACAAATACCATATGATCTCACTCTTAACTGGAACATAATCAATAGAAGAAAAAAGCAAACAAAATACAACCAGAGACATTGAGGTTGGGAACAGTCTAGCAGTGGCCAGGGGGCAGTGGGGTGGGGACAGTGGGAAGAGGGGATTGCAGGAACTATTATGAAGGACACATGGGCAAAATCGGGGGGGATGGTGGGGGTGGGGGAGGGAGGTGGGTTCAGCTGCGTTGGGGGGGAGGGAAGGGGAGAAAAGGCATACAACTGTAATTGAATAACAATAAAAATTAAAAAAAATAAATAAATGCGGCATTTGCCCAGAGAACCAAGATGGCATTGTAGGTAGACACACTGCGCCTCCTCGCACAACCAGAACTGACAGAAAATCAAACAGCAAGGAAGTCCGACACCAAGTAGATAAAAAAGAAACATACATCCAGACCGGTAGGAGGGGCGGACATGGGCACCGGGGCGGAGAGGACTTGCGTGGCTGTGGCGGGACCGAGACTGGTGGAGTGTGGCACAAACAGGGCAGGCAGTCTGACCACTAGCAGACCCTGCAGCCCCACATTCGCGCACAGAGAAACTAAGAGGGCCTGACTCAGAGTGGCGGAGAACGGGGCAGGCAGAGCGGCGGGTAGCACCCAACGGCCCCACATTCGCGTGCGGATAAACCAGGATGAACGGCTAGGAGCAAAGCAGACCGAGTAACCCAGGGCTCCAGCATGGGGAAATAAAGCCTCAAACCTCTGACTGAAAATTCCCGTGGGGGTTGGGGCGGCAGCAGGAGAGACTCCCAGCCTCACAGGACAGATCATTGGAGAGAACCACGGGGGCCTAGAGTGTGCACAAGCCCACCCACTCAGGAACCAGCACCAGAGGGGCCCAATTTGATTGTGGGTAGAGGAGGGAGTGACTAAAATCTGTCAGAGAGTGGAGTGGGCGCCATTGCTCCCTCTTGGCCCCTCCCCCATGTACAGAGTCACAGCCCAGCAACTAGCGTTACCCCACCCCGGGGAACACCTAAAGCTCCGCCCCTTTAAGTAACAGATGCACCCAGACAAAAAAAAAAAAAAAAAAAAAAAGGCCCAAATGACAGAACACTTCAAACCTCCAGAAAAAATACAACTAAGCGAGGAAGAGATAGCCAACCTATTTGATGCACAGTTCAAAACACTGGTTATTAAGACGCTCACAGAATTGGTTGAATTTGTTCAAAAACTAGATGAAAAAATGAAGCCTATGCTAAGAGAAACAAAGGAAAATGTACAGGGAACCAATAGTGATGGAAAGGAAACTGGGACTCAAATCAACGGTGTGGACCAGAAGGAAGAAAGAAACATCCAACCAGAAAAGAATGAAGAAACAAGAATGCGGAAAAATGAGGAGAGGCTTAGGAACCTCCAGGACATCTTGAAACGTTCCAACATCCGAATTATAGGGGTGCCAGAAGGAGAAGAGGAAGAACAAAAAATTGAAAACTTATTTGAACAAATAAGGAAGGAGAACTTCCCCAGTCTGGCAAAGGAAATAGACTTCCAGGAAGTCCAGGAAGCTCGGAGAGTCCCATAGAAGCTGGACCCAAGGAGGAACACACCAAGGCACATCATAATTACATTACCCAAGGTTAAGCAGAAGCTGAGAATCTCAGAAGCAGCAAGAGAAAAAGAGACAGTTACCTACAAAGGGGTTCCCATAAGACTGTCAGCTGATTTCTCCAAAGAGACCTTACAGGCAAGAAGGGACTGGCAAGAAGTACTCCAAGTCACGAAAGGTAAGGACCTACATCCAAGATTACTGTATCCAGCAAAGCTATCATTTAGAATGGAAGGGAAGATAAAGTGCTTCTCAGATAAGGTCAAGTTGAAGGAGTTCATCATCACCAAACCATTATTATATGAAATGTTAAAGGGACTTACCTAAGAAAAAGAAGATAAAAAATATGAACAGTAAAAATGACAGCAAACTCACAGTTATTAACAACCACACCTAAAACCAAAATAAAAGAAAACTAAGCAAACAACTAGAACAGGAACAGAACCATAGAAATGGAGATCACATGGAGGGTTATCAATAGGGGATTGGGAGGGGGAGAGGGGGGTAAAGATACAGAGAATAAATAGCATAATGATAGGTGGAAAATAGACAGGGGGAGGGTAAGAATAGTGTAGGAAATGTAGAAGCCAAAGAACTTATAAGTATGACCCATGGACATGAACTATGGGGGGGGCAGGATGGAGTTGAGTGAAGGGGAGGAAATGGGACAAGTGTAATAGCATAATCAATGAATATATCAAAAAAATTAAAAAAAAGAAGAGCATTTGCCCAGCTAAGAATGAGGCAGGAAGATTTATAAAACTAGATTTAAAAATTAAAAAAAAAATAGAATAAATGCAAAATGGATTTAAAACTAAATGTAAGACTCATAACCATAAAACTCCTAGAAGAAAATACAAGGAATAGAATTTTGGACATTTCTCTTTAGCAATATTTTTTTCTGATATATCTCCTAGGGCAAGGGAAAAAGAAGAAAAAGAAATGGTACTACATAAAACTAAAAAGTTTTTGCACGGCAAAAGAAACCATCAACAAATCAAAAAAGCAACCTACTGAATGGAAGAAGATATTCACAAATGATACATCCAATAATGGCTTAATATCCAAAATTTATAAAGCACTCATACAACTCAACACCAAAAAACAAACAAGCCAATTAAAAGGTGGGCAGAGGACCTATGTAGACCTATCTCCAAAGTAGACATACAGATGGCTAGTACACATATGAAAAGATGGTCAACGTCACCTATCATAGTGAGATATCACATCACACCTGTCAGAGTAGCTATCATCAATACATGAACAAACATCAAGTGTTGGTAAGGATGTAGGAAAAAGGAAATCCTTGTGCTCTGTTGGTAGAAATGCAGACATTTGCAGCCATTATGGAAAGCAGTATGGAGAAGTCTCAAAAAATTAAAAATGATACTGTCATATGACATCATGATTCCACTTCTGGGTATACTTCCAAAGAAACCCAAAACACTAATTCAAAAGAATATACATACCACTATGTTCATTGCAGCATTATTTACTATAACCAAGATATGGAACCAAAGGTGGCAATCACTAGACAAGTGGATAAAAAAGTTGTAGTACAAATTTCACTTTCCTAAAAACTTACAAGTTATTGTATATTTGTATTATTTTTTCATTATTCCTGCATCTTATTTTATTAGTATTTTTGTATATCTCTTCTTTCTGTTTAGTCTTCTTCATCACTTGGTTTGTTAAATTGCATTGTTTAAGTGGTTTCCCTTGTTCTTTCATAGTGTATTTTTAATTTTCTGTCTTCCACCTCACTTGTGTTCCATTAGAACACTAATCTAGGTCCTATACTTCCTTTTCTTATTATTCAGATCACATAGATTCTGCCATATCATGGTTGCTCCATTACTATTGTAAATAATTGCTGTTCCATACAATTGTAAATACTACACAGCACCCCTCCTGGATCTTAGCTCACTTCACCGTTTCCTGAACTCTATTACTGTTATGGTTAACTCTATTCTCTCACACACTACACATGTTTTTTATCCTTTACTCTCACTTTACCTCATAATCTGACCACCCACAAGCTCACTGCTTTCTAGATCCAACTTGCAATCCTTCCCCCACACAACAAGAGTCTTATCTTCTTTCCACCCTTCCTAAAAAGTGGCTAGGTGGGTGAATTATCACAGTTAACACTATACACATCGAAAGGATCCCCTATCTCTCCTCTACAGGTTGGTATTTTACATACCATAAAATACACTCCTGCTATCTTAAACCATTTTACCTTCCCCCTCCAACTGATCACAAAAAAAGAGCATGTGGAAGCTGTGAACACCAGGATACCTGCTGGAAGAAAGAACTCACCAACAAAGGAACCACCAACAGATAATAGAAGAAGGTGAAGAGGGAGTGAGAGCCACACTAGCTCAACCCAGGACTTATCTGGAAATTTAACTCAATGGTGGAGAAATTACGCAGAGCAAACAACTGAACAAGAGCAAGAGAGAAGCCTCAAAACCTTGTACACACGAAGAACCAGCTTCAACACAACCTGCCCTCACCTGCACACCTACACAACAGAATAAAAGAGGTGGTGGACAGAGGGACCCTCAGTTAGCCAACTGGTGGGAAGGTCACACCAAAGAAAGGCCCAACAACAATCAAAACCCAAAGACATACAGAGCCAGCATAAATGGCAGTCCAAGACCAGTGAGCTCAGTAGATGAAGGAGACTGCACCACTGAATCTCACAGATCTTCTACCACAGAAGTTCACACCACAAACCCAAGGAGTCAGAACTGATCATCTTAAGAAGCAAAGGCCAACAAGAAGAGTCTCAAAAACAATGCGAACACAAAGAAACGCACCCCAAATGAAAGGAAAGGAGGAAGCCTCAGAAAGCATGCTAAATGAAATAGAGGAAAGTCAACTAACAGATGTTGAGTTCAAAGCAATGGTTACCAGGAAGCCCAATGAGCTCACAGAGAATTACCAAAACTACAGGGAAACTATAATGAACTCAGTGCAAACTGTATCAGCATGAAAAAGGAAATAGAAACTAACAAGAAGGGACAAGAGGAAATCAAGAATACAGTTTCTCAACTCAAGAATACGGTAGAAGGAATCAAAAGCAGGCTAGATGAAGCAGAGGATCGGATCAGCAAGCTGGAGGACAAGGTAGAAAAAAACACTCAGAAAGAGCAAAAATAGAAAAAAAGGATCAGAGAGAACAAAGATTGGTTAAGGGAAATGCAGGACATGAAACATAATAATATCCATATAATACAGATACCAAAAGGAGAAGAAGAGGGATAGAAAACCTGTTTGAAAAAGTAATGATGGAAAACTTCCCTAATATGGTGAGATTAAAAGTCACACAAGCCCAGGAAACACAGAGAGTCCCAATCAAGAGGAACCCAAAGAGGCCCACTGCAAGACACGTCATAATTAAAATGGCAAAATTCCAAGGCAAAGAGAGAATCTTAAAGGCAGCAATGGAGAAACAGGAAGTAACGTACAAGGGAGCCCCCAAAAGACTAGCAGCTGACTTTTCAATGGAAACACTCCAAGCCAGAAGGGAATGGCAAGAAATATTCCAAGTACTGAAAACCAGAGGCCTGCAACCAAGACTACTTTATCCAGCAAGTCTCTCAATTAAAATGGAAAGCCAAATAAGAAGCTTCCTGGACAAAACAAGCCCCAAAGAATATACCTCCTCCAAACCAGCTCTGCAGGAGTTTCTAAAGGGTCTACTTTAAGAACAGGGAGAAAAACCGTAAGAGAGAGAGGAACACAGGTAAGAAAAGATGGCAGTGAATAAGTACCTATCAATAATAACCTTAAATGTAAATGTATTAAATGTCCCAATCAAAAGACAAAGAATAGCTGAATGGATGAAAAACATGACCCACACATATGCTGCCTACAAGGGACCCACCTCAGAAGAAAAGACCTACCCAGACTGAAAATGAAGGTTAGGAAACAAATATTCCAAGCAAATGTGGAGGGAAAAAAAGCCAGGGTAGCAATACTCATATTAGACAAAATAGCATGCTATTTTAACAGCATGCTATTAAACAACCAATGGGTTAATAATGAGATCAAGGAAGAAATCAAAAAGTTTCTGGAAACAAATGAAAATGAGCACACAGAGACCAAAACTATGGGACAGCTCAAACACAGTCCCGAGAGGGAAGTTCACAGCGATATAGGCCTACCTAAAGGACACAGAAATATTTCCAATAAAGTACTTACCCCTACATCTGCAAGAACTAGAACAACAACAAACAAAGCCCAGATGGAGGTGAAGGAAGGAAATAACCAAGATCAAAACACAATTAAATGACATAGAGACTAAAAGAACAATGCAAAGGATCAATAAATCCAAGAGTGGTACTTTGGAAAGATAAACAAAATCAACCATCTTTTAAGCAGACTCGTCAAGAAAAAAAGAGAAAGGACCCAAATATACAAAATCAGAAGTAAAAGAGGAGAGATTACAACTGATACCACAGAAATACAAAGTGTAAAAACTCACTATGAGCAACTATATGCCAAGATATTTGAAAACCAAGGTGAAATGGGCCAATTTTGAGAACAATATAATCTCCCAAAAATGAATGATGCAGCAGCAGAGAGCCTGAACAGACCAATAACCGTAGATAAAATCAAAGCAGTAATCAAAAAGCACTGGACCACATAGTTTCACAGGAGAATTTTTTAAAACATTTAGGGAAGAGCTAATCCCTATCCTCCTCAGACTATTCCAAAAAATCCAAGAAGACAGAAGACTTACAAACCCTTTTTATGAGGCCAGCATCATTCTAATTCCAAAACCAGATACAGACACAACAAAAAAAGAAAACCTCAGGCCAATATCGCTGATGAACATAGACGCTAAAATCCTCAACAAAATATTGGCAAACCGCATCCAACAATACATTAAAAAGATCACACATCACAATCAAGTGGGATTCATCCCAGGGACGCAAGGATGGTACAATATTCACAAATCAATAAACGTAATACATCACATAAACAAAAGCAAAGACAAAAATCACATGATCCTATCAGTAGGTGCAGGGAAACCATTTGATAAAGTACAGCACCCATTTATGATAAAAAAAAAAACACTCAGCAAAGTGGGAGTAGAGGGAGCATTCCTCAACACAATAAAGGCCATATATGAAATACCTACAGCCAACATAATACTCAATGGGCAAATACTAATACCCTTCCCACTAAGATCAGGAACAAGACAAGAATGTCAGCTTTCACCACTTCTATTCAACATAATATTGGAAGTCCCAGCCACAGCACTCAGACAAGAAAAAGAAATAAAAGCCATCAAAATTGGAAAGGAGGAAGTAAAATTGTGACTGTTGCAGATGATTTGATACTGTACTTAGAAAACCCCATAGACTCCACCAAAAAACTACTTGACCTAATAAGTGAATTTTGGCAAAATACCAGCATTCAAGATCATTTTTATACACCCACAACAAAATATCAGATTCAGAAATCAGAAAAAAATCCCATTTGATATAGCAATAAGAAAAATAAAGTACCTAGGAATAAACCTTACCAAGGAGGTAAAAGAACTGTGCTCAGAAAATCATACAATTCTAAAGAGAAAAATTAAGGAAGACACAAATAAATAGAAGCATATACCATGTTCATGGATTGGAAGAATTAATACCATCAAAATGTCCATACTACCCAAAGCAATTTACAGATTCAAACAACCT
Source organism: Desmodus rotundus (assembly GCF_022682495.2). Lineage (NCBI taxonomy): Eukaryota > Metazoa > Chordata > Mammalia > Chiroptera > Phyllostomidae > Desmodus > Desmodus rotundus. Next base: position 68,795,339 of record NC_071390.1, on the reverse strand, counting down.
CTATCAAAATACCAATGACATATTTCACAGATAGAGAACTTTTCAAAATTTTATATAGAACCATAAATGACCCTGAAGACCCACAGCAATTCTGAGAAAGAAGAAAAAGGTAGGAGGGATCACAATACCTGATATCAAACTATATTATAACACCAATGTAATCAAAACAGTATGATATTGGCATAAGAAAGGACATATAGATCAATGGAACACAATAGACAGCCCAGAGATATAGTCAAGTCCCCATGGTCAATTAATATTTGAGCAAGAGGACAGGAGCATAAAATGGAGTAAAAGTAGCCTCTTCAACAAATGGTATTGGGAGATCTGAACAGCTACATGCAAAAAAAATGAAACTCGATCACCAACTTACACCATACACCCAAATAAATTCAAGGTGGATAAAAGACTTAAATATAAGTTGTGACACCATAAAAGTCATAGAGGAGAACATAGGAAAATCTCAGATATCTCACACAGCAGTATTTTCATCAATATATCCCCTGGAGCAAGGGACCTAAGGGAAAGAACAAAGAAATGGGACCTCATCAAATTAAAAAGCTTCTGCATGACTGAAGAAAATATAAGCAAAATGAATAGGGAACCAACTGTATGGGAAAATATATTTGCAAATGATAACTCAGACAAGGGTTTGACCTCAAAAATTTATAAAGTACTCATATAACTCCACTCCAGGAAGACAAACAACCCAATTAAAAAATAAGCAAAGGACCTGATCAGACACTTCTCCAAGGAGGACATACCGAGGGCCCAGAAACATATGAAAAGACACTCAACATCACTAGCTATTAGAGAGATGCAAATTAAAACTACCATGAGATACCACTTCACACTGTTCAGAGTGGCCAACATAAACAAATCAACAAACAAGGAGTATTGGAGAGATTGGAGAGAAAAAGTAACCCTAGTACACTGTTGGTGGGAATGCAGACTGGAGCAGCCACTGTGGAAAACAGTATGGAATTTTCTCAGAAAACTAAAAATGGAACTGTCTAACACTAAGAATCCTGAAACACCAATTCAAAAGAACCTATGTACCCCAGTGGTCATAGCAACACAATTTGCAATAGCCAAGTGCTAGAGGCAACGTAAGTGGCCACCAGTAAATGAGTGGATCAAAAACTTGGTACATTTACACAATGAAATAGTACGCAGCAGAGAGAAAGAAGGAGCTCCTACCCTTCCCAACAGCTCGGATGGATCGGGAGGGCATGATGCTAAGCAAAGTAAGCCAAGCGGTGGAAGACAAATACCGTATGATCTCATCTATAAGTGGAACCTAATCAACAAAACAAACAAGCAAGCAAAATATAACCAGAGACATTGAAATAAAGAATAAACTGACAGTAACCACAGGTGCGGGTGGAGAGGAATAATGAGGGAAAATAGGGAAAGGGCCATCAAGGAACATGTATAAAGGACACATGGACAAAGCCAGATTGTAGGTTTGAGGGTGGGAGGCAGGGATGGGTAGGGCAGGGTGGCGTGGTGGAGTGTAAATGGAGACAACTGTACTCGAACAACAATTAAAAAAAAAAGTTGTAGTACATATATAAAATGGAGTATTACTTGGCCATAAAACATAGAATTAAATCTTACCACTTACTGCTGTGTGAACAGACCTAGTGGGTATTATGCTAAGTAAAATAAGTCAGATATAGAAAGATGAATATCTTACAATTTCGCTTATATGTGAAATGTACAGATCAAAATAAATGAACAAAATTGAAACAAACTCATAAGTCAGAGAATATACTGACAGCTGCCAGGGGAGAGGGGTGTTTGGGGACTGGATTAAAAAGGTGAATGGATTAAGAAGTACAAATTGGTAGTAATAAAACAGTCATGAGGATGTTAAGTACAGCATAGGATATAAAGGCAATAATACTGTAATAACTATGTATGGTGCCAGGTGGGTACTAGAAATATCAGGGAGAACACTTTGTAAAGTATATGATTGTCTAACCACTATCCTGTACTTCTGAACTAGTATAAAATAATATTGAATGCAAACTGTAACTAAAAATAATAAAAATAAAGTAAAAATAAAAATAGTACATGCATATAAAGTGTATAAAAGAATGAGAAAAAAAGCAGTAACACTCCAATGATTAACGGTAAAAAGACATTCACAACCAATTTACAAAAGAAACTAATGGACCTGTAAAGGAAAAAGAAAAACAATAAAATATCAAATGCATCAATAATTTAAACAAGCAAAGAAAGACAAAAAGATGTTTTCCACCTGTTAAATCACCTATTTTCTTTTTTAATAGCACTCAACTTTAGCAAGGACGCCAAAAGGGTCAGTCAACAATCTGTAGTAGAAGTGTTAATTCTGATTTCAGTAAAGCAATTTAATAACATGAATCAAGAGACTTAAAAATAAATGGTAAAGGTGGTCAAATATATGATGACAGAAGGAGTTTTGCCTGTGGGTGGTAAACATACAATGCAAAAGCAGATTATGTATTATAGAATTATATACTTGAAACCTGTATCACTTCATTAACTAATATCACCCCAATAAATTTAATTTAAAAATATACATACCATCTCACTCAGTAATTCTAGTTCATGACATTACTCTAAAGAAATTATCTGAACTGTGGTTTAAAATGTTTACCCAAAGATAGCCATTAAAAGATATTTACAATAGCAAAATTTTTTAAATACACTCTATACCAATAAAAACAATCGAGAAACAGTAAAGTAAGTTAGCATATAATCATAAAATGCAATTATTCAGTCAGTAAGTTATTAAGATGGGAATTATTATGCAATAAATGTTAAGACAATAAAGTTTATAAAATAAACAGGCATTCAGAATGACCTAGACTAGGTAAAAGAAAAAAAACTTTAAAGCCCAGAATAAAAGTACTAATGACAAATACTGATTGTTTGAAAATGAATATAAACAAGTACTGTGAACATCTGTTCCAAGTCGAGTTTATCTATCTTCTTGCCCATCCCTCACCACTTGCCCCTACCATGACAGTTACCATTCCTTACACAGTGAGTCATGAGCAGTTACCTGCCTCACTCTCCGAGCACTCTAAGCATTTCTTACAGCACAGTATCATCCCTGATTGCACTCACTAAATATTTGTTGCTTTATGTTTACAATTCTCCCACCTCATTTTATCCATGTGAAAAAAATTATTGACTATATAGCTGCTAAAGCAACCTCAAAAATGAAATCAAAATTGAACATTGAAGTTCATCAAGAAGCAGTTTCTCTTTTTCGTAGTCTTTCAAATAAAAACAATGAGAAAAGATCCCTGGAGTTTTCTTTCAAAACCACAAACTCCCAGGCAGGCTTCAGACAACATAAAGATGCCACATACCTGCTGTGTGCTAGGACTACTAGTGTAACTGTCAGCTCACTTTCATGTCAAAGAACATCTGTCTTTAAGTCTAATCATTAGCTGCCACCAAAAAACACACCCATCTGGGTGTTACAGTGCTCAGCCACTACCCAAGCCCACACCTAACTCTATCTCTGCCCTGTTCCCCACTGATTCCACCTTCCACTTGGCAACTGTCCACCTAATTAGCTGAGCAGAGCACAATCAGGGGGAGGAGGCTGTGAGCAAGACTGGCAACATGCAGAAACCAGACAAGAGCAGGATGGCCCTAACTGTGGCAGAGAACTGGCTGAGAGGCATCCATGAGTCAGTGGTCCTCAAATTAAGTGATTTTATTGCTCAGGGTACTTTTGACAATGTCTTGAAGCTATCTTTTTGGTTGGCATAACTGTGGGGTTGCTACTGGTACTAGTAGGAAGAGGCAGGGGTGCTCCTAAACATACTACAATGCACAGGACAGCCCCACAACAAAGAATTATCTAGCACCAAATATCAACAGTGCTAAGGTTGACAAGCCTGTCATAAACTGATTTATCCACTAATACACTGGAGTCTAATCCCTACATCAGGAATAGGACACCCATTATGTAAAGAAGACCTGAGGTAGTTTAGGAAATACACACACACACAGACATACACACCTCTCTTCAACCAGATGCTAAAAAGGGTAACAAAACTGTTCCTTTGGTGGCCAAAATTCTATGTCAGGACTTAGGAAAAAGAGCATAATTTCATAAAAATAAAAATGCCTTTTCCTCCAAAAGTTTGCACCCCACCTATCATATTTCTTCAAAAACTGCTTCGCAGCAGAAACTATAAGAAGATAATACTATCAAAATTGCCCAGACTGGTAAACATCTCCAGAGATGTTGGCAAAGCACCCACATAGTGGATGACAAATTTAGCTGCATATCTCACTCAACAGGACCTAAGAACTCAAACTCACAGTTTCCAGCTTTGCTTAATGGAAAGTGGCAAGCAATCAAATATCACTCAAAACAAAAAAGAGTAATAGTGTTGCTTTTCCCAGATGAATAATCAAAATCTGGAGTTAAGAGCAACATTTTTAAAATTCAGAATAATACTTAGTCTGTATGTCAACCAAAAAAAAATTGCAGACAAAAAAAAAAAGTAGTATAATGGCCCTGGCTGGTGTGGCTCAGTGGACTGAGAGCTGGCCTGCAAACCAAAGGGTCGCCAGTTCAATTCCCAGTCAGGGCACATGCCTGGGTTGCAGGCCAGGTCCCCAGTTGGGGGCGCACAAGAGGCAACCACATATTGATGTTTCTTACCCTCTCTTTCTCCCTCTCTTCCCTTCTGTGTAAAAATAAAATAATTCTTTTTTTAAAAAAAGTAGTATGTGAATCATTAGTGTGCCACACCACAATATGTTTTTTTTCTTGATTACTTTAACACTTATCATGTCATGATTTCTACCCATTGGAGGCCAGAAGATCAGAAACGTCATGCAACATCATCTCTAGCTCAGGCTTAAATAAGCTGGATCTGACTCCAATGATCATTTGCCAATATGACTTTAAACTTCGTCCTTTCAGTGTTAGGAAGCATACAGCGCTTAAAGTGACCCATTTCTATGTTGGACAGGAGTAAGTTTTAGAAATGTGTCCATAAGCTAAATCAAGAGTGCCTCCCTTCCATCTACTGTTGTTCATTTCACCCTTTAGAATCAGGTAAAAAAAAAAAACTATTTATTCTCAAAGTATCAGCCCTTAATGTTTCTGTAAAATTATCTTACTCTCCCCACCCCAAACCATTTCCTCTCCAGAGTGTAAAATGTGCTCTCCTCATGAACTGTGTTATAATTAGCTCAGTTATGATTCAGTGGGAGACAAATAAACAGAATGGAAGAACTAGAAGGAATCTTAGAGATCAACTGATTCAAACCCAAACCCACTTTTATAAATGAGTCAAACTAGGCAGAGAGAGATGATGCAAGGCTGCCTGCCAGAGGTTAAGCAGTTACTCATAAAGTCAGGAGTGCAACTCACATTTCCTAACTCTGAAGTCTAATACCCTCAGAACTATACCAAGTTGTATAAAATGCTGTGCTAGTAACAGAATTGACACAATTTTAAGTTTTATGATAAAAGAGAAAAATATTTTCAGTTTCAACAAGTTAAAAAAAACCTCGCATGATCACAGCCACCCTATGCAGTAGCTAATGTAACTGTTAATATCCCCACTGTATAGATGCAGATACCCCAGCCTACAGTCACATACTAAGCACTGAAGCTAGCTCCAAAGCCCATATCCTTAATTACTATGCCACCTGGGTAAGTACTCGAGCATTCCTAACATTATCACCACTGAATTAACAAACAAGTATAAGAGACCATTCTGTGTGGCATGGGCCCAGCTCCCACTCAGAAAGGCCAGTGGAAAGCGAGGTCCGGCACACAGGACCCACACCCACAGATAGGTTCTCCTGTGAGGAATCAGGCCTGAACTGTACCTAGGCCACTTTGAGACTTGCTTTTTGCTAAAACTCCCTCACCCTGAATTGAGGCAGCAAACATTTACTGCATATCTTTAAAGTAACTTCCTAAAATCTATGCTAAACCTTCCAAGGATGAGTGTAACCAGTTCAACCACATTTTCTGGGGACATTACATTGGGGATAGTCCTCATTTACTATGCACAGGTTCACTTTAGATGGTTACCTTTTACAGAAAACAAAGGAGGGGATGTTGCTAATTCCATCAAAAAAGAAGGATATTTGCAAATATAAAGGGGAAGCAATAAAGCCTATCAAGGCAAGGGTCAGGGCATTCCTCTCTTGAGACAGTGGCCGAGGCTCCGAGGTGCTCTCCCCTTGAGACAGTGGCCATGCTATCCTTTGCCTCCACAGGACTCAGTAGTCCGTGTGAATTTGTCTTGTCTCAGCCACAACGCTACGGACACTGCAGGCCAGTTTCCACATCACTTAAGACTCCCAGGAATTCCTCAAAATTTTAGTGCTTTGATAGAATCTAATATAAAAGCTACCCTTCCTGAGAATATATTTAATTTTTTAAGAAATCAAGATAAATCTAAAGGTTTATAGCATGTAGCCTCCCGACATAAAATAAAAGGTCATTTTAACTTAAAAATCAGGTTATAAGTATTGGTATCATATTCCACATCAACTACCCTGAAGAAATTCAACTAAAAGCAACCTAATCCTTCTAGGAGTAACACAGAAGGAGTTCATTTATGGCACAGAGCTTCTTGAGAAACCTTAGCCAAGCAGTTTCGTGCTGTCAATCATTTCCCAAAGGCTCTTCCACATGAGACTGATCATATGCCACGAATAAAATAACTACCAAATAAAATATTACATCTGCCTAATTCATACAAATGTAACAAAACAAGAATAATAAAGTACAAATTCCAAGATGGTTGCAGAGTATGTAGAAGCTACCCTCATCTGCTCCCAGCACCAAATTTAGATTTATAGCTAAATTATAGAGCAATCATCCTGAATTATCAACTGAAAGCTAGCTGAACTGACATACTATAACCAAGGATTTATGTAAGAAGCCACACAGAGACTGGTAAGAAGGGCAGAGGCATGGACAGGGCTCGATGTGGTGGCTTGTGAAGCTGGAGGGAATCTCTGCTGCAAAACTCCCTCCCCCAACCCCATGCAGGGATCCCCAACCCAGAGCAACTGAACAGGAAGAAGAGCCTGCATAGCATGTGGTGGTGAAAATTAGTGGGAATCCAATCCCCGTGGGAGAGAAGGGAGTCTGCTAGAGACCCAGATGCCACATTCCCAGGGTGGTGCACCAGCCTGGGGAGTGCACTGTCCGGTCCTCCAACTACGGGTGACAAAGGGGTGCCCTACAAAGACGTGTGCTGGCTGCACCCAGCAGGGACCTTTGGGGCACTCTTTTTCTGAAGAACCTCTTAGTGGAGACTGAGAAAGTAAATGAATTATATAGCTTCAGAAAGGGGACTGACCATTCTCAAGTGCACAGCCAGCACCCCACCCCCAACCTGTTGAATCACTTGGTCTGCCCTTTCACTACCTGTGGCCTGCCCTGCTGCATTCGGTCCAGCATGGGGCACAAAGTGCTGTGCAGAGCTGGGACTTGCTGAGCACGTCTCCTGGGAAGGCTTTTGTCTGGGAATCAGATAGGTGGGTGCTGGGGTTGTGCGGCTGTACCACTCCTGTGAGCTCAGTCCATTGTATTCCCCCAACCAGAGACTTATTTGACCTACATTTCTGGCAGCTGGGGGCCTCACCTTGCTGAGTTCAGTCCCAAGGGGGGTGGGAGGAATATGACAGGTGCTCAGAGCTAGGACCTTTGGTGCATGCCTCCTTCTGACACTTTTACCCTGGAAAATGAACAAGTGCCTGCCCCACTCTGACAGGATCGCTGCCACCACCCCCAAAGGGAGACCGTTTGGATCTGCTCTCCCCCGTCCTGGTGGCCCTATTTGCTAAGCTCAGCAACATGGGGTGGGGAAGAATGGAGTGCTGTTTGGAGCTGGGTCATTCATATTTGGAGTGTTTCTCCCTTGGAGGCTACTGTCTGAGATCAAAACTAAGTGTTTGGCCCCTTCCCATGGCTCTGCAGGCACCACCCACAATAAGAGACTCTTTTGATCTGTCCTCCTGAGCCCCAGTGACTCCACCCTCCTGAGCTTGTACCAGAAAAGAGGATGGCTGGCCACACCCAACCTGAACCTGTGGCACCTCCTCCTGGGGGAGCTAGAGGTGGAGACTCTAGCAGATACTGAGGACACTGAGTGGTTTGTCTCAGGAGTAGGGGCCACTTTCTCCTCATTGAGTGTCTGACTGCATGGCCCCCATGCAGGAGACCCTCCAGCTCCATCCTCCTGACCCTGGTTGCCATACCCTACAGAGCTTGTGACATGTGGAAAGGTATGTCTGGGCCGGCTGGGACCCATTCCACAGTCTTTCTTCAGAATGCTCTGGAGTAAGATCAGGCAAGAACAGGGGGAGGCAGAGTAGCTGACATGTGAAGGCAGACCTCAGGAAGCCTAAAACCTTTTATAGATCTGCCCCAAGCTCTTAGCTGGATGAAGCCAACCCTTGTACACAGATTTTCCCCTAACATACACACCAAGGCTCAGTAGATGCAGCCACAAACAGTGAATAGCATGGTAGCTCCAGACAGGTAGTCTAAGGCTGGTTATAATCAACCTGTACCTGAACCCCACCCAGGTAGACCCAGAACTAACACAACCAATTGTGGGCTTCAGAACACACCTGATTCAACTAGCCACACAAGCATCACACCCAAAGGGAAATTCTGGCAGACACCAGACCCTGCTGAGAACAACTCTACTTTAAAGGGAAGCCCCTGCACAGCAACTTATACATGGTGACTGACGTTAACTCTTATATAGTCAGCCAGACTTAAGGGTTAACTCTACCCACAAAAGGGCCAACAGCATTCAAGACTCAGTTATAACAGGTGGGTACACATATGCCACAAGATGCGTTACTGAATCACCAAGCTCCAGTAAACTGAAAGATTGTGCCACCGAGCCCAACAAGACACTTACCATAAAACCATCATAACATGTTTGGGAATCATAGCATACCTACCTAAGACACAGCCACAAAATGGGGAGACAAACAAATATGCCCTAAATGAAAAACAAAGAGAAATATTCCCACCAAAAAGAAAAAGAATTAAATGATATGGAAGCAACCAAGATACCAGATGTAGAGTTCAAAATAGTTGATATGAGGATGCTCAAGAACTTTACAGGAATAATGATCTCAGTGAGAACTTAAAGAAATAGTAAGCATTAAAAGGGATATAAAAACCATAAAAAATAACCAGTCAGAAATGAAGAATATCTGAAATGAAGAATGCACTAGAAAAAATCAACACCAGGTTAGATGAAGCAGAGGATCAAATCAGTGATTTAGACAAAAAGAAAAAAAACACCCAAGACAAGCAACAAAAAGAAAAAAGAATTTTAAAAAATTAGGAAAGTCTAAGGGACCTCTGGGACAACATCAAGTGTAACAACATCTGCATCATACGGGCTTCAGAAGAAGGGAGTGAGCAAGGGATCTACTACCTGTACACAGGGGCTTCTGGCCAAGATGGAAGAAATAATGGCTGAAAACTTCCCTAACCTGTTGAAGGAAGAGGATACACATGTCTATGAAGCACCGAGAGTCCCAAACAAGATGAACCCAAAGAGGCCCACACCAAGACACATTATACTTAAAACAGCAAAGGTTAAACACAGAGGATCTTAACAGCAGCAAGAGAAAGACAGTTACCTACAAAGTAGCTCCCATAAGATTGTCAGCTGATTTCTCAACAGAAACACTTCAGTCCAGAAGGGAATGACATGAAATATTCAAAGTGATGAAAAGTCAGAGTCTGCAACCAAGACTACTCTATCCAGCAAGGCTATATTTAAAACTGAAAGCAAAATAAAGAGCTTCCCAGAACTGCCCCCGCACCCACCAAAAAGCTAAAGAAGCTCATTACTGCCAAAACAGTATTGCAAGAAACGTTCAAAGGCTCAAAGAAGAAGAAGGAGGAGAAGCAGAAGCAGAAGCAGCAGCAGCAGCAGCAGCAGCAGCAGCGGAGGACAGTGGAACATAGGTAGAAACAACAAAATGGTAGTAAATAAGTACCTATCAATAATAATCTTAAATGTAAACATAAATGTAAATGGATTAAATGCTGCAATGACAAGACATAGGGCAACTGAGTGGATAAGAAAACATGACCCACATATATGCTGTCTACAAAAACCCACCTCAGAACAAAAGGAAATGGAGTCTAATCAGAAAGCGGGCACAGAGGTTTCGACAGTATGAGTAACAATCTATTTTTGAGCTATAAATATGCAAATTACACATTTTTATATGTGCAACACATTTCATAAACATTTTTCCAAAAGGCTGCACTGATGTTTGAAGATCTTCCTAATACAGTTACGCACTTAAAAATTTAGCATCACAGTGAATCAAAAACTACCTGTACACAGGGGCTTCTGGCCAAGATGGAAGAGTAGGTAGATACACTTCATTTTCTTGCACAACCAAACGAAGGATAACAACCAATTTAGAAACAAAAAACAAACAGAACTACCAGAAAATTGAACTGTATGGAGGTCCGACAATCAAGGAATTAAAGAAGAAACATCCATCCAGACTGGTAGGAGGGGCAAAGATGGGAAGCTGTGCAGAGAGGATGCCCAGCAAGGAGGCAGCTGGCAGACCAGGCAAGCAAGGCAGAGGCTGGTTAACCAGGCAGTCCCACATTTGCATGTGATAAATGAGGAGGAAGAACTGGGGAGAAAGACAGAGCGCAGAACCCATGGTTCCAGGGTGGGAAAAGAAAGCTTCAAAACCACTGGCTACAAATACCTGTGCAGGTTGAAGAAACTGCCCGTCTCACAGGAGAGTCCGTTGGAGGGGCTCATGTGGTCCTAAAAGTACACAAACCCACCCACCTGGGAATCTGCACCAGAAGGGCCCAATTTGCTTGTGGGTGGAAAGGGAAGTGACTAAAAGTGGGGCAGAAGCCAAGCAAGCCGCACTGTTCCCTCTCTGACCCCTCCCCCACATAAAGCATCACAACCCAGCAACTTGTGTTGCCCCACTCTGGCAAATACCCAAGGATCTCCCCCTTACAACATAACAGCTGCCAAATGAAAGAAAAGACTAAAACTCCATAAAGAATTAAGCGACAAGGAGATAGCCAACCTATCAGATGCAGAGTTCAAAACACTGGTAATCAGGATGTTCACAGAAATGATTGAGTACGGAAGCAAGATAGACAAAGAACTGAAGGCTATGCAAAGTAAAATAAAGTGAATGGAACCAACAGTGAACGGAAGAAAACTGGGACTCAAATCAACGATTTGGAACAGAAGGAAGAAATAAACATCCCACTAGAACAGACTGAAAAAACAAGAATTCAAAAAATGAGGAGAGGCTTAGGAACCTCCGGGACAACTTTAAATGTTCCAATATCCAAATTATAGGGGTACCAGAAGGAAAAGAGGAAGAGCAAGAAATTGAAAACATATGTGAAAAAGTAAGAAGGAAAACGTCCCCAATCTGGTGAAGGAAATAAGACTTCCAGGAGTTCAGGAAGCCCAGGGAGTCCCAAAGAAATTGGGCCCAAGGTGGAAGACACCAAGACAAATCATAATTAAATTGCCCAAGATTAAAGATAAGGAGACAATCTTAAAAGCAGCAAGAGGAAAGGAGTTACCTACAAAGGAGTTCCATAAGACTATCAGCTGATTTCTCAAGAGAAACCTTACAGGCAAAAAGAGGCTGGAAGAAGTATTCAAAGTCATGAAAGGCAAGGACCTGCATCCAAGATTACTCTATCTAGCAAAGCTATCATTTAGAATGGAAAGGCAGATAAAGTGCTTCCCAGGTAAGTTCAAGTTAAAGGAGTTCATCATCACCAAGCCCTTATTACATGAAATGTTGAAGGAACTTATCTAAGAAAAAGAACATCAAAACTATGAACAGTAAAATGACAAGAAACTCACAATGATCAACAACTGAACCTAAAAAAATAAAAACAAAAATGAACTAAGAAAACAACTAGAACAGGAACAGATTCACAGAAATAGAGATCACATGGAGGGTTATCAGTGGGGAGGTGAGGAGGGAGAACGGGGGAAAAGGTACAGGGAATAAGAAGCATAAATGATAGGTACAAAATAGAAGGGGGGAGGTTAAAAATAGTATAGGAAATTGAGAAGCCAAAGAACTTATATGTACAACCCAGAGATATGAACTAAGGAGGGGAGAACACTGGAAGGAAGGAAGGTACAGGGCAGAGGGGGATGAAGGGGAGAAAAAGCGGGACAACTGTAATAGTATAATTAACAGAATATACTTAAAAACTTTTTTAAAAACTACCTGTAAACAAAATTATTGAGAATTTCTAATCCAACCAAGCATATGCTTTGTAGAACTGAAGATTGGATTCTCTGCCCTTTCCTGCTTCTTCCCACCTTTCTGTAAACCTATCTTCCTAACTCCACCTTTACCACCATAACCTGCATTAAATACCACCCTCTCCAGAAAGTTCTGCTGTTCTATCCTCCTCTCAATTTCAATTGCATTTCTACCACTTCAAGGTCCTCATCACATTATCCTTGAATTGCACAATTTAACTCTTATATAACCTGCGAATTACAACACTGATCACATCAGCCTGTCATAGAATACACTCAGTTTTTTGTTGACTATTGAATGAATTAATTAATTAGAAAATTCAGGCATTTCATAGTGAGTTAAGAAACTGGATGTGGCCTGGTTAAAAAAAATAAAAAACTACAAAAATTACAAATAAAAATTTATATTCCTTGAAAAATCATCTCAACATTGAGACTCTTCAAAACACAGTAGAACCTCAGTTCTTGACTTAATTCATTCAGAAAACTGTTCAAGACGTGATTTGTTCGACAAACGAATCTCCTTTTGTTTGTTGCCTAAGACATGCATGACTGATTAATACAGGTGTCAGCATGAAAGGGTTGTCAGGTTGTTGAGACCTGAAGTTTTGTTAGACAACTGAGACATTTTTTCCATGGACAACTTGGTCAAGAACCAAAGTGTTCAATAACTGAGTGTAGACTGCATAGCAAAGAAAAAATGTAACACTAAAATATAAAGTATGTATAGTGGTTATACTGATCATTTTCTATATTCATAAGGGGGCAAATAAAAAGGCATAAGAAGTTCCTCAAAGATTATTTACCATCAGAACAGTCCACTGCTTGAGAAAATTCCGTGAAGTCAATTATGTAACTTTAGAACAAGTAGGGTTATAACATATCTTATATAGAAAAAATATAGTACATGCCATTTCAAGACTGAAATTTGTTACTTTTAGATATCTGGCAAAATTTTATTTGTTTTTGCTTCCAGATATTTAAATTGTTCATCACCAAAAATATAAATCTAAACATCATGTGATTATGGTAGAAAAGTAACTGCTGGGGGAGGAGCAGCACAAGTGAAACAGAGCTATTCCTCAAGAACTAGACACTACTACCGTTAACAAATAGGGGGTCTTGACTGGTTGAATCAATTCACTCCCATTTATGCATTTATAATTTCTTTCTGGAGCTAATGGTGAAAAAATGTTAGAGCTACAAATTTAGCTAGTAAAAACAATAAGCCCAGTTAAACTTGAATTTCAGATAAACAATGAATTGTCTTAGTAAAAATATGCCCTATGCAATATTTAGACTAAGAATTTATTCACTGTTTATCTTAAATTCCAACTTAACTGTATGTCCTATATTTTACCTGGCAACCCTAATTGAAGCCAAAAAGTGGAGCAGAAATCCATCTAGTTTCCATGCTTTGTAGGAGAACCTAGGAAGGGAAGGGACTTGTCTAAACCTAAACCAGAGATCAATGAAGTGAATTTGCTTTGAAAAGAGAAAACATTTCATGAGGTCACCTTGGGTTCCACTGATGGTCCACTTGACCAACAATTCTGGCTCACCTCACATAAAATGGAGAAGCTAAAAAAAAGGTCATGGTTTTCCTTTTTCAATATCAAACTTCAAGTTTCAGTAAATCTCTTACCAATTCTAGTGCCCATCATTAGAAGAGTGGATTAAAAAAAAAAGCGGTGGTACGTTTACACAATGGAATACTACACAGCCATTAAAAGGGAATTCTTACCTTTTAGAACAGTACGGATGGACATGGAAATAATTATGGTAAGTGAAATAAGCCAGTCAGTGAAGGACAAATACCATATGATCTTACCTATATGTGGAATCTAATGAACAAAATAAACTGATGAACAAAATGAAAACAGAGGCATAGATACAAAGAACAGAATGACAGCTGAGGGGCCGCGGGACTGGATGAAAGAAGAAGGGATTAGCCAAAGTACGTATATGAATAACCCGCAGACACAGGCAACAGTGTTGGTGATGGCCAGAGAAAAAGGAGGGGTGAGGGCTGGGTGCAGGTGAGCAAAATGGAAAAATTTTATTGTTTAGTGTAAACAATAAAAATAACATTTCAAAAACACACAAAAAAGAACTACACATTTCTCTTAATGTAAAAAAATAATTCTTCCTGGTAATTTTGCCTACACAACACCACCTCATATTCTGTTTACTCCATCTCTTCTAAATTATTGGAGTAAATTTCTTCTAAATTATTGTTCACTCCATTTCTTCCTAAAGCCAGTCCTCTCAAAATGCAACATTCTCTTGCTCTAGGGTTTCAAAATTTGGTAATCATAGTATTCCAGGATTCTAATAATGTTAGCTTACATACTCATCCACTTTTCACATTTTTTTCAGTGAAAATGACCTAATTAATCCATTCAGTTTAAGTCTTGCAAGGTCTCCCACTTCCATTTGTCTGAGCAACTAAACCAGAAATGAGGCATGAGGTCTCACAATTACAAGCATACATGTACTTCCCTGGGACTGCGGAGCAAGAAAACATAGAAAGAGAAAAGCCTTACCGGAAATTTTGGGGCCTTTTCTCAGTATATATGAAAAATATACTAATTGTCTAACTGCATGACAGACGGTTCAACAAAATGAAAGCAAAAATAAAACTGCACAAACATCAAGGATTCGTCTTCCACATCGCATCAAATTAACAAAAACACAAAACATTTCCTAAACTTTCCTTTGGAACAGCTTGTATGGAACTGGAGAGCATTGCTTATGCTAAGTGAAATAAGGCAGATGGTGAGGGACAAATACCATATTATCTCACCTTTAACTGGAACATGATAAATAGAAAAAAAAGGAAACAAAATATAACCAGAGACATTGAAGTTAAGAACAATCTAACAACACCAGAGGGGAGTGGGGAGGGGATAGTGGGGAGAGGGGATTACAGGAACTACTTTAAAGGACACATGGACCAAATCATGGACTACTTTAAAGGACACGTGGAGGTGGGGGAGGGAGGTGGGTTCCGCTGGGGTGGGGTGGAGGGATGGGGAGAAAAGGCACACAACTGTAATTGAATAACAATAAAAAAAGTTTAGAAAAAAAAATAAAGAAGGTTCTGTCCGTTGCATTAAAAAAGAAAAACAAAACCAAAAAGCCTGAAAAAACAGTAACATAAACCATTATGACTTTCTCTAAGTTTTCTACTCCACCCGGATGAACAAGAATCCAAATACTATTAGATGAAAGATATAAAGACAAACAAAAACTTAGCAATTAAAAGAAAAAAATCTACCTATGATTTCTCTCTGACAGCTTCCAATGCAGGAAGGTTTCTCTCGAGATCACACACGTCAGACGTGGAAGGTCCGAGTCCACGGACCTTTTTTACTTTCACTTTACAGATTCTGGAAACTCAGGCCAAGAGCTAGGGCTGGCCTGCCCAAGGTTTCAGGACCCCTCAGGAGCTGGAATTCAATGGGGATTCCCACCTGGGCCCTCAGCGCAAAATGGATCCAGCGGCTCCCGGCACGTCCGGGTCCCCAACACAGCCTCGGGTCCCCAACACAGCCTCGTGCCCCCGGGCAAAAAGACCACAGACCGAGGCCCCTTCTGCCTTTCCACCAGCTCGGTGCCGGGGTCCGGAGTCGCCGGGGGCCCGGAGTCTGGCCGGGACGCAGAACCGCTGCCACACCCGCCCAGTCCACCTGTCACACACCTCACAGCCAACAGCCACGCCCCCGGACCCGGGCTCCGCGGAGTTCCTGTGCAGAGGTGACAGTAGCTGCTTGCGGCGTGGGTCCCGCCGCCGGAGTTACCTCAGGCAGGCGCTGCGCTTGCGGCCAGGGGCCGCCTGGAGCGTGCGGGGACGCAGAAGGAGCAGGGCCGCAGCACCGAAGCCACCGACCTGTTTACACCTCTCTACGGGAGGACGCGGACTAGGCCATCACGTGACGCCTGTGTCACGTGCTGGGCGCCAGTTGGGCGGAGGTGTTGCCGGGCGACGACGCAGCAGAGGGGGCTGGGCTGCGGCGGAACAGTAGCGAGGCCCTGTGGCGCGCTTCCTCCTCGCTCCCCTTTCACGTCGCGGAGGCGGGAACTTAAGCGCCTGGCCCAGCTCGTACAAGGAGAAGGTTCCCAACAGCTGGGCTTCGTCTTTTAGTGGCCCTGGCCCAAACGCCATATATCATTAGTGGTTTGGAAAAAGGGAAGTTGTTCCAGTAGTGTGATGTTGAACTTACAGAATAACAAGGAAAAAACTTCCTTACCCAAAGCTAGCAAATGAAGGGAGGGGGCGGATATAAGCAATAATTGTTCCGTTTGCCTTAACGAACACTTGTTTGTTTTCGATCCTCAATCTGTAGTGAATTGCTATGCCCACAGCCTACCTCCCCCACTCGATCGTGGAAAGGGAAGGTTCGTGGAACTTCCAACTTTTAAATATAATTTTCATGGAAATGAGTCTTTGTATATGTAAGTACAAACATATCCAAGTGAAAAAATGATTCAGCATTCAGATTGTGTACACATCGAACTTACTCTCACTTTGTTTTCATTGACTATTTCTATCAAGTCTAGTTTCCCCAGATCAAGCTTTGCAGAAGTTTCAGCCACTGCCAATTTCTTCCATAGTACTCATTATCATTACATAAAATACTAAAAGTTTGAATTATTTCCTAGTAAATTCTTAAGTGAATTGTGAGCAAATGCCCCAGAAATTTTCAAAATTGTTCTGTAATCCAGGAGTGATCTATTGGAGAATGGAGTTCCTCCATACAATTCTGATCACTTGGCATACTTTGGCTGTCAAACAGCAAACTCTAAATACCCTCTAGATCAACACAAAAAGATCAGACATCCTCTTCATTTCTGTAATAGAATGCAACATTACAAAGAATACAAAATGCAGTGATAAATGTTCACCATGCTTTTCTTCTACTGTAATAAATAGGTTTTACAAGTTCAGTTGCCACAACAGTGGTTGACTTTTCCTGCTGCTTTGGGCAGACGTTCCATGAAGGCAGGAACAATATCTTTCATTGGTATATCTTATTCCTAAACCATGCCTGGAAAGCAAAAAGAGTGGATTTGTGCATGTGGAATCCTGCCATCCTTCTGTAAGAAGTGGCAAAGAAATTTCACAGATCCACAGGGAACTGTGGAATTAGGCAGAACTCATGAAGGCATTGCTAGGGGGAGTCCTGGCTCAGCCATTACTATCCACACATTTTACCTAAACTTTCTGAGTCTCTTTCTTCATTTATCTAAAAGGAAGATAATATCTCCTGAATAGAGTAGTTATGAAGGTGAAATGAAATAATACTAGCACAACACTTCAAAGTGCCCAACACAGAAATCAATAAATGTTAACTATATACAGCCTTTGGCAAGAGGGTAATGATAAGGAGGTCAAAGTCTCAAGGGAAAGGGAGCTGACAACTGGAATGTGTCCAGGTCCTGGGTTTGGATTCTTGCCAGCTAAACTGGAGTTGAAGATAGGATTGCCAGCAAGGATACTAAGCACAACTGAGAAGTCTTTGCACTTAGAATGGAAGGCTGCCATAGAGAATGGCTCATTGGTGATGAGGTGGTTATTTCAAGGGGAGTACTAGCCTTGTGGCAGCACGTTAATTCCAAATCCTATATGTGGTGATGGGGACTCCTAACATACTACCTTTACATTGCCTCAGCCCACATAGGGAAATTTCCTGCCCTCTCCTAGAGTTTGTGAGAAAGATAGAAGTCAGGCCTGAGCCAAGTGACCTGTGTTAACCACAACAGCCGGTCAAACTTGACTGTCCACCAAATGGCTAAACATATCTAACCATTTCTAGTTTTTTAGTAATGGTTTTACTGCAAACAAGAAAATGCATTGGTGTGTATAAGATAGGTTGCAAATTTTTATGACTCTATAATGGAATTTCCCCTGACACAATGTTCCACTAGAATGATGAATGTAAGGAGTAATGGGGGATTTGCAAACAAATAAAGAACTGAACAATAGCCTACTAAGGTGCTACAAAGCTATAATATGGTAGAGCTAGTCTTGAATTTATGTTTCCTGATTCCAAGTCTGAGCACCTTCTCCTTTTTACTAATAATCATAAAGACATGGTTTCATTATATGTATCTACATCTTGATTTTGACCCTCCTACTCTACACTGGTTGCAATTTTCCTTCACATTGTATTGGGTATCTTTCAAAAGTAGAGCCAACAGTATTTGCAGATTGATTGGAGGTAGATGTGAAAGAACAGAGTGAAGGATAACTATAAGGTTTTTGGCCTGAATGATCAAAAGAATGGAATTGTCATGTACGTGGAGAAGAGGGGTGCCTTCACTTTGGGGAGGAAAATCGAGAATTTCATTTTGGACATGCTGAATTTTATGTGCCTATTAGACATTCAAATAGATATGCATCATTAGCACCTCAATGGAAGACACTGGAATTCTGAAAAAACATATAGAGATATAAAGTGATTGGTCAGTGGCATTTAAAGCCACAGGATTAAATGAGATCACACAGAGCAGTAAATTCCATACCTTCTGACCTCAACCCAAGATGCAGAATACTATTTACATACTGACCAAATACATGTACACAGCTTAAAAGTTTCAAGAAGCAAATTTACCCTCCCTGTGAGAAATGTACTGTTTCCTTTCTCTTCTACTTTATTCTGTTCTATTTTTGAAAACTTCTGCTCCCAAATACATTGATTTTTTTAAACCGAGTAACAGTTGTGGCCTACAGTTTAAAAATCACTGAAAGTTGCTAATCTAGTAGAGAAAAAAAATCCAAAAGTTAGTCTTGCAGCACTTCAGAGATAAGAAAACTAGCAAAAGGAGCTTAGTAAGAGTCGTCAGAGGTAAAAGGAGAACCAAAACAGAGAAGTCCTAAAGGCTAAATGAAGAAAATGTTTAAGGGAGAAGGCAGTGTCTAAGTGTGTCATTTGCTACTGAAAGGCGGAATGAAATGAGAATTGACCTTTGGATTTGACAGTGTAGAGATTGTCCAGAGTTTGAGAACAGAGCAATTACAATAAACTGGTGGTGAAACAAGTCTGACTGTAGAGATAAATAGTGACAGCAAATAGATACATTTCTTTTTGCTGTAATAAGGAACAGGGGAATGCAGCAACAGCAAACAAGAAATTGGGGGGTTAGATTTTCTTTTTAAATATTTATTTATACACTAATAGAAATGGTTCAGTAATGAGAAAATATTGATGCAGTACAGTGAGTAGTGTGAAAACTCTTTTATGAGGAAAATCTTGAGTAGTCTAGAGGGATCATCCATAAATAGGTACAGACAGGAGTGGGCAGGCAGAGATACAGAAAGCTTGGCAGTTTTGTTATTGAACACATGTGCAATTTCTTTTCCAATGGTTCACAGTTTAATAAAATAAGAAGCTGAGAATGAGGAGAGGGAGGAAAGCTGCTGGTGGTTTGAGGAGGTGAAAGAGGAGATGAAAATCATCCAGGAGAGTGCTACACCTCAGGCCCAGCCCCAGGCCTGTGGTTTGCCACATGGATGATCACTGTATCTTTCTTGCATCTTGTCATCTCTTCTTTTACATCAGCAGTCCCCAACCTTTTTTGGTACCATGGACTGGTTTTTCCATGGGGTGGGGTATAGGAGGCAGAGCTCAAGCAAGCTTCCCTTGTGGCCTAGTTTCTAACAGGCCACAGACCAGTACCGGTGCATGGCCTGGGGCTTGGGGACCCCTGTTCTATATAAACAACAGAGTGATTTTTAAAAACTTAAGTCCAAATATGTAAATCCCCAGTATTTTCCATTTCAGAATAAAATCCAAAGTTCTTGAAAATAAAATCCTCCATGATGTAGCCCTTTATTTCCTATTGTCCCCATCACTTCTTTTGCTCCAGCCACATGGCTTCCTTGCTATTTCTTGGTTTCCTCAGGCATAGAACACTTTCCCACAATTCCTCTTTCCTTTGGGACTTTATCTGAATGTAACCTTCTTAAAAATGGCTATTTTTGACCACCCTTTCTGAAACAACAGTCCTACCTGTGTCACTCTACTCTGCTAAGATTTTGTTTTCAGCACTTGTTACCATGTGTGACAGAGACATTTACAGCTCATTAAATATCCATTCCCCACCCCATAACTCTTGCAATTAGTTAATAAGACCATATGACTAACTTGATAAATGAGCTATGAGCAAAATGGTGCGTATACATTCTAGGCCTGTATGGAAGATAGGCTCTGTAAAGAGGAGATTAGGGCATAGATGCACACAGAGGTTAGACCAAGTAAAGACACAGGAAACAGCAGCCATTTGTAAGCCAAGGAGAGAAGCCTCAGAAGAAACCAACCCTGCCAACTCCTTGTTCTAAGACTTCTAGCCACCAGAATTGTGAGAAAATGAATTTTTGTTGTTTAAGCCATGTACTCTGTAGAGCTTTGTTATAGCAGCCCTAGCAAAAGAATACAACATCCTATAATACCAATACTCCTTCTGGCATATTTATTTACATTGTTTTCCTTCTTTAGAGTGTAAGCATACAATGAAATCAAGGATGTTGCTTAGTTCAACATTTATGCAGCATGTAGAATTGGGCCTGATACCTAATAGATGCTCAATTAATATTTATCAAATGACTAAATACTGTAATTAAATGAATTTTTTTCAAAGAAAATCTTTCAGGGGCTCCACTCATTTTGCTAACTTTTCCTAATAAATAATTTTATTGTTGTTGAAGTACAGTTGTCTCCATTTTCACTCCACCATGCTCCCCTGCCCCATCCATCCCTGCCTTCCACCCTTGAGACTTCCCTCTTTGGCTTTGTCCATATGTCCTTTATACATGTTCCTTGATGGATCTTCCCCTATGACCCCCCATTATCTTCTCTACCCTCCCCTCCATTTACTGTCAGTGGTTCTTTATTTCAATGCCTCTGGTTGTATTTTGCTCACTTGTTTGTTTTGGTGATTAGGGTCCACTTATAGGTGAGATTATATGGTATTTGTCTTTCACCACCTGGTTTATTTCACTTAGCGTAATGCTCTCCAGCTCCTTCCATGCTGTTGCAAAGATTAGGAGCTCGATCCTTTTCTGCTGCATAATATTCCACTGTATAAATGTACCAAGTTTTTTGATCCACTCATTTATTGATGGGCACTTAGGCTGTTTCCAGCACTTGGCTATTGTAAATAGTGCTACTATGTACATAGGGGTATATAGGTACTTTTAAATTGGTGTTTCAGGATTCTTAGTGTTAGACAATTCCATTTTAGTTTTCTGAGGAAATTCCATACTGTTTTCCAGAGTGACTGCACCACTCTGCTTTCCTACCAAGAGTATACTATGGTTACCTTTTCTCCACAACCTCTCCAACATTTGTTGTTTATCAATTTGTTTATGATGGCCACTCTGACCAGTGTGAAGTGGTATCTCATTGTGGTTTTAATTTGCATCTCTTTGATGACTAGTGATACTGAGCATCTTTTCATATGTCTCTGGGCCCTCTGTATGTCCTCTTTGGAGCAGTGTCTATTCAGGTCTTTGTCCATTTTTTAATTGGGTTGTTTGTCTTCCTGGAGGGAGTCATGTGAGTTCTTTATAAGTTTTTGAGATCAAACCCTTGTCCGAGGTATCATTTGCAAATATGTTTTCTTATACAGTTGGTTCTCCTTTCATTTTAATACTGTTTTCTTCAGCCATGCAGAAGCCTTTTATTTTGATGAGATCCCATTTATTTATTCTTTCCTTTATATCCCTTTCTCTAGGGGACATATTGGTGAAAATATTGCTGTGTGGAATATCTGAGATTTTCCTGCCTATGTTCACCTAACTTTTATTGTGTTGTGACTTATATTTAAGTCCTTTATCCATCCTGAGTTTATTTTTGTGTATGGTGTAAGTTGGTGGTTGAGTTTCTTTTTTTTTTTGCATGGGTGTCCAGATCTCCCAACATTATTAGTTGAAAAGACTATTTTTACTCCATTTTATGCTTCTGCCCCCTTTGTCAATAATTGACCATAGATACTTGGGTTTATTTATGGGCTCTCTATTCTGTTCCATTGATCTATGTGTCTTTTTTTATGCCAGTACCAGACTGTTTTGATTACTGTGGCCTTGTAATATAGTTTGATGTCAGGTATTGTGATCCCTCCAACTTTGTTCTTTTTTCTCAAAATTGCTGCGTCTATTTGGGGCATTTATGAATGGATCAAAAACTATGGTAGAATGGAATACTACACAGCAGAAAGAAAGGGGCTCCTACCCTTTGCAACAGCGTGGATGGATCTGGAGAGCAGTATGCTAAGTGAAATAAGCCAGGCAATAAATATGATCTCAGCTATAAGTTGAACCTAATCAACAAAACAAGCAAGCCAAATATAACCAGAGATATTGAAATAAAAAACAAACTGACAGTAACCAGAAGGGAGGGAGAAAAGGGAGAATGGGGGAAAATAGGGGAAGGGTTGTCAAGGAACATATATAAAGGACACATGGACAAAGCCAAAGGGGGTAGGATCATGGGTGGGAGATGGGGATGGGTGGGGTGGGGGGAAGTTTTGGAGGAAAAATAGAGACAATTGTACTTGAACAACAATAAAAATAATTTTTAAAAAGGAAGATATTCCAAGTTAAAAAAATAAAAATATAAAGCACACATAAAAAATAAAAAGGAAAAAAGATAATATATATGAATAATAAAAATGGCAACAACTATATGACAATAAATAATAACTTTAACTATACATAGATTAAATACTCCAATCAAAGGATGTAGGGTAACAGAATAGATAAGAAAACAAGACACATCCTGGCTGGTGTGGCTCAGCTGTTGGAGCCTCATCCCATGCACAGAAATGTCGTGGGTCTGATTCCCAATCAGGGCACATGCCTAGGTTACAGGTTTGGTCCTCAGTTGGAAAGTGTGCAGGAGGCAGTTGATTATTGTTCCTCTCTTACTTCAATGTCTCTGTCTCTCTCTCTCCACCCCCTTTCCTCTCTCTCTAAAATTAATAAATGTATCATTGGGCAAGCATTAAAAAATAGTGTATTTTTTAAAGAAAGAAAAAGAAAACAAGACACATATACATGCTGTAAACAAGAGACCACTGGAAATTGACACACATTGACTGAAATTAAAAGGATAGAAAAAGATATTTTATACAGATGGAAATGAAGAAAAGCTGGGGTAGCTGTACTTATATCAGAAAAAAAATAGATTTAAGACAAATCCTATAACAAGAGACAAGGGACACTTTATAACAATAAAGGAATTAATCTGACAAGAGGATATAACCCTTTTAAGTATTTATGCACCCAATGTAGGATCACCTGAATATATACAGCAAATATTGATGGACATACAGGGAGAGATCAACAGTAATACAGCAACTGTAGGGGACTTTACCACCACATTGACTGGATGATCTATCAATGGGTAGATCATCCAGACAGAAAATCAAAAAGAAAACAGTGGTTTTAAATGACACATTTGACCGCATTGATTTAATTAATATTTTCAGAGCATTTCACCATAGAGCATCAGAAGATACATTCTGTTCCAGTGCACTAGAACATTTTTCAGGAGAGACCCATATATTAGGCCACATAACAAGTCTCAATAAATTCAAGAGGATTGAAATCATATCAAGCATCTTCTCCAAACACAATGGTATAAAACTAAAAATCAATTACAATAAAAAACATACAAACACATTTAGGTTAAATAACAACCTACTAAGCAATCAATGAGTTACCAGAAAGATCAAGGAAGAAAAAGTCATACCTTGAGGGAAAGTCTAAGATGGTGGAGTAGATGAAAGCTAAACTCACCACCTTCCATGACCACATCAAAATTACAACTAAATTATACAACAGTCAACTTGAATAAACCAACCAAAGTCTAGCTAAACAGAATATATATGACCAAGGATTTTTGTAAGAGGCCACATTGAGACTGGTAGGAGGGATGATGTTAAACAAGCTGGCCTTGCACCCTCATGTGGTGGTTGACAATCTGAAGCATAACTCAGCTATAGAGGTCCCTTTTAGAAGCAAGGGAGTCTCAGTCTCATGTCAGGCTCCCCAACTCAGAGCAGCAGTGCTGGGAAGAGGAGCCCACACAGCTTCTGGCTATGAAAATCAGAAGGGATTCCATCTTCCCAGCTGAGATGAAAGGCTGCTGGAAATCTAGGTGTACTCTTAAAGAGACAATGCACAAACTCTCACTCCTAGGCATTCACCCTATTCTCCTGCAGAAGAATGGCAGCTAGGAGAGTGCCAGAACATAAACGGAGAAATGAACTGTGTGGCTTCAGGGTAAGGGCTGACAGTCTACAATGCCTGTGTTGAGTCCTCCTAATACATCACAGGTACTATCTTTCCTGGGTCTGGCACTCCCTATACGCAGAGCATTAGCCTGGTGAGCTATACCAGCTCTGCCTGATGACTCCATGGGGCCTTGCCCTGGCCAACTGGCATACAGCCAGGAGCACTGTCAGCACCACCCAGTCTGGGCCCACATTGAAGTCTTTGTTGAAAAGCTCTTGAGGGATTCTGGTCAAACTCAGGAGGTGCCAGGGGCACACAAGGAGAAACTGTGTTGTGTGGCTTCAAAGCGAGGGCTATTGTCATGCATGTTGAAAAGCACCACCTTTTCTGTGATAAAAACCTAATCAATCAATGGGTTATCAATAATATCACCTGCTACATAAGACCACTCACACAGC
This sequence comes from Desmodus rotundus, assembly GCF_022682495.2. Classification (NCBI taxonomy): domain Eukaryota; kingdom Metazoa; phylum Chordata; class Mammalia; order Chiroptera; family Phyllostomidae; genus Desmodus; species Desmodus rotundus. The sequence continues at coordinate 68,770,320 of NC_071390.1, read as the reverse complement.
AGTAGCCTGGTGACCTATCCCATCCACCCAAGATGACTCACTGGGGCCCAGTCATAGCCAACACTCCCCACCAGCCAGTGGATCTCTCAGTGGCAGCCAAACTGGGCCTGTGTTGCAGTCTTTCTTGTAAAGCTCTTGAGCAATTCTGGCCAAGCTCAAGGATGTCAGAGACACAAAGGGAGAAACTCAGTTGTGTGGCTTCAGGGCGAGGGCCATCTTCCCATCTGGCTGACAAGCAACCCATTTCCTGTGTTAAACCCTCCTTCCACATGGCCAAATCTCAATCTGTTTTAGCCTAGTGAAGTCTACTAGCTCCACCCTGACAACTCCCTGAGAACCCACCATAAAGGCTCCAGGTAGCTGGTGGCTGGCATTTGTGTACCCTGACACTTTTGCTGAGTGGCCTCAGACCCAGCACTGGTCTGAGTTTGAAGCTATATTAACCTGGTGAACACCACTCATACCTACCTGGTAACTCCCTGAGAACCTGCCTTGTACAACTCACATACTACCTAAGGCTCTTTCAGTGGCTGAGCATAACAATCAGCCAGTAGGCATCACCAAGTCTGGAAGTGCCTTAAGACATTTTATGACCATGTCCAGGTCCAGAATGGGTAGCAGCTGGCCTTGGTTCACAGTTTGGTCACTTCCACACACACCCAGGCCCTGCAAATGTAGCTCCCAACCATGGATTACTTTGTAGCCCCTAAAAGGTAGCCCTGGGCTAGTCACAAGTAGCATCTAATTTTGACCTGCATCAGAATTCCTCTGAAGAGGTTCAAAAGCCAACACACCTAGGGGCTGGGTTCAGACCACAACATAACACCACTTGATTAGCTCCACAAGTAGCGCACCCAAAGGGAGATCCTTGGCAAGCACCAGACCATGTTGAGGTGAATTCTGATTCTTGGGATCAATCCATGCATAGCTCATACACAAACTTTGGTCATGAACAATACTCACAGACAGACAGCCTAAAGGTCAACACCACCCATAGATGTGCCAAAAGCAGTCAAGCCTCAACTACAAAAGGAAGACACACATAACTTACACAACGTAAACTGGAGACCCTGGGTCAGGTGATCACAAAGACTGCACCACACTGAGTCTTATAGAACACATAATATATAAGGCCACGATCACAAGACTGGAAGACATAGCCGATCTACCTAATAAAAAGAAACAAATGCTGAAAGACTCCCAAAATGGGGAAACAAAAAAATAAGCCCCAAATTAAAGAACAGAAGAAATCTCCAGAAAAAGGACTGAATAAAATAAAGGGAAGCAATCTACTAGATACACAATTTGAAACAATGGATATAAAAATGTTCAAGACAGTTCTTTATTTCAAAGAAACTTAAGGCAAAAATTAAAAAAAACTGAGTGAGAACTTCAACACAGAAATACTAACCATAAAAAACAACACATACCATAAAAAACCAATCAGTAATAAAAAACACAATAATTGAAAACAATTATTCTGAGAAGATGGCGGCGAGATAGGTGGGAGAGGAGTCCACTTCCCCTCGGCACCACTGAAACGCCTAGCTGATCTGAGGCACAGAGCGAACAGCCAACGGTATTCTAGCATATATGAAGATCGGAAACCAAAGATAGAGGACATGGAAAAATCAAGTAATGAGACAGTAAAACCAGGAGCTCTGAAAAGACAAGAGTTAGAACCTGCTAGACCCATAAACGTAAGCTCAAGACCAGTGAGCTCAGGAAATTAAGGAGATGGCACCAATGAATCCCACTGGCATTCTACCATAGAAGTTCATACCATAAACCCAGGGAGTCACAACAGATCAATTTAAGAAGCACAGGCTAACAAGAAGAGTCTCACAGACAATGGGAAGACAAAGAAACAATTCCCAAATGAAAGGAAAGGAGGAGCCTCAGAAAGAATGCTAAATGAAATAGAGGCAAGTCAACTATCACATAATGACTTCAAAGATTTGGTTATCAGGAAGCTCACTGAGCTCACAGAGAATTACCAGAAACTACAGGGAAATTACAATGAACTCACTGCAAACTATATCAATATCAAAAAGGAAATAGAAACTATGAACAAGGGCCAAGAGTAAATGAAGAATGTAATTTCTGAACTGAAGAACACAGTAGAAGGAATTAAAAGCAGTCTCGATGATGCAGAGGATGGGATCAGCAAGCTGGAGGACAAAGTAGAAAAAAACACCCAGAAAGAGCAAGAAAAGAAAAGGAAGCTCAGAAAGAATGAAGAGGTATTAAGGGAAATGCAGGACAACATGAAAGGTAATAATATCCATATAATAGGGATACCAGAAAGACAAGAAGAAGAGCAAGGGATAGAAAACCTGTTTGAAAAAGTAATGATGGAAACTCTCCCTAATCTCATGAGAGAAAAAGTCACACAAATCCAGGAAACACAGAGAATCCAAGAAAGAGGAACCCAAAGAGGCCCACTGCAAGACACATAATAATTAAAATGGCAAAATTCCAACAAAAAAGAGGATCTTAAAGGCAACAAGGGAGAAACAAGAAGTAATATACAAGGGAGCCCCAATAAGACTGGCAGCTGAATTCTAAATGAAAACACTCCAAGTCAGAAGAGAATGGCAAAAAATATTCCAAGGAATAAGAAACAGAGGCCGGCAACCAAGGCAACTTTACCCAGCAAGGCTCTCAATCAAGATAGAAGGCCATATAAAGAGTTTCCCAGAAGAAAGAAGTCTAAAAGAATACACTTCAACCAAACCAGCTCTGCAAGAGATGATAAACAGGCTGCTTTAAGGAAAGGAAGGTAAAGAGAGAGAAAGAGAGGAACATATGTACAAAAAATAAGCAATGTAATGTGTATTTTATCAGGAAGATGGCAGCGAGATAGGTGGGAGCAGAGTCCACTTCCCCTCAACACCAGTGAAACACCTAGCTGATCTGAGGAGCAGAGCGAACAGCCAACGGTATTCCAGCATATATGAAGATCGGAGACCAAAGATAGAGGACATTGAAAGATCTGACGGTAAGAAGAGTGCTTAAGGACAATAAGGTCCCTGGGACCAGCACGGGGACCACGGCGGCTGAAGCCTCGGCCCGGGCCCAGGGTCTGCTGCAGGATTCCAGGGAGAGAGCCAGGCTGAGCAGTGTGAGCAGCCAGGTGCTAGTTTGGACCAGGGGGGCTTGAATAGGAAGAATTTCTCAAAAAGAAAAAGAAAATAGAGGCACTGAGGGGCTAGTTAGAGAACTCTCCGCAACACCTGTGGCCTCTGGCGCCCCTCCGCCCTCAGCCCCTGAACGCTGAACGCAGGACAAGCAGCCCCAGCGCTCACCTGAAGCCCGGTTGCCTGCACCCAGATTAGCGGACTGGGGGCCCACACCTGAAACCCGGACGGGGCACCCACACCTGAAACCTCAGGTGGGTGCACACCGGGAGCAGAGGCTAGGTGCCCCAAGCACAGGCCCAAAGAGGTGAACCGGCGGGCCCCACGCGACTCAGGCCCAGAGTGGTGGACCAGCCAGCCCAGTGCAACCCTGGCCCAAAGCAGTAGATCGGCTGATCAACAGCCTGGCTACCTGCGAGGGACCACTCCTAAAAGCACCAGTTCTGAAAAACTCCTACCTAGCCCTTGCACACAGAGCCCTACAGGACCTACTGGCTCTCTAGGACGAAGGCAGAACACCCAGCAGAGGGGAGCTACAGGGCTAGGGGAGACCTGCATGCCCCAGAAAGACTTGACCTAGTACGGGGCTGAACTACCCCATAGCAGCACCGAGAGCCCCTAGCATCTAAGATAGCAAAGAGCAAGAAAGGGGAGTGTGAGCTGCCCCTAATTGGTGCAACTCAAGGACAGCACAACTGGTGACCTAAAGGCCTAGTGGGGAACAGAAGGACCATGAGGAACTGGACTGGAGGCTGAACAACAACGAAGACTGTGGCTCAAGGAAGGGAGAAAAGTGAAACCAATCCTTCTAACCACCCCCTCCCATTCCACAGACAAGGAGACCATCAGAACTAACCTGACCTGTTTAAAGCCAGCAGAAGACTTTCTTCTTTTTCGTTCTTCCTTTCCCCCTGAATTCCTTCTTCTTTTCTGTCCTTCTTTTTTTTTTTTTAAATATATTTATTGATTATGCTATTACAGTTGTCCCATTCGCCCCCCCACTCCACTCCATCCTGCCCACCCCCCTCCCTCCCACATTCCCCCCCATAGTTCATGTCCATGGGTATACTTATAAGTTCTTTGGCTTCTACATTTCCTACACTATTTTTACCCTCCCCCTGTCTATTTTCCACCTATCATCTATGCTACTTATTCTCTGTACCTTTACCCCCCTCTCCCCCTCCCACTCCCTTATTGACAACCCTCATGTTCTAGTTGTTTGCCTAGTTTGCTCTTGTTTTTGTTTTATGTGTGGTCGTTAATAACTGTGAGTTTGCTGTCATTTTTACTGTTCCAATTTTTGATCTTCTTTTTCTTAGGTAACTCCCTTTAACATTTCATATAATAAGGGCTTGGTGATGATGAGCTTCTTTAACTTGACCTTATCTGAGAAGCACTTTATCTTCCCTTCCATTCTAAATGATAGCTTTGCTGGATACAGTAATCTTGGATGTAGGTCCTTGCGTTTAATCTTGGGTAATGTAATTATGATGTGCCTTGGTGTGTTCCTCCTTGGGTCTAGCTTCTTTGGGACTCTCTGAGCTTCCTGGACTTCCTGGAAGTCTATTTCCTTTGCCAGATCGGGGAAGTTCTCCATTATTTGTTCAAATGAGTTTTCAATTTTTTGTTCTTCCTCTTCTCCTTCTGGCACCTCTATAATTCGGATGTTGGAACTTTTCAAGGTGTCCTGGAGGTTCCTAAGCCTCTCGTCATTTTTCCAAGTTCTTGTTTCTTCATTCTTTTCTGGTTGGATGTTTGTTTCTTCCTTCTGGTCCATACCATTGATCTGAGTCCCAGTTTCCTTCTCATCACTATTGGTTCCCTGTACATTTTCCTTTGTTTCTCTTAGCATAGGCTTCATTTTTTCATCTGTTTTTCGAACAGATTCAACCAAGTCTGTGAGCATATTGATAACCAGTGCTTTGAACTGTGCATCTGATAGGTTGGCTATCTCTTCGTCGCTTAGTTGTATTTTTTCTGGAGCTTTGAAGTGTTCTGTCATTTGGGCCATTTTTTTGTTTGTTTGTCTTGGCATGTCTGTTACTTTAAGGGGCTGAGCCTTAGGTGTTCACCGGGGTGGGGTAATGTTGGTCGCTGCGCTGTGACGCTGTACGTGGGGGAGGGTCCGAGTGGGAGCAATGGTGCCCGCCTCACTCTCCTCCGGATTTCAATCTTTCACTCCGATACCCACAATCAGACTGGGCCACTCTGGTGCTGGTTCCCAAGTAAGTGGGCCTGAGCACACTCTAAGTCCCTGTGGGTCTCTCCAACAACCTCTCCTGTGAGGCTGGGAGTCTCTCCTGCTGCCGCCCCAACCCCCAGGGGCGCTTTCAATCAGAGGTTTGAGGCTTTATTTCCCCGAGCTGGAGCCCTGGGTTGCGCGGTCTGCTTCGCTGCCCGCCATTCGTCCGGTTTATCTGTGGGCGAATGTGGTGCCGCAGGGTACTACCCGCCACTCTGCCTGCCCCACTCTCCGCCACTCTGAGTCCGGCCCTCTGGGTTTATCTGTGCAAATGTGGGGCCGCAGGGTCTGCTAGTGCTCGGACTGCCTGTGCCATTTGTCCCACACTCCGCCAGTCTCAGTCCCGCCACAGCCACCCGAGTCCTCTCCACCCCGGTGCCTGTCTCCGCCCCTCCTACCAGTCTGGATGAATCTTTATTTTCTATTTACTTGGTGTTGGTCCCCCTTGCTGTTCGATTCTCTGTCAGTTCTGGTTTTGCGAGGAGGCGCAGTGTGTCTACCTACAACGCCATCTTGGTTCTCCCTTCTTTCTTTTTTTATTCCTCCTTCCTTCCATTCTTTACCTTTTTTATTCCTTCTTCCTGCCTTCTTTTATTTATTCTGTTGTTTTAATTTTTGTTAAAATTCCTTCTTATCTTGCCTCTGATATTTCTTTATTCCTTCTTCCTTCCTTCCTTTCCTTTTCTATTCCCTTTTTCCCTCCTTCCCTTCTTTTTTTTTGTTTTTCTTCTTCCTCCCCCCCTTTGTCCTTTTCCCACAGGTGAGACAACAAAATCTGGAGTGCTGAAAAAATCAGAGTTAGACCACGTTAGAGCCATAAACGTCAGCTCAAGACCACTGAGCACAGGAGATTAAGGAGACAGCAACACTGAATCCCATTGGCATTCTACCATAGAAGTTCATACCATAAACACAGGGAGTCAGAAAAGATCAATTTAAGAAGCAGAGGCTAACAAGAAGAGTATCACAATCAGTGGGAAGACAAGGAAACAATCCCCAAATGAAAGGAAAGGAAGAAGCCTCAGAAAGAATGCTAACTGAAAAAGAGGCAAGTCAATTATCAGATACTGAGTCCAAAGCAATGGTTATCAGGAAGCTCACTCACCTCACTGAGCTCACAGAGAACTACCAGAAACTACAGGGAAACTACAATGAACTCACTGCAAACTATATAAACATGAAAAAGGAAATGGAAACTATCAACAAGGGCCAAGAGGAAATGAAGAATACAATTTCTGAATTGAAGAACACAGTAGAAGGAATGAAAAGCAGACTTGATGAAGCAGAGGATTAGATCAGCGAGCTGGAGGACAAAGGAGTAAAAAACACCCAGAAAAAGCAAGAAAAGGAAAAGAGGCTCAGAAAGCATGAAGAGGTAATAAGGGAACTGCAGGACAACATGAAACGTAACAATATCCGTATAATAGGAATACCAGGAGGAGGAAAAGAAGAGCAAGGGATAGAAAACCTGTTTGAACCCAATTAAAATATGGGCAAAGGACTTGAACAGACACTTCTCCAAGGAATACATACAGAGGACCCAGAGACATATAAAAAGATGCTCAGCATCACTAGCCATCAGAGAGATACAAATTAAAACCACAATGAGGTAGCATCTCACACCAGTCAGAGTGGCCAACATAAACAAATCCACAAACAAATGTTGGAGGGGATGCGGAGAAAAGGGAACCCTAGTGCACTGTTGGTGGGAATGCAGTCTGGTGAGGCCACTGTGGAAAACAGTATGGAATTTCCTCAGAAAACTAACAATGGAATTACCCTTTGACCCACCAATTCTGCTGCAGGGATTATATCCTAAGAACCCTGAAACACCAATCCAAAAGGACCTATGCACCCCAATGTTCATAGCAGCACAATTTAGAATAGCCAAGTACTGGAAGCAACCTATGTGCCCATGAGCAAAAGAGTAGAACCAAAAAACATGGTATATTTACACAATGGAATTCTATGCAGCAATAAGAAAGAAGGAGCTTATACCCTTTGCAACAGCATGTATGGAACTGGAGAGCATTATCTTAAGTGAAATAAGCCAGGCAGTGAGGGACAAATACCATATGATCTCACCTTTAACTCACACATAATAAATAGAAAACAAAAGCAAACAAAATATAACCAGAGACATTGAAGTTAAGAACAATCTAACAATGGGAAGGGGGGAGTGGGGAGGGGACAGTGAGGAGAGGGGATTACAGGAACTACTATAAAGGACACATGGACAAAATCAAAGGGGAGGGTGGAGGTGTGGAAGGGAAGGGGGTTCAGCTGGGGTCGGGTGGAGGGATGGGGAGAAAAGGCACAAAACTGTAATTGAATAACAATACAAAATTAAAATTAAAAATAGAAAAAAGAAGGCATTGTATAAGTACCTATCAATAATAATCTTAAACGTAAATGGATTAAATGATCCAATCAAAAGACATAGAATAGCTGAATGGATAAAAAATCATGACCCACACATATGCTGCCTACAAGAGACCCACCTCAGGACAAAAACCTGCACAGACTGAGTGTGAAGGGCTGGAAACAAATTTTCCAAGCAAACGGACAGGAAAAAAAAGCTGCGGTAGCAATACTCATATCAGACAAAATAGACTTCAAAAAATGGGTCATAAACAGAGACCCAGAAGGTCACTTCATCATACTCAAAGGAAGAATCTACCAAGAACACAATCATTGTAAATATATATGCACCCAACATAGGAGCACCCAAGTACATAAAGAAAATCTTGGAGGACTTCAAGAAAGATATTGACAGCAACAAAATCATAGTAGGGGACTTTAACAACCCACTGTCAAAAATGGACAGATCTTCCAAACAACATATCAGCAAGGATATGGTGTCACTTAACAATACCCTAGAGGAAATGAACTTAACTGATATATATAGAGCTTTCATCCCAAAGAAGCAAAATACACATTCTTTTCAAGTGTACATGGAACATTTTCAAAGGTAGACCACATGATAGGACATAAAGCAAGCCTCACAATATTCAAGAAAATTGAAATCATACCAAGCATTTCCTCTGACCACAAGGGACTGAAACTAGAAACCAACCTGAAAGGAAAAAACCCCAAACACTCAAAATCATGGAGAATGAACAGCATGCTATTAAACAATGAATGGGTCAAGAACGAGATTAGGGAGGAAATCAAAAACTTTCTGGAAACAAATGAAATTGAACTTACAACAACCCAAAACCTATGGGATACAGCAAAGGCAGTCTTGAGAGGGAAGTTCATAGCAATACAGGCCTACCTTAAAAAGATAGAAACATTTCAAATAAACAGCCTAACCCTATGCCTACAAGAACTCGAGGAACAACAACAAAGACAGCCCAGAGCAATTAGAAGGAAGGAAATAACCAATATCAGAGCACAGTTAAATAACATAGAGACTAAAAGCACAATTCTAAGGATCAATAAATGCAGGAGCTGGTTCTTTGACAAGATAAACAAAATCAACAAGCCCTTTAAGCAGGCTCATTAAGAAAAAGAGAGAGAAGACCTAAATAAACACAATCAGAAATGAAGGAGGAGAGAATACAGGAATACAAAGAATTGTAAGAAATTACTATGCAGAACTATATGCCAAGAAATGTGAAAACCCAGATGAAATGGACAAATTTCTAGAAAAATATAATCTTCCAAAACTCAATGAAGAAGAAGCAGAAAGCCTGAACAGACCAGTAACAGCAGATGAAATTGAAACAGTAATCAAAAGGCTCCCAACACACAAAAGCCCTCGACGAGATGGTTTCACAGGAGAATTCTACAAAGCATTTAAAGAAGAGCCAACCCCTATCTTCACAGACTATTCAAAAAAAATTCAAAGTGATGGAAGACTCCCAAACTCTTTTTATGAAGTCAGCACCATCCTAATCCAAAAGCAGATAAAGACACCACGAAGAAAGAAAACTTCACGCCAGTATCGTTGATGAGCATACATGCTAAAATTCTCAACAAAATATTGGCAAATCACATCCAGCAATACATTAAAAAGATCATACACCATGACCAAGTGGGACTCATCTCAGGGATGCAAGGATGGTACAATATTTGCAAATCAATAAACATTATATATCACATAAACAACACCAAAGACAAAAACAACTTGATCATATGAATAGATGCGGGAAAAGCATTTAATAAGATACAGCACCCATTTCTGATAAAAACACTCAGCAAAGTGGGAATAGAGGGAGCATTCCTCAACATAATAAGGGCCATATATGAGAGACCTACAGCCAACATCACACTCAATGGACACAAACTTAGAGCTTTCCCACTAAGATCAGGAACAAGACAAGGATGCCCTCTCTCACCACTCCTATTCAACATAGTATTGGAAGTCCTAGCCACAGCAATCAGACAAGAAAAAGAAATAAAGTCATCCAAATTGGAAAGGAGGAAATGAAACTGTCACTGTTTGCAGATGAGATGACAGTGTACATGGAAAATCCTATAGACTCCACCAAAAAACTACTGGACGTAATAAATGATTTTGGCAAAACAGCTGGATACAAAGTCCATATTCAGAAATCAAAGGCATTCCTGTACACCAACAATGAAACTGCAGAAACAGAAATCAGGAAAAAAAAAATCCCATTTGATATAGCAACAAGGAAAATAAAGGACCTAGGAATGAACCTTACCAATGAGGTAAAAGACCTGTACTCAGAAAACTACAGAACACTGAAGAAAGAAATTAAGGAAGACACAAACAAATGGAAGCATGTACCGTGCTCATGGATTGGAAGAATAAACGTCATCAAAATGGCCATATTACCCAAAGCAATTTACAGATTCAATGCAATCCCTATTAGAGTACCCATGACGTATTTCTCAGATATAGACAAACATTTCAGAAATTCATGTGGAACCATAAATGACCCTGAATAACTGCAGCAATTTTGAGAAAGAAGAACAAAGCAGGAGGGATCACAATACCTGATATCAAACTGTATTACAAGGCCACTGTAATCAAAATATCTTGGTACTGGCATAAAAACAGGCATAGACCAATGGAACAGAACAGAGAGCCCAGAAATAAACTGAAGTCTTTACGGTCAATTAATATTTGACAAAGGAGGCAGGAGCATAAAATGGAGCAAAAACAGCCTCTTCAACAGATGGTGTTGGGAGATCTGGACAGCTACGTGAAAAAAAATGAAACTCGATCACCAACTTATGCCATACACCGAAATAAATTCAAGTTGGATAAAAGACTTAAATATAAGTCGCAACACTGTAAAAGTCCTTGAGGAAAACATTGGCAGGAAAATCTCAGACACTCCATGCAGCAATATCCTCACAGACACATCCCCTAAAGCAAGGGACATAAAGGAAAGAATAAACAAATGGGACCTCATCAAAATAAAAAGCTTCTGCATTACTAAAGAAAATAGCACCAAATTACAAAGAGAACCAACAGTATGGGAAAACATATTTGTCAATGAAACCTCAGACAAGGGCCTGATCTCCAAAATATATAAAGAACTCACACGACTGCACTCCAGGAAGACAAACAACCCAATTAAAAAATGGGCAAAGATGAAGAGACACTTGTCCAAGGAAGACATACAGAGGGCCCAGAGACATATGAAAAGATGCTCAACATCACCAGCCGTCAGAGAGATGCAAATTAAAACCACAATGAGGTAGCATCTCACACCAGTCAGAGTGGCCAACATAAACAAATCCACAAACAAATGTTGGAGAGGATGCGGAGAAAAGGGAACCCTAGTACACTGTTGGTGGGAATGCACACTGGTGCAGCCACTGTGGAAAACAGTATGGAATTTCCTCAGAAAACTAACAGTGGAACTGCCCTTTGACCCGGCAATTCTGCTCCTGGGATTATACTCTAAGAACCTTGAAACACCAATCCAAAAGAGCCTATGCACCCCAATGTTCATAGCAGTTCAATTTACAATAGCCAAGTACTGGAAGCAACCTAAGTTCCCATCAGCAAATGATTGGATCCAAAAACTATGGTATATTTACACAATGGAATTCTATGCAGCAGAGAGAAAGAAGGAGCTTATACCCTTTGCAACAGCATGTATGGAACTGGAGACCATTATGCTAAGTGAAATAAGCCAGGCGGAGAGTGGCAAATGCCATATGATCACACCTTTAACTGGAACATAATCTACAGAAGAAACAAGGAAACAAAATATCACCAGAGAAATTGAAGTTAAGAACAATCTAACAATAGCCAGGGAGGAGTGGGGAGGTGACAGTGGGGAGAGGAGATTACAAGAACTACTATAAAGGACACATGGAGAAAGTGAAGGGGGAGGGTGCTGGAGGGGGAGGGAGGGGGGTTCAGCTCGGGTGGGGTGGAGGGATGGGGAGAAAAGGCAAACAACTGTAATTGAATAACAATAAAAAATTTTTTTAAATACAATAATTGAAATGAAGAATGCATTAGAAGAATTCAACAGCAGATTAGATGAAGCAGAGGATTGAATCACCAATTTGGAAAACAAGGTAGAAGAAAACACCTAATCAGAGCAGCCAAAAGAAAAAAGAATTAAGAAAATTAAAATATTTTATTGGAACTGTGAGACAGTATTGTGGAGAACAATATATACATCACAGGGGTACCAGAAGTTAAGTGAGAAAACAAGAGATTGAGCACCTATTTGAAGAAATAATATCTGGAAACTTCTGTAATCTGATGAAAGGAAAAGATGAACAAGTTGAGGAAGGGCAGAGAGTTGCAAAGATTATTAATACAGATGGTTTCACACCAAGACACATCATAATTAAAATTAGCAAAGGTTAAAGACAGAGAAACTTTTTAAAAAAGATCTTATTTATTTATTTTTAGAGAGAAGGGAAGGGAGGGAGAAAGAGATAGAGAGAAACATTAAAACGTGGTTGCCTCTCCTCCACCTCCAACTGGGGACCTGGTCCATAACCCAGGCATGTGCCCTGACTAGGAATCAAACCAGCAACCCTTTGGTTTGCAGGCCGTCACTCAATCCACTGATCCACACCAGCCAGGGCAGCAACTTCTTTCTCAAGTCAGCTCACATTCATTTGTCTCGTGCATACAAGTTTCATTTCTTTTCTACCTTTTATAAACAGTAGATACTTAAGCAAAATACCATGGTTATTACTGTACTTCTCCAAAGGAACTCTGATTTGTTCACTATTTGCTTGTACTTTAAATCCCAGATGCTACTCTCTACCAATATTACTCCATTTCACCTTCAGCCTGCCCATGCTCAGTTGAGTGAGAAATTTTATTTCATCTTTGGTTGTTTTTTGGGGGGGTTTTTTGCCCTCTCTCCACTTGGGCTTTACTCCTTATTCCTATTAGTTTGTTTCCCCCCTCCTCTCAAAATCAGTTTTCTTTATAACAGACATCTCATATTCACTTTTTGCTTTTGTACAATATTCTTATTCCCATTCCACCTTTATTAAATTCCACTTAGCTGTCATTGCTATTGACCGGGCTGTAGTTTTTCTGCAATTTTGATCCTGTTGGTCAAATACCTTTTCAATTTTACTTCAGACCTCATAGTGTACTCTTCCTTTTTCTTACCCCATTGTTCCCTTTGCCCTTTCGTGTTTTACTTACATTTTAAATTTTGTTCTCTCCCTTTCTTCACCCCAGTTCTATAGCTACACTTGTCAATTATCCTCCATCCTACCCCTCAATAATATTTTCCACTCTTTCAGTCATCTCATATTCCCTTTGTCATAGATTATAATATCTGTAATCTCTCTTCACCTTTATTAATCTATGTTCAATTGTGGTTGAAATTGCTGATGTGGTAGGAGGCTTCTATTTGCAGGCATGGGTTTGGTGTTCTGGTAATACCGCTTTGTTAACCAACACCTGCACAACAGCATACAAGACAAGTTGGGAATTGTGACTACCATTAAGCCCACTAGAAGACAGAAACCACCAACAAAAAAAGACACCAAAAACTAAAACCAAAGTACAACAAGACAGCCCACACAAAGAGAATAAAGGGCAACCCTACAGCATCTGAACAAGGAGAACAAAGAGAATGCACCAATGAATCTCAAGAACTTTCACCACTTCTATTCAACATGGTATTGGAAGTTCTAGCCACAGCAATCACACAAGAAAAAGAAATAAAAGCCCTCCAAATTAGAAAGGAGGGAGTAAAGATGTCACGGTTTGTAGATGATATGATAGTGTACATATAAAATCCTATAGACGCCACCAAAACCTACTCAACCAAATAAGTGAATTTGGCAAAATGTCAGATTACAGAGTCAACACTCAAATTGAAGGCATTTTAGTACACCAACAATGAAATATCAGAAACAGAAATTAGTAAAAAAAATAATAAAAACCATTTCCATAGCAACAAGAAAAATAAAATACTTGGGAATAAACTTAACCAGGGAAGTAAAAGACATGTGCTCAGAAAGCTACACAATATTTAAGAATAAAATTAAGGAAGACACAAATAAATGGAGCATATACCATGCTCATGAATTGGAGGAATGAACATCATTAAATTATTCATATTACCCAAAGCAATCTACAAATTCAATGCAATTCCTATCAAAATATCAATCACATATTTCACAGATAAAGAATATTTCAAAAAAATTTTATTGTTTTTCAAGCAAAGTTGTCTCCACTTACCCCACCACTCTCCTCTGCCCCAACCATGCATACCTCCCACCCACAATCATACCCACTTTTGGCATTGTCCATGGGTCCTTTATACTTCTTCCTTGATGACCCTTCCCCTTCTATCCCCCATTATCCCTCTCCCCCATCCCCTCTGGTTACTGTAAGTTTGTTCTTATTTCAATGTCTCTAGTTATAGTTATATTTTGCTCATTTGTTTCTTTTGGTGATTAGCTTCCACTAATAGGTGAGATCATGTGGTATTTACTTTTTAATGTCTGGCTTATTTCACTTAGCACAATGCTCCCCAGTATCACCCATGCTGTCGTGAAGGGTACGAGCTGCTTTTTTTCTCCTGCATAGATTTCCATTGTATAAATGTACCATAGCTTTTGATCCATTCATTTACTGATGGGCACTTAGGCTGCCACCAGCACTTGGCTATTGTAAATTACACTGCTGTGAACATTGGGGTGCATAGGTTCTTTTGGATTGGTGTTTCAGGGCTCCTAGGGTATAATCCCAGCAGTGGAATACCCAGGCCAAAAGGCAGTTCCATTTTCAGTTTCCTGAGGAAATTCCATCCTGTTTTCCATAGTGGTTGCACCAGTCCGCAATTCCACCAACAGTGCACCAGGGTTCCCTTTTCTACACAACCTCTCCAACACTTGGTGTTTCTTGCTTTGTTTATGATGGCCATACTCAATGTTTTGAAGTGGTATCTCCTTGTGATTTTAATTTGAATCTCTCTGATGGCTAGTGATTCTGAGCATCTTTTCATATGTCTCTGGGCCCTCTGTATGTCCTCCTTGGAGAAATGTCTGTTCAAGCCCTTTGCCCAGATTGAATTGGGCTGCTTGCCTTCTTAGAGTGGAGTTGTGTGAGTTCTTTATGTATTTTGGAGATCAAACCCTTGTCCAAGGCATCATTGGCAAGTATGTTTTCCCGTACAGTTGGCTCTCTTATCATTTTTTAAAAACAAATTTATTTATTTATTTATTTACATTTTTCTTGTTCAAATAGTTTTCTGCCTTTTCTCCCCATTCCTCCCCACCACCCCAACCCTTCCCACTTCCCTCCCCTGTTTCCATCCCCCCTTAATATTGTCCATGTGTCCTTTATAATTGTATCTGTAAACCCTTCACTCTTTTCCCCCATTATCCCCTCCACTCTACCCTCTGGTCACTGTCAACCTGTTCTCAATTTCAATGTTTTTGGCTATACTTTCCTGCTTCTTCATTTTGTTGATTAGTTTCCAGTTAATGGTGAGATCATATGATATTTGTCTTTCACTGTATGGCTTATTTCACGTAGTATAATGCTCTCAAGTTCCATCCATGCTGTTCCAAAGGGGAGCAGCTGCTTCTTTCTTTCTGCTGCATAGAATTACATTGTGTAAATATACCATAGTTTTTTGATTCATTCATTTACTGATAGGCACTTAGGTTGCCTCCAGCACTTAGTTTGTGATTGCGCTGCTATGAACATTGGGGTGCATAGGTTCTTTTGGATTGGTGATTTACGGTTCTCAGGGTATAATCCCAGCAGTAGAATTGCTGGGTCAAAACGCAGTTCCATTGTTAGTTTTCTGAGGAAATTCCATGCTGTTTTCCATAGTGGTTATACCAGTCTGCAATCCCACCAACAGTGCACTAGGGTTCCTCTTTCTCCACAACCTCTCCAACACTTGGTGTTTGCTGCTTAGTTTATGATGGCCATTCTCACCAGTATGAGGTGGTATCTCCTTGTGGTTTTAATATGCTTGTCTCTGATGGCTAGCGATTCTGAGCATCTTTTCATATGTCTCTGGACCCTGTATATGTCTTCCTTGAAGAAGTGTCTGCTCAAGTCCTATACCCATTTTTTAATTGGGTTGCTTGCCTTCTTTGAGTGTAGTTGTGTGTGTTCTTTGTATATTTTGGAGATCAAACTCTTGTCTGAGTTATCATTGGCAAATATGTCTTCCCATATCATTGGTTCTCTTTCCATTTTAATGATGTTTTCTTTGACCATCAGAAGCTTTTTATTTTGATGAGATCCCATTTGTCTATTCTTTCCTTTATGTTCCTTGTGGTAGGGGACATATCACTGAAAATATTGCTGCATGGAATATTCGAGATTTTCCTGTCTATCTTCTCCTCTAAGACTTTTATGGTGTCATGACTTATATTTAAGTCTTTTATCCACCCTGAATTTATTTTTGTTTATGGTGTAAGTTGGTGGTCGAGTTTCATTTTATTTGCATGTAGCTGTCCAGCTCTCCCAATACATTTGTTGAAAAGGCTATTTTTCCTCCACTTTATGCTGCTGCCCCCTTTATCAAATACTAATTGACTGTAGAAACTTGGGTTTATTTCTGGGCTCTCTCTTCTGTTCCATTGGTCCATGTGTCTGTTCCTATGCCAGTAACAGGCTCTTTTGATAACAGCAGCTTTGTAGTACAGTTGATATCATGTTTTGTGATCCCTCCTACTTTGCTTATCTTCCTCAACATTGCTGCAGCTATTTGGGGTCATTTATGGTTCCATATAAATTTTTGAAAAGTTTGTTCTATATCTGTGATACATGCCATTGGTACTTTAATAGGTATTGCATTGAATCTATAAATTGCTTTGGGTGCTATGGACATTTTGATAATGTTAATTCTTCTGATCTATGAACATGATATACATTTCCATTTGTTTGTGTCTTCCTTAATTTCTTTCTTCACTGTTGTGTAGTTCTCTGACTACAGGTCTTTTACCTCCTTTGTTGGGTTTATTCTTAGGTATATTATTTTTCTTGTTGCTTTATCAAATGGGATGTTCTTTCTTGATTTTTTAATCTGATGTTTCATTGTTGATATACAGGAATGCCTTTGATTTCTGAATATGGACTTTGTATCCAGCTGTTTTGCCAAATTCATTTATTATTAGGTCAAGTAGTTTTTTGGTAGAGTCTACAGGATTTTCCATGTACACTATCATTTCATCTGCAAACAGTGACAGTTTCATTTCCTCCTTTCCAATTTTCTTGGAAATTTTATTTCCCTCTTTTATTTCTTTTTCTTGTCTGATTGCTGTGGATAAAACTTCCAATACTATGTTGAATAGAAGTGGTGAAAGTGGACAACCTTGTCTTCTTCCTGACCTTAGTGGGAAAGATTTTAGTTTTTGCCCATTGAGTATGATTTTGGCTATAGGTGTCTTTATATGGCCTTTATTATGTTGAGGTGTGCTCTCTCTATTCCCATTTTGCTCAATGTTTTTATCATAAATGGGTTCTGTACCTTATCAAATGCTTTTTCCTCATCTATTGGTATGACCATGTGATATTTGTCTTTGCTTTTGTTTATGGTATGTATTACGTTCATCATTTGGTGGATATTATACCAAACTTGCATCCCTGGGATGAATCCCACTTGATCCTGTTGCATGATCTTTTTAATGTATTGCTGGATGTAGTTTTCCAGTATCTTGCTGAGGATTTAGCATCTATGTTCATCAGTGATATTGGCCTGAAGTTTTCTTTTTTTGTTCCGTCTTTATTTGGTTTTGGGATTAGGATGATGCTGGCTTCATAAAAAGAGTTTGGGAGTCTTGGATTTTTGGGAATAGTCTTTGAAGGATAGGGGTTAACTTTTCCTTAAATGCTTTGTAGAATTGCCCTGTGAAACCATCCAATCCAGGGCTTTTGTGTGTTAGGAGTTTTTTGATTACTGCTTCAATTTCCTCTGCTGTTATTGGTCTGTTCAGGTTTTCTGCTTCTTCTTCCTTCAGTTTTGGAAGATTATATTTTTCTAGAAATGTGTCCATTTCACCAAGGTTTTCAAATTTCTTGGCATACAGTTCTTCATAGTAATTTCTTACAGTCCTTTGTATTTCTGTGGTATCAGTTGTAATCTCTCCTCTTGTATTTCTGATTGTGTTTATTTTGTGTCCTCTCTGTTTTTTTCTTGATGAGCCTACTGAAAGGCTTGTCAATTTTGTTTATCTTTTCAAAGAACCAGCTCCTGCATTTATTGATCCTTAGAATTGTGCTTTTAGTCTCTATGTCATTTAACTCTGCTCTTATATTGGTCATTTCCTTCCTTCTACTTGCTCTGGGCTGTCTTTGTTGTTGTTCCTCGAGTTCTTGTAGGCATAGGGTTAGGCTGTTTATTTGAAATGTTTCTATCTTTTTAAGGTAGGCCTGTATTGCTATGAACTTCCCTCTCAGGACTGTCTTGGCTGTGTCCCATAAGTTCTGGGTTGTTGTGAGTTCATTTTCATTTGTTTCCAGAAACTTTTTGATTTCTTCCCTATTCTCATTCTTGACCCATTCATTGTTTAATAGCATGCTATTCAATCTCCATCATTTTGAGTGTTTGGGGTTTTTTCCTTTGGGGTTGGTTTCTAGTTTCAGTCCCTTGTGGTCAGAGAAAATGCTTGATATGATTTCAATTTTCTTGATTTTGTTGAGGCTTCTTTTGTACCCTATCATGTAGTCTTTCTTTGAAAATGAATGTATATTTTGCTTCTTTGGCATGAAAGGCTCTATATATGTCAATTAAGTCCATTTGATCAAGGACACTGTTCAATGCCACAGTATCTTTGTTGATATTTTGTTCGGAAGATCTGTCCATTTTTGACAGTGCAATGTTGAAATCCTCCACTGTAATTGTGTTGCTGTCAATATCTTTCTTGAAGTACTCCAAGATTTTCTTTATGTATTTGGGTGCTCCTATGTTGAGTGATATATTTACAATGTTTATGTCTTCTTGGCGGATTCTTCCTTTGAGTATGATGAAGTGACCTTCTGGGTCTCTCTCTGTGGACCCTTTTTTGAAGTCTATTTTGTGTGATATGAGTATAGCTCTCCTGGCTTTTTTTTCCCCTTTCAGTTTGCTTGGAAAATTTGTTTCCTGCCCTTTATGTTCAGAGTCTGAAAGTCTTTTGTCCTGAGGTGGATCTCTTGTAGGCAGCATATGTGTGGGTCATTCTTTCTTATCCATTTAGCTTTCTATGTCTTTCGATTGGAGCATTTATTCCATTTATGTTTAAGGTTATTATTGATAGGTACTTATTCAGTGCCATTTTTTTTTTCATATCTGTTCCTGTCTCTCTCACTCTTTTCCTCTGTTTCTTAAAGTAGTCCCTTAGCATCTCTTATAGAGCTGCTTTGGTGGAGGTGTAATCTTTTGGACTTCTTTTCTCTGGGAAGCTCCTCATTTGGCCTTCCATTTTAATTGAGAGACTTGCAGGATAGAGTAGGCTTGGTTACAGGTCTCTGGTTTTCATTACTTGGAATAATTCTTGCCATTCCATTGTGGCTTAGAGCTTTTCCATTGAGAAGTCAGTTGCTACTGTTATTGGGTCTCCTTTGTAGGTTAGTTTCTCTTTCTCCCTTGCTGCCTTTAAGATTCTCCCTTTGCCTTGGAATTTTGCCATTTTAATTATGTTGACTCTTGAAGTGGGCCTAATGGGTTCCTCTTGATTGGGATTCACTGTGTTTCCTAGACTTGTGTGACTTTTTGTCTCATCAAATTAGGCAACTTTTCCATTATTACTTTTTCTTTGTTTGTTTTTTTTTCAACTTTTATTTTACTGTTGTTCAATTACAGTTGTCTGCATTTTCTCCTTGCCTCTCTACCCCACCCCAGCCAAACCCACCTCCCTCCCATGATTCCACCCTCCCCATTTGCTTTGTCCATGTATCCTTTATAGTATTTCCTGAAAACCCTTCTCCCCACTATCCCTTCCCACCTCCCCTTTGGCTACTATTAGATATTTCATAACTTCAATGTCTCTGGTTGTTTTGTTTGCTTTTTTCTTCTGTTGATTATGTTCCAGTTAAAGATGGTATTTGTCCCTTACTGCCTGGCTTATTTCACTTAGCATAATGCTCTCCAGTTCCATCCATGCTGTTGCAAAGGGTATAAGCTCCTTCTTTCTCACTGCTGCGTAGAATTCCATTGTGTAAATGTACCATAGTTTTTAGATCCACTCATTTGCTGATGGGTACTTGGGTTGCTTCCAGTAGTTGGTTATTGTAAATTATGCTGCTGTGAACATTGGGGTGCATAGGCTCTTTTGGATTGCTGTTTCAGGGCTCTTAGGGTATAATCCCAGCAGTGGAATTGATGGGTCAAAGGGCAGTTCCGTTTTTAGTTTTCTGAGGAAATTCCATATTGTTTTCCACACTGGCCTCACCAGTCTGCATTCCCACCAGCAATGTACAAAGAAAAATTTCCTTTTCTCCACATCCTGTCCAACATTTGTTTTTGATTTGTGTATGTCAAACAAACATAAATGATCATTACTTTTTCAGACATGTTTTCTATCCCTTGCTCTTCTTGTCCTTCTGGTATTCTTACTTTATGGATATTACTCTGTTTCTTGTTGTCTAGCAACTTCCTTACCATCGATTCATTATTTATGAGTCTCTTTTCCTTTTCTTGCTCCTTCTTGTTGTTTTTTTTCTACCTTGTCCTCCACCTTCCTGATTCGATCCTCTGCTTCATGCAGCCTGCTTGTAATTTTTTCTAGTGTGTTTTTGTTTCCGTGATTTTATTGTTCATTTCTTCCTTGTTTTTGTTTATAGTTTCTATTTCCTTTTTCATGCTGTCGTAGTTCTGACTCAGTTCCTTGTACTTGTGTGAGAGTACCTTGGGTATCGTAGTAACCATTATTTTGAATTCTACATCTCATACTTTGGTTACCTCTATTTCATTTAGCTTTCTTTCTTTCTTTCTTTCTTTCTTTCTTTCTTTCTTTTTTTTTTTTTTTGAGGTAAAATTGGCAACACATTTATTGTTTAATATATTTATTGATTGTGCTATTACACTTGTCCCATTTCATCCCCTTCACTCGAATCCATCCTGCCCACCCCCTCCCTCCCACATTCCCCCCCCTATAGTTCATGTCCATCGGTCATACTTATAAGTTCTTTGGCTTCTACATTTCCTACACTATTCTTACCCTCCCACTGTCTATTTTCCACCTATCATTTATGCTACTCATTCTCTGTACCTTCCTCCCTCTCTCTCCCTCCCACTCCCCTGTTGATAACCCTCCATGTGATCTCCATTTTTGTGGTTCTGTTCCTGTTCTAGTTGTTTGCTTAGTTTGCTTTTGTTTTTGTTTTAGGTTCGGTTGTTAATAATGGCGAGTTTGCTGTCATGTTTACTGCTCATATTTTTTACCTTCTTTTTCTTAGATAAATCCCTTTAACATTTCATATAATAAGGGCTTAGTGATGATGAACTTCTTTAACTTGACGTTATCTGAGAAGCACTTTATCTGCCCTTCCATTCTAAATGATAGCTTTGCTGGATACAGTAATTTGGAGTTAGGTCCTTGCCTTTCATGACTTGGAATACTTCTTGCCAGTCCCTTCTTGCCTGTAAGGTCTCTTTGGAGAAATCAGCTGACAGTCTTATGGGAACTCCTTTGTAGGTAACTGTGTTCATTTTTGTTGCTGCTTCTAAGATTCTCTCCTTCTGTTTCATCTTAGGTAATGTAATTATGATGTGCCTTGGTGTGTTCCTCCTTGGGTCCAGCTTCTTTGGGACTCTCTGAGCTTCCTGGACTTCCTGGAAGTCTATTTCCTTTGCCAGAGTAGGGAAGTTCTCCTTCATTATTTGTTCAAATAAGTTTCCAATATTTTGTTCTTCCTCTTCTCCATCTGGTACCCCTATAATTCGGATGTTGAAATGTTTCAAGAAGTCCTGGAGGTTCCTAAGCCTCTCCTCATTTTTTTGAATTCTTGTTTCTTCATTCCTTTCTGGTTGGATGTTTCTTTCCTTCTTTTGGTCCACACCATTGATTTGAGTCCCAGTTTCCTTCTCATCACTATTGGTTCCCTGTACATTTTCCTTTGTCTCTCCTAGCATAGCCTTCATTTTTTCATCCAGTTTTCAACCAAATTCAACCAATTCTGTGAACGTTCTTATTACCATCGTTTTGAACTGTGCATCTGACAGGTCGGCTATCTGTTCGCTGCTTAGTTGAATTATTTGTGGAGCTTTGAAGTGTTCTGTCATTTGGGCCTTTTTTTTTTTTTTTGTCTTGGCGCGTCTGTTACTGAGAAGAGCTTTAGGTGTTCCCTGGGGCAGGGTAACTCTGATCGCTGTGCTGTGACGCTGTACATGGGAAAAGGGCCAAGAGGAAGCAATGGCGCTTGCTCCACTCTCCACTGGATTTGAGTCACTCCCTCCGCTACCCACAATCAAATTGGGCCCCTCTGGTGCTGCTTCCCGAGTGGGTGGGCTTGTGCACACTCTAGGCCCCTGTGGGTCTATCCAACGACCTCTCCTGTAAGGCTGGGAGTTTCTCCTGCTGCTGCCCCAACCAGTTGTATGCCTTTTCTCCCCATCCCTCCACCCCATCCCAGCTGAACCCACCTCCCTCCCCCACCTCCACCCTCCCCCTTGGTTTTGTCCATGTGTCCTTTATAGTAGTTCCTGTAATACCCTCTTCCCACTGCCCGCCCCCCAGCTATTGTTAGATTCTTCTTAACTTCAATGTCTCTGGTTATATTTTGTTTGCTTTTTTCTTCTATTGATTATGTTCCATCTCACACCAGTCAGAGTGGCCAACATAAACAAATCCACAAACAAATCCACAAACAAATGTTGGAGAGGATGCAGAGAAAAGGGAACCCTAGTGCACTGTTGGTGGGAATGCAGACTGCTGAGGCCACTGTGGAAAACAATATGGAATTTCCTCAGAAAACTAAAAATGGAACTGCCCTTTGACCCAGCAATTCCCCACGGTGTTTTCAATCAGAGGTTTGAGGCTTTATTTCCCCGTGCTGGAGCCCTGGGTTGCATGGTCTGCTTTGCTCCCCACCGTTCATCCCGGTGTATCTATATGCGAATGTGGGGCCGCGGGGTGCTATCCGCTGCTAGTTCTCAGCCACTCTGAGTCTGGCCCTCTTGATTTATCTGTGCATGAATGTAGGGCCACAGGGTCTGGTAGTAGTCAGACTGCCTGCCCTTTTCCTCCCACACTCCGCCAGCCTCGGTCGCCAGTCTCGGTCCCGCCACAGCAACTCGAGTCCTCCCTGCCCCTCCTACCGGTCTGGATGAAGGTTTAATTTTTTATCTCCTTGGTGTTGAACTTCCTTGCCGTTCGATTTTCTGTCATTCTTGTTGTGTGAGGAGGCGCAGTGTGTCTACCTACGCCTCCATCTTTCTTCTCCCTCTTTTTCTTCATCTTCTTAAAGCAGTCTCTTTAGCATATCTTGCAATGCTAGTTTGGAGATGGTGTATTCTTTTGTCCTCCTTTTGTTTCAGAAGCTCCTTATTTTGCCATCCATTTTAATTCAGAGGCTTGCTGGGCAGAGTAGTAGTGGTTGCAGTCCTTTCTTTTTCATTTATTGGAATTTTTCTTTTCATTCCCTTTAGGCTTATAGAGTATCTATTAAGAAATCACCTGCTAGCCTTATCTGAGCTCCCTTTTATGTTACTTCCTGTTTCTCCCTTGCTGCATTTTAGATTCTTAGTCCTTAAAACTTGGCATTTTAATTATGATATGTCTTGGAGGATGCCTCTTTGGGTTCATCTTGATTGGGACCCTCTGTGCTTCCTGCACTTGCATCACTTTTCCCCTCTCTGGCTAGAGAACATTTCGTCATTATTTTTTTTTTAATTTTTTTTAATTTTAATTTTTTATTGTTATTCAATTACAGTTGTGTGCCTTTTCTCCCCATCCTTCCACCCCAACCCAGCCAAACCCCCTCCCTCCCACACCTCCACTCTCCCCCTTGATTTTGTCCATGTGTCCTTTATAGTAGTTCCTGTAATCCCCTCTCTTCACTGTCCCCTCCCCACTCCCCCCTGCCCATTGTTAGATTGTTCTTAACTTCAATGCCTCTGGTTATATTTTGTTTCATTTTTTTTCTATTTATCATGTTCCAGTTAAAGGTGAGATAATATGGTATTTGTCCCTCACCATCTGCATTATTTCACTTAACATAATGCTCTCCAGTTCCATACATGCTGTTCCAAAGGAAATAAGCTCCTTCTTTCTCTCTGCTGCATAGAATTCCATTGTGTAAATATACCATAGTTTTTGGATCCACTCGTTTGCTGATGGGCACATAGGTTGCTTCCAGTACTTGGCGATTGTACATTGTGCTGCTATGAACATTGGGGTGCACAGGTTCTTTTGGATTGGTGTTTCAGGGTTCTTAGGGTATAATATCAGTGGCGGAATTGCTGGGTCAAAGGGTAGTTCCATGTTTAGTTTTCTGAGGAAATTCCATACTGTTTTCTACAGTGGCCTCACCAGTCTGCATTCCCACCAGCAGTGCACTAGGGTTCCCTTTTCTCCGCATCCTCTCCAACATTTGTTTGTGGATTTGTTTATGTTGGCCACTCTGACTGGTGTGAGAAGGTACCTCATTGTGGTTTTAATTTGCATCTCTCTGATGGCTAGTGATGCTGAGCATGTTTTCATATGTCTCTGTGCCCTCTATATGTCCTCCTTGGAGAAATGTCTGTTCAGGTCTTTTACCCATTCAGTAATTGGGTTGTTTGTCTTCCTGGAGTGCAGTCATGTGAGTTCTTTATATATTTTGCAGATCAAACTGTTGTCCAAGGTATCACTGGCAAATATGTTTTCCCATACTGTTGGTTCTCTTTTCATTTTAATGCTGTTTTCTTTAGCCGTGCACAAGGTTTTTTATTTTGCTGAGATCCCATTTGTTTATTCATTCCTTTATGTCCCTTGCTTTAGGGGATGTGTCTGTGAGGATGTTGCTGCGAAGAATGTCTGAGGGTTTCCTGCCAAAGTTTTCGTCTAGGACTTTTATGGTGTTACAACTTATATTTAAGTCTTTTATCCATCTTGAGTTTATTTTTGTGTATGGCGTAAGTTGGTGATCGAGTTTCATTTTTTTGCACGTAGCTGTCCAGATCTCCCAACACCATCTGTTGAAGAGGCTGTCTTTGCTCCATTTTATGCTCCTGCCTCCTTTGTCAAATATTAATTGACTGTAAAGGCTTGAGTTTATTTCTGGGCTCTCTGCTCTGTTCCATTGGTTATTTGCCTGTTTTTATGGCAGTACCAAGATATTTTGATGACAGTGGCCTTGTAATACAGTTTGATATCAGTTATTGTGATCGCTGCTGCTTTGTTCTTCTTTCTCAAAATTGCTGAAGCTAATCGGGGTCGTTTATGGTACCATATGAATTTCTGAAATGTTTGTTCTATATCCATGAAATATGCCATGGGTACTCTAATAGGGATTGCATTGAATCTATATATTGCTTTGGGTAGTATGTTAATTCTTCCAATCCATGAGCATGGTACATGTTTCCATTTATTTGTGTCTTCCCTAATTTGTTTCCTCAGTGTTGTGTACTTTTCTGAGTATAGGTCTTTTACCTCCTTGGTTAGGTTTATTCCTAGGTACATTATTTTTCTTGTTGCTATATCAAATGGGATTTTTTTCCTGATCTGTTTCTGCAGTTTCGTTGTTGGTATATAGGAATGCCTTTGATATCTGAATATGGACTTTGTATCCAGCTGTTTTGCCAAATTCATTTATTAGGTCGATTAGTTTTTTGGTGGAGTCTATAGGATTTTCCATGTACACTATCATGTCATCTGCAAACAGTGACAGTTTCATTTTCTCCTTTACAATTTGGATGCCGTTTTTTGCTCTTTCTTGTCTGATTGCTGTGGCTAAGACTTCCAATACTATGTTGAATAGGAGTGGTGAGAGAGGGCATCCTTGTCTTCTTCCTGATCTTAGTGGGAAAGGTCTAAGTTTTTGTCCATTGAGTATGATTTTGGCTGTAGGTCTCTCATATATGGCTTTTATTATGTTGAGGAATGCTCCCTCTATTCCCACTTTGCTGAGTGTTTTTATCAGAAATGGGTGCTGTCTCTTATCAAATGCTTTTTATGCATCTATTGATATGATCATGTGATTTTTGTCTTTGCTGTTGTTGATGTGATGTATTATGTTTATTGATTTGAAAATATTATACCATCCTTGCATCCCTGGGATGAATCCCAGTTGCTCATGATGTATGATCTTTTTAATGTATTGCTGGATGCGGTTTGCTAGTATTTTGTTGAGAATTTTAGCGTCTATGTTCATCAGCGATATTGGCCTGAAGTTTTCTTTCTTTGTTGTGTCTTTATCTGGTTTTGGGATTAGGATGATGCTGACTTCATAAAAAGAGTTTGGGAGTCTTCCATCAGTTGGGATTTTTTTGAATAGTCTGTGAAGGATAGTGGTTAGTTCTCCTGTTAAACCATCTGGTCCAGGGCTTTTGTGTCTTGGGAGTGTTTTGATGATTCCTTCAATTTCCTCTGCTGTTATTGGTCTGTTCAGGTTTTCTGCTTCTTCTTCATTCAGTTTTGGAAGATTATATTTTTCTTGAAATGTGTCCATTTCACCTAGGTTTTCAAATTTCTTGGCATACAGTTCTTTATATTAATTTCTTACAGTCCTTTGTATTTGGGAATTGTTTCTTTGTCTTCCCATTGTTTGTGATACTCTTCTTGTTAGCCTCTGCTTCTTTAATTGATCTATTCTGACTCCCTGGGTTTATGATATGAACTTCTATGGTAGAATGCCAATGGGATTCCGTGGTGCTGTCTCCTTAATCTCCTGTGCTCAGTGGTCTTGAGCTGACGTTTATGGCTCTAACGTGGTCTAACTCTGATCTTTTCAGCATTCCAGATTTTGTTGTCTCACCTGTGGGAAAAAGAGAAAAAGTGGGGATAAAAAAAAAGAAGGGAAGGAGGGGAAAAGGGAATAGAAAAGGAAAGAAGGAAGGAAGAAGGGATAAAGAAAGGTTGGAGGCAAGATAAGAAGGAATTTTAACAAAAATTAAAACAAAACAATAAATAAAAGAAGGCAGGAAGAAGGAATAAAAAAGGTAAAGGATGGAAGGAAGAAGGAATAAAAAAAAAGAAAGAAGGACAGAAAGGAAGAAGGAATTCAGGGGGAAAGGAGGAAAGAAAAAAAAAAGTCTTCTGCTGGCTTTAAACTGGTCAGGTTAGTTCTGCTGGTCTTCCTGTCTGTGGAAAGGTAGGGGGTAGTTGGAAGGATTGGTTTCACTTTTCTCCCTTCCTGAGCCACACTCTTCGCTGTTGTTCAGCCTCCAGTCCAGTTCCTCAGGGTCCTTCTGCTCCCCACTAGGCCTTTATTTCACCAGTTGTGCTGACCTTGTGTTGCACCAATTAGGGGCAACTCACACTCCCCCTTCTTGATCTTTGCTGTCTTAGATGCTAGGGGCTCTTGGTGCTGCTATGGGGTAGTTCAGCCCCCTACTGGTTCGTGTCTTTCCGGGGCATGCAGTCTCCCCTAGCCCTGTAGCTCCCCTCTGCTGGGTGTTCTGCCTTAGTCCTAGAGAGCCAGTAGGCCCTATAGGGCTCTGTGTGCAGGGGTTAGGTAGGAGTTGTAGGTGTGGTCCCTCACAGGGAGCCAGGCCATTGATCAGCCCATCTGCTGGTTTGGGTCTGGGTTGCCAGATCTGGGCCTAGTTGCCCGCAGCGGTTGATCCAGTTGCTTTGGGACTTAGTGGAGCTCCCCTGGGATTTGCTTTTTTGGGCCTGTGGGTGGGGCAGCTAGCCTCTGTTCCCAGTGCACACCCACCCGAGATTTCAGGGGTGGGCACCCCGCCGGGGTTTCACGTGTGGGCAGCCAGCCGGGGTTTCAGGTGTGGGCCCCCACTCCGCTAATCTGGGTGCGGGAAACGGGGCTTCAGTTGAGTGCCAGGGTTGCTTGTCCCGCGTTCACCGTCCAGTGGCTGAGGGGGGAGGGGTGCCAGAGGCCGTGGCTGCTGCAGAGAGTTCTCTAATTAGCTGCTGGGTGCCTCTTATTTTCTTTTTCTTTTTGAGAAATTCTTCCTATTCAAGCCCCCCTGGTCCAAACATTTATCTGGCTGCTCACACTGCTCAGCCTGGCTCTCTCCCAAGAATCCTGCAGCAGACCCTGCGCCTGGGCCGGGGCTTCAGCTGCTCTGGTCCCCACACAGGTCCCGGGGACCTTATTGTCCTTAAGCACTCTTCTTACCATCAGATCTTTCAGTGTCCTCTATCTTTGATCTCCGATCTTCATATATGCTGGAATATTGTTGGCTGTTCGCTCTGCTCCTCAGATCAGCTAGGTATTTCACTGGTGTTGAGTGGAAGTGGACTCTGCTCCCACCTATCTCACCGCCATCTTCAGTCCTCTGTCATTATTTTTTCAAACAGAGTTTCTATCCCTTGCCCCTTTTCTTCCTCTTCTGGTGTTCTTACAATTCAAATGTCTTGTATTTCATGTTGTCTTACAGTTCCCTTAAGGTATCTTCATATTTTTTGGTCTTTTTTTGTGCAGCTGCTCTACCTGAGTATTTGTTTCTACCTTGTCTTCCAGCTCACTAATTCAGTCCTCTGCTTCATCCAGCTTTCTTGTAATTCCATTTAGTGTGTTTTTTATTTCAGAAATTGTATTATTCATTTCTTCCTCGTTCTTGTTTATAGTTTCTATTTCTTTTTTCATGCTGTTGTAGTTCTCACTCAGTTCCTTGCAGTTGTGAGTTCCTTGAACATCTTTATAATCATTCTTTTGAATTCTGTTTGATACTTTCTTTGCATCCATTTCATTTAGCTCTTTTACTGGGTAATCTTCCATTCTTTTCCATTGGGGGTTCTTTCATTGTCTCCCCATTTTAGGTGACTCTTTTTGTTTTTGCATCTCAGAATGCTCTGCTTTGCCAGTTGTCTTCATGGGGTGCTCTTCTGTGGTTGGCATTCTGTGGGATGATTTGTGCCATTCTTTGATCTTCTTATCTGGATGCTCTAGGATTGCCCTTTACTCAGTTTGTGTTGGCTCTCTTGTTGTACTTGGCTTTTACCTCTTGGTGTCCCCTTTGTTGGTGGGTTCTCCCCTCTAGCAGGTGTTCTGGCATTCTCAATTCCTACGTTGTCTTGTATTCTGTTGTACAGGTATTGGTTAATAAAGCAGTATTACCAGACCACCAGTCCTATGCCAACAATAAGAACCCCCCATCACATCAGCAGTCTCAACTGCAATTGAACTAAGATTAATAAAAATGAAGAGAGATTGTAGTTATCATATGACAAAGGGAATATGAGATGACAAAAATAGGGTAAAATGTTGTGTAGTAAGAGGGTGGAGAATTGCTAAGAGTTGGGATACAGTTGAGGTGAAGAAAGGGAGAGAGTAAAATTTACAATGTAAGTAAAACACAAAAGGGTGATGGGAACTATTGGGTAAGGAAAGGGAAGAGTATATACTATGAGGTTTGAAGTAAGATCGAAAAGTTAGTGGACCAATGGGAGCAAAATTGCAGAAAAACCACAGCAGGGTTGATAGCAATGACAGATGAATGAAGTTTAATAAATGTGGAGCAGGAATAAGAATATTGTAGAAGAGTGAAAACAAATATGAGATGTCTACAGTAAAGAAAAATGATTTTGAGAGGATGGGGGAAGCAAGCTAATAAGAGTAAAGATTAAAGCCCAGGTTAAGAGAGGGAGGAAAAAAAGAGAAAAATGAAATAAAAGTCCTCACTCAACTGATCAGGGGCAGGGGAAAGGCAAAATGGAGTAAGACAGAAGGATAGTATTCTGTGTGGTTTAAAACAAATAAGTAGTGAACAAATAGGTGATCATTTGGAGAAGTACCACATTAACTGTGATATTTCACTCGACTGTTTATGAAAGGTGAAACAATGAGGGTCTTATTACAAGGGAAAAAGAATGTGAAGTGACTTAAGAAGAGTGCTTATGTGAATTTAGATGGTGGAAAAATAGTGAGAGTAAAGGATAGAAACTTGCAGGAGTGTGAGAGAAAATAAACCACAACAGTAATAAAGCTCAAGAAGATGGTGAAATGGGTTAAGACCTGGGAGGGATGCTATGGGATATTTGGAGTAACAACAGTGTGATAAGAAATACATAATTTTAATAAAAAGAACAAAAAGTAAAAGACCAAGAGTAGTGTGTCATTTGGAATATGAGTGAAGGAAAGGAGAAAAAATAAAGTGCAATATGATAGGGAGAATTTTTTTTAAAAAGTGAATTTTGTCTCAGCTGTTGGTATTTGCCTTCTGACTTCTTTCTGGATCCATCTCTGGTGTTCTCACAGCTCCAGGTCTTATTGTCTTACTCTTGAAAAAAAAAAAAAAAAAGCCTGCCACTGATTTTAAACCTGCAGGTCTTTGGTTATCCTGCAGGCAGAGAGGAGCTGGGCTCCCTATTTTTTTCCTTTCCTGTGGTTCCACTAGATTGGAGGCTCAGTCTGGGCTACAGTATTCACAGGTGCCCAGTTTCCAGCCCACACCCTCAGAGCACTGTGCATTCCACATTGTCCACTCTGTGCATTTGTGCCAGGCAGGTGCTGACAATCCACCTTGTTTTGCAACCCTTTGATGGGTCGTGAGGTGCACTGAGTGGGAGCAAATAGCATCCCCCCTCCTCCCTGTTTGTTGGCCTTGTTGCTGTTCAAGCACAAGGTCCCTGCATGGAAGCTCAGTTCCCATATTGAACAAAGTATTTCTGGGGTCTGCTGCCTCTCAGAGCCCCTGTAGCCCCCTTTGATCAATCTGCGAGGCACCTTGAGTGGGAGCACATCATGTCCCCCCACTCCTCTGTCTTTGCTGGCCTGGCTGCTGAGTGTGCAGAGTCCCTGTGCACGCAAGGCCCCTATACAGCAGCTGTGATCATCTTTCGAGAGAAATCCCCTTGGGTGCTGCCTGCCACTCCTAACAAGAGCCAGCTTTTCACACATTCCATGAAGGAAAGACTAAATGTAAAGGAAAGGATAAACCAATGGTAATTCATCAAAACAAAAAGTTTCCTCACAGCAAAAGAAAACATCAGCAAAATAAAAAAGGAAACCAACTGTATAGGAAAACATATTTGCCAATGATACCTTGGACAAGGGTTTGATTTCCAAAATATATAAAGAACTTACATGACTCCACACCAGAAAGACAAGCAATAGAGGACTTATGGACATGGACAAGGGGGAGGAATGACTGTGGGAGTGGTAAGGGTTTTGGTGAGTAATGGGGAAAAGGGTGGGACAACTGAACAATAAATTAAAAATAAATGAATAAATAATAAAATTAAAGGAGAGATAAAGAGCTTCCCAGACAAGAAAGAGCTAGAGTTCATCATCACAAAGAAATGTTAGATATATCATAAAAAATAAAGAAAAAAAGAACAAATATATGAATAAAATGGCAATAACTACATACATATCAAGAATCACTTTAAATGTAAATAGATTAAAAGCTCCAATCAAAAGACATAGGGAGCTGACAAGTGCTTGTGAGTTGTGGAGAAAAGGGAACCCTAGGTGTGGTGGGAATGCATACTGGTGCAGCCACTATGGAAAACAGTATGGAATTTCCTCAAAAAATTAAAAATGGAACTGCATTTTGACCCAGTGATTACACTGCTGGGACTATATCCTAAGAATCCTTAAACATCAATTCAAAAGAACCTATGCACCCCAATGTTCACAGCAGCACAATTTACAATAGCCAAGTGTTGGAAACAACCTAAGTGCCCATCATTAAATAAGTGGATCAAAACACGGGTGCATTTACACAATGGAATACTACACAGCAGGAAGAAAAAAAGAGCTCTTACCCTTCACAACAGCATGCATGTAACTTGAGGGCATTATGGCAAGTGAAATAAGCCAGGTGTTGTAAGAGAAATATCATATGGTCACACCTATTAGTGGAAGCTAATCACCAAAACAAACAAGTGAGGAAAATATAACGAAAGAAATTGAAATAAAGAACAAACTTACAGTAACCAGAGGGGATGGGCGAGAGGGAAAATGGGGGATAGAAGGGAAAGGATCATCAAGGAGCATCTATAAAGGACCCATGGACAAAGACAATGTGTGGGGAATATTGAATGTGGGAGGTGGGGGGTGGGTAGGGCAGGTGAGAATAATGGGGGGAATTGGGGACAACTAATTGAACAACAATAAAAAAGACATAGGTAGCTGAATAAATAAAAAAAAACAAGACCAATGTACATGCTGTCTACAAGAATCACACTTCAGTTCAGAAGACACACACATTCTGAAGGGATGGAAAGAGATTCTTCATGCAAATAAAAACAATAAAAAGTTGTGGTAGCTATACTTAAAATACACAAAAGTCTTGAAAACAAATTTTATAGTAAGAGACAAAAGGCATATTACATAATGATAAAAGGATCAATCCAACAGAAATGTATAATCTGAGAAAACATTCATGAGCACAAAATAGATGCAGTAAAATTTATAATGTAAACCTTGATTCATAAAGAAGGAGAGATCAATACAAATACAGTCATAGTACAGGACTTTAACATCCATTGACATCAGTAGATAGATCTTCCAGATGGAAATCAACAAGGAAACAGAAGTCTTAAACAACACTTTAGCCCAGATGGTTCAAATTGATATTTTTAGAACAATTAATACCACAGCATCAGAATGCACATTTTTTCAAGTTAACATTGAACATTTCCCAGGACAGACAACATATTAAACTACAAAAGAAGTCTCAGTAAATTTAAGAAGACTAAAACCATATCAAGCATTTTCTCTGACCACAAAGGTATGAAATCAGAAATCAAACACACACACACACACACACACCAAAACAAGAAAAAAACTGGAAAAAACACACAAATACAGGGAGGCTAAACATGTTACTAAACAAGGAATGGATTAACAATGAGACCAAGGAAGTAATCAAAAGATACCTTGAACAAATGAAAAAAAACTTACAATCTATGTGATATGCAAAGGAATTCCTAAAAGGGTAATTCATAGCAATACAGGCCTACCAAAACAAGAAAAAAAGAAAAAAAATCTCAAATAAACAATTTAACCTTATACCTAAAGGAACAAAGAAAACAACAAATTAAGCCCAAAGTGATTAAAAGGAAGGAAATAAGATCAGAGTGAAAATAAATGAAATAGAGACTAAAAGATATAAAAAGATAAATAAAACCAAGAATTGGTTCTGTGAAAAAAATGAACATTAATAAAACTTTAGCCAGACTAATCAATAAAAAAAAAGAGAACCCATATGAATGAAATAAGAAATGGAAATAGTGACATCTGAAATACAAAAATACAAAAGATTTTGTATTACAAAATCTTTTACAAAATCTTTTGTACTACAAAATCTTTTACAAAATCTTTTGTACAGATATACAAAAGATTTTAAGAAAATATGAACAATAAGTTGCACAATCTAGAAGAAATGGATAAATTCCTAGAAACATATAATTTCAAGACTGGATCAAGAAAAAACAAAAGAATCTAAACAGACCAAATAAAACCAACAAAATCTTTTTAATAATAAAAAAATCCCCAACAGATCCAAGTCCTGAAATAGATGCCTTCGCAGGTGAATTTTAACAAACATTCGAAGAAGAATTAACACCTACTCTTCTCAAACTATTCCAAAAAATTCAATAGGAGTGAAGACTCCCAAGCTCATTTTTGAGGCCAGCATTATCCTAATTCCAAATCCAGATAAAAGCATTACAAAGAGGGAGAACCAAGATGGCGGTGTAGGTAGACACACTGCGCCTCCTCGCACAACCAGAACTGACAGAAAATCGAATGGCAAGGAAATCCGACACCAAGGAGATAAAAAATAAACATTCATCCAGACTGGTAGGAGGGGCAGAGACAGGCAGCTGGGGTGGAGAGGACTCGTGTTGCCATGGCAGGACCAAGACTGGCAGGAGTGTGGGACCAACGGGGCAGGCAGTATGACCACTGGCAGACCCTGCGGCCCCACATTCGTGCAGATAAACCGAGAGGGCTGGACTCAGAGTGGTGGAGAATGGGGCAGGCAGAGCAGCAGGTAGTACCTGGTGGCCCCACACTCATGCACAGATAAACCGGACAAACAGTGGGGAGCAAAGCAGACTGGGCAACCCAGGGCTCCAGCGCGGGGAAATAAAGCCTCAAACCTCTGATTGAAAATGCCCGTGGGGGTTGGGGCAGCAGCAGGAGAGACTCCCAGCCTCACAGGAGAGGTCACTGGAGAGACCCTCAGGGGCCTAGGGCGTGCAAAAGCCCACCCGCCGGGAACCAGCACCAGAGGGATCCAGTTTGATTGTGGGTAGCGGAGTGAAAGATTGAGGTCTGGTGGAGAGTGGAGTGGGCGCTGTTGCTCCCTCTCGGCCCATCCCCCAGGTACAGCATCACAGCACAGTGACCAGCGTTACCCCGCCCCAGTGAACACCTAAGGCTCCGCCCCTTTAAGTAACAGACATGCCAAGACAAAAAAAAAAAAAAGGCCCAAATGACAGAACACTTCAAAGCTCCAGAAAAAATACAACTAAATGAGGAAGAGATAGCCAACCTATCAGATGCACAGTTCAAAACACTGGTTATCAAGACGCTCACAGAATTGGTTGAATTTGTTCGAAAACTAGATGAAAAAATGAAGGCTATACTAAGAGAAACAAAGGAAAATGTACAGGGAACCAATAGGGACGCGAAGGAAACTGGGACTCAAATCAACGGTGTGGACCAGAAGGAAGAAAGAAACATCCAACCAGAAAAGAATGAAGAAACAAGAACTCAGAAAAATGAGGAGAGGCTTAGGAACCTCCAGGACATCTTTAAACCTTCCAACATCCGAATTATAGGGGTGCCAGAAGGAGAAGAGGAAGAACAAACAATTGAAAACTTATTTGAACAAATAATGAAGGAGAACTTCCCTACTCTGGCAAAGGAAAGACTTCCAGGAAGTCCAGGAAGCTCAGAGAGTCCCAAAGAAGCAGGACCCAAGGAGGAACACACCAAGGCACATCATAATTACATTACCCAAGATTAAGCAGAAGGAGAGAATCTTAGAAGCAGCAAGAGAAAAGGAGACAGTTACCTACAAAGGGGTTCCCATAAGACTGTCAGCTGATTTCTCCAAAGAGACCTTACAGGCAAGAAGGGGCTGGCAAGAAGTATTCCAAGTCATGAAAGGCAAGGACCTACATCCAAGATTACTGTATCCAGCACAGCTATCATTTAGAATGGAAGGGCAGATAAAGTGCTTCTCAGATAACATCAAGTTAAAGGAGTTCATCATCACCAAGCCCTTAGTATATGAAATGTTAAAGGGACTTACCTAAGAAAAAGAAGATAAAAAATATGAACGGTAAAAATGACAGCAAACTCACAGTTATTAACAACCACACCTAAAACAAAAACAAGAGCAAACTAGGCAAACAACTAGAACAGGAAGAGAACCATAGAGATGGAGATCACATGGAGGGTTGTCAATAGGGGAGTGGGAGGGGGAGAGGGGGGGAAAGGTACAGAAAATCAGTAGCATAGATGATAGGTGGAAAATAGACAGGGGGAGGGTAAGAATAGTGTAGGAAATGTAGAAGCCAAAGAACTTATAAGTAAGACCCATGGACATGAACTATAGGGGGGGGGGCGGGAATGTGGGAGGGAGGGGGTGGGCAGGATGGAGTGGAGTGAGGGGGGCAGGAAATGGGACAACTGTAATAGCATAATCAATAAATGTATTTTTAAAAAAGCATTACAAAGAAAGAAAATTATCAGCCAATGTTCCTGATGAGCATAGACGTAAAAATTCTCCACAAAAAATTAGCAAAGCAAATTCAGCATTACATGAAAAACATCATACATCATGATCAAATGGGATTTATTCCTGGGATGCTAGGTTGGTAAAATATCCACAAATAAATGTGATAAAACACATAAACAAAATGAAGAAAAAAACATAGGATTGTATCAATAGAAGAAGAAGAAGCATTTGACAACATTCATTATCCACTTATAATAAAGACTCTCGGCAAAGTAAGATATAGGGAACATACTTCAATAAAATAAAGGCCATGTATGATAAAACCACAGTTCACATCATACTCAAATGTGAAAATCTAAGAATGTTTCCCTTGAGATCATGTACAATATAGGGATTTTAGCTTTCACCACTTGTATTCAACATAGTCCAGGAAGTCCTAACCATAGCAATTAGGGAAGGATGGAAGGAAACAAGGAAGGAAACAAGGAAGGGAGAAAGGAAGGGAGGGAAGGAAGGAGGGAGGGAGGGAAGGAAGAAAAAAGGGCATCTAAATTGGAAAGGAAGAAGTAAAACTGTCCTTATTTGCAGATGGCATGGTACTGTGTATAGGGAACCCTGAAGATTCCACCAAAAACTATCAGAAATGATTAATGCATTCAGTAAAGTAGTAGGATACAAAATAAATATTCAGAAATCCATTGTATTTTATACACCAATAATAATATATATAAAAAGGAAAGCTAAAAAATACAAAGATAAATGAAAAAAATCCCTACAATTGCATCAGGAAAAAAAACAAACCCTAGAAATAAATTTAACCAGGAGGTAAAATACCTGTACTCAGAAAACTACATACCACTGAAGAAAGAAATTAAGGAAGATACAAATAAATGGAAGCATATACTGTGTTCATAAATTGGAAGAATTAACATCATCAAAATATCCATACCTAAAGCAATCTATAAATTTAATGCAATCCCTATTAAAATACCAACAGCATATTTCACAGATACAGAACAAACATTTCAAAAATTTATATGTAACCAAGAGCTTTCCCAAATAGCCTCAGCAATCTTGAGAAAGAAGAACAAAAAGGAGGGATCACAATACCTGATATCAAATTATACTACAAGTCCATTGTAGTCAAAACAACCTGGTACTGGTATAAGAACAGACACATAGATCAATGGAACAGAACAGAGGGCCCAGAAATAAATCCAAGTCTCTATGGTCAATTAATCTTCAACACAAGGGGCAGGAGCATAAAATGGAGTAAAAATAGCCTCTTTAGTAAATGGTGTTGGGAGATCTGGACAGGTACTTGCAAAAAAATTAAACTCAACCACCAATTTACACCATACACCAGAATAAACTCAAGATGGATAAAAGACTTAAATATAAGTTGTGACACTATAATGGCCCTTGAAGAAAACATAGGCATGAAATTTTCAGATATACTATGTAGCAATATTTTCACCAATATACCTCCTAGGGCAAGTGAGGTAAAGGAAAAAATAAACATAGGGACTACATCAAAATGAAAACCTTCTGCACGGGTAAAGAAAACACCATCAAAATGAAAAGGGATCCCACCGTATGGGAAAACATTTTTGCTAATGATACCTGGAACAAGGATTTGATCTCCAAAATATAAAAAACTCATTTGACTCAACTCAGGGAAGAGAAACAATCCATCTAAAAAATGGGCAAAGGACCTGAACAGACGCTTCTCCAAGGATGACCGCCAGGTGCCCACAGACATATGAAAAATGCTCATCATCACTAGAACCCTGACAACCTTAATCTAATAAGTTACAAATACATTTCATTTATCTTAAGAATCAGAAAATTGGAAAAAAAAGCATGAGCTGTATAAAAAGAAATAAAAAATCAAAATGAATGGCATAATTTTGAGCAAATGAAGCAACTAGAGAAATTAAATATATCAGCATATTAATTCATTTTCTTTTTTATAATTAAATACTTCCATAAGTTACAACACTAATATAAAAACATATTGTATTTGAAATTCCCATGTTTAAATGATAAGATGTACTAAATTTAGCTTGAAAATATATCACATAACTAAGTTAAAAATATTTTAAATCATTTTTATTGTAATTCCATTACAGTGGTCCCAATTTTCCCTCCTTTGCCCTCCTCCATCCAGTCCAACTCCCACTCCCACAGTCAATTCCCATGTCCGTGGGTTATTCATACATATTCTTTGTCTAGTCCCTTCCCCCTCTTTCCAACATTATACCCCTTCCCTCTCCTATCTGTTCACTTTCAGTCTGTTCCATGTTTCCATGCCTGTGGTCCTATTTTGTTGATTAGTTTATTCTTCATTAGATTCCTCTTATACATGAAATAACGTGGTATTTGTCTGTCACTGACTGGCTTATTTCACTTGGTATAATATTCTCCAGTTCCACCTATGCTGTCACAAAAGGTAGGAGTTCCTTCTTTCTTTCTGCTGCATAGTATTCTATTGTGTAAATGTACCTGTGTTTTGATCCGCTCATTTACTTATGGGCACTTAGACTGTTTCCAGCACTTGGCTATTGCAAATAGCGCCACTATGAACATAGGGGTGCATAAGTTTTTTGAATTGGTGAGTTGGGATTCTTAGGGTATATTCCCAGAAGAGGAATTGCTGGGTCAAAAGGCAGTTTCATTTTTAGTTTTCTGAGGAAATTCCATTCTGTTTTCCACAGTGGCTGCACCAGTCTGCTTTCCCACTAAGATTGCACTAGGGTTCCCTTTTCTCTGCATCCTCTCCAGCAGTTGTTGTTTGTTGATTTATACCACATAGCAGAATAAACTTAACATGGATAAAAGACTTAAATATAAATGTCCTGACACCATAAGAGTCCTAGAGGAAAGCATGGGCAGAAAAATTTCAGATGTTCTTTCTACACAGCAATATTTTTGCTGATGTATCTCCTAGGGCAAGGGGAATAAAAAGAAAAAAAAAATAAGCAAATGGGACCACATCAAACTAAAACCCTTCTGCACATCTAAATAAATCATCATCAAAGTGAAAAGGGACCTGACTGTAAGGGAAAACCTATTTGCCAATGATACACTGGATAATGGTTTGATCTCCAAAATATATAAAGAACACATATGACCATGCCAGGAAGCCAAACAATCCAGTTTAAAAATGGACAAAGGACCTGAACAGACACTTCTCCAAGGAGGACATACAGAGGGCCCATAGACATATGAAAAGATGGTCAACATCACTAGCTATCAGAGAGATGCAAATAAAAACCACATTGAGATATTACCTCACATCTGTCAGAATGGCCAACCTTAATAAATCAACAAACAGTAAGTTAAAATTTTTAAGACTTTGTTGTTTCTAAAACCAAATAGTTACTGCTTAAAAATGCATAAACTGAATTTTATCATTTAGTTTCATTGTATAAAATAATATGAATGCCCATGTTTTATATCATGGTTAAGCTACTATACAATTAATTTATTTAACTAATATTTAACCAGAGCCTACATGCAAGGCAGTCTTCTAGATACTGGGAATGAAAAGATGGATATGAGGTCTCTGAAATTATAATTTCTTCTCTAATAAGATTTTAAAGTGTAAAAAATGTGACTTTCAAAACAACAATCATATAATTTCTCAACATAAAATGGTTTAATCCCTCTGGTTTAATCAGTGACTTAGAAATTATTTTTCAAAAACCTAACTTTGAACAAAATCTTTGGTAAACTTAAACCAAGACATTTTTACATTGTCTTGGTTTAAAAAGCATACTGCATCAAGCATGTCCTAAACATTCATATTTACTTATAGAATCATTATGTTTTGGTCTTTTTTTCAGCAGCCTGTCCATGCAATAGAGTTCTTAGATTTTAATTGTCTAAAGCACATTTTGTATTGAAAAGGAAGGAAAAACTGAACTACTCAATAAAGATTGGAATATTTTACATTAACCTATAGCCCCCCAAAAAGTATGTCATCAACCCCTGATTATGTCATTACTCTACTAATTACTTGCCTTCTCCTTATATATTCCTTTCTTGTTCTGAAGAAACATTTTTTAATTGATTTTAAGAGAGAGAATGGAAGGAAGAGAGAGGTTGATTGGTTATTCTACTTACTTATACAGTCATTGGTTGCTTCTTGTATGTTCCCTGTCTGGGGAT
Source organism: Desmodus rotundus (assembly GCF_022682495.2). NCBI lineage: Eukaryota > Metazoa > Chordata > Mammalia > Chiroptera > Phyllostomidae > Desmodus > Desmodus rotundus. The sequence goes on along the minus strand of NC_071390.1, from coordinate 68,730,595 downwards.
CTAACCCCCAACCTTGGTGTATTGGAATGGTGCTCTAATGAACTGAGCTACCCAAGCAGGGCTGAAGGAACGAACATCTTCACATGCCTTCAGAAAGATGAAGGCACATTTCTCCATTCAAAATTCAATCTCTTATAGGAAGTAGAGGAAGGGCTAAAAGAACTAGTTCATTTAACCTTGCATGAGGAAGATCTTTGGAGCACCTAAGTAAGGCTTTGGTACTCCTGCAGATATCATTTGTGTTGCTTGCCAGCTGTTTACAAAAAATTGGAATCATATTCAACTAAGCTTCCATAAAGCCAGTAGCCTCTCAACAGCTTGAATGGTATATTGGTTACATCTAGGAGCAAAAACCTTATTCCCCAAAAGAAAAGTTTTAAAAAATAACAGCCATTTTCCCCAAGTTCAATAAATTATTGATTTGAGTGACTTTCTAAATAAATTATTTAAAAATTATTTTAATTATAAGTGAAATTAAAGCAGTAATTTAAAAACTACCCACAAACAAAGTCCTGGATCAGATGGCTTCACATGTGAATTTTACCAAACATTCAAGGAAATAACAACTATCCTTCTCAAACTCTTCCAAAAAACTCAAGTGGAAAGAACATTCCCCAAACTCATTTTTTTTGAGGCCAGCATTATCCTAAGTCCAAAACCAGATAAATACACCACAAAAAAAGAAAAATATAGGCCAATATCTCTGATAAATGCTAGATGCTAAAATCATAAACAAAATATTACCAAACCAGATCCAGCAATACACTACAGAGATCATACACCCAAGTGGGATTTATTCCAGGGATTCAATGTTAGTATGGTATTTGCAAATCAAGAAGTGTGATACACCACATAAACAAAGTGAAGATTAATAGATACAGAAAAAGCATTTGATAAAATCCAGTACCCATTTATCATAAAAAAAAACCCACTCGGCAAGTGGAAATAGAGGGGAACATACCTCAATGTAATAAAGGCCATATATGACAAATATACAGCCAATGTCATACTCAATGGGAAAAAGCTACAAGTGTTTCCGTTAAGATCAGGAACAAGACAGGGATGTCCAATTTCACAACTCTATTTCAACATAGTACTGGAAGATCTAGCCGTAGCAATTAAACAAGAAGAAGAAATAAAAGGCATCCAAATTGAAAAGGAAGAGGTATAACTGTCATTATTTGCAGATGACATGATTCTATATAGAGAGAACTCTACAGAGTCCACCAAAAAACTACTGAAAGTGATAAATTAATTCAGTAAAGTAGCAGGGTAAAAAATAAATATTCAGAAATTGACTGCATTTTTATATGCCAATTATAAACTATCAGAAAGGGAATCTAAGAAAACAATCCCAATTAAACTGCATAGGAATAAATTTAACCAAGTATGTAAAAGATCTATACTTAGAAAATTATAAGATACTAAAGAAAATAATTAAAGAAATAAAAATAAGTAAAAACATATGTGTTCACAGATAGGAAAAATCATTAAAATATCCATACTATCCAACACAATCTGCAGATTCAATGGAATGAAATTACCAAATGGGTATTTGTAGAACTAGAACAAATATTCCAAGATTTATATGGAACCACAAAAGACCACAAATAGCTACAAAAATCTTGAAAAAAAAGTACAAAGTTGGAGGAATCACACTACCTGCTACCAAAACATAGTACAAGGCCACAGACATATAAATCAATGAAACAGAGAGCCAAGAAATAAACCCAGCCTTTATGGAAAGTTAATATTTGACAAAGGAGGCAAGAGCATACAATGCGATAAAGATAGTCTATTGAATAAATGGTGTTGGGAAAACTAGACATATACATGTAAAAAAAAATGAAACTGGACCACCCTCTTAAACCATACACAGGAATAAACTCAGGGGAGATCCAAGATTGCAGAGGAGAAAGTGAAAGCTACACTAATCTCCTCCAAGGACCAATATGGAATTACAACTAAATTGTAGAGAAATCATCTTGAATAACCACTCAACACTAGCCGGAGAGAAGTCTTATAACCATGGACAGGCAGATGAAAACACTTCACCACAACATGACTGGTAAGGAGTTCAGAGGAGATGCAAGTGGGCTGGCTGGGCTCCAAAGGGCAGCAGCTGAAGTGTTGGAGGGATATTTCAACAGCCAGGGTGTTTCCCCTGAGAAGTGTGGGATCTAAACCCCAAGCTCAGCTCGCCAGCCTACAGCACCAGAGCCAGAAATGAACCCAGATAATATCCAGCTGTGAAAAGCACCAGGGGTTCTGTTGGCCAGAGAGAGATGGCTAGGGATGTGGAGCACAAAATTTCATTTGCCGCCACTTACCATGGATGCTGGCAAAGGCAAGGCAGAGTGGACTAGAGACACTTGAGGAGAGTCTGAGGCTGGTGGCTCTGGGAAGAGAACTGAGAGAACAGCCACCAGATCCATGTGCTGAGTCATCCCTCATACAGCAGGAGCCATCTCTCTCAGGTATAGCACTCCTCTCTGAATGGTATGAACCTGAGGGGAAGCAACAGCCCTGCCGGCAAGAATTACTCTGCACTGCCCTTTGGTGCTTAAACCTGACTGCCAATTACAGACTGATTACATTAATAAACTGATTGGCTCAACAACTGATTAGTTTAATATCTAAGGTGGAAAATATGTAGAAACAGCCAAAATGGGAAGAGAAAGAAACAGACTCCAAATGAAAGAACAAGAGAATTTTCCAGAGGAACTAATGAAATGGAGATTAGCAATTTACCAGATAGAGTTTAGAATTATGATTATAAGGATACTCAACAGCATGAAAAAAGACATAGAAACCATAATAAAAGGATCAGTCAGAAATGAAGAATGCAATACACTGGAATGAATAAACAGTAGGTTAGATGAAGGAGAGGATTGAATCAGTGCTTTGGAAGACAAGGTGGAAGAAAACCAGGCAGAACAACTAAAAGAAAAAAGAATTTTTTAAAAAATGAGGAGAGCTTAGGAAACTTCTTGGACAACATGAAGCATAACAACATCCACATCATGGGAATACCAAAAGGAAAGAGAGTGAGCAAGAGGTTGAGAACCTTTTTGAAGAAATAATGACTGGAAACTTCCCTAATCTGGTGAAGGAAAAAGACACACAAGTCCAAGAAGCTCAGAGAGAACCAAACCAGTTTAGCCCAAAGAGGCCTACACCAAGACACATCATAATTAAAATGACAAGGCTTAAAGACAAGAAGAGAGTCCTAAAAGCCACAAGAGAAAAGCAGGTAGTTACCTACAAGAAGGTACCAAATAAACGGTGATCTGATTACTCATCAGAAACATTTTAAAACAGAGGATGAGGCATGAAATATAGAAGGTGAGGAAAAGCAAGGACCTACAACCAAGGCTACTTTACACAGCAAGGTTATCATTTAAAATCAAAGGAGAAATAAGGAGCTCATCAGAAAAGAAAAACCTAAAGGAATTTGTTCACACCAAAACAATACTGAAACAAATGTTAGGAGCTTGTTTTAAGAAGAAGAAAAAGAAAAGGAAATAAAAAACAGAAGAAAACAGTGTAACATAAAATGGCACTACATACATATCTATCAATAATTATCTTAAATGTAAATGCCTTAAATGCTCCAAGCAAAAGACAGAGGGTAGCTGAATGGATAACAAAACAAGACTCCTATATATGCAACCTCCAAGAAACCATCTCAGATGGAAAGATACACACAGACTAAAAGTAAAGGGTTGGAAAAAGATACTTCATGCAAATGGAAAAGAAAAAAAAAAGCTGGGGTAGCAGTACTTATATCTGACAAAATAGACTTTAAAACAAAGGCTATAATAAGAAACAAAGAAGGACACTACATAATGATAAATTGGAACAATCCAAAAAGAGGATGTACCTTAGTAAACATTTATGTACCCAACATAGGAGCATCTAAATATGTAAAGCAAATCTTAATGGACATAAAAGGAGAGAATGAGAGAAATACAGTCATAGTTGGGGATTTTAACACCACTTTCACTTCAATGGTTAGATCTTCCTAACAGAAAATCAAAAAGGAGATAGTGGGCTTAAAAGACACACTTGATCAAATGGATTTAATTTATATCTTCAGAGCATTTTACCCCCAAAGCAACAGAATATACATATGTTTCAAATGGACATGGAATGTTTTTGAGGATAGACCACATTTCAGGACACAAAGCAAGTCTCAATAAATTTAAGAAGACTGAAATCATATCAAGCATCTTCTCTGACTACAATGCTATGAAACTAGAACTCAACCACAAGAACACTGAAAAACACACAAAGACATGGAAACTAAATAACATGTTATTAAACAAGGAATGGGTCAACAATGAGATCGAGGAAGAAATCAAAATATACCTTGAAACAAATGAAAATGACAACAGCACGGTCCAAAATCTGTGGGACACTGTGCAAGCAATCCTAAGAGGGAAATTCATAGCATTACAGGACTTTCTCAAAAACAAGAAAAAGCTCAAATAAACAATCTAAATTCACACCTAAAGGAACCAGAAAAGGAAAAACAAACAAAGCCCAATGTGAGTAAAAGGAAGGAAATAATTAAGATCACAGCAGAAATAAATGAAATAGAGTCTCAACAAATGATAAAAAAGATCAATGAATCCAAGAGCTGTCTAGTTCTTTGAAAATATTAACAAGAATGACAAACACTTAACCAGACTCATAAAGAAAAAAAGAGAAAGGACCCAAGTAAACAAATAAAAAATGAAAGGAGAAGTAACAACTGACACCAAAGAAATACAAAGGACTGTAAGAAAATATTATGAACAATTATATGCCAACAAAGAGGACAACCTGGATAAAATAGATAAATTCCTAGAAACATACAATCTTCCAAAAATAAATCAGGAAGAAATACAGACTCTGAATAGACAGGTGACACATATTGAAATTGAAGCAGTAATCAAAAAACTCCCAACAAACAAAAGCTCTGGACCAGATAGTTTCAAGGTGAATTTTACCAAACATTCCAAGAAGAACTAACACCTTTCATTCTCAAACTATTTCATAAAGTTCAAGAGGAGGGAAGGCTCCCAAACTCACTAATTCCAAAACCTGGTAAAGACACAACAAAGAAAGAAAATAATAGGCCAATAGTACTGATAAACATAGATGCTAAAATCCCTAACAAAATGTTAGGAAACTGAAGACAGCGATGCATCAAAAACATCATACACCATGATCAACTAGGATTTATTCTGGGAATGCAAGGACGGTACAACATTCGAAACTCAATAAATGTGATACACCACATCAACAAAATGAAGGATAAAAACCACATGATTATATCAATATATCCAGAAAAAGTTTTTGATAAAAAGCTTTTTAGCACCCATTTATGTTAAAAACTCTCAGCAAAATGGGACTACAGGGGACACACATGAGCATACCTGAACATAATATAAGCCATATATAACAAACACCCTGCAAGCGTAATATTCAATGGGCAAAAACTACAAATGTTCTTCTTAAGATTAAGATTGGGATCAAGACAGGAATGTCCACTTACACCTCTGTTTTATAACATAGAACTGGAAGTCCTAACTACAGCAATACAGACAAGAAGAAATCAAAGGCGTCCAAATTGGAAAGGAAGAAGAAAAACTGTCTTTATTTGCAGATTGCATGATACTGTACATAGAGAAGGCCAAAGATTCCACAAAGAAAATACCAGAGCTGATAAATTAATTCAATGAAATAGCAGGATATAAAATTAATATTTAGAATTCAGCTGTACTTTTATATGCCAATAAGAAACTAACTAAAAGGGAAATTAAGAAATACCATTCACAATTGCGTCAAAAAGAATAAACCTAACCAAAGATGTAAAAGACTTGTACTCAGAAAAGTTAAGACACAGAAGAAAAAAATAGAAGATACAAATAAATGGAAGCACATACCTTGTTCATGGATAGGAAGATTTAACATCATTAAAATGTCTATACTTCTCAAAGCTATCTATAGGTTCAATACAATTCCTATCAAGATTCCAAAGTCATATTTCACAGAACTATAACAAATATTTCAAAAATTTACACAGAGCCACAATGGCCCTGCATAGTAACAGTGATACTAAGAAAGAACAAAGTTGGTGGAATCATGTTACCTAATATGAAACTATACTACAAGGCCACAATAATCAAAACAGATGGGTGCTGGCATAAAAACAAACACATAGACCAATGGAACAGAATAGAGGGCCCAGAAATGAACCCATAACTTTATAGTCAAGTAATATTTGACAGATGATGCAAGGACATACAGTGGACTAAATACAGTTTATTCAATAAATGATGTTGGGAAAATTGGGCAGATATGTGCAGAAAAATGAAACTACACCATGTTCTTACACCACACATAAGAATAAATTCAAAATGGATTAAAGACTAAAATATTAGACCTGAAAACATAAAAGTCCTAGGGAAAACATAGGCAGCAAATTCTCAGATACCGATTGTAGAAATTTTTTATTGAATATACCTCCCCAGGCAAGGGGAATAAACAAAAGAGTTAACAAGTGGGACTTCATCAAACTAAAAAGTTTTTGCACAGCAAAGGAAATCATCAAAATGAAAAGACAACCCACAGAACAGGAGAACATAACCACTGATACATCTGAAAAGGGGTTAAGATCCAAAATTGATAAAGAACTTACAACACTCAGTACCAAAAAACCCCCAAAACTCAATTAAAAATGGGCAAAGAACCTGAATAGGCACTTCTCCAAAGAGGACATATAGATGGCCAATAGACATTTGGAAAGATGCTCAACATCACTAATTATCAGAGAAATGAAAACAGAAACCACAATGAGATACCATCTCACACCTGTCAGAATGGCTAACATCAATAAATCAAAAACAAGTGCTGGTGAGGATGTGGAGAAAGGGGAACAAACCCTTGTGCACTGTTGATAGGAATGCAGAATGGTGCAGCCCCTGGAAAGAAGTATGCAGATACCTCAAAAAAAAGGAAAAATGGATATGCCTTTTGACCCAGCAATCCCACTTCTGGGAATATATCCAAAGGAACCCCAAACACTAATTCAAAAGAACATAAGCACCCCTATGTTCATTACACTGCTATTTACAATCACCAAGATATGGAAGCAGCCCAAGTGTCCATCAATAGATGAGTGGATAAAACAAGTATGGGACATTTACACAATGGAAACTACTTGGTCGTAAAAAAGAAAATTTCATCTTTGCAACAGCATGGATGGACCTGGAGAACATTATGATAAGTGAATAAGCCAGTCAGAGAAAGACAAATACTATTGGATTTCACTCATATGTGGAATCTAACGAACAAACTGAAGTAACAAGGAAAATGGGGTCACACTAATAGGAGAACAGGATGACAGCTAGTGCGGGAGGTGTTTAGGGGGTGGAAAGATTGCACAAAAAGGAAAAAGTACTCATGGATATGGACAACAGGGTGGTTACTTCAGAGGGAGGAGGGTATAAGGGGAGTAAATGGTAATGGAAAAATATAATAAAGAAAAACATAAAAACTAAAAAGCATAAGCCTTGGTTAAAAAGTATGAAGATGTCATATTTTACAGCAAAATAACTAATGATGACAATAAGGAAGGAAATATTAAGGAGACGATAGGATTCAGAATCTAAGACAAGAACAGGGAAGAAAAGAAGATCAGGGATTCAACATTGAGCTTAACCACTAAATAGCTAGAAAATCTGAGCCTGTTTCTTTATTTAAACATATAAAAATAATTCTATGCAAAATGAATAAAAAACTAAAGATGGATAAAAGATTTAAATGTTAGATTCAAAGTCATAAAAATCTGAGAAGAGCCCTGGCTGGTATGGCTCAGTGGATTGAGTGCCAGCCTGCAACCAAAGGGTCACCAGTTCAATTCCCAGTAAGGGCACATGTGTGGATTATGGGCTAGATCCCTAGTAGGGGGTGTGCGACAGGCAACCACACATTGATGCTTCTCTCCCTCTTTCTCCCTCCCTTCTCCCCTGTCTAAAAAACAAATAAATTAAAAATCTTTTTAAAAATCCTAGAAGAAATCACAGGCAGTAAAATATCAGACATTTCTCATAGCAATATTTTTTCTGATGTATCTTCAGGAAAGTGAAACATAAGAAAAAGTAAACAAATGGGACTACATAAAACTAAAATTTTTTGCATAGCAAATGAAATTATCAACAAAATGAAAAGACAACATACTGAACAAGAAAATGTATTTGCCAATGATAAATCTGGTAAGGGGTTAATGTTTAAAATTTATAAGGAACTTATGAAACTCAAGACTTTCAGCAAAGATGAAGGCATAGGTAGATATACTTTACCTCCTCACACAACCAACAGAAGGAGAACAACAAATTTTATTAAAAACAAAAAATAACCAGAACTGTCAGGAAATCAAACTGTATGGAAGGCTGACAACCAAGGAGTTAAAAAGGAAACATTCATCCAGACATGTAGGGGTGGAGATGGGCAGCCGGAGAAGAGAGGAATCATGGCAAGGTGGTGGCTGAAGGACCAGAGTAGACAAAGTGGCAGCTGGCGGACCAGGCAAGGTGGCAGCTGGCAGAGCAGGCAGTCCCACATTTGTGTGTGGATAAACTGGGAGAAACAGCAGGGAAGCCAGACAAACCTCACAAACCAGGGTTCCAGCATGGAGAAATAAAGTTGCAAAACCTCTGACTATAAAAATCTGTGGGGGTTTCAGCAGCGAGAGAAACTCCCAGCCTCACAGGAGAGTTCATTGGCGAGGCCCACAGAGTCCTAAAACATACACAAACCCACCCACCTGGGAATCAGCACCAGAAGGGCCCAATTTGCATGTGGGTAGTGGGGGAAGTGACTGAAAGCCAGAGAGAGCTGAACAAGTGGCACTGTTCCCTCTTGAACTTCTCCCATACATACAGCGTCAAAATGAAGCAAAGTGGGTTGCACTGCCCCCCCACCCCCCGCCATCCACCAGCAAATCCCTAAGCCTCCGCCCCTTACTACATAACAGGTGGGTCAAGACAAAAAGATATGGCCCAAATGAAAGAACAAAGATCAAAGCTCCAAAAATAGAACTAAGCAATCAGGGAAGAGCCAACTATCAGATGCAGAGTTCAAAATGCAGGTAATCAGGATGCTCACAGAAATGGATGGGTATGGTCACAAAGTAGAGGAAGAAGTGAAGGCTATGCAAAATGAAATAAAGGAAAATGTACAGGGAACCAACAGTGATTGGAAGGAAACTGGGACTCAAATCAACAATCTGAACTAGAAGGAAGAAATAAACATTCAACCAGAACTGAATAAAGAAACAAGAATTCAAAAAAAGTGAAGAGACTCTTATAAACCTCTGGGACAACCTGAAACGTTCCAATATCCTAATTATAGGGGTGCCAGAAGGAGAACAACAGCAAGAAATTGAAATTTTATTTGAAAAAATAATGAAGAAGAACTTCCCTAATCTGGCAAAGGAAATAGACTTCCAGGAAGTCCAGGAAGCTCAAAGAGTCCCAAAGAAGTGGACCCAAGAAAGCACACACCAAGGCACATCATAATTACATTACCCAAGACTAAAGATAAGGAGACAATCTTAAATGCAGCAAGAGGACAGGAGAGAGTTACCTACAAAGGAGTTCCAGTAAGACTATTAGCTGATTTCTCAAAAGAAACCTTGCAGGCAAGAAGCACTCAAAGTCATGAAAGGCAAGGACCTACATCCAAGATTACTCTATCCAGCAAAGCTATCATTTAGAATGGGAGAGCAGATAAATTGCTCCCCAGATAAGGTCAAGTTAAAGGAGTTCATCATCACCAAGCCCGTATTATATGAAATGTTAAAGGGATTCATTTACGAAAAAAGGTGATCCTAAATATGAACAGTAAAATGACAACAAACACAACTATCAACAACTGAACCAAAACCAAAAACAAAAACAAAGGCAAACTAAGCAAAACAACTAGAACAGGAAGAGAATCACAGAAATGGAGATCACATGGAGGGTTATCAGTAGGGAAGGGGAGTAGGGAGAATGGGGGAAAAAGTACAGGGAATAAGAAGTAGAAATGGTAGGTACAACATAGACAAGAGGAGATTAATAGTAGTATGGGGCTCTGGCTTGTGTACCTCAGAGGATTGAGTGCAGGCCTGTGAACCAAAAGCTGGCCAGTTCAGTTCCTAGTAGGGCACATGCCTGGTTTGTGGGTTAGGTCCTCTGTAGGGGGTGAGTGAGAGGCAACCACACATTGATGTTTCTCTCCCTCTCTTTCTCCTTCCCTTCCCCTCTCTAAAAATAAATAAATAAAATCTTTAAAAAAAGAATAGTATGGGAAATGGAGAAGCCAAAGGACTTATATGTATGACCAATGGGCATGAACTAAGGTGGGGGGAATGCTGGTGGGAGGGGTGGTGCAGGGAAGAAGGGCAAAAGGGGGAGAAAAATTGGGACAACTATAATAGCATAATCAATAAAATAACTTTTTAAAAAAACTCAACACCAAAAAATCCAATTAAAAATTGGACAAAGGACCAGAATAGACATTTCTCCAAAGAGTTCATACAGATGGCCAATAGACATTTGGAAAGATGCTCAACGTCACTAATTATCAGAGAAATGAAAACAAAAACCACAATGAGATACCATCTCACACCTGTCAGAATGGCTAACATCAATAAATCAAAAAAGAACAAGTGCTGGTGAGGATGTGGAGAAGGGGGAACCCTTGTGCACTGTTGATGGGAATGCAGACTGGTACAGCCACTGTGGAAAGCAGTATGGATACCTCAAAATATAAAAATGGATATAGTTTTGACCCAGCATTCCCACTTCTGGGAATATATCAAAAGGAACCCGAAACACACACACGTGCACGTGCATGTGTGTGTATGTATAGTATGTGTGTGTGTGTGTGTGTGTGTATATTCAAAAGAACATAAGCACGCCTATGTTCATTGCAGCATTATTTACAATCACCAGGATATGGAAGTAGTCTAAGTGTCCATCAGTGGATGAGTGGATAAAAAAAGTAGTGGTACATTTACACAAAGTATAATATTACTCATCCATGAAAAAAAAGGAAATCTTATCCTTTGCAACTACATGGATAGACCTGCAGAGTATTATGCTAAGTGAAATAGACCAGTCAGAAAAATACAAGTATCATATGATTTCACTTCTATGTGGTACCTAATGAACAAAATTAATTAACAAAAGAGAAACAAACTCATAGATACAGAGAACTCTCTCAGAGGGTAGGCAAGTAAGGGGACTAGGTAATAAAGGTGAAGAGATTGAGCAAAAACAAACCTCAAATTTATTTGAAATTATCAAATAATGAAACTCACAATAAAATTTAATATTTATTGGAATTTCTTCTGGTAATAGCACTCGACATATAAGAAAAACAAAGCAAGCTGTGTGAGACTTTGTTTTTCAAAAAGTTAAAAGTCAGGTTCTATACTTAATGGCAATAAATGGGACATCCACTTCAAAAATACCATTTAAAAGGTAGTATTTTAAGAAATATGTACTATAATTAACATGATGTGTTTTATAGAATGGATACCTATCTGAATGCCAATATGAATATGAAGAATTACAGGTATTAAAACCACACTGGAAAAACCAAATGTTCTTTTTATATATATAAAAGGTAGTATGAAATGAGGAACTTGCTATTAAACTGAATAAACTTTCACACATGGAATTTTTCTTTTACAAATCCCCACCCACCCCACCCCCAGAGAAAAGTGCTAAGTTTGATTAGTGCCATTATATGACAGGTCATTTCTGTACAATGTGGAAGATGGTTACATAGTCGGTAGTAACTTTGTAAAGTGTATCTTTTGAAGACTTGTCTAGTAAAATTGCAATATGAAATATATAAAATATTTAACATAAGGCATGCAATAACAAAGCAAAATCATTATAGTTTAAAGTTTTTAAAACTATTTTTAAAACTTTTGATTCACCAAAGAATAGAGATGTCAAATACAGCAGCATTATCATTCTCCAACAATATGCACTGTATACTTTTGTTATTTGGCAAAGCTTTTGGAGTAGAACAAAATTAATGCAGTCTAAACAATATTTCTTCGGTCTGTCCTTGTAATACGATTCCTCAGGCAGAATAGTTAGGTGCAGAGCAAGAGTTAAATTTTTGGGAGTTTTGGTGCGTCAATCACAGGATTTGCCTCCTGTAAGTATCTCCTCCCAGCACTCTTGTAATCATAGGTGCAGCCATGAGTTTCTGCATAGCGATGGGATGCACAGAAGTTGTTTCCACATCTAAAGCACAAAGAAAGTTTATATAAATTGTCACATTTTTATTGAAGGCTCCTCTCTTTGGAAGATCAAGCTTGACTTCAGGTAGTCCAACAAGAGCCCTTTGGTTCTCTTTAGCAATTTCAGCACTGGCATTTCTCTTCCACTTAGAAACAAGCACAAGCACCCCCAAAAGAACAAATTAATTGTTTATGAATATGAGAGTTTATAATAAAGAACATATTATGGAATGAAATATAGTCATTTATGAAGTAGTAAAATGTAAAAGCTGATAAACATGTCTACTATTTAAACCTGGGAGAAGTATAAAACTAAGCCATAAAGGATTTAAAAACTTTTTTTTAGTAACAAGATAAGCTGTTTCTATTTGAGTAGAATACACTCCAAAAAGCAGCAGTTATTTTTAATGTGTGGCCTCAATCTAAGAGGAGACACCATCCCTGTAGCGTATTAATCAGTGCTAATGAAAAAAATAATTATAGGTAGAAAAAATCATTTTTTATAAATACATTATTCATCTGTTTTAAAATAAACATGTACCAAAAATTGATACTACATTAAGTTTATTCCTTTTTGTTAAATTTAAAATAGAATCTTAGAGGAGGGATACTTTCAAGCTATCCTCAAACAAAAACAAGAATATCTATCATAAGACAAAAAAGTGTACTCTCCCATTGGTTTAAATCTCCTAATTTAAAGGGCAGTGGAGGTCCTCATGAATTTGGAAATTCATGAGCTATTTACTTGTTTTTTACTTCAGCCAATTTAGGAGGAGTTAAAATGAGGGCTGCTATATGAACATCATCTTAATGATGTTATGAATAACCAACTTTGAAAACATTTTATATTGTATCCCCAAGTTGGGTCACCACAAAGAAAGCATCTCAAGTTTTCCAGCTAGCCAACATGCCTGCATTCATAGCTAGTAGCCAGTCTAGTTTTCTTCCCACAATGAAAACAGTGCTTTGTTGTTTTCTTCTTTGTTTGAATAGGGGCTTGCACAGGTGGGAGGTGATGGGTATATTCTCCTGTTTAGAGAAAGGAGACCTTGATTAATACAGCATGATTTCTAAATGTGAAATACTATTAAGCAAAAACTCAAAACACAAGCAAACTTCTATTCCATAGAAATTAATTTGTATTATTTTTATATCTAAAATTATTTACAGATTCTACTTTTAGATGTGGTATGTTTCAACTAACTGTGGCTCATATTTTTAGAAGGTTTGTACACACCAACACATTTCTGATTGTTTCAAAGGGCAGTCAGTATATAGAAAGTGCATCACACTTGACAGTGAATCACAAAAAATGAAATTGGTTTTCACAATCATGAAATTGGTTTTTTAGTCGTAATTATACCATAAAAATTAAATTCATCAAACCACAAGCAAGTCGTTATTCTTTCAAAACTTCAATTTGTTTGCTTTTTTCTCTTGTTGATTATGAGTGGAGGGATGGGGAGAAAATGCAGACAATTGTAACTGAATAAAAATAAATTAATTAATTTAAAAAAACCAAACTTCAATTTGTTCATTTTTAAGATAGCAGAACATATATTTTTCTCCCTAGATTTCTAAGTGTTTTAAGGTCAACTCAGTTCTCATATATAAAAAGGATTCTGAACATTTTAAATGTTATAATTATACAAAATATATTAGCAATAGTGACTAATATGGTTGATTTTACAGTGCTACCTTTTCAAAAAAACATTTACTAAATTCTGTACGATTGTAACAACTTGAATTTTCACCTCAAAAATAAGAACATTATCTGTTATGACATAAAAAAGAATAAATCTGTTTATTTAATTACTAAGTGAAATGCTTTTAGAACTGAGTAAATTTCCAATAAACCACTCATAAGTAGAGAAGCTCAAAGTCACACAGTCCACAGCTGTTACAAAACTAATGCAAGTACACAGTGCTTGGTGGTACTCAAAGTCCAAGAAGGAAGAGGAAAAGAAAACAAAAACAAGAAGGAATGAGAAGAAAAACTGTCGAGCATCAGTGGTATGGGTACCTATTTTCCACTACTAATAAAGATTTGGGAGGCCTGGACTTAATGTTCAACTGGCAGCTAAAAGTCTCTAAAAATTCTTCAAGAGTTCAAAAAATTGGAATTACAGTATACCTTTTGCCACAACCCAGATTAAATGCTGGATATACCAGTCCAGCAAAATGAGGACTGCTCTATTATGAGTCTAAAATATATACCTGTATCTTGCCCAAAACTGGAAACAAAATTTGAAACATCTGACTCCGGATAATGCTGGAAACCAACTCAATTAATAAGTGCTTTCTTCTTCGAGTGCACTAAGCTATTAAGAACATTTCACAAAGGTGATGAGATGCTTTCCACTTCTTAAAAACTAAAGATAAGATATAAACATTTTCAAAGGACATCAAAGAAAGGCACATATCATTGGATATCCTCTGGAAGCTCATCTAATGGCAATTATTGCTGAAATTCAGTTTTAAAATTTTATTCTCTAAACAAAGTAGAAAATCTGTTGATGATAATTTAGTTCAGTGTAGTCATATGTTCTTTTTTTTTTTCCTTACAGGTGCTTCACTCAATGTTTCCCAAACATTTTTCATTCAAGAACTCTTGTGACTATGCTAACAGAGAACATTGTGGTGACAGGAATAAAGTGGCACCAAAACAAAACTGAAGTATTCTTCTAGGAGAACAGTTCCATATACCCTTCCACCCACTAGAGAAAACTACTCATTAGTCATCTACTCCACGCTAGGAACCATCACTAATATATAGGTTCCATACAACAAACAGGAAAAAGTTAAATTCCTTGGACTGGCATTTAAGGTCTAGTATGTCCAATATACTACCTAATTTCCAAAGTCATTTTTTGTCATTTACCACATCATACCCACTCTGAATAATGCACCAGACACATTAAATGCAAAGTCTCTTCTAAAGTGTTCTGTTTTGCCCTAGTTGTTGTGACTCAGTGGATTGAGCACTGGCCTATGAACCAAAAGGTTTCCAGTTCAATTCTAGTCAGGGCACATGCCTGGGTTTTGGGCCAGGTCCCCAGTTGGGGGCATGCAACAGGCAACGAATCAATGTTCCCTCACACATCGTTGTTTCTCTCCCTTTCTCCTTCCCTCTCCCTCTCTCTGAAAATAAATAATATATATTTTTAAAATTATTTAAAAAGTGCTCTGTTTTACTTTGTTAATCTAGTAAAACTCTACTTATTCTATAAAAATATATCATTAATCATCAACTCCTCTCTGGCACCTTCTCTCAAATGTGTTGAACATATGAATTTTTAAAAGTCAATAAAGTAATGTTGAAATGAAGAGTTGCTGTTCAGAAGATTAAATATATTTGGATTAACTCATTTGTTTGGCACTTCCAGGTCTAATATTGTATTTAACACAATGACCTATAAAAAATTCATCCAAACAGAAAAGGCAGCCAACAAAGTAAAATAGTGTTCAAGATGCAACTTTGATAATCTTCTGCCTAAACATGATGACTAAAACTATGAGGATGAATTAAATTTCCAAGTGAAATCCTATAGTGGAAAGCAAAGAGGACCAATGGAAGAACTTAGTAGGTCAATTAAATAAAACTTGTACCAACATTCACACAGACTCTTGTATAATTCAGAATGATACAGTTATTACTGAAAGGAGATGGTAGCAAGTTATAAATCTGTAGTTTAAGGAATCACCATTGCAGGAGGTAGCAGATGGCTTGACCTACCCAAAAAAAGTCAACCAAAGAGTGTATACCCAAGGACAAGCAGAAGGCTGGTAAAATGAATACAGAAGAAAACAGGTTAAAAATATATATATACTTACAACGAGGTGATACCCGAGAAAGAGAGTTTGAGAGAGGGAAAAACATTATTTCAAGGAGGTCCACAACAATCAGGCAATGTAAAAATATAGAAGCATCCACTGGATTTGAAATTTTGGAGATCTTTGGTAACCTCAGCAACAACAATTTCAGAGGAGCAGTGAGAAGAGAAGCGAAAAAAGCAGTGAAATATGAATTATAGTTAAGAGAGTAGAAATAAGTGAAACACAAACTTTTAAGAGGCTGGACTGTAGGTTAGGACAGGACAGACTTGAATATGTGTCAAGGAAAAAATAATTATAACACCGAAAGTATATATATGTATATGTGTGTGTGTGTATGTGTGTGTGTTTATGTATAATAGTAATCCAAAAAGCATGGTACTGGCATAAAGATAAACATATAGATCAACAGAACACAATTAGAAAGCCCACGAATAAACCTTCAGATATATGTCAAATGAATTTTGACAAATGTACTAAAATCATTTAATGGAGAAAGGACAGTTTTTTTTAACAAATGGTTCTGGGGAAAGTGGATATATACATGGAAACAAATAAAATTAGACCTATATATTACATCATACACCAAAATTTATTAAAAATATATCGAAGACCTAAATGTAAGACCTAAGTCTATAAAACTCCTAGAAGAAAATATATATGAAAATCTTTATGACATTGGATGTGGCAATAATTTACTGGACATGATATCAACAACACAGATGACAAAGAAAAAATAGACAAATTGGATTTCACGAAAATTAAAAACTATTGTGCATCAAAACACTATCAATAGGGTAAAACAGAAGGTACAAAATGGGAGAAAATATTTGCAAATCATATATTTGATAAGGGATTAATATACATAATATACAGAGAAGAACTAAAAATTAACAACAAAAAACAAGTAAGCCAAATTGAAAATGGGGAAAGGATTTGAACAGACATTTCTCCACAGGAGATATATGAGTGGCTAAGTACATAATAAGATACTCAATATTACTAATCATCAGGGAAATGCATATGAAAACCATAATGAGATACCACCTCACACCACTTAGGAATCCACTACAGAAAAAAAAAAAAAAAAAAAAAGAAGGAAGGAAGGAAGGGAAGGAGGGAGCAAGCGAGGGAGGTAGAAAGGGAGATAGAGAGAGGGAAATGAATGAAAATAACAAGTATTGGTGAGAATGTGGAGAAATTGGGAAACTTCTACTCTGTTGGTGGGAATGCAACATGGTACAGCCACAATGGAAAACAGTATGGTGGACAACCACTATTACACCACACACAAAAAACTATCAGAATTAAAGGAGAAATAAAGAGCTTCAAAGAGAAGAAAAAGCAAAAGGAGAGTTCCGGCCAAGAAGGAGGCATAGGTAGAGACCCTTCGCTTCCTCGCACAACCAAAAGGGGGATAACAACTGATCTGAAATGAATAAACAGCCAAAAGCACCAGAAAATCAAACTGCTTGGAACTCTGATGACAAAGGAATTAAGGAAAAAATCAACCAGAACAACCAGACCAGTAAGGCGGCAGACCAAGCAGGGCCAAGTCAGAAAACCATGTGGCAACGGGGCAGACCTTGGGGGCAGGCCTGGCTGCCAAGCTTGGCAGGCTGGGCAAGAGGGGCTGACTTAAGGGGACTCAGAGGTGGCTGTGGGCTACAGTTGCAGGGGTAAGAGAAGCTCCCAGTCTCACACCAATCCATTGAAAAGTGTGCTACAGGTGAGCCGCACGGTTCCCTCTCTGGCCCCTCCCTGTGCAGCAGCACAGCAAAGAGGTTTGCCCTGCCCAAGGGGAATACCTAAGGCCCTGCCCCCTTACAATGTATCAGCTGAACCAAGACAAAGAAATATGGCCCAAATGAAAGAACAGAATCAAGCCTCAGAAAGAGAGCTAAGCAAGGAGGAGATCAACAACCTATCTGATAGAGAATTTGAAGCCCTGGTAATCAAAGTGCTCACAGATCTGACTGAGCTTGGTTGAAAAATGAAAAAACAAATGGAGGATATCCAAAGTGAAATATAGCAGAATGTTCAGGGAACCAACAGTGACAGGAAGGAAACCAGGACTCAAAGCAACGACTTGGAACAAAAGGAAAAAATAAACATCCATCCAGATCAAAACGAAAAAACAAGAATTTGAAAAAGTGAAGAGACTCTTACAAACCTCTGGGACAACCTGAAATATTCCAATATCCTAATTATAGGGGTGCCAGAAGGAGAAGGACAGCAAGAAATTGAAAATTTACTTGAACAAATAATGAAGGAAAACTCCCCCAATCTGGAGAAGGAAATAGACTTCCAGGAAGTCCAGGAAGCCCAGAGAGTCCCAAAGAAGTTGGACCCAAAGAGAAACACACCAAGGCACATCCTCATTAAGTTACCCAAGATTAAATATAAAGACAGAATCCTAAAAGAAGCAAGAGGAAAGGAGAGAGTTCCCTACAAAGGACTTCCTATTAGACTATCAGCTGATTTCTCAAAAGAAATCTTGCAGGCAAGAAGGGGCTGGAAAGAAGTATTTGAAGTCATGAAAGGCAAGGACCTACTCCAAGATTAATCTATCCAGCAAAGCTTTCATTTAGAATGGAAGGGCAGATAAAGTGCTTCCCAGATAAGGTCAAGTTAAAGGAGTTCATCATCACCAAGCCTTTATTATATGAAATGTTAAAGGGACTTATCTAAGAAAAAGATCATAAAAAATATGAACGTAAAATGACAAAAAACTCACAACTATCAACAAATTAACCTAAAAGAAGAGAAAAACAATGAAAACAAAAACTAAGCAAACAACTAGAACAGGAACAGAATCAGAGAAATGGACATTATATGGAGGGATTTCAATGGGGAGGGGGAGGGGAGGAATGGGGGGGAAGGTATAGGGAAGAAGAAGCATGGTTAGTAGGCATAAGGTAGATGGGGAGAGATAAAAAATGGTATGGGAAACAGAAGACTCAAAGAACTTATATGTACAACCCATGGACATGAACTAAGGAGGGGGGAATGCTGGAGGGTTGGGGGGGCAGGGTGGAAGGGGGATAGAGGGGGAACCATTGGGAAAGCTGTAATAGCATAATCAATAAAATATATTAAGAAAAAGAAAAAGAGGAAAAGAAAAAGGAGTTCATCGCCACCAAACAAGTATTATAAGAAATTACAAAGAGACTTCTTTAAAAAGAAAAGATGAAAATATAAATAATAAAATGGCAGTAACTACATACCTACCAACAATTACTTTAAGTGTAATGGAATAATTGCTGTAATCAAACGACATAAGGTGGCTGAGTGGATAAGAAAATAATACTCTTAACATATGCTGTTGACAAGAGACTCCCTTCAGATAGAAAGCACACACAGGCTGATGTGAAGAGATAGAAAAAGATATTTCATGAAAATGAAAACAAACAAACAAAAGAAAAAGCTGGTGTAGCGATTACTTATACAAGTCAAAACAGACTTTAAAACATAGACTATAACTGGAGAAAAGTGGAACCCAGAAATTCCACCTCAGAGCATTTATCTGAACAAACCCAAAACACTAATTGAAAAGACATATGCACCCATATATTTATTGCAGCATTATTTATAATGGCCAAGGCATGCACTCAACCTAAGAGTTAAAAAATGGATAAATGGATTGAAAAAACAACTGGTACATATACAAATAAAATATCATTGACAAAAGAGAGAGACAAGATGGGGGAGGAGGGAATGGAAACCACACTAACTGCCTCCGAGGATTAATCTGGAATTACAACTAAATTGTGGAGAAATCACCCAGAACAAAAAACTGCACAACAGCAACAGAGAAGCCATATAACCTCAGACAGACAGAAAATCATCTTCAGCACTGACTGACTGTGCCTGCACAACAGCATACAAGACATGGTGGACAGAATGACCCTAAGTAAACCAACTGGAGGGAAGGATCCACTAAAGAATGACCCAACAACAATCAAAATCCAGTTATATTCAGAGAGCCAATATAAACATAATCCCAAGAGCATCAAGTTCAGGAGACCACAGATTTTGCACAACTGAATCTCACTGGTCTCCTACCATACAAGTACAAACCACAAAATCAGGGAGTCACAACAGATCAATTTAAGAAGCAGAGGCTAACAAGAAGAGCCTCACAAAAAATGGAAAGAAAAAGAAACCTAAATGAAAGGAAAAGAGGAGTCCTCAGAAAGAATGCTAGATGAAATAGAGGCAAGTCAACTATCATACATTGAGTTTCAAACAATAATAATAAGGAAGTTCAATGAGCTCACTGAGAATTACCAAAACTAAAGGGTAGATAGCTACAGGGAAGTTAGTATAAACTATATCAACATGAAAAAGGAAATAGAAATTATCAACAAGAGCTAAGAGGAAATGAAGAATACACATTGGAGAACACAGTAGAAGGAATCCAAAGTAGGCTAGAAGAAGCAGAAGTTCCAATCAGCAAGCTGGAGTTCAAGGTAGAAAAAATTCCCAGAAAAAGCAAGAAAAGAAAAAAGACACAAAAAGAACAAAGAGGGGCTAAAGGGACTGTAGGATGACATTAAATGTAATAATATCTGTATAAGAGGGATCAGAAAGAGAAGAAGAACAGCAAGAGATAGAAAACGTGTTTGAAAAATTAATGATGGAAAACTTCCCTAATTTGATGAGAGAAAAAGTTATACAAGTACAGGAAACACAGAGGATCTCAATCAAGAGTAACCAAAGAGGCCCATTCCAACACACATCATAGTTAAAATGGCAAAATTCTAAGTCAGAGAGAATCTTAAAGGCAGCAAGGGTGAAACAGGAAGTAACATACAAGGGAGCCCTGATAAGGCTATAAGGTGAATTGTCAATGGAAACACTACAAGCCAGAAGGGAATGGCAAGAAATATTCCAAGTAATGAAAAAGCAAGGGCCTGCAAACAAGACTACTCCATCCAGCAAGGATCTCAATTAAAATGTTAGGGCAAATAAGGAGTTTCCCAGACAAAAGAAGGCAGAAAGAATGTGTATCCCCTAAACAAGTACTGCATGATACGCTAAAGTGACTTCATTAAGAAGAGAAAGAAAAAGACTGATAGAGGAATACAAGTATGAAGGGAGTAAAATGACATTAAGCACTTATCAATAATAACCTTAAATGTAAATGGATTAAATGCTGCAAACAAAAGACATAGGGTTGCTGAATGGATAAGAAAACATGACCCACACATATGTTGCCCACAACAGACCCACCGAAGAACAAAAGAGCTATACAGACTGAAAGTAAAGGGTTGGAAAAAAATATTCTAAGCAAATGGACAGGAAAAAAAAAGCCAGGGTAGCAATACTTATATCAGACAAAACAGTCTTTAAAAAAAAGGCCATGAAAACACACACAGAAGGACACTTTATAATACACAAGGGAAGAACCCATCAAGAAGACATAAACATTATAAACATATATGCACCAAACATAGGAGCACCCAAATATATAAGGAAAAGCTTGGATGACTTCAAGAAAGATATAGACAGCAACACACTTATACTAGGGGATTTTAACACTCCACTGTCAAAAAGGGATAGATCTTCCAAACAAAATATCAACAAGGATATAGAAGCATTGGACACTGTCCTAGATCAAATGGACTTAACTGATATATATAAAAACTTTCATCCCAAAGAAGCAAAATACACATTCTTTCAAATGCACATGGAACATTTTCCTTTCTTTTATTTTCTGTATCTCATTTTTTTTATTATGGTTCAATTACAGTGCACATGGAATATTTTCAAAGATAGACCACACGACAGGAAACAAAACAAGCCTCAACAAATTCAAGAAAATTGAAATCATATCAAGCATTTTCTCTGACCACAAGGGACTGAAACCAGAAACTGACCTCAAGGAAAAACTCAAAAACACTCAACTTCATGGAGATTGAATAGCATGCTATTAAACAATGAATGGGTTAAGAATGAGATCAAAGAAGAAATCAAAAAGTTTCTGGAAACAAATAAAAAAGAACACACAACAGTCTAAAACCTATGGTACACAGGGAAGGCAGTCCTAAGAGGGAAGTTCATAGCAATACAGGCCTACCTAAAAGGATAGAAACATTTCAAATAAACAACCAAACCCTATGCCTAGAAGAACTGGAGGAACAACAACAAAGACAGCCCAGAGCAAGTACAAGGAAGGAAATAACCAAGATCAGAGCAGAATTAAATGACATAGAGACTAAAAGCACAGTTCTAAGGATGAACAAATCCAGGAACTGGTTCTTTGAAAAGATAAACAAAATCAACAAGCGTTTAAGCAGGTTCATCAAGAAAAAACAAGAGAGGACCCAAATAAACACAATCAGAAATCAAAGAGGAGAGATTACAACTGAAACCACAGAAATACAAAGGATAGCAAGAAATTACTACAAAGAACTACATGCCACGAAATTTGAAAATCTAGGTGAAATGGACACATTTCAAGAAAAATATAATGTTCCAAAACTGAATGAAGAAGAAGCAGAAAACCTGAACAGACCAATAACAGCAGATGAAATTGAAGAAGGAATCAAAAATCTCCCAACACACAAAAGCCCTGGACCAGATGGTTTCACAGGAGAATTTTACAAAACATCTAAAAGCTCAGCCCTATCCATGTCAGACTATTCCAAAAAATTCCAAGAAGAGGGAAGACTCCCAAACTCTTTCTATGAAGCCAGCATAATCCTAATTCCAAAACCTAATAGACACAACAAAGAAAACTACAGGCCAATATTGCTGATGAACATAGACACTAAAATCTTCAAAAAAAAATTGGCAAATCACATCCAGCAATACATTAAAAAGATCATACATCATGATCAAGTGGGTTTTCCCACAGGGGTTCAAGGATGGCACTATACCTCAAATCAATAAATGTAATACATCTCATAAAACAAAAAGAAAGGCAAAACTCACATGATCATATCAATAGATGCAGAAAAAGCATTCTATAAGGTACAATACTCATTTATGATAAAAGCATTCAGCCAAGTGGGAGTATAGACAGCATACTTGAACATAATACAGGCCGTATATGAGAAACCTACAGCCAACATCATACTCAATGGGAAAACACTAAAAGCTGTCCCACTAAGATCAGGAAGAAGATAAGGATGTCCTCTTTCACCACTTCTACTCAACATAGTATTGGAAGTCCTAGCCACAGCAATGAGACAAGAAAGAGAAATATAAGGCATCCAAATTAGAAAGGAGGAAGCAAAGCTGTCATTGTTTGAAGATGACATGATTGTGTACATAGAAAATCCTATAGACTCCACCAAAAACTATACAATGTAATAAGTGAATTTGACAAAACAGTGGGATACAAAGTCAACATTCAGAAATATAAGGCATTTTGTATACTAACAATGAAATATCAAAACATCAATCAGGAAAAAAATCCCCTTTGAGATAGCAACAAGAAAAATAATGTACCTAGGAATAAACCTAACCTAGGAGGCAAAATACTTATACTCAGAAAACTACACAACACTGAAGAAAGAAATTAAGGAAGACACAAATAAATGGAAGTATATCCCGTGTTCATGGGTTGGAAAAATGAACATCATCAAAATGTCCATACTACCCAAAGCAATTTATAGATTGAACACAATCCCTATTAAAATACCAATGACATATTTCACAGATATAGAATAAACATTTCAAAAATTTATCTGGAACCATAAATGACCCCCATAACTTACCAATTCTGAGAAAGAAGAACACAGTAGGAGTGATCACAATACCTGATGTCAAACTATATTACAAGGATACAGTAATAAAAACAGTTTGTTACGGGCATAAGAACAGACATATAGATCAATGGAACAGAATAGGGAGCCCAGAAATAAATCCAAGTCTCTATGGTCAATGAAGACTTGACAAAAGGGGAATAAATATTAACTGGGTAAAAATAGCAACTTCAACATATGGTGTTGGGACATCTGGACAGCTACATGCAAAAAAAAATGTAACTCGACCACCAACTTACACCATACACAAAAATAAACTCAAGATGAAAAGAAGACTTAAATAGGTTGTGATACCATAAAAGTCTTAGAGGAGAACACAGGCAGGAAAACCTTAGATCTTCCACGCAGCAATATTTTGGGGCCTTTGCTGACCAGCCTCTGGACTCAAAGCTGGTGGAAGCTGGCCTTAATATACAGGTTGGCCCCTCCCACAAGTACCCTGGCCCAATAGAAGTAGCCACAAACTGTGGATCACTTGATAGCTCCACACAGGTACCACAAAGCTGGTTACAGGCAGCGTCTCACATTTGACCTGTACTGGAATCCCTTACAAAATTCCCCAGAACCAACATACCCAGTGTCAGGCTTCAGACCACATCAGAGCACAATCCAATTACATCCAAAAGTAAATGCTGACAGGTAGCATACATGGCTGGGGCCAATTCTGTTTTGTGGAGTCAGTTGCCAACAGCAGCTCGAACACTACTGTTGGGGTCAATCTTCATAGTCAGCCAGCCTGATGGTCAACTCCACTCACAGATGAGCCAAGAGCAATCAAGACTCAAATATAACAGGAGGTCTCACATAACACATACAGGGAATATTCCTGGAGCACCCAGCTCAAGTGATCAGGCAGATTATACCACTGAGGCCCAAATGACACCTATTATATAAAGTCACCATACCAAGTTTGGGAGTCATAGAACATCTAACTAAGAAACAAATACAGTGAGGCAGCCAAAAGGGAGAGCAAAGAAACATGTCCCAAATGAAAGAAAAAGAGAAATCCCCAGAAAGAGAACCAAATGTAAAGGAGGCCATCGAGCTACCAGATACAGAGTTCAAAAGAAAGGTTGTAAGGAAACTCAAGGAACTTAGATTAGGAATAGACAGACTCAGTGAGAACTTAAACAAAGGGACAGTAAGCATGAAAAAAGGGCATGGAGACCATAAAAAGTCAGAAATGAAGAATGTAATATCTGAAATGGAGAATATATTAGAAGAAATCAATAGCAGGTTACATGAAGCAGAGGATTCAATCAGCAATTTTGGGGACAACATAGCAGAAAAAATCAAAGTAGAGCTGAAAAAAAGGAATTAAAAAAATTAGGAAAATCTAAGGGACCTATGGGACAACAAGTGTAACATCCACATCACAGGGAAAACAGAAGGAAAAAAGAGTGAACAAGGGATTGAGAACCTGTCTGAAGAGAAAGTGACAAAAACTTCCCTAACCTGGAGAAGGAAACAGACATACAAGTCAGAGAAGTACAGAGTCCCAAACAAGACAGACCCAAAGAGGCTGACACGAAGACACACCATAATTAAAATATCAAAAAGTTAAAGACAAAGAGAAACTCTTAAAAGCAGCAAAAATAGCCAAAACAAACAAACAACACAAAACAAAAAAACCCAACCCTGACAGTTAGTTATGAGGGTGCTCCCATAAGAATTTCAGCTGATTTCCCAACAGAAACTTTGCAGGCCAGAAGGATTTGGAATGATGAAGTATTTGAAGTAATCAAAAGGAAGGACCTACAATCAAGACTACTCTCCTAAGCAAATGATCATTTAGAATTGAGGACAGATAAAGAGCTTCCCAGACAAGAAAATGCTAAAGGAGTCCATCAACAGCTTATCACTATTACAAGAAATGTTAAAGAGTCTTCTATAAGTAGAAAGCCTCAGCTGGGAAGCTCCGTTGGTTAGAGCATAGTTCCAGTACTCCAAGGTTGTGGTTTTGATCCCTGATCAGGGCACATACAAGCAGCAACCCAGGAATGCATAAATAAGTGGGACAACAGCAAACCTCTCTCTTTTTCTCTTCTCTCTTTCTCTCTCTTCTCTCTCTCTCTCTCCCCCCGCCCCCACCTTGTGAATCAAAAGGTCACTTGTTCGATTCCCAGTCTAGGGAACATGCCTGGGTTGTGGGCCAGGTCACCAGTGGTGGGTGTGCGAGAGGCAACCACACATTGATGTTTCTCTCCCTCTCCTTCTCTCTCCCTTCACCTCTCTAAAAAAATAAAATAAAATCTTTAAAAAAATAAATAAAATCAATGAATAACCAATAAATAGAAATAGAGAAAAAAGAAAATTATGAAATTTTAAAATGCCAAAAAATAAATGTCTATCAATAATCATTTTACATGTAAGTGAATTAAATCCTCCAATCAAAAGATATAGGGTGAAAAAGAAGAACAAGGTTGGAGGAATCATGCTACCTGATATCAAACTACACAATAAGGCCATTGTAATCAAATCAGCATGGTACTGGCATAAAAACAGATACATAGATCAATGGAACAGAATAGAGAGCCCAGAAATAAACCCACACCTTTACAGTCAATTAATATTAATATTTTATAGAGGAAGGAAGCACATACAATGGGCTAAAGATAGTGGATTCAGTAAATAGTACTGGGGAAATTGGATATACGTGATAAAATGAAACCAGACCACCTTCTTATACCACAGACAAGGATGAATTCAAAATGGATTGAAGACTTAAATATTATACCTAAAACCATAAAAAATCCTAAAAGAAAACATAGGCAGTAAAAACTTTGACATTGCTTATAGCTATGAACAATATTTTATCTTGCTATGAGCAAAATGAAAGAAAAGAAAAAATAAGCAAATGGGACAATATTAAACTAAAACATTTTTGCATTGCAAAAGAGACCATCAACAAAGACAACCCATAGAATGGGAGAACATATTTGCCAATACAATTGATCAGGTGTAATATACAAAATTTATGAAGAGCTTACAAAACTCAACACCAAAAAAAAAATCCAATTAAAAAATGGGCAAATGACCTGAAGAGACACTTCTCCAAAGAGGACATATACATAGCCAATACACCTATGAAAAGATGCTCAATGTCACTAATCATCAGAGGAATGAAAATTAAAACCACAAAAAGATATCACCTCATACCTGTCAGAATGGCTATCATCAATAAATCACAAACAACAAGTACTAGTGAGGATGTGGAAAAAAGGGAACCCTTTTGCACTGTTGGTGGGACTGCACTGTGGATAGCACTATGGAGATACCTCAAAAAAATAAAAATAGATCTGCATTTTGAGCCAGTGGTCCCACTTCTGGGAATATATCCAAAGAAACCCCAAATGCTAATTCAAAAGAATATAAGCATCCCTATGTTCATTGCAGCATTATTTACAATTGCCAAGATATGGAAGTAGCCTCAGTGTCCATCAGCATATGAGCGGATAAAACAATTATGGAACATTTACACAATGGAATGCTACTCAGCCATAAAAAAGAAGAATATTTTATCTTTGTGACACCATGGTTGGACCTGGAGAACATTATGTTAAGTGAAATAAGCCAGTCAAAGAAAAACAAATATCATATGATTTCACTTATACGTGGAACCTAATGAACAAACTGAACTAACAAGCAGAATAGAGAGAGACTCATAGATAGAGGGTAGGATGACAGCTTTTGGAGTGGAAGTTATGAAGTGGAGGGATTGAGTAAAATGGAAAAAGGACTCATGGACATGGACAACAGTGTGGTGATTGAAGGGAGTGGGGAGGTGTAAGGAGGTTAAGTGGTAATGGAATAAATACAATAAAATTTTTTTAAAGACATAGGGTGGCTAAATGGATAGCAAAAAAAGACCCATATATATGCTGCCTACAAAAGACCCAATTCAAGATGTAAGACACACACAGACTGAAGGTAAAGGAATGAGTAAAGACAGTTCATGCAAGTGGAAATAAAAAAAACAAAACAGTGTAGCAGTATTTATATCAGACAAAATAGACTTTAAAACAAAGGCTGTAACAAAACAAAAAAGGTAATTACATAATGATGAAGAAAGCATTCCATCAAGAGGACATAATCATTGTAAACATTTATTCATCTCACATAGGAGCCCCTAAATACATAAAGCAAATATTGATGGTCAAAAAAGGAGAGATAGACAGTAATATAATTATAGTAGGGGATGTATCTCTCACATATTGCTGTTTCTCTCCCTCACTTTCTCCCTCCCTTCCCCTCTCTCTAAAGGAAATAAAATATTTTTTGTGAGAGAGAAATATCATATGATCTCTATAAGTGGAACCTATCAACAAAACAAACAGACAAGCAAAATACAACCAGAGACATTGAAATAAAGAAAAACTAACAGGAACCAGAGAGGAGGGGGGAGAGGGATAATAGGGGAAGGGAAATCAAGGAACATGTATAAAGGACACATGGACAAAGCTAAAAGGGGTAGGTTTGAGGGTGGGAGGCATGGATGGGGGGGTGTGGGGAGGTGAAAATGGAGACAGCTGTACTTGAACAAAAATAAAAATAAATTAAAAAATAAAAGTAAATAAAATCTTAAAAAACACAATATAACCATTCACCTAAAGAAACTAGAAAAAGAACAACGTCCAAAATGAATAGGAGGAAGGAAATAATAAAGATCAGAGCAGAAATAAATAAAATAGAATTTTAAAAAACAATACAAAAGATCAATGAAAGAGAAGAAACAACTAACACCACAGAAATATAAAAGATTATAAAACAATACTATAAACAATTATATGCCAACAAATTGGAAAATCTAAAAGAAATGGGTAAATTCCTAGAAGCACAGAAGCTCCTAAGACTGACTTGAGAGAAAAAAGAAAATCAAAACAGACAAATTACATCCAATTACATCAAGCCAGTAATTAAAAACCTCGCAACAAATAAAAAGTCCTAGAGCAGGTGGCTTCACAGGTAAATTTTAACCAAACTAACTCAAAGAACTAACACCTAACCTTCTCAAACTATTTCAAAAACACAAGATTAGGGAAGACTCCCAAGATCATTGTATGAGGCCAACATTATCCTGATTCTAATACCAAATAAGGCCACTATAAAGAAAAAATATATAGGACAATAGCTCTGGTGAAAGTATTGAATAGGTGTAAAAATTCTCAATAAAATATTAGCAAACCAAATTTGCCAATACATGAAAAGTGATATACCATGATCAAGTGGGATTTATTCCTGGGATGCAAGTTTGGTACAATATCTGCAAGTCAATTAATGTAATTAACCACATAAACAAAATGAAGGATAAAAATCATATGATCATAACAATAGATGCACAAAAAGCATTTGACAAAATGTAGCACCTATTTATGATAAAAACTCTGAACAAAGTAGGAATAGAGAGAATGATCCTTAATATAATAAAAGCTG
Organism: Desmodus rotundus; assembly: GCF_022682495.2. Lineage (NCBI taxonomy): Eukaryota > Metazoa > Chordata > Mammalia > Chiroptera > Phyllostomidae > Desmodus > Desmodus rotundus. The sequence continues at coordinate 68,701,258 of NC_071390.1, read as the reverse complement.
TATATGAAAAACACACAGCCAACATCATACTCAAGCATGAAAAAAAAATAAAAGTGTTTCCCTTAAAAGCAGGAATAAAACAGGGATATCTACCCTCTCCACTCTTATTCAACATAGTACTAGAAGTCCTAGCCACAGCAATCAGGTAAGAAGAAATAAAAGGTATCCAAATTACAAAGAGAGAGGTAAAGCTGTTATTATTTGCAGATGACATGATACTGTAATTAAGAACCCTAAAGATTCTTTTAAAAAGTACCTAAACTAATAAATAAGTTCAGTAAAGTAGCAGGGTACGAAATAAATATTCAGAAATATTTATTTTGCTCCTGTAAACCCCTCTCCCCATGCACACAGTACACGCGAATAAACTCAAAATGGATTAAAGACTTAAATGTAAGACCTGAAACCATAAAACTCCTAGAAGAAAACATAGGCAGTAAAGTCTCTGAGATTTCTCATAGCCATATTTTTTCTGACATATCTCATCAGGCAAGGGAAACAAATGGGACTACATTAACTAAAAAGTTTTTGCACACGAAGGGAAACCATCAAAAAAACAAAAAGACAACCTATGGAATGGGAAACGATATTCACCAATGACAAATACAATGAGGTGTTAATATACAAAATTTATAAGTAACCAAGAAAAATCAACACTAGAAAACCAGACAACCCAATGAAAAAATTGGGCAGAAGACCTGAATAGACACTTCTCCAAAGAGGACATACAGATGGCCAATAGGTGTGAAATGTTGCTCAGCGTCACTGGTCATCAGAGAAATGCAAATTACAACCAAAGTGAGATACCATCACACCTATCAGAATAAATTATTGATAAATCAACAAACACCAAGTGTTGACGAGGATGTGGAGAAAAGGGAACCCAAGTGCATTCTTGGTGGGAGTGCAGACTGGTGCCTCCACTATACAAAACAGTGTGGAGGTTCCTCCAAAAATTAAAAATGAAATTACCTTATGGCCCAGTGGTTCCAGTTCTGGGTATAAATCCAAAGAAACCTGATACACTAATTCAAAAGAATATATGCATCCCTATATTACTGTAAATAATATAGCTATTATTTACAATAGCTAAGATATGAGCAACCCAAGTGTCCATCAATAGACAGAAGGTAAAAAAGCTATGGTACACATACACAATGGAATACCACTCAGCCATAAAAAAAGAATGAAATCTGGGGAACCAAGATGGCGGCGTAGGTAGACACACTGCGCCTCCTCGCACAACCAGAACTGACAGAGAATCGAACAGCAAGGGGGACCAACACCAAGGAAACAGAAAATAATCATTCATCCAGACTGGTAGGAGGGGCGGAGACGGCACTGGGGTGGAGAGGACTCGCGTGGCTGTGGCAGGACTGAGACTGGCGGAGTGTGGGACAAATGGCGCAGGCAGTCCGAGCACTAGCAGACCCTGCGGTCCCACATTTGCACAGATAAACCCAGAGGGCCGGACCCAGAGTGGCAGAGAGTGGGGCAGGCAGAGTGGCGGATAGCACCCTGCGGCACATTCGCCCACAGATAAACCGGACGAACGGCGGGCAGAGAAGCAGACCTCTGCGCAACCCAGGGCTCCAGCTCGGGGAAAATAAAGCCTCAAACCTCTGATTGAAAGCGCCCCTGGGGGTTGGGGCGGCAGGAGAGACTCCCAGCCTCACAGGAGAGGTTGTTGGAGAGACCCACAGGGGCCTAGAGTGTGCACAGGCCCACTTACTCAGGAACCAGCACCAGAGGGGCCCAGTTTGATTGTGGGTAGCGGAGTGAAAGACTGAAATCCGGAGGAGAGTGAAGCGGGCGCCATTGCTCCCTCTCGGCCCCGCCCCCACGTACAGCATCACAGCGCAGCGACCAGCATTACCCCGACCCGGTGAACACCTAAGGCTCCGCCCCTTAAAGTAACAGACACGCCAAGACAAATAAACAAAAAAAATGGCCCAAATGACAGAACACTTCAAAGCTCCAGAAAAAATACAACTAAGCGACGAACAGATAGCCAACCTATCGGATGCACAGTTCAAAGCACTGGTTATCAATATGCTCACAGACTTGGTTGAATCTATTCGAAAAACAGATGAAAAAATGAAGCCTATGCTAAGAGAAACAAAGGAAAATGTACAGGGAACCAATAGTGATAAGAAGGAAACTGGGACTCAAATCAATGGTATGGACCAGAAGGAAGAAACAAACATCCAACCAGAAAAGAATGAAGAAACAAGAACTTGGAAAAATGAGGAGAGGCTTAGGAACCTCCAGGACACCTTGAAACGTTCCAACATCCGAATTATAGGGGTGCCAGAAGGAGAAGAAGAAGAACAAAAAATTGAAAACTTATTTGAACAAATAATGAAGGAGAACTTCCCTAATCTGGCAAAGGAAATAGACTTCCGGGAAGTCCAGGAAGCTCAGAGAGTCCCAAAGAAGCTGGACCCAAGGAGGAACACAACAAGACACATCATAATTACATTACCCAAGATTAAACGCAAGGACCTACGTCCAAGATTACTGTATCCAGCAAAGCTATCATTTAGAATGGAAGGGAGGATAAAGTGCTTCTCAGATAAGGTCAAGTTGAAGAGGCTCATCATCACCAAGCCCTTATTATATGAAATGTTAAAGGGAGTTACCTAAGAAAAAGATCAAAAATAGGAACAGTAAAAATGACAGCAAACTCACAGTTATTAACGACCACACATAAAACAAAAACGAGAGCAAACTAGGCAAACAACTAGAACATGAGGGTTGTCAATAAGGGAGTGGGAGGGGGAGAGGGGGGTAAAGGTACAGAGAATAAGTAGCATAGATGATAGGTGGAAAATAGACAGGGGGAGGGTAAAAATAGTGTAGGAAATGTAGAAGCCAAAGAACTTATAAGTATGACCCATGGACATGAACTATGGGGGGGGAATGTGGGAGGGAGGTGGGTGGGCAGGATGGAGTGGAGTGGGGGGGGAAATGGGACAACTGTAATAGCATAATCAATAAATATATTTAAAAAAAAAAAAAAAAAAAAGAATGAAATCTTACCTTTTGCAACACCATGGGTGGACCTAGAAGTTACTATGCTAAGTGAAAAAAGTCAGACAGAGAAAGACAGGTACATTATGATTTCACTTATAAAGGAATCTAAAGAACAAAATAAATTAACAAACAAAATAGAAATAGACTCACAGATAAAGAGAACAGAGTAATGGTTGCAAGAGGGGAGGGTTGAATGGGTGTTGGGTAAAAAGGTAAAGGGGTCAAGTAGTACAAATTGGTAGTTTCATAATTGTCGCAGTGATGTAAATTACAGCATAGAGAATATAGCCAATAATATTGTAATAACTATATATGGTACCAGGTGGGTACTTGAAATATTGGAAGGACCAATTTGTGAAGTATGATTTTTTAACCACTATGCTGTATACCTGAAACTAATATAGCATAATATTGAATGTAAACTATAATTGAAAAGAAAAATTAAAAACATAAGTTAAATGTGCAAATTGATAGTTACAAAATAATCATGGGTTGTAGAGAATAGAATAGGGAATATACTGAATAATATTGTCATAACTATGTATGCTGTAAGATGTGTAATAGATTTACTGGGGTGGTCACTTTGTAAGTTATATAAAAGTCTAATAACTATGTTGCATACCAGAAAGTAATATAATACTATGTCTATTGTAATTTAAAAATAAAAATTATTGAACAAGCACATGCAAAAAAATGAAACTGGACCACCAACTTACACCATACACCAAAATAAACTTAAGATGGATAAATTACTTAAATATAAATTGTGACACCATAAAAGTCCTAGAGGAGAACATAGGCAGGACAATTTCAGATATTCCATGCAGCAGTATTTTCTTCGATGTGTCCCCTAGAGCAAGGGATATAAAGGAAAGAATAAACAAATGGTACTACATCAAATTAAAAACTTCTGCATGGCTAAAGAAAACATCAGCAAAATGAAAAGGGAACCAACCATATGGGAAAACATATTTGGCAATGAGACCTCAGACAAGGGCTTGATCTCTAAAATATATAAAGAACTGACACAACTCCACACCAGGAAGATACACAATCCAATTAAAAAATGGGCAAAGGACCTGAACAGGCACTTTTCCAAGGAGGACATACAGAGGGCCTGAAGACATATGAAAGGATGCTCAGCATCACTAGCCATCAGAGAGATGCAAACTAAAACCACAAGAGATACCACTTCACACCGGCGATAATGGCCATCATTAACAAATCAACAAACAAGTACTGGTGAGGTGGTGGAGTAAAGGGAACTCTAGTACACTGTTGGTGGGAATGCAGACTGGTGCTGCCACTGTGGAAAACAGCATGGAATTTCCTCAAAAAATTAAAAATGGAACTACCTTTTGATCCAGTGATTCCACTGCTGGGACTATACCCTGAGAATCCTGAAACATCAATTTAAAAGAACCTATGCACCTCAATGTTCATAGCAGCACAATTCACAGTAGCCAAGTGCTGGAAGCAGCCTAGGTGCCCATCAGTAAATGAGTGGATCAAAACACTGTGGTACATTTACACAATGGAATACTATGCAGCAGAAAGAAAGAGGGAGCTCCTACCCTTCACAGCAGCATGGATGAAACTGAAGAGCATTATGTTAAGTGAAATAAGCCAGGCAGTGAAAGACAAATACCATATGATCCCACCAATAAGTGGAACCTAATCAACAAAACAAACCAATGAGCAAAACAGAACCAGAGACATGGAAATTAAGGACAAACTGACAGTGACCAGAGGGGTAGGGGCAGTGGGATAACAGGGGAAAAAAAGGGGAAGATGTACAAAGGACCCACGGACAAGGACAATGGGGTGGGGATTGCCTTTGTGAGCAGGGGTTGAATAGGGCAGGGGAGAGCAATGAAGGGAAAAATGGGGACAACTGTAACTGAACAACATTAGAAAACATTAAAAAGAAAAAGAAAACAGTATAGCAGTTCCTTTAAAAAATAAATATTGAATTACCCTCAGATCTAGCAATTCCAATTTTGTGTATGTGCTCAAAAGAATTGAAAGCAGGGTCTCAAAAGGATATTGGTATATCCATAATCATAGCAGTAGTTCAAATATGAAAACAACACAAGTTTCTACCCAAAGATGCATAGATAAGCAAAATATTTTATATACATACAGTGGAATATTATTCAGCCTTAAAAAGTATGGAGATGCTGATACATGCTACAATACACATGGACCTTAACATTATGCTAAGTAATGTAAGCCAAACACAAATGACAAATACTGTATGGTTTTAGCTATATGAGGTAGTTAGAGTAGTTAAACTCATAGAAATGGAAAGTAGCATGGTGGTTTCCAGGAGTTGGGGGGAGGAGTAAATGAAGACACAGTGTTTAATAAGTACAATGTTTCAGTTTTTAAAGATAAAAAGAGTTCTTGAGGTGAATGGTGGTAATGATTGGTCAACAATGTCAATGTAGTACTGAAGACACTGAATTATATACTTAAAATGATTAAAACAGTAAATTTTGTCGTGTGTAATTTAGTACAATAAAAAAATTGTTAAAAAAGTGAATACAGAGGGGGAAGATGGCGGCGAGATAGGTGGGAGCAGAGTCCACTTCCCCTAAGCACCAGTAAAACACCTAGCTGATCTGAGGAACAGAGCCAATAGCCAACGGTATTCCAGCATATATGAAGATCAGAGACCAAAGATAGAGGACATTGAAAGATCTGACGGTAAGAAGAGTGCTTAAGAACAATAAGGTCCCTGGGACCAGCGCAGGGACCAGGGCAACTGAAGCCCAGGCCTGGGTGCAGGGTCTCCTGCAGGACTCTTGGGAGAGAGCCAGGCTGGGCTGTATGAGCAGCCAGGTGCTTGTTTGGACCAGGGGGGCTTGAATAGGAAGAATTTCTCAAAAAGTACAAGAGAAAATAGAGGAACTGAGGGGCTAGTTAGAGAACTCTCGGCAGCAGCCTGGGCCTCTGGCTCCCCTCCTCCCTCAGCCCCGGGACGGTGAACTCGGGATAAGCAGCCCCAGCTCTCACATGAAGCCCTGTTGCCCACACCCAGATTAGCGGACTGGGGGCCTATACCTGACACCTCCGGTGGGTAGCACCAGGACCAGAGGCTAGCTGCCCCACGCACAGGCCGAAAGTGGCAGATCAGCTGGCCACGTGACCCAGGCCCAAAGAGGCGTACCAGCCGATCAACAGCCTGGCTGCCTGCTAGCAACCACACCTAAAAGCACCGGTTCTGAACAACTCCTACCTAGCCCTTGCACACAGAGCCCTGCAGGGCCTACTGGCTCTCTAGGACTAAGGCAGAAGACCCAGCAGAGGGGAGCTGCAGGGCTGGGGGAGACTGCATTCCCCCAAAAGACTCGACCCAGTAGGGGGCTGAACTACCCCATAGCAGCACCGAGAGCCCCTAGCATCTAAGACAGCAAAGATCAAGAAGGGGGAGTGTGAGTTGCCCCCAATTGGTGCAACTCAAGGACAGCACAACTGTTGTCCTAAAGGCCTAGTGGGGAGCAGAAGGACCCTGAGGAACTGGATTGGAGGCTGAACAACAGTGAAGAGTGTGGCTCAGGAAGGAAGGAAAGTGAAACCAATCCTTCCAAATACCCCCTCCCATTTCACAGACAGGAAGACCAGCAGAACTAACCTGACCTGTTTAAAGCCAGCAGAAGACTTTTTTTTTTCTTTCCTCCTTTCCCCCTGAATTCCTTCTTCCTTTCTGTCCTTCATTCTTTTTATTCCTTCTTCCTTCCATCCTTTACCTTTTTTATTCCTTCTTCCTGCCTTCTTTTATTTATTGTTTTGTTTTAATTTTTGTTAAAATTCCTTCTTATCTTGCCTCTGATCTTTCTTTATCCCTTCTGCCTTCCTTCCTTTCCTTTTCTATTCCTTTTCCTTCCTTCCCTTCTCCGTTTTGTTTTCCCCTTTCTCTTTTTCCCACAGGTGAGACAATAAAACCTGCAGTGCTGAAAAGACCAGAGTTAGACCATGTTAGACCCATAAACATCAGCTCAAGACCAGTGAGCACAGGAGATTAAGGAGACAGCACCACTGAATCCCATCGGCATTCTACCATAGAAGTTCATACCATAAACCCAGGGAGTCAGAATAGAGCAATTTAAGAAGCACAGGCTAACAAGAAGAGTCTCAAAAACAATGGGAAGACAAAGAAACAACCAGCAAATGAAAGGAAAGGAGGAAACGTCAGAAATAATGCTAACTGAAAAAGAGGCAACTCAACTATCAGATACTGAGTTCAAAGCAATGGTTATCAGGAAGCTCAAAGACCTCACAGAGAACTACCAGAAGCTACAGGGAAACTACAATGAACTCACTGCAAACTATATTAACATGAAAAAGGAAATAGAAACTATCAAAAGGGCCAAGAGGAAATGAAGAAGACAATTTCTGAATTGAAGAACACAGTAGAAGGAATGAAAAGCAGGCTTGATGAACCAGAGGATCAGATCAGCGAGCTAGAGGATAAAGTAGAAAAAAACACCCAGAAAGAGCAAGAAAAGGAAAAGAGGCTCAGAAAGAATGAAGAGGCAATAAGGGAAATGCAGGACAACATGAAACGTAACAATATCCGTATAATAGGAATACCAGGAGGAGAAGAAGAAGAGGAAGGGATAGAAAACCTGTTTGAAAAAGTAATGATGGACAATTTCCCTAATCTGAGGAGAGAAAAAGTCACACAAATCCAGGAAACACAGAGAGTCCCAACAAGAGGAACCCAAACAGGCCCATTGCAAGACACATCACAATTAATATGGCAAAATTCCAAGACAAAGAGAGGATCTTAAAGGCAGCAAGGGAGAAAGAAACAGGAAGTAACATACAAGGGAGCCCCAATAAGGTTAGCAACTGACTTCTCAATGGAAACACTCCAAGCCAGAAAAGAATGGCAAAAAGTATTCCAAGTAATGAGAACCAGAGGCCTGCAACCAAGACTACTTCACCCAGCAAGGCTCTCAATCAAGATAGAAGGCCAAATAAAGAGTTTCTCAGACAAAAGAAGTCCAAAAGAATACACTTCCAGCAAACCAGCTCTGCAAGAGATGCTAAAGGGACTGCTTTAGGAAAGGAAGGAAAAGAGAAAGACAGAGGAACACAGGTAGGCAAAAATGGCAATGAATAACTACCTATCGATAATAACCTTAAATGTAAATGGATTAAATGCTCCAATCAAAAGACATAGAATAGCTGAATGGATAAGAAAACATGACCCACACATATGCTGCCTACAAGAGACCCATCGCAGGACAAAAGACCTACACAGACTGAAAGTGAAAGGCTGGAAACAAATTTTCCAAGCAAACAGACAGGAAAAAAAAGCAGGGGTAGCAATACTCATATCAGACAAAATAGACTTCCAAAGACGGGCCATAAAGAGAGACCCAGAAGGTCACTGCATCATACTCAAAGGAAGAATCCACCAAGAAGACATAAACACTGTAAATACATATGCACCCGACATAGGAGCACCCAAATACATAAAGAAAATCTTGGAGGATTTCAAGAAAGATATTGACAGCAACACAATTATAGTAGGGGACTTTAACACCCCACTATCAAAAATGGACAGGTCTTCCAAACAAAATATCAACAAGGATATTGTGTCACTTCACAATACCCTAGAGGAAATGGACTTAACTGATATATATAGAGCTTTTCACCCCAAAAAAGCAAAATACACATTCTTTTCAAGTGTACATGGAACTTTTTCAAAGATAGACCACATGATAGGACACAAAGCAAGCCTCAACAAATTCAAGAAAATTGAAATCATACCAAGCATTTTCTCTGACCACAAGGGACAGAAACTTGAAACCAACCCCAAAGGACAAAACCCCAAACACTCAAAATCATGGAGACTGAATAGCATGCTAGTAAACAATGAATGGTTCAAGAATGAGATTAGGGAAGAAATCAAAAACTTTCTGGAAACTAATGAAAATGAACTCACAACAACCCAAAACGTATGGGACACAGCAAAGGCAGTCCTGAGTGGGAAGTTCATAGCAATATAGGCCTATCTTAAAAAGATAGAAACATTTCAAACAAACAACCTAACACTATGCCTACAATAACTCGGGGAACAACAACAAAGACAGCCCAGAGCAAGCAGAAGGAAGGAAATAACCAAGATCAGAGCAGAGTTAAATGACATAGAGACTAAAAGCACAATTCTAAGGATCAAGGCTCCTTAAAGAACCAATCCAGGAGCTGGTTCTTTGAAAAGACAGACAAAATCGACGAGCCTTTAAGTAGGCTCATCAAGAAAAAAAGATAGAGGATCCAAATAAACACAAGTAGAAATGAAAGAGGAGAGATTACAACTGATACTACAGAAATACAAAGGATTGTAAGAAATTACTACAAAGAACTGCATGCCAAGAAATTTGAAAACCTAGGTGAAACGGACACATTTCAAGAAAAATATAATCTTCCAAAACTGAATGAAGAAGAAGCAGAGAACCTGAACAGTCCAATAACAGCAGAGGAAATTGAAGAAGTCATCAAAAAACTGCCAACACACAAAAGCCCTGGACCAGATGGTTTCACAGGAGAATTCTACAAAGCATTTAAGGAAGAGCTAACACCTATCCTTCACAGACTATTCGAAAAAATCCAAACTGATAGAAGACTCCCAAACTCTTTTTATGAAGCCAACATCATCCTAATCCCAAAACCAGATAAAGACACAACAAAGAAAGAAAACTTCAGGCGAATATTGCTGATGAACATAGACGCTAAAATTCTCAACAAAATATTGGCAAACCGCATCCAGCAATACATTAAAAAGATCATCCACCATGACCAAGTGGGATTCATCCCAGGGATGCAAGGATGGTACAAAATTTGGAAATCAATAAACATAATACATCACATCAACAACAGCAAAGACAAAAATCACATGATCATAACAATAGATGCAGAAAGAGCATTTGATAAGATACAGCACCCATTTCTGATAACAACACTCAGCAAAGTGGGAATAGAGGGAGCATTCCTCAACATAATAAAGGCCATATATGAGAGACCTACAGCCAAAATCATACTCAATGGACAAAAACTTAGAGCTTTCCCACTAAGATCAGGAAGAAGACAAGGATGCCCTCTCTCACCACTCCTATTCAACATAGTATTGGAAGTCCTACCCACAGCAATCAGACAAGAAAAAGCAATAAAAGGCATCCAAATTGGAAAGGAGGAAATGAAACTGTCACTGTTTGCAGATGACATGATAGTGTACATGGAAAATCCTATAGACTCCACCAAAAAACTACTGGACCTAATAAATGATTTTGGCAAAACAGCTGGATACAAAGTCCATATTCAGAAATCAAAGGCATTCCTGTACACCAACAATGAAACTGCAGAAACAGAAATCAGGAAAAAAAAAATCCCATTTGATATAGCAACAAAAAAAATAATGTACCTAGGAATAAACCTAACCAAGGAGGTAAAAGACCTATACTCAGAAAACTACACAACACTGAAGAAAGAAATTAAGGAAGACACAAACAAATGGAAGCATGTACCGTGCTCATGGATCGGAATAATTAACGTCATCAAAATGGCCATACTACCCAAAGCAATTTATAGATTCAATGCATTCCCTATTAGAGTACCCATGACATATTTCAGAGATATAGAACAGACATTTCAGAAATTTATATGGAACAATAAATGACCCCAAATAGCTGCAGCAATTTTGAGAAAGAAGAACAAAGCAGGAGGGATCACAATACCTGATATCAAACTGTATTACAAGGCCACTCTCATGAAAACAGTCTGGTACTGGCATAAAAACAGGCACATAGACCAATGGAACAGAGCAGAGAGCCCAGAAATAAACTCAAGCCTTTACAGTCAATTAATATTTGACAAAGGAGGCAGGAGCATAAAATGGAGCAAAAATAGCCTCTTCAACAGATGATGTTGGGAGATCTGGACAGCTACGTGGAAAAAAATGAAATTCGATCACCAACTTATGCCATACACAAAAATAAACTCAATATGGGTAAAAGACTTAAATATAAGTTGTAACACCATAAAAGTCCTAGAGTAAACATTGGCAGGAAAATCTCAGACATTCCACGCTGCAACATCCTCACAGACATGTCCCCTAAAGCAAGGGACATAAATGAAACAATAAACAAATGGGACATCATCAAAATAAAAAGCTTCTGCATGGCTAAAGAAAACAGCACCAAATTACAAAGAGAACCAACAGTATTGGAAAACATATTTGCCAATGATACCTCAGACAAGCACCTGATCTCTAATACATAAAGAACTCACACGACTGCACTCCAGGAAGACAAACAACCCAATTAAAAAATGTGCAAAGGACTTGAACAGACACTTCTCCAAGGAAGACATACAGAGGACTCAGAGACCTCTGTATGTCTATATGAATAGATGCTCAGCATCACTAGCCATCAGAGAGATGCAAATTAAAACCACAATGAGGTAGCATCTCACACCAGTCAGAGTGGCCAACATAAACAAATCCACAAGCAAATGTTGGAGAGGATGCGGAGAAATGGGAACCCTAGTGTACTGTTGGTGGGAATGGAGACTGGTGAGGCCACTGTGGAAAACAGTATGGAATTTCCCCAGAAAACTAAACATGGAACTGCCCTTTGACCCACCAATTCCGCTGCAGGGATTATACCCTAAGAACCCTGAAACACCAATCCAAAAGGACCTATGCACCCCAATGTTCATAGCAGCACAATTTAGAATAGCCAAGTACTGGAAGCAGCCTAAGTGCCCATCAGCAAATGAGTGGATCCAAAAACTATGGTATATTTACACAGTGGAATTCTATGAAGCAGAGAGAAAGGAGGAGCTTATACCCTTTGCAACAGCATGTATGAACTGGAGAGCATTATGCTAAGTGAAATAAGCCAGATGGTGAGGGACAAATACCATATGATTTCACCTTTAACTGGAACATAATAAATAGAAGAAAAAATGAAACAAAATATAACCAGAGACTTTGAAGTTAAGAACAATCTAACAATGGGCAGGGGGGGTGGGGTGGAGACAGTGGGAAGAGGGGATTACAGGAACTACTATAAAGGACACATGGACAAAATCAAGGGGGAGGGTTGAGGTGTGGGAGGGTCGGTGGTTCAGCTGGGGTGGGGTTGAGGGATGAGGAGAAAAGGCACACCACTGTAATTGAATAACAATAAAAAAAAAGATCCATTCAAAGCGCAAAAAAAAAATTAAAAATACAAATTAAAAAAAGAAGAAAAAATGTGAATACATTAATAATTTAGAAACTTGGGCTCTATATAGTAGTGGAAAAGAAACCCTAAGTATCTCTTTAAAGACATAAAACTCATATAACATAATATATACTCATATAACATAATAAAACTCATATAACATAAAATCATAATGTACAAAATAAACTTTACAACCTCACGGCTATAAGGTGGTACCGTACATCTTTGTGATGAATTTCCTATTACAACGTCTGGGTATTAAAACAGAAAAGGTGGTGATAATATTAGCTGTCTTATAAATAAGGACTGGTCACAGTGAACATTTAAGGTATTATTGGTAGGAGGAAGTCCTGATGTTATAGTCAGTACTGCTACTATCTTTGGTAAGGGCTGACCTAGCAATGGTCATTTTCTTTTATCCAGAAATAACCAGTTCATCAAAGGGAATTCTTAGTACCATCCTTGATATTGGATCATAATGTTAAGAAACAACTTTCTAGGGTACTTCATCAAAACCTATCCAGCAGCCCAGCATGGCTCTAAAGTATCCAGTGACTGGGAGCATTGGAAACTACAGGTTAATTCTTCATTCATCTTTTCATAGACCATATCCCTCCCCAGACAACAGGTACCTAAATTTCATTTTAGTTTTATTCTTCAAATATGTCCTACAGTCACTTCTCATAATCATTTTCATAAGTGGATGAAACAAAAAGTTTAGGGAGAGCTTACTCTGAACATACTACAGAGAATGTTCTTCTCCTTTATCTTTGAAATTCAACAGTATGTATAATGTTATGATTATTAGCCTTAAATTGTTTTAAAAATTATCTGTAGCTTACCTACTCTTTTCCCTGCTGCTGTATTATTTCCACTCATTCCAATACCACGGGCAGACTACAATTAAAACACAAAACATCTATGGAAGTGAGTTAATGGTGAACAAAAGAAAATATCAAACATGGAATACTTTCACTTTATTACAAAAATGCTGTTGGGCTTTAATTTAAAATTATTTATTTAATCTAATTTTAATTAAATTAACTTGGAAACTGATTCTCACATTCAGCAGTGCTTATTACTTACGTTTAAGAGAGTATAATTTGATGGCTGAAATAAAAGTTCTCATTTGGGAAAATCATTAATAAAAATAGTATTTAAAAATATAGTATTTCCCCATTATCCATGGCATTGCTTTCCAGAATGTCAGTTACCCAAAGTCAACCACAGTCCAAAAACATTAATGGGAAATTCCAGAAATGAACAATTCATAAGTTTTAAGTTGCACACCATTCTGAGTAGCATGATGAAATTTCACTCCATCCCACAGGAAAGAAATCGCCCTTTTGTCCAGAGTATCTAAACTCACTTGATCTCATCATGTAGACATTGTACCATCTCACATTATCACAAGAAGAAGAAGGGTGAGTCCAGTACAATGACATATTTTGAAAGGGAGAGAAACCACATTCACATAACTTTTATTAGACTATATTGTTATAATTGTTCTGTTTTATTATTAGTTATTGTTATTAATCTCTTACTGTGCCTAATTTATGCATATAAATTAAACTTTATTACAAGTATGTATGTATGGGAAAATCATAGTATACATAAACTTTGGTAGTATTGTGGTTTCAGACATTCACTGCAGGTACTGAAATGTATCCCCCATAGATAAGGGGGGAAACTACTGTGATAAGTTGTTCAAATGAAATTATTTTCAAGTTATAGTTCTCAATTTAGGACTAAAACATTATTTAAAATTTACCTATCAAAAAGATTCTCTATAAGCTAGATACACATTTTAAGATAAACTATTAAAAGAAGTCAACCTTAGGCCTCATTTATATAAACAAAAAACAAATTTTAAATATGTTGAATCATTACAAGGATAACCACTACTAGAACATATAGAAAGGAAAATACTTACTAGAAAAAAATCGGTAGATTCTAACTGGGGAGAACTTTTCCTAATGCATTTTTCTTGAAAATGCTGGAGGTCTGTCAACAGCCCAATTCCAGAGGTCCGAAGCCTACCTACCCCACCCGTGCTCAGTAACCCTTCTCTGCTTGCACTCTGGGCCAGCGAAGCAAGAAAACCTATATTATTTATACCACCACCAGGCTCTTTGGAAGCCTTGCTAGCCATTTCTCTGATGTCCTGAGCCTCAACTTTAGAAATAATATTGAATCTTTTTCCAGATGAATCAACTTTAACAGTTCGAAAGCGAGTAGTCCTAGAGAAATAAGAATCAGTTATATTTTGAACATCCAATGACCGAATCACATTTTGTGAAGCAGAAGACTGGAGATTCCCAGACTCAAAACATTTGGACTGTCTCTGTGGTTTCACCAGAGAATTAAGGAGTGACACTGGTGTAGAACAGTGAAGAGGTGACAAGAGTGTATTCTTGTGAGGACTTAATTCATGGTTGTTGAGAACTGTAGTCTCTACTGATTCACCACTCAACACTCTTGCAACATGTTTAAGGTGCTGCTCTGTAGCTTTCAACCCTTTATCACCATTAGTAAGTAAGAAATCAGGATTTACCTTCCGGGTGCCTTCTAAGCCGCTGATCTGTTCATCAATATTTCCTTCTGTAAACAAAGCAAATGAACGCACTTCAGGTAGAAGTGATTTTTCAGTTACACACTCTTCAGAAGTTGGAAATAAAACGGTGTCATCTTCATTATTAGACGACAAATTTCCTGAAAATTGTTGTGTCCGCCTAGGCAGGAATGATCCAAGATGGAGAATAGAATCAGCAAACTCTTTCTCATTTTTGAACTCCACGTGGGTTATCTGAGATGGTAGTTTGATGTTGCCATTGGAATGAGACAGTGTGTTACTCTCCCAGTTATCATCTTCCTTACAAAAATCACTAGTTATAGATGTTAGGGGTGTATCAGCAGGGGGCAGAGTTGTCAAACTTGAAATTGCATTGCTGGATGTTTCAGGCAGATATACATTCCCAGGAGAAGGTAAACAAGACTGCCCAATGTGGGGGAGAACTCTTAACAATCTGTGCCGAACAGCTGCAGTGGAACTACTAGAAGATCGAGGAGCTATAGGTGGGCGAGGTTGTACCTTGACAGCTTTCTTAGGCTAAAAGAAAAGAGTGAATATATAATTCCTTTACACAGTCACTTCAGTCATTTTTTCTACTCATTAATAAAAATAAAAGAAGAAAATTGATTTACTATAACACATTGGCATTTTGATTAATTTAAAATGTTTAAAAGATTAAAATCTTAAGCTTATGATAGAGAAGAATTTTGCTATCTTCCTTAAGTATAATTTTCTGAGAATAATTTTATTTCCCTCACTTCTGATTAATTGTAAGAGTTTTGCTGAGAAGAAACCTCACTGCTTATATTATATTAGATATAATATTGCTGACCTATTTTAGATACCAAACAACTCTTACTAGCAAGATGAGTAAGTGACTGGCAAGGTAGACATTGCAGAGAAGAGTTAACAGAACTAAACTGCTCTCCTGGAAAAGCCCTGCTTGCAGTGTTGGTGCTTGGCTGGCTTCTGGGAATGTATATTTCAAGAGGGCTCACACCACCCTCACTAATAAGAATGTCTCATTATGCCTAACCTGTTTGTGCAAACAGTTTATGCTGAATGCCCCCTTTCCTTCTGGAAGTCTAAAATTCTAGTACATGCTAGGCAAAGGGTGTCTACATGAACAGCCTCTAATAAAGCATCTAAGCACAGAGTCTCTAATGAGGTTCTCTAGAAAACAACATTCTACCTGTGCTGACACAACTTATGGATAAAGGAATAAAGCATATCCTGTGAGACTGCACCAGGAAAAGGATGCTTGGAAGCTTGTGCCCGGTTTCCCCTTTCCCTTTGCTGATTTTGCTTTATACCCTTTTCCTGAAATAAATCTTAGCCATTAATACAACTATATTCTAGTCCTGTGAGTCTTCCTAGCAAACTATCAAACCTAGGAGTGTCTACAGGTCTCTAATAGAGTAGGTTTTAGATATTAATGAAAGCATTGCAAAAATTCATGATGTTATAGATAAACTTGAAGATTGAAGATGAAGCCTTAGCTCTTATCCTTAAGATACGAGCTAATATGAGCATCCAGATAGGATAAAATACCTGATGACATACCAATACTTCCAACCTAGAAATAAAAGAAAAGCTAGATAATTCAGTAGGTACCATTTGAGTCAAGAAGTAGTGAAACTAAAAATCCAAAGAAATAAGAATATTGGAAAGTTATGCTGGCTCTAGTAGCTGCTTATATCTGTAATTCTATACTCAGTGAAAATATTCCTCAGAAATGAAGGTAATAACTTCTGGGCTGTAGAGATTAATGGTAGTTGCCTAAATCTGAATTTCTCCATGATTTCTCAAAAATATATATATAAATCAACAACATAAACTAATAAAATCACCCATAATCCTTCATCAAAAGTAAAAGATAGGGACAATTAATTTCAAATTACCTGTAAGTAGGAAAATACTCAAATCCAGGAAACTTATCTGCAAAGCCTATGCCTATGGTGAGAGACAGGCAAAAGTGTGGAGCAAGACAGGAAGGAAGGAAGCAAGAGGGGAAGGAGGGAAGGGAGGTGAGAAAGGGAAAGGAAAGGGAAGGGAGAAATGTGGATAACCTAGGGCTGATGGAACAAATATAAAATAAATCCAATAAGAGAAAATCCCACTTGATTATAAAAAATACTGTAAGCAGCAGGTTTAAAATCTAGGACATTAAAACACAAGCTACTAGGATATAAAAAACAAGTGACTTAAAAATGTTCAAGACCTGAGAAGCAGCTTCAAGAAGGCACCACTTTGGTAGGAAGAAGGGGTAAGTAGGAAGGAAAAGGCACCCATTAAGAACTTGATAGTAGTTTTTATTCCAGCCAAGATGGAGGCATAGGTAGATATACTTTGCCTCCTCACACAATCAAAAGTTCAACAACAAACATAAAAACAAAAGGTAACCAGAACTGCCAGAAAATCGAACTATATGGAAGTCCGACAACCAAGGAGTTAAAGAAGAAATATTCATCCAGACTGGTAGGAGGGGTGGAGATGGCAGCTGGGATGGAGAGGTCTCGCAGCAGGCTAGAGGACCAAGGTGGGCAAGGTGGTGGCTGGCTGAGCAGGTAGTCCCACTTCTGTGTGAGGATAACCAGGAGGAACAACTGGGGAGCAAGACAGATGGTGAAATCCAGGGTTCCAGCATGGAGAAATAAAGCCTCAAAATCTCTGACTGAAAAAACCTCTGGGGGTGGAGATGGCAGGAGAAACTTCCAGCCTCACAGGAGAGTTTGTTGGAGAGACCCACAGGGTCCCAGAATCTACACAAGCCCACCCACCTGGGAATCAGCACCACAGGGCCCAATTTGCTTTTGGGTAGCAGAGGAAGTGACTGAAAGCTGGTTGAGAGATAAGCAAGCAGCATTGTTCCCTCTCAGACCACTCCCCCATTTACAGTGCCACAACCCAGGGAAGTGGGTTGCCCTGCACTGGTGAATACCTAAGGCTCTGCCACTTACTACTAAAAGGCATGCCAAGACAAAAAATACATGGCCCAATTGAAAGAACAGATCAAAGTTCCAGAAAAAATACAACTAAGTGATGAAGAGATAGCCAACCTATCAGATGCACAGTTCAAAACCCTGGTAATCAGGATGCTCACAGAATTGGTTGAGTATGGTTGCAAAATAGAACTAAAAGTGAAGTCTATGCAAAGTGAAAAAAAAGGAAAATGCACAGGGGACCAACAATGATGGGAAGGAAACTGGAACTCAAATCAATGATTTGGAGTAGAAGGAAGATAAGCATCCAACCAGAACAGAATCAAGAAAAAATTCAAAAACATGAGGACAGGCTGAGGAACCTCTGGGACAACTATATTTTTGTTTGTTTTGAAGGATTTATTTTTATTTTTTTATTTTATTGTTGTTCAAGTACAGTTGTCTACATTTTCCCTACACCACTCATCCCCATGCCAGCCATGCCCACCTCCCTCCCCTGCTTCGACCCCCCTTGGTTTTATCCATGTGTCCTTTATAGTTGTTCCTGAAAACCCTTTGCCCCTTTCCCCCTATTATCCCCTCCCACTCCCCTCTGGTCACTTTATTGTTCTTAATTTCAATGTCTCTGGTTATATTTTGCTAGCTTGTTTGTATTGTTGATTAGGTAACACTTAAAGGTGAAATCATATGGTATTTGTCTTTCACTGCATAGCTCATTTCATTTAGCATAATGCTCTCCACATCCAGCCATGCTGTTGCAAAGGGTAGGAGCTCATTTATTCTTTCTGCTGTATTCCAACGTGTAAATGTACTACAATGTTTCAATCCATTCATTTACTGACGGACACTTAGGTTGCTTCCAGCACTTGGCTATTGCAAATTCGGCTGCTATGAACATTGGGGTGCCTAGTTTCTTATGCATTGGTGTTTCAGGGTTCTTAGGATATAATCACAGAAGTGGAACTGCCAGGTGAAAAAGCAGTTCAATTTTTAGTTTTCTGAGGAAATTCCATGCTGTTTTCCATAGTGGCTGCACTAGTCTGCATTCCCCCCAACAATGCACTAGGGTTCCCTTTTCTCCACATCCTCTGCAACACTTGTTTGTTGATTTCTTTATGAGGACCACTCTGACCAGTGTGAAGTGGCATCTCATTGTGGTTTCAATTTGCATCTCTCTGATGGCTGGTGATGCTGAGCATCTTTTCATATGCCTCTGGGCCCCTGTATGTCCTCCTTGGAGAAGTGTCTGTTCATGTCTTTGCCCATTTTTTTAATTGGGTTATTTGTCTTCCTGGAGTAGACTTGTGTGAGTTCTTTATATATTTTGATACCTTGTCTGAGGTATCATTGGCAAATATGTTTTGGGACAATTTTAAACATTCCAACATCTGAATCATAGGGGAGTCAGAAGGCAAATAGGAAGAGCAAGAAATTGAAAACTTATTTGAAAATGTAAAGAAGGAGAACTTCCCCAACCTGGCAAAGGAAACAGACTTTTTGGAAGTCTAAGAAGCGCAGAGAGTCCCAGAGAAGTTGGACCGAAAGAAGGACACACCAAAGCACATCATAATGACATCCAGGATTAAAGATAAGGAGAGAATCTTAAGAGCAGCAAGAGAAAAGGAGACAGTTACCTAGAATGGAGAGTCCAAAAGACTATCAGCTGATTTCTCAAAAGAATCCTTACAGGCAAGAAGGGGCTAGAAAGAAATATTCAAAGTCATGAAAGGCAAGGTCCTACATCCAAGATTACTCTATCCAGCACACCTATCATTTAGAATGGAGGACAGATAAAGTGCTTCCCAGATAAGGTCAAGTTAAAGGAGTTCATCATCACCAAGCCCTTATTACATGAAATGTTAAAGGGACTTATCTAAGAAAAAGAAGATGATCCTAAATATGAACAGTAAAATGACAACAAACTCACAAGTATCAACAATCAAACCTAAAAAAACAAAAACAAAACAAACGAAGCAAACAACTACAACACAAACAGAATCATAGAAATGGAGATTACGTGGAGGGTTATCAGTGGGGAGGTGGAGAGAGAAGAATGGGGGGAGAGGTACAGAGAATAAGAAATATAAGTGGTAGGTATAAAATGGACAGGGGGTGGTTAAGAACACTATAGGAAATGGAGAAGCCAAAGAATTTATATGTATGACCCATGGACATAAAATAAGGGGGGGGGGTAATGCTAGTGGGAGGGGTGGTGCAGGGCAGAGGGTAATAAAGGGGGGGAATGGAATAACTGTAATAGCATAATCAATAAAAAATATTTTCTATTTTTTAAAAAATACTATACAATTTTATTGTACAAGAACAGTTTTCTCCATTTCCCCCCCACCACTCCCCACCATCCCAACCTTCCCCACCCCTCCTGTTTCCACCCCCACCCCATGTTATTGTCCATGTGTCCTTTATAGTTTCTCCTGTAAACCCTTCACCCTTTCTCCCCATTATCACCTCCCCTCCTTTCTGGTTACCGTCAGCTTGTTCCCAATTTCGATGTCTCTGGTTATATTTTGTTTGCATTTTTCTTCTGTTGACTATATTCCAGTTAAAGGTGAGATCATATGGTATTTGTCCCTCACCGCCTGGCTTATTTCACTTAGCATAATGCTCTCCAGTTCCATCCATGCTGTTGCAAAGGGTATAAGCTCCTTCTTTCTCTCTGCTGCATAGAATTCCATTGTGTAAATGTACCATAGTTTTTGATCCATTCATTTACTGATGGGCACTTAGGTTGCTTCCAGCATTTGGCTATTATACATTGTGCTACTATGAATATTGGGGTGCATAGATTCTTTTGGATTGGTGTTTCAAGGTTATTAGGATATAATCCTTGAGGTGAAATTGCCATGACAAAAAGGCAGTTCCATTTTTAGTTTTCTGAGGAAATTCCATACTGTTTTCCATAGTGGTTGCACCAGTCTGCATTCCCACCAACAGTGTACAAGGATCCCCATTTCTCTACAACCTCTCCAACATTTGTTGTTTAATGATTTATTTATGATGGCCATATCACTGGTGTGAAGTGGTATCTCACTGTGGTTTTAATTTGCATCTCTCTGATGGCTAACGATACTGAGCATCTTTTCATTTGTCACTGGCCCTCTTATGTCCTTTTTGGGACATAAATGTCTCTTCATGTCCTTTGCCTATATTTTAATTGGGTTGCTTTTCTTAGAAGGGAGTCATATGAGTTCTTATATATTTTGGAGATAAAACCCTTGTCTCAGGTATCATGGGCAAATATGTATTCCCATATGGTTAGCTCTTTTTTCATTTTAATGCTGTTTTCTTTAGACGTAGCCGTAGAGAAGCTTTTTATTTGGATGAGATCCCATTTGTCTATTCTTTCCTTTATGTCCCTTGCTCTAGGGGACATATCAGTGAAAATATTGCTCTGCAGAATATCTGAGATTTTCCTTCCTATGATCTCCTGAACGACTTCTATGCTGCCACGACTTATATTTAAGTCTTCTATCCACCTTGAATTTATTTTTGTGGGGGTCAAGTTTCTTTTTTTTCTTTTTTCTTTTTCTTTTTTTTTTTGCTGGTAGCTGTCCAGATAGCCCAACACCATTTGTTGAAGAGGCTATTTTTACTCCATTTTATGCTGCTGCCCCCTTTGTCAAATATTGATTGACTGTAGAGACTTGGGTTGATTTCTGGGCTCTCTACTCTGTTCCATTGGTCTATATGTGTGAGTTCTTACGCCAGTATAAGGCTGTTTTGATTACAGTGGCCTTGTAATACAGTTTGATGTCAGGTATTGTGATCCCCCCTACTTTTTCTTTTTTTTTCCTGAAAATTGCTGCAGCTGTTTGGGGTCATTTATGGTTCCATATAAATTGTTCAAGTATTTGTTCTATATCTGTGAAACATGTCATTGGTACTTCAATAGGGATTGCATTGAATCTATAAATCCCTTTGGGTAGTATGGACATTTTGATGATGTTAATTCTTCCAATCCGTGAACATAGTATATGTTTCCATTTGTTTCTGTGTTCCATAATTTCTTTCTTCAATGTCGTGTAGTTTTCTGAGTACAGGTCTTTTACATCCTTGGTTAGGATTATTCCTAGGTATTTTAATTTTCTTGTTGCTATACCAAATAGGATTTTGTTCTTGATTTCTGTTTCTGATATATTTTTTAAAAATATATTTATTGATTGTGCTATTACAGTTGTCCATTCCCCGCCCTCACTCCACTCCATCCTGCCCACCCCCTCCCTCCCACATTCCCCCCCCCCCTATAGTTCATGTCCATGGGTCATACTTATAAGTTCTTTGGCTTCTACATTTCCCACACTATTCTTACCCTCCCCCTGTCTATTTTCCACCTATCATTAATGCTACTGATTCTCTGTACCTTCCCCCCCTCTCCCCCTCCCACTTCCCTGTTGATAACCCTCCATGTGAGGTCCATTTCTGTGGTTCCATTCCTGTTCTAGTTTGCTTAGTTTGCTTTTGTTTTGGTTTTAGGTGTGGTTGTTAATAACTGTGAGTTTGCTATCATTTTTACTGTTCATATTTTTTACCTTCTTTTTCTTAGATAAGTCCCTTTAACATTTCATATAATAAGGGCTTGATGATGATGAACTCCTTCAACTTGACCTTATCTGAGAAGCACGTTATCTTCCCTTCCATTCTAAATGATAGCTTTGCTGGATACAGTAATCTTGGATGTAGGTCCTTGCCTTTCATGACTTGGAGTACTTCTTGCCAGCCCCTTCTTGCCTGTAAGGTCTCTTTGGAGAAATCAGCTGACAGTCTTATGGGAACTCCTTTGTAGGTAACTGTCTCCTTATCCCTTGCTGCTTCTAAGATTCTCTCCTTCTGTTTCATCTTGGGTAATGTATGATGTGCCTTGGTGTGTTCCTCCTTGGGTCCAGCTTCTTTGGGACTCTCTGAGCTTCCTGGACTTCCTGGAAGTCTATTTCCTTTGCCAGACTGGGGAAGTTCTCCTTCATTATTTGTTCAAATAAGTTTTCAATTGTTTGTTCTTCCTCTTCTCCTTCTGGCACCCCTATAATTCGGATGTTGGAAGGTTTAAAGATGTCCTGGAGGTTCCTAAGCCTCTCCTCATTTTTCCGAATTCTTGTTGCTTCAGTCCTTTCTGGTTGGATGTTTGTTTCTTCCTTCTGGTCCACACCGTTGATTTGAGTCCCAGTTTCCTTCGCATCACTATTGGTTCCCTGTACATTTTCCTTTGTTTCTCTTAGCATAGGCTTCTTTTTTTCATCTGGTTTTCAAACAGATTCAACCAATTCTGTGAGCATCTTGATAACCAGTGTTTTGAACTGTGCATCTGATAGTTTGGCTATCTGTTCGCTGCTTAGTTGAATTATTTCTGGAGCTTTGAAGTGTTCTGTCATTTGGGCCATTTTTTTTTTTTTTTTTTTGTCTTGGTGCTTCTGTTACTTAAAGGGGCAGAGCTTTAGGTGTTCCCCGGAGCGGATAATGCTGGTCACTGTGCTGTGACCTGTACGTCGGGGAGGGGCTGAGAGGGAGTAATGGCGCCCACTCCACTCTCTGCCAGATTTCAGTCACTCCTTCTGATACCCACAATCAAATTGGGCCCCTCTGGTGCTGGGTCCCGAGTGGGTGGGCTTGTGCACGCTCTAGGCCCCTGTGGGTCTCTCCAATGACCTCTCCTGTGAGGCTGGGAGTCTCTCCTGCTGCTGCCCCAACCCCCACGGGTGTTTTCAATCAGAGGTTTGAGGCTTTGTTTCCCCGCGCTGGAGCCCTGGGCCATGCGGTCTGCTTCGCCTCCCTGCTGTTAGTCTGGTTTACCTATGCACGAATGTGGGGCCGCGGGGTCTGCTACCCGCCACTCTGCCTGCCCCATTCTCCGCCACTCTGACTCCGGCCCTCTTCGTTTATCTGTGTATGAATGTAGGGACACAGGGTCTGCTAGTGGTCAGACTGCCTGCCCCTTTCGTCCCACACTCCGCCAGTCTCGGTCCTGCCACAGCAACGCAAGTCCTCTCCGCCCTGGCTGCCCCTCTCCGCCCCTCCTACCGGTCTAGATGAATGTTTATTTTTTATTTCCTTGGTGTCGGACTTCCTTGCCGATCAATTTTCTGGCAATTCTGGTTGTGCGAGGAGGTGCAGTATATCTACCTACGCCGCCATCTTGGTTCTCCTGTTTCTGATATTTCATTATCTGTGTACAAAATTGCCTTTGATTTCTGAGTACTGATTTTATATCCAGATGTTTTGCCAAATTCATTTATTAGGTCAAGTACTTTTTTGGTGGTCTATAGAATTTTCTATGTACACTATCATGTCATCTGCAAACAATTAGTTTTGTTTTGTCTTTTCTAATCTGCATGTCTTTATTTCCTTTCCTTGTCTGATTGCTGTGGCTAGATCTTCCAATACTATTTTGAATAGAAGTGCTGAAAGTGGACAACCTTGACTTGTTCCTGATCTTAGTGGGAAAGATTTTAATTTTTGCCCATTCAGTATGAGGTTGGCTATGGGTCTCTTGTATATGGCCTTTATTATCTTGAGAAATGCTACCTCTATTCCTACTTTGCTGACTGTTTTTATCATAAATGGGTACTGTACCTTATCAAATGCTTTTTCTGCATCTATTGATATGATCATTAGATTTTTGTCTTTGCTTTTTTTATGTGATGTATTACATTTATTGATTTATGAATATTGTACCATCCTTCATCCCTGGGATGAATCCCACTTGGTTGGTGTATGATCTTTCTAATGTATTGCTGTATAGAGTTTGCCCATATTTTGTTGAGGATTTTAGCATCTATATTCATCAGCAATATTGGCCTGAAGTTTTCTTTTTTTGTTGTATCTTTATCTGGTATGGGATTAGGATGATCTTAGCTTTATAGAAAGAGTTTGGGAGTCTTCCATCTTCTTGGGTTTTTTGGAATAGTCTGTGAAAGATAGGGGTTAGCTCGTCCTTAAAAGTTTTGTAAAATTTTCCTGTGAAACCATCAAATCCAGGGCTTTTGTGTGTTGGGAGTTTTTTTTATTAATGATTCAATTTTGTCAGCTCTTATTGGTCTGTTCAGGTTTTCTGCTTCTTCTTCATTCAGTTTTGGAAGATTATATTTTTCTAGAAATGTGTCAATTTCACCTAGGTTTCAAATTTCTTGGCATGTAGTTTTTCATATTAATTTCTTACAATCCTTTGTATTTCTGTGGTATCAGTTGTAATATCTCCTCTTTTATTTCTGATTGTCCTTATTTGGGTCCTCTCTTTTTTCTTGATGAACCTGCTTAAAGGCTTGTGAATTTTGTTTATCTTTTCAAAGAACCAGCTCCTGGACTTACGGATCCTTAGAATTGTGCTTTTAGTCTCTATGCTGTTTAATCCTCTTCTGATCTTTGTTATATCCTTCCTTCTGCTTGATCTGGGCTGTCTTTTTTGTTGGTCTTTGAGTTCTTGTAGATGTAGGGTTAGGTTATTTATTTGAAATGTTTCTATCTTTTTTAGGTGTATCACTATGAACTTCTCTCTCAGGACTGCCTTGGCTGTGTCCTATAAGTTTTTGGTTGTTGTGAGTTCATTTATTTGGTTCCAGAAGCTTTTTGATTTTTTTCTTGATCTCATTCTTGACCCATTCATTGTTTAATAGCATGCTATTCAATCCCCATGAAGTTGAGTGTTTTTGAGTTTTTCCTTGAGGTCAGTTTCTGGTTTCAGTCCCTTGTGGTCAGAGAAAGTGCTTCATATGATTTCAATTTTCTTCAGTTGGGTGAGTCTTGTTTTATGTCCTATCACGTGGTATTTCTTTAAAAATTATCCATGTGCATTTGAAAAGAATGTGTAATTTGCTTCTTTGTGATGAAAGCCTCTCTCTATATATATCAGTTAAGTCCCTTTGATCTAGGACATTGTTCAATGCCGCAGTTCTTTGTTGATATTTTGATTGGAAGATCTATCCATTTTTGACAGTGCCATGTTGAAATCCCCCATTGTAATTGTGTTGCTGTCAATATTTTTCTTGAAGTTCTCCAAGATTTTATGTATTTGGGTGCTCCTATGTTTGGTGCACATATGTTACCATATTTGTCTTATTAATGGATTCTTCTCCTGAGTATTATGAAGTGACCTTCTGGGTCTCTTTTTATGGCTCTTTTTTTTAAAGTTTATTTTGTCTTATATGAGTATTGCTACCCCTGCTTTTTTTTCCCTGGACATTTGCTTGACATATTTGTTTCCAGCCCTTCACTTTCAGTCTGTATAGGTCTTTTGTCCTGAGATGGGTCTCTTATAGGCAGCATAAGTGTGGGTCCTGATTTCTTATCCATTCATCCATCTACGTCTTTTCATTGGAGCAGTTATTCCATTTACATTTAAGGTTATTATTGATAGGTACTTATTCATTGCCATTTTTTTGTACCTGTGTTTTTCTCTCTCTCACTCTTTTTTCACTCTTTCTTAAAGCAGTCACTTTAGCATCTCTTGTATAGCTGGTTTGGTGGAGGGGTATTCTTTGAGACTTCTTTTGTCTGGTCAACTTCTTATTTGGCCTTCCATTTTAATTGAGAGACTTGCTGGATAGAGTAGTCTTGGTCGCATGCCTTTGGTTTTCATTACTTGGAATATTTCTTGCCATTCCCTTCTGGCTTGGAGCATTTCCATTGAGAAGTCAGTTGCTACTGTTATTGGGGCTACCTTGTAGATTAGTATCTGTTTCTCCCTTGCTGCCTTTAAGATTCTCCCTTTGTCTTGGAATTTTGCCATTTTAATTATGTTGACTCTTGAAGTGGGCCTAATGGGTTCCTCTTGATTGGGACTCTCTGTGTTTCTTGGACTTGTGTGACTTTTTCTCTCACCAAGTTAAGGAAGTTTTCCATCATTACTTTTGCAAACATGTTTTCTATCCCTTGCTCTTCTTCTCCTTCCGCTATTTCTATTATATGGATACTATTCCATTTCTTGTTATCTTGCAACTCCCTTACCACTTGTTTGTTCTTTCTGAGTCTCTTCTCCTTTTCTTGCTTGTTCTGGTTGTTTCTTTCTCCCTGGTCCTCCAGCTCACTGATTTGATCCTCTGCTTCATCCAGCCTACTTGTAATTTTTTCTAGTGTGTTTTTTATTTCCTAGATTTTATTGTTCATTTCTTCCTGATTTTTTTTTTATAGTTTCTATTTCCTTTTTCATGCTGTTATAGTTCTCACTCAGTGTCTTGTAGTTGTCCGTGAGTTCCTTGGGCATCTTTATAACCATTATTTTGAATTCTATATCTCAAAGTTTGGTTACCTCCATTTTATTTAGCTCCTTTAGTGGGGAGTCATCCATTCATTTTTATTGCTGGTTCTTTTTTTGTCTTCCCATTTTAGGTGACTTTTTTTGTTTATTTCTGCACTTCCTGACGTTTCGCTTTGCTAGCTGTCTTTGTAGGGTGAACTTCTATAGTAGGAATTCTATGGGGTTCAGTGGTGTCGTCTATTTGATCTTCTTGTTTGGATGCTCTAGGTTTGCCCTTTCTTCTGTTTGTGTGGGCTCTCTTGTTGTACTTGAGTTTTTACATTTTGGTGGTTACTTTGTTGGTGGTTTCTCTCCTCCAGCAGGTATACTGATGGTCACAGCTCCCATCTATTCTTGTATGTCATCAGGGACAGGGGGTAAGCAAAATGGATTAAGACAGTGGGAGATTATTTTATGGGATTTAAAGTACCAGCAAGTAGAGAAGAGACAGAAGTTTCTCTGGACATGTACAGCATTTCCTGTGATATTTCACCCAACTAGCCACTTTTTATAAAGGTTGAAGGAGAGTTAACTCTTGTTAGAGGGGAGGATGATTGTGAGCTGAATCCAGAAAACAGAGCACTTGTGTAAGGTTAGATGATGAGATACAGTGAAAGTAAAGGATAGAAAGTAGGCAAAGTATGAGAGAGAATAAAATTAACTACAACAATAATGCTCAGGGATAAAGTGAAGTGGGCTAAGGTCAGGGAGGGTTGCTGTATAGTATGTACAATTGTATGGAACAACAATTATTTACAACAGTACTGCAACAACAATAATCAGACAAGAAATATATGATTTGGATAACCAGAATAAAAAGTACCCGGTCAAGAGTAGTGTGTTATTGGAACATGGGTGAAGTGAAAGAAGGAAAATTAAAATACAGTACATAGAGAATAAGGAAAAACCAGTCAAACAATGCAATTAAACAGGAAATAAAACAAGGAAAAATAAACATAAGGGAGCGAAATTAAATAAATACTAATAAAATAAAAGTGGTAAAAATAATTAAATAATAATAATAATACACATAAACAATAAAATGCCAGCTCTATTGGTTAGCAAAGTGACATTTGTCTCAGTTTCTCAATTTATGGTGTTAGCCTTGTGCTCCCCCTTTGGATGTGTCTCTGGATCCTTGGTAACTCCACGACTTATTGCCTCACTTAGGCACGGAAAAAAGGAAAAAAAAAGAGAGAGGAATCAAAAAGAAAAAAAATGCCTCCTGCTGACTTTAAAGTGGTTTAGTGACTTCTGCTGGTCTTCCTAGATGCCACAGGAAGAGGGGGACTAGGCTTCACTTTTCTCCCTTCCTATGGTTTGAGAGGATGGGGACCAGGTATGGGCCACAGTATTCACAGTTGCCACACCTCCGGCCCAGGTCTTCCTTGAGCTTTCACGCTCCAATCATCCATTCATCCTCAGGGCACACATTGCAGGACAAGCTCAGGTGTGCAGTTCCACTTAGCAACTCAGTATCTGGGCACGCAGCATGAGAATAAAATATATTTTTCAAAAAAAGAAAATCCACTATAAAAAAAGATGAAGTGAAAGAAAACCACATTCACAATACTGCAACCTGAATCAACACTTTTAAGCCAGTATTTGCAGATTTTTTTTAATCCTCACTTGAGGATATGTGCATTGATTTTAGAGAGAGAAGAAGGGAGAGAGAGAGAAAAAGACAAACATCGATATGAGAAAGAAACATCAATTGGTTGCCTCCTACATGTCCTGACCCAAATCTAATCCACAACTTTTTGGTGTATGGGATGACACTCCAATGAACTGAGCCACCTGTACAGAGACCAGATATTTTTTTGAGAGCCACATCACATCAAAATCTAAACACTCAAGACACAAGAATGAAATGAAATGAAAGCAACCAAAAGACGAGATGCAGATTTTTAAAACAATTGTTATAAGGATGCTCAAGGAAGTAAGGAAAGAATGCATATTCCAGATGAGAACTTAAAGGGGAAGTAAGCAGTATTAAAAAGGACATAGAAACCATATAAAAGAACTAGTCAGAAATGAAGAATACAGTATCTGAAATGAAGAATACACTAGAAGGAACCCACAGCAGGTTAGATGAAGTAGAGGAATTAATCAGTGATTTAAAGCACAAGATAATACTAGGCACCCAAGCACAGTATACAGAAGAATTTTTTTAAATTAGGAAAGTCTAAGGGACCTCTGGGACAATATCAAGCATAAGAACATCTGTATCATCATAGGGATGCCAGAAGGAGAAGAGGCTGAACCAGGGATAAAGAATTTGTTTGAAGAAATAACGTCTAAAAACTTTCCTAACCAAGTGAAGGAAAAATTCTCACAAGTTCAGAAAGCACAGAGTCCCAATGAAGATGAACCCAAAGAGACCCACACCAAGACACATCATAATTAAAACAGAAAAGGTTAAAAACAAAAAGACAATCTTAAAAGCAGCAAGAGAGAAACACTTATTTACCTACAGGGGAGTTCCCCTAAGGCTGTCAACTGATTTCTCCACAGAAAGACTATATGCTAGAAAGAATTAGCATAAAATAATCAAAGTGATGAAAAACAAAGACCTACATCTCAACATAATAGGAGTACCTAAATAAATAAAGAAAATCTTGGTGGACATTAAGGGAGAGATGGACAACAATACAGTCATAGTAGAAGATTTTAACACCCCATCAACATCAGAGAGTCCACATTATCCATACAAAAAATCAATAAATAACAGCACCTTATGGCACACTGGATCAGATTACTTTAATTGATGTTTAAAAAGCTTCCATCCCAAAGCAACAAAATATACATCTTCTGCAGTATGCATGAAAACGTTCTCAGAGATAGACCACATGTTAGGACACAAAACAAGCATTAATAAATTCAAGAAGGTTGATATCAAGCACCTTCTCAGACCACAATGGACTAGACCCCAGATGAAACTAGAAATCAAGTACAATTAAAAAACCCCTCAAAAACAGTCAAACACATAGAGGTTAAATAACACGTTATTAAACAATGAATAGATAAACAATGAGATCAAGGAAGAAATCAGAAGTTACTTTGAGACAAATGAACATAAACATACAACTCAAAACCTATGTGACACAGCAAAAGCAATCATGACAGAGAAGTTCATAACATTACAAGCCTACCTCAAGAAGCAACACAAATCTCACGTAAACAATCTAACCTTACACCTAAAAGAAACAGAAAAAAACAACAAACAATGCCCAAAGTAGAAGGAAGTAATAGTAAAGACTAGAGTAGAAATAATTGACATAAAGACTAAAAAACACTAAAAAAAGATCAAGAAACCAAGAGCTGCTTCTTTGAAAAGATAAAGATTGATGAATATTTAACCAGAATCATCTAGAAAAAAGAGGACCGAATAAATAAAATCAGAAATGAAAGAGCATCCCTGGCTGGTGCAGCTCAGTGGACTGAGTGCTGGCCTGAGAACCAAAGGGTCACTGGTTCAATTCCCAGTCAGGACATATGCCTGTGTTGCAGGCCAGGTCAGCAGTAGGGGGCAGATGAGAGGCAACCACACATTGGTGTTTCTCTCCCTCCCTTTCTTCCTCCCTTCCCCTCTAAAAATAATTAATAAATAAAATCTTCTTAAAAAAATAAATAAAAGAGGAGAAGAAGTAACAACTGACACTACAGAAATAAAAAAAAATTATAAGAAATACTATGGGAAAAAGCTGGAAGATGGCGGCGAGATAGGTGGGAGCAGAGTCCACTTCCCCTCAACACCAGTGAAACACCTAGCTGATCTGAGACACAGAGTGAACAGCCAACGGTATTCTAGCGTATATGAAGATCGGAGACCAAAGATAGAGGACATTGAAAGATCTGATGGTAAGAAGAATACTTAAGGACAATAAGGTCCCTGGGACCAGCACGGGGACCAGGACAGCTGAAGCCCTGGCCCGGACCCAGGGTCTGCTGCAGGATTCTTGGGAGAGAGCCAGGCTGGGCTGTGTGAGCAGCCAGGTGCTTGTTTGGACCAGGGGGGCTCGAATAGGAAGAATTTCTCAAAAATAAAAAGAAAATAGAGGCACTCAAGGGCTAGTTAGAGAACTCTTGGCAGCAGCCGCAGCCTCTGGCACCCCACACCCCTCAGCCCCTGGACGGTGAAAGTGGGATAACCAGCCCCAGCGCTCACCTGAAGCCCGGTTGCCTGCACCCAGATTAGCGGACTGGGGGCCCACACCTGAAACCCCAGCTGGCCGCCCACACCTGAAACCCCGGCGGGACGCCCACCCCTGAAATCTCAGGTGGGTGCGCACCAGGAGCAGAGGCTAGCTGCCCCACGCACAGGCCCAAAGAAGTGGACCGGCCAGCCACGCACGACCCAGGCCCAAAGCAGCAGATTGCTGATCAAAAACCTGGCTGCCTGCAAGCAACCACACCTAAAAGCACTGGTTCTGAACAACTCCTACCAAGACCCTGTGCACAGAGCCCTGCAGGGCCTACTGGCTCTCTAGGACTAAGGCAGAACACCCAGCAGATGGGAGCTTCAGGGCTAGGGGAGACTGCATTCCCCCAAAAGACTCGACCCAGTAGGGGGCTGAACTACCCCATAGCAGCACCTAGAGCCCCTAGCATCTAAGACAGCAAAGAGCAAGAAGGGGGAGTGTGAGTTGCCCCCAATTGGTGCAACTCAAGGACAGCACAACTGCTGTCCTAAAGGCCTAGTGGGGAGCAGGACCCTGAGGAACTGGGCTGGAGGCTGAACATCAGTGAAGAGTGTGGCTCAGGAAGGGAGAAAAGTGAAACCAATCCTTCCAACCTCCCCGTTTCACAGACAGGAAGACCAGCAGAAATAACCTGACCAGTTTAAAGCCAGCAGAAGACATTTTTTTTTCTCTTTCCTCCTTTCCCCCTGAATTGCTTCCTCCTTTCTGTCCTTCGTTCTTTTTTTATTTCTTCTTCCTTCCATCCTTTACGTTTTTTATTCCTTCTTCCTGCCTTCTTTTATTTATTCTGTTGTTTTAATTTTTGTTAAAATTCCTTCTTACCTTGCCTCTAATCTTTCTTTATTCCTTCTTCCTTCCTTTCCTTTTCTATTCCGTATTTCCTTCCTTCCCTTCTCCTTTCCCCCCGCCCTTTCTCTTTTTCCCACAGGAGAGACAATAAAACCTGGAGTGCTGAAAAGACCAGAGTTACACCGTGTTAGACCCATAAATGTCAGCTCAAGACCAGTGAGCACAGGAGATTAAGGAGACAGCACCACTGAATCCCACTGGCATTCTACCATAGAAGTTCACACCATAAACCCAGGGTGTCAGAATAGATCAATTTAAGAAGCAGAGGCTAACAAGAAGAGTCTCACAAACAATGGGAAGACAAAGAAACAACCCCCAAATGAAGGGAAAGGAGGAAGGCTCAGAAAAAATGCTAACTGAAAAAGAGGCAACTCAACTATCAGATATTGAGTTCAAAGCAATGGTTATCAGGAAGCTCACTGAGCTCTCTGAGCTCAAAGGGAACTACCAGAAACTACAGGGAAACTACAATGAACTTACTGCAAAAAATATCAACATGAAAAAGGAAATAGAAACTATCAATAAGAGCCAAGAGGAAATGATGAATACAATTTCTGAATTGAAGAACACAGTAGAAGGAACCAAAGCAGGCTAGATGAAGCAGAGGATTAGATCAGCCAGCTGGAGGACAAAGTAGAAAAAAACACCCAGAAAGACCAAGAAAAGGAAAAGAGGCTCAGAAAGAATGAAGAGGGATTAAGGGAAATGCAAGATAACATGAAACATAACAATATCCATATAATAGGAATACCAGGAGGAGAAGAAGAAGAGCAAGGGTTAGAAAACCTGTTTGAAAAAGTAATGATGGGGAGAACCAAGATGGCGGCGTAGGTATATACACTGCGCCTCTTCGCACAACCAGAACTGACAGAAAATCTAACGGCAAGGAAGTCCGACACCAAGGAGATAAAAAATAAACATTCATCCAGACCGGTAGGAGGGGTAGAGACGGGCAGCCGGGGCGGAGAGGACTCGAGTTGCTGTGGCGGGATCAAGACTGGTGGAGTGTGGGACAAACGGGGCAGGAGTATGACCACTAGCAGACCCAGCGGCCCCACATTCGCGAAGATAAACCGAGAGGGCCGGACTCAGAGTGGCGGAGAACGGG
This sequence comes from Desmodus rotundus, assembly GCF_022682495.2. Classification (NCBI taxonomy): domain Eukaryota; kingdom Metazoa; phylum Chordata; class Mammalia; order Chiroptera; family Phyllostomidae; genus Desmodus; species Desmodus rotundus. The sequence goes on along the minus strand of NC_071390.1, from coordinate 68,668,069 downwards.
GCAGGCAGAGTGGCAGATAGCACACCGCACCCCCACATTTGCACACAGATAAACCGGACAAATGGCGGGGAGCAAAGCACACTGCGCATCCCAGGGCTCCAGCGCAGGGAAACAAAGCCTCAAACCTCTGAGTGAAAACACCCGTGGGGGTTGGGGCAGCAGCAGGAGAGACTCTCAGCCTCACAGGACAGGTCGCTGGAGAGACCCAAACGGGCCTAGGGCGTGCAAAAGCCCACCCACTCAGGAACCAGCAGCAGAGGGGCCCAGTTTGATTGTGGGTATTGGGGTGAAAGTATGAATCCAGAGGAGAGTGAAGCGGGCGCCATTGCTCCCTCTCGGCCCCTCCCCCACGTACAGTGTAACAGCGCAGCGACCAGCGTTACCATGACCCGGGAAAACCAAAGGCTCTGCCCCTTTAGGTAACAGACTCGCCAAGACCAAAAAAAAAAAAAAGGCCCAAATGACAGAACACTTCAAAGCGCCAGAAAAAATACAACTAAGCGACGAAGAGATAGCCAACCTATCGGATGCACAGTTCAAAGCACTGGTTATCAAGATGCTCACAGAATTGGTTGAATCTGTTTGAAAACCAGATGAAAAAATGAAGCCTATGCAAATAGAAACAAAGGAAAATGTACAGGGAACCAATAGTGATACGAAGGAAATTGGGACTCAGATCAACGGTGTGGACCAGAAGGAAGAAACAAACATCCAACCAGAAAAGAATGAAGAAACAAGAACTTGGAAAAATGAGGAGAGGCTTAGGAACCTCCAGGACATCTCAAAACGTTCCAACATCCGAATTATAGGGGTGCCAGAAGGAGAAGAGGAAGAACAAACAATTGAAAACTTATTTGAACAAATAATGAAGGAGAACTTCCCCAGTCTGGCAAAGGAAATAGACTTCCAGGAAGTCCAGGAAGCTCAGAGAGTCCCAAAGAAGCTGGACCCAAGGAGGAACACACCAAGGCACATCATAATTACATTACCCAAGATGAAACAGAAGGAGAGAATATTAGAAGCAGCAAGAGAAAAGGAGACAGTTACCTACAAAGGAGTTCCCATAAGACTGTCAGCTGATTTCTCCAAAGAGACCTTACAGGCAAGAAGGGGCTGGCAAGAAGTACTCCAAGTCATGAAAGGCAAGGACCTACATCCAAGATTACTGTATCCACCAAAGCTATCATTTAGAATGGAAGGGAAGATAAAGTGCTTCTCAGATAAGGTCAAGTTAAAGAAGTTCATCATCACCAAGCCCTTATTATATGAAATGTTAAAGGGAGTTACCTAAGATAAAGAAGATCAAAAACAGGAACAGTAAAAATGACAGCAAACTCACACTTGTTAACGACCACACCTAAAACGAAAACAAGAGCAAACTAGGCAAACAACTAAAACAGGAACAGAACCATAGAGATGGAGATCACATGGAGGGATGTCAATAGGGGAGTGAGAGGGGAGGAGGGGGGGAAAGGTACAGAGAATCAGTAGCATAGATGATAGGTGGAAAATAGACAGGAGGAGGGTAAGAATAGTGTAGGAAAGGTAGATACACTCCCAACACACAAAAGCCCTGGACCCCATGGTTTCACAGGAGAATTCTACAAAGCATTTAAGGAAGAGCTAACCCCTATCCTTCACAGACTATTCGAAAAAATCCAAACTGATGGAAGACTCACAAACTCTTTTTATGAAGGCAGCATCATCCTAACCCCAAAACCAGATAAAGACACAACGAAGAAAGAAAACTTCAGGCCAATATCGCTGATGGACATAGATGCTAAAATTCTCAACAAAATATTGGCAAACCACATCCAGCAGTACATTAAAAAGATCATCCACCATGACCAAGTGGGATTCATCCCAGGGATGCAAGGATGGTACAATATTCGTAAATCAATAAACATAATAGATCACATCAACAACAGCAAAGACAAAAATCACATGATCATAACAATAAATGCAGAAAAAGCATTTGATAAGATACAGCACCCATTTATGATAAAAACACTCAGCAAAGTGGGAATAGAGGGAGCATTCCTCAACATAATAAAGGCCATATATGAGAGACCTACAGCCAACATCATACTCAATGGAAAAAACTTAGAGCTTTCCCACTAAGATCAGGAACAAGATAAAGATGCCCTCTCTCACCACTCCTATTCAACATAGTATTGGAAGTCCTAGCCACAGCAATCAGACAAGAAAAAGCAATAAAAGGCATCGAAATTGGAAAGGAGGAAATGAAACTGTCACTGTTTGCAGATGACATGACAGTGTACATGGAAAATCCTATAGACTCCACCAAAAAACTACTCGACCTAATAAATGAATTTGGCAAAACAGCTGGATACAAAGTCAATACTCAGAAATCAAAGGCATTCCTGTATACCAACAACGAAACTGCAGAAACAGAAATCAGGAAAAAAATCCCATTTGATATAGCAACAAGAAAAATAAAGTTCCGAGGAATAAACCTAACCAAGTAGGTAAAAGTCCAATACTCGAAAAATTACACAACACTGAAGAAAGAAATTAAGGAAGACACAAACAAATGGAAGCATGTACCGTGCTCATGGAGTGGAAGAATTAACATCATCAAAATGGCCATACTACCCAAAGCAATTTATAGATTCAATGCAATCCCTATTAGAGTACCCATGACATATTTCACAGATATAGAACAAACACTTCAGAAATTTATATGGAACCATAAACGACCCCGAATAGCTGCAACAATTTTGAGAAAGAAGAACAAAGCAGGAGGGATCACAATACCTGATATCAAACTGTATTATGAGGCCTTGTAATCTAAACAGCCTGGTACTGGCATAAAAACAGGCACATAGACCAATGGAACAGAGCAGAGAGCCCAGAAATAAACCCAAGTCTTTACAGTCAATTAATATTTGACAAAGGAGGCAGGAGCATAAAATGGAGCAAAAACAGCCTCTTCAACAGATGGTGTTGGGAGATCTGGACAGCTATGTGCTAAAAAATGAAACTCGATCACCAACTTACGCCATACACGAAAATAAACTCAAGATGGATAAAAGACTTAAATATAAGTTGTAACACCATAAAAGTCCTCGAGGAAAAGATTGGCAGGAAAATTTCAGACTTTCCACGCAGCAACATCCTCACAGACATGTCCCCTAAAGCAAGGGACATAAAGGAAAGAATAAACAAATGGGACCTCATCAAAATAAAAAGCTTCTGCATGGCTAAAGAAAACAGCACCAAATTACAAAGAGAACCAACAGTATTGGAAAACATATTTGCCAATGATACCTCAGACAAGCACCTGATCTCTAATACATAAAGAACTCACACGGCTGCACTCCAGGAGGACAAACAACCCAATTAAAAAATGGGCAAAGGACTTGAACAGACACTTCTCCAAGGAAGACATACAGAGGGCCCAGACACATATGAAAAGATGCTCAGCATCACTAGCCATCAGAGAGATCAAATTAAAACCACAATGAGGTAGCATCTCACACCAGTCAGAGTGGCCAACATAAACAAATCAACAAACAATGTTCAGAGGATGTGGAGAAAAGGGAACCCTAGTACATTGTTGGTGGGAATGCAGACTGGTGGGGCCACTGTGGAAAACAGTATGAAATTTCCTCAGAAAACTAACAATGGAACTGCCCTTTGACCCAGCAATTCTGCTGCTGGGATTATACCCTAAGAACCCTGAAACACCAGTCCAACAGAACCTGTGCATCCCCATGTTCATAGCAGCACAATTTACAATAGCCAAGTACTGGAAGCAACTTAAGTGCCCATGAGCAAATGCGTGGATCCAAAAACTATGGTATATTTACACAATGGAATTCTACGCAGCAGAGAGAAAGAAGGAGCTTATACCCTTTGCAACAGCATGGATGGTACTGGAGACCATTATGCTAAGTGAAATAAGCCAGGCGGACGTTGGCAAATGCCATATGATCTCACCTTTAACTGGAACATAATAAATAGAAGAAAAAAAGAAACAAAATATAACCAGATACATTGAAGTTAAAAACAGTCTAACAATGGTCAGGGTGGAGTGGGGATGCGACAGTGAGGCGAGGGGATTACAGTAACTACTATAAAGGACACATGGACAAAATGGAGGGGAGGGTAGAGGTGGGGGAGGGAGGGGGGTTCAGCTGGGTGGGGTGGAGGGATGGGGAGAAAAGGCAGACAACTGTAATTGAATAACAATAAAAAATTAAAATTATTAAAAAAAAGATATTCTATGAACAAGTATGTCAACTATTAGAACACTTGGACAAAATGGATAAATTCCTAGGAACATAAATCTTCCAATCAGGAAGAATTTAAAAACCTGAGGAAAAAGGACTCATGGACATGACAATAGTGTGGTGATTGCTGGGGGCAGAGGGGTGTAAGGGGACTAAATGGTAATGAAAAAATACAAAATAAAGATTAAATTTTTTTAAATCCTGAATACACTAATGAAGTAATGAAATTGAAGAAGTAATTAAAAAACTCCCAGCAAATAAAGTCCTGGACCAGGTGGCTTCACAGGAGAATTTTACCAAATATTCAAAGCAGAACTAACACCTGTCCTTCTCAAACTACTCCAAAAAAATCAAGAGGAGGGAAAACTCCCAAGTATTTTGTAGGAGGCCAGCATTATCCTAAGTCCAAAACCAGATAAATATACTACAAAGAAAGAAAATTATAGGCCAATATCCCTGATGAACATAGATACTAAAATCTTCAACAAAATATTAGCTAACTGGATCCAGCAATACATTTAGAAGATCATACACCATGATCAAGTGGGATTTCTTCCAAGGATGCAAGGTTGGTACAGTATTTGCAAATCAAACGTGATATATTGGACTTCCTGTGAAGATGGCAGCACAGGCAGACATGGCTCACCTTGTTGCACAACCACAACAAAATTACAACTAAAATAAAGAACAATCATTGCTCAGAACCCACAGAAATCGAGTTGAATGGAAGTTTGACAACTACGAAATTAAAGAAACCACATCCATCCAGACTGAGCCAGCAGATTGGTGCTATATCTAAGATTTCATGAACCTGCCAAACAACGTTTGACCTGCCATGGAGATCCCTAGAGACTCTACCCCATCCAATTTATGAGCCCACCCAAGCTGCTTTTCCATATGAATGGTCTTGGCTCTTGCTTCACAACTTCCTAAATCCTCCCAAACAAGCAGCAGCTGGCCTCGGCCAGCTGCAGGCCAGGAACTAGGAGCCTAGATCCACAGCTTGGCTTCACCTGGAAATCTCCAAGCCCAGCAGAAGTACCAACCATCTCAATTGCTTTATAACTCAGGCAGGGTGGCACCAGGCAAAATACAGGTGGGGGCTGATCTTGGCCTGCACCACCTGGGAAAGCCCAGGGACCAGCACAGCCAGTGGATAGCTAAAGACCACATTAGAGCACCACCACTCTGCCCCTGCACAGCTGATCTTCCCCAGAGGGTGGAGGTTGGTGTTAAGTGGTCACAGCCAATCCTTGCAGCTAACTGGCCTAGGTAAATCCCTCCCATTGATCAACTAAGGCTCAACTACAAGAGGAGGGTGTGCTCAGCCCACACAAAGGGTACACCTTGAGTAGCCACCTTGGGTGACAGGAGAGGCTGTGCCACTGGACCTTTACTGGACACCTACTACATTAGGCCACACTACCAAGACACAGAGTCAAAGCACCTCTACCAAATACATAGAAACAAACACGAGGATGCTGCCACAGTGAGGAGACAAAGAAACATGGCCAAAATGAAAGAATAGAATAAAACTCCAGAAAAAGAGCTAAAAAAAATGGAGATAAGCAATCTATCAGATGCAGAGTTCAAAATACTGGTTATAAGAATGCTCGAGGAACTGGCATAAGAACAGGTTACTGATGAATGGAACACAACAGAGAGCCCAGAATTAAATGCATGTCATTATGTTCAATTAATATTTGACAAAGGAGGCAAGAACAAACAATGGAATAAAGACAACCTCTTCAATAAAGGTGTTGGAAAAAGTGTACAGGTACATGCAAAAAAAATAAGACTAGATCACCAACTTACATCATACATAAGAATAAACTCAAAATGGGTAAAAGACTTAAATGTAAGTTGCAAAACCATTAAAATCCTAGGAGAAAACATAAACGGTAAAATCTCAGACATCTCTTATAGAAATATTTTTGCCAAAATAACTCCTTGGGCAAAGAAAACAAAGAAAAAAAAATAAACAAATGGAGTATATCAAACTAAAAAGCATTTACACAGCAAAAGAAACCATAAACAAAATGAAAAGGCAACCCACTGCATGGGAGAACATATTCACCAATGATATATCTGGGAAGGTGTTAATCTCCCAAATATATAAAGAACTTATGGAATTCAACATCAAGAAGACAAATAACTTAATTAAAAAATGGGCTAACGACTTGGAACAGACACTTTTTCATAAAGGACATACAGACGGGCAACAGACATATGAAAAAATGCTCAATATAACTAATTATCAGAGAGATGCAAATTAAAATCACAATGACATATCACCTCACACCTGTCAGAATGGCTATCATCAATAAATCAATAAGCAACATATGCTGGTGAGGATGTGGATAAAAGGGAACCCCCCTGCACCATCGGTGGGAATGCAGACTAGTGAAGCCACTGTGCAAAACAGTATGGAGTTTCCTCAAAAAAAATTGAAAATGGAACTGCCTTTTGACCTAGCGATCTCACTGCTGGGAATATATCCTAAGAAACCTGAAACACTAATGCAAAAGAATATATGTTCATTGCAGCATTATTTACAGTAGCCAAGATCTGGAAACAACCCAAGTGCCCAACAGTAGGTAAGTGGATAAAAAAGCTGTGGTACATTTATACAGTAGAGTACAGCTAGGCTGGAAAAGAAGAAAGAGGACGGGAGGGGAGGGGAGGGGAGGGGAGGGGAGGGGAAGATAAGAAGAAAGAAATCTTACCTTTTACAACAGCATGGATAGACTTGGAGATTACTATGCTAAATAAAATAAGCCACTCAGACAAATACCATATAATCTCTCTTATATGTGGAATGTAATGAATAAAATAAACTGACAAACAAACCAGAAACAGAGGCATGGACACAGGGAACAGACTAACAGTTGTTGGTGGGGCTTGGGGGATTGGATGCATGAAAGTGAAGGGATTAAGCAAAAAAAAAATATATATATATATGTGTGTGTATATATATATTTGTATTTATTTATAACACAAAGACACAGATGACAGAGTGGTGATAGCCAGAGGAAAAGGGGGTGGGAGGGTAGGTAGAGTGGGTAAAGGGTCAGAAAATGAGAATGGAAAGAGACTTTGGTTGGGGCAATGAGTGCATGATGCACTCTGCAGATGTTTTATTGACTTGTACACTTGAAACCTGCATGGTTTTACAAACCAGTGTCACCTCAATAAATTCAATTTAAAAAAGACAAGGATGCTATTTCTCATCCCTGTTACTCAACACAGTACTGTCAAGAGAAAAAAAATAAAAGGCATCCAAATGAAGAAAAAAGAAGTAAAACTGTCACATTTTGCACACATGATACTTTATATAGAAAATCACACTCTATCAAAAAACTATTAGAAACAATAAACAAATACAGTAAAGTTGCAGGATACAAAAATAATATATGAAAATCCAATGCATTTCCTATATGCTAACAGTAAAATTTCAGAAAAATGAAAAACAATTCCTTTTGCAATTAAAACAAAAAAGAAAATACCTAGGAATAAACAAAAAATGTGAAGGACCTACAACTGAAAACTATAAGTCATTATTAAAGGAGATTGAAAAGGACCCCCAAAATTGAAAGATATTCTGTGTTTATGAATCGGAAGAATCAATATACTTAAAATGACCACATTACCTAAAGCAATATACAGATTTAATGTAATCCCCATCAAAATCCCAATGGTATTCTTTAAAGAAATAGAACAGAACAAAATCATCACATTTGTATGGAACTACAAAAGATCCTGAACTGGCATAGCAATCGTGAGGTTAAAAGAACAAAGCTGGAAGCATCACACTTCCTGACTTCAAGTTATACTACAAATGATAAGAACCAAAACAGCATGTTATTGGCAGAAAAAAAAGACACACAGACCAATGGAACAGAACTGAGAGCCCAGAAATGAACCCACATGTATGTGGCTAAATAAAATTTTTTTAAGCCCAAAATATACAATGGAGAAAAGAAAGCCTCTTTAATAAATGGTGCTGGGAAAATTGGAAAGCTATATGCAAAAGCAAGAAACTAGACTACTATTTGTCACCATACACAAAAATTAACTCAAAATGGATTAAATACCTAAATATAAGACCTGAAACAATAAATTACATAGAAGAAAACATAGGTACTAAACTTTTAGACCTTGGACTCAGAGGGAATTTTATGAATTTGACTCCAAAGGCAAGGGAAGTAAAAGCAAAAATAAATAAATGGGACAACATCAAACTAAAAAAAGCTTCTACACAGCAAAAGAAACCAACAAAGCAAAACACAACCAACCTAATGGGAGAATTTATTTGCAAACAGCAGCTATGACAAGGAGTTCATATCCAAACTATACAATAAAAAGAACCCATAAAGTCACCCCAAAGAAACAATCCATTTAAAAAATGGGCAGAGGATGTGAACAGACTCTTCTCCCAAGAAGTCATATGAATGTCAACACATACACAAATGATCAACTTCACTAGCTATTGGGGAAATGTAAATCAAAACTACAATGAAATACTTATCACCTCACACCTGTTAGAATGGCTATTATCAACAAGACAAGTAACAAGTGTTGAAGAAGTTGTGGAGAAAAAGGAACCCCCATTCACTGGTGGCAGAATGTAAACTGGTACAGCCACTATGGAAAACACTATGGAGGCTGCTCAAAAAATTAAGAATAGAGTTACCAACTCAGCAAGCCCTCTTCTGAATAACTTGAAAACATTTATTCATAAAGATATATGTACCCCTAAGGTCATTGCAACATATTCACAGTGACCAAAACATGGAAATAACCAAAGTGTCTTTCAATAAATAGTTAAAGGAGATGTGATATACAATGAAATACTACTGAGCTCTGAGAGAAGATGAAATACTGCCATTTGTAACATCATGGGTAGATCTTGAGAATATCATGCTAAGTGAAGTAAGTAAAGAATCACATTATTTCTCTCATATGTGGGATATAAAACTGCAAGCAGCAAAGTAATCAAATAAGAAAAACAAAAAACCAAAAACTCATAGACACAGATAACAATATGGTGATTACCAGAGGGAAAAGGTTTGAGGTAGGTAGGTAGTAAAGGGTAAGGGCGGTCAATATATGACAGATGTAGATTTTATCTTAGGTAGTACACACAAAGCAGTTTAGAGATGATGTACTATGAAATTGTATACATGAAACCTATATAATTTTATTAACCAATGTCACCTCAATACATTTAATTACAAAATTTAAGAAAAGAAACTCAAGGGCAAAATTAGAAACAAAGTATGTCATGTCCAGCAAAACTGTTCTGCAAGTACCCAAGCTAAAGAAAAAGTTTTACATATCTAATAACTGAGGAATTACTGCACTTAAAAGTCTTTTCTCAGGAATTTACTACAGATGAGCTTCTTCTAATCAAAAATTATGGGTAAAATAGAGAGTTCTGGCCAAGATGGAGGTGTAGGTAGAAACCCTTCTCTTCCTCACAGAACCAAGAGCAGGATCTAAAATCAATAAACAACAAGAGGTGCTAGAAAATCAAACTTCATGGAACTCCAACAAACAAGGAATTAAAGAAAAAGTCAACAAGAACAACCACACTGGGAAAAACCCGAGGCGAGGTGGTGGACCCCGCGGGCAGGGCTGACTCAGAAAAACCAAGGTGAGGCAGTGGACCACGTGCGTGGGGCTGGCTGAGAAAAACCACTAGCGAGGTGGCAGACTGTGTGGGTGGAGCTGGCTGAAGGCAAAACTGAGACTCGGAGTTGACTGTAGACTAGGCGGTTGCCATAGTGGGAGAAACTTCCAGTCTCACACAAGAGTTCTCGTTGGAAAGTGGGCTAGAGACAAGCAGATGAGCTGCATTGTTCCCTCTCTGGCCCCTCCCCCATAGGCAGTGCAGCAGGGTGGCAAACAGGGTTTCCCTGCCCTAGTTTCTGAGTACCTAAGGTCCCGCACCCCTACAAGTTAACAGGTGCACTGAGACAAAGAAATATGGCCCAAATGAAAGAACAGAGCAAACTTCAGGAAAAGAGCTCAGTGATGAGGAGATAGCCAACCTATCTGATGGAGAATTAAAAGCACTGGTAATCAAAATGCTCACAGAACTGATTGAGCTCAAAAAATGAAAAAACAAATGAAAGATACCAAAAATGAAATAAAGCAAAATATTCAGGGAACCAACAGTGACAGGAAGGAAACCAGGACTCAAAGCAACAATTTGGAACAAAAGGGAAAAATAAACATCCAACCGAAATAGACTGAAGAAACAAGAATTCAAAACACTGGAGAGACTTATGAACCTCTGGGACAGCCTGACATATTCCAATATCCGAATTATAGGGGCGCCAGAAGGAGAAAAACAATAGCAAGAAATTGAAAACTTATTTGAACAAATAATGCAGGAAAACTCCCCCAATCTGGAGAAGGAAATAGACTTCCAGGAAGTCCAGGAAGCCCAGAGAGTCCCAAAGAAGTTGGACCCAAAGAGGAATACACCAAGGCATATCATTATTAAGTTACCCAAGATTAAAGATAAAAAAAGAATCCTAAAAGAAGAGAAAAGGAGACAGTTACCTACAAAGGAGTTCCCATTAGACTATCAGCTGATTTCTCAAAAGATATCTTGCAGGCAAGAAGGAGCTGGAAAGAAGTATTTGAAGTCATGAAAGGCAAGGATCTACATCTAAGATTAATCTATCCAGCTTTGCTATTACCCTCAATTTAAATGATATGGGTCCAAGCCTGAAAAGAACTTGTTTTCCCAAAGTTTTATGGCCCTTTAGCCATCTGACTCTGACTCTAAATAAGCCCTCATAGTACTTTGAATGTTATCTATTGTTTGATCATTACTGCCTGACAATGATTGTTGGGCTTAATCTGAGAATGTGGGTCTTTGGAGTCTCTGGTTGCTTACTGATTATAATAATGCTCTGTGTACTTTGACACATTTGCAAATTATTTTCCCAGGGTCATGTGAGAGACCAGAAAGTAGCAAGCTCTGTGGGATCCATAGTGGTCCTAACTAAAAACAAGGGGGGAGATACAGGAGACCATTCTGTGTGGCGTGGGCCCAGCTCACAGTCAGAAAGGCCAGTGGAGAGCGAGGTCCAGCACACAGGATCCATGACCATGGATAGGTTCTCCTGTGGGGAATCAGGCCTGCATTGTACCTAGGCCACTTTGAGGCTTGCTTTTGCTAAAACTCCCCCACCATGAACTGAGGCAGCAAACATTTACTGCATATCTTTAAAGTAACTTCCTAAAATCTATGCTAAACCTTCCAAGGATTAGTGTAACCAGTTTAACCACTTTCCCCTTTACATTTGCAAATATCCTTCTTTTTTATGTAATTAGCAACATCCTCTCCTTTGTTTTCTGAAACCCTTCTGTGCACAGTAAATGAGGATCATCCTCAATGTAATGTGCCCAGGAAAGCAATAAAAGCCTGTCAAGGCAAGGGTTGAGGCACTCTCCTCTTGAGAGAGTGGCCTTGCCAACCCTTTTCCTCCACAGGACTCAGTAGTCTGTTCTGTGTGAATTTGTCTGGTAGAATGGAAGGGCAGATAAAGTGCTTCCCAGATAAGGTCAAGTTAAAGGAGTTCATAATCACCAAGCCATTATTATATGAAATGTTAAAGGGACTTATCTAAGAAAAAGATCATCAAAAATATGAACGATAAAATAACAAACTTACAATTATCATCAAATGAACCTTAAAGAAAAGAAAAACAAAAAAACTAAGCAAACAACTAGAACAGGAACAGAATCAGAGAAATGGATATCACATGGAGGGATTTCAGTGGAGAGGGGAAAGGGAAGAATGGGGGGGGAAAGGTACAGGGAATAAGAAGCATAAGTGGTAGGCATAAAATAGATGGGAAGAGATCAAAAATGGTATAGAAAACAGAGAACTCAAAGAACTTACATGTACAACCCATGGACATGAACTAAGGGGGGGAAATGCTGGAAGGTTGGGGGATGCAGGGTGGAGGGGGGATAAAGGGGGAAAAATTGGGAAAACTCTAATAGTATAATCAATAAAAAAATACTTTAAAAATCATGGGTAAAATTGAGTGATAAAATTTATTGTAAGCACGAGATATATTTAATTAACCAATGTCTAAAAGTAACATAAGAATGGGAACAGTAAAAAATTATTTATAAAGGTTTAATTTTCCACAAAAGTAGAAATAATGAATATTTTTCAATGGAAGAAGAAAGAGGGAAGAGAGAATAGAAATAATACATTGACTGTAACTTAGTTAATAAGTAGAAATCAAAAGATATCTTTCAAAGATAGAAAATAAAAGAGTACAAGGTTAAGTAAGGAAAAGGTAGATCAAGGACATAGAAATTGTTAATATAAAGTTAAACAATACGACAAAAAACAAAAGCCTTCTGAAGGACCAAAAAATACACACTGACACAACCACATATCCATACAAACTAAAAAATAAAACAGACCATACACAAACTATAAATATAACAAAATAATAAGACATTTGAGAACAAATATAAGTCATTCCAGTAAAAATCAATGCGATTATGTTACCTATTTTTTAAAATTTCAAGTTGGTTCACAAAGCAAAACAAACTGTATACTTTATGAAAATGGTATACCTAAAACAAAGTAATTCCAAAGTTAGTTAAAAAGCATGGGAAATGTATACAAAGCAAATGAAAACAGTAAGATGTCAAGGATTATAGACTTGTTATGAGGCAAGGAAAATTCAAGCTGAACACCCATGTGTAGTGGTTAAAAATCAAGAGGGATATCTCATCAGCCAAGGGCCCCCTACGGTGTGAGATATCCCAGCATACATCAGGCCACACTGCCAGAATTTCAGTGATGGGAAGTCAAGTCCCTATAACTCCTTGCTGCAGAAAACCTCCCTCTGCAGAAAACCAGCAGAGATTGTTGCTGAAATGAGGACTGATGAAGTCTAAGGCACTCACTCTGAGCTCCAGTGCTGTGATAGTGCCCCAGAGACATACAGGGAAGAACCAAATTGTCAGGCTTTGCAGTGAGGTCTGGAGGTGCAGCTTCCACCCAAACAAGCTGTGACAGAAGGCATTGTTCCTTTGTTGAGCCTTCCCCCTGCAGGCACAAGCTGATACGATATCTAAGTCTCAATCTAGCTAACACTGTTTCTCCTGTTCTGGTGATTTTGAGACCTGCTCCCCCTAACTGTAAAGCACTTCCAGTGGCCATTCCATACAAACAGCCAGTCTTGGTTCATGCTACCAATTGTCTTGAAATCTCTCAAATGTTCACAAACTTGAAACAAGCGGAATCTGGCCTCTGCATGCCCTGTACCTTTTGCAAAGTGGCCTTAGGCCCAGCACTGGGGGTAGCCAGACTCATTTTGCAGGTTGGCCTCTCTATGGTACCTCCAAACCCAGTACAAGTACCAGCCATATGCATACCACTTTGTAGCTCATGCCAGGTGGCCCGAGGCAGTGCACAGGTGGTGGTTGACCTTGGCACACAGCTTTCAGGAGGCCCCAGAACCAGCACACCTGCTGATCAGATTCAGACAACACCTGAGCATCACCCACCCACTTCCATAAGCAATGCAAGGAAGGACAAACTTAGCAGACACCAGAGCCTCATGGAAGCAAGTTCTACCTCACGGGATCATCTGCACAGTAGCTCCTCAACTGTAGTTACATCTGATTCTCATAGCTGAACAGTGTGGGAGTGAACTGCTCCCACTGACATGCCAACAGCAATCAAGGTTCAACTACAAAAGAAGGGTGCACACAACTCACATGAGAAACAAACCTGAAGTGACCATCCAGCTCAGGTATCCAAGGAGGCTGTGCTGCTGGGTCCTACAGAAAACCCAATACATAAAACCACCCTACCAAGACTAATAGATATAGAAGATCTACTTAATACATAGAAACAAACAGAGAGGGAACCAAAATTAGGAGGCAAAGAAACATGTCCCAAATGAAAGAACAGGAGTAATCTTCAGAAAAAAAGAACTAAATGAAATGGATGCAAGCAAACTACCAGATAGAGTCCAAGACAATGTTTACAAAGATTCTCAAGGAACTTATTGAGAACTTCAACAGCATAAACAGAAAACATAGAAACCATTAAAAAGAACCAGTCAGAAATAAGTAATACAATACCTGAAATGAAGAATACACTAAAATGAATCAACAGATTAGATGAAGCAAAGGATCAAATCAGCGATTTGTGAGACAAGATAGCAAAAACATCCAATCAGAGCAGCATGAAGAAAAAAATTTTTAATGTGGATGGTTTAAGGGACTTCTGGGACAACATCAAGTGTAGCAACATCTGCATAATAGGTGTACCAGAAGGAGAACAGAGAGCAAGATTTGAGGACTTCTTTAAAAAAATAGTGACTGAAGGGCAGGCCGGAGCTCGCGGACATCCTCCGTGTGGCCGGGAGGCTCTTCTTCCACCTACGCTACACTGCCCTAGAGGCCTGAAGCCAAGAAGTTCCACTTTGCTGTGGCTTCGTGCCTCGTGGGCAGTGTTTGTATACCAACTCTTTCCTGAATTTATTTGGAACTTCTCCAGCCCTTACACTTTTCTGCTCCAAATTAAAGACATCTAGTTTCGGATCGGGGGAAGATGGCGGCAACATAGGTGGGAGCGGAATCCACTTCCCCTCAGCGCCAGGGAAATACCTAGCTGATCTGAGGAGCAGAGCGAACAGCCAACAGTATTCCAGCATATACGAAGATCAGAGACCAAAGACAGAGGACACTGAAAGATCTGACGGTAAGAAGAGTGCTCAAGGACAATAAGGTCCCCGGGACCCGGGAACGCGTGGTACAAGGGCGGCAGAAGCGCCAGCCCTGGCGCAGGGGCTGCTGCAGGAGTCTTGGTAGAGGGCCAGGCTGCGCTGTGAGCAGCCAGGTGCTTGATTGGACCAGGGGAGCTTGAAAAGGAGGAATTTCTCAAAAAGAAAAAGAAAATAGAGACACTCAGGGGCTAGTTAGAGAACTCTCGGTAGTAGCCGAGGCCCCTGGCGCCCCTCCCCCCTCCGCCCCTGGACTGTGAGCGGGGGATAACAGCACCAGAGTCAAGGCGCTCACCTGAGGTCCGGTTGCGCGCGTGCGCGTGAGCGCAGATTAGCGAACGGGGCCCATACATGAAACCCCGGAGGGGCGCCCACACCTGAAACCTCCGAGATCATTTGGAGCTGAGGCTAGCTTGCTCCACCCACAGGCCCAAAACCTCGGAACCGAGTGCCGTGTGATTCAGTCCCAGGGCGGCCCCGCCCGCCCGAGAGACTCAAGCCCAGGGCGGCTGGATCGGGCCCCCAAGCATAGAGCCTCAGGATCGGCCGGTTGCGCGCTCACCAAGCGCAGGGCTGGCTGGGTGCGCGTTTTTCAAGCACAAAGCTGCTGGCGAGTGTCCTAACCCCAAGGCGGCTGAACCTGCCGCCTGCGCGCCAGCGTCCCAAGCCCGGGCGGCTCTATTAGTCTGCCGGCTGCGCGCTCAGGGCACAAAATAGCGTCACAAACCCAAAGCAGCTGGATTCCCCTGCTGCGCGCGCACGAGTCCCAAGCCAAAGCGGCTGCAGCTGCCCCTTGCGTGTCCCAAGAACAAAGCTGCTGGATTGGCTGATCAACGGCCTGATTGACTGCCAGGGACCACACCTACAAAACAGCGAAGAGTGTGACCCAGGAAGGGAGAAAAGTGAAACCAATCCTTCCAACCACCCCCTCCCGTTGCACAGACAGGACACCAGCAGAAATAACCTGACCGGTTTAAAGCCAAAAGAAGATTTTTTTTTTATCCTTTTTCTTTTTTTTCCTTTCCCCCTGAATTCCTTCTTCTTCTCTCTTTTTTTCTTTTTTTTCATTCCTTCTTCCTCCTATCCTTTACCATTTTTATGTCTTCTTCCTGACTTCTTTTATCTATTTCTATGTTTTAATTTTTGTTAAAATTCCTTCTTATCTTGCCTCTGATCTTTCTTTATTCCTTCTTCCCTCCTTCCTTCCTTTCCTCCTTTCCTATTTCCTTTTTCCCTCCTTCCCATCTTTGTTTTGGGTTTTTTTGTGTGTGTTCTTTTGTTTGTTTGTTTGTTTTTCTTTTCTTTCTCCCCACCCTTCTCTTTTTCCCACAGGTGAGACAACAAAACCTGGAGTGCTGAAAAGACTAGAGTTAGACCGTGTTAAACCCATAAACGTCAGCTCAAGACCAGTGAGCACAGGAGAGTAAGGAGACAGCACCACTGAATCCCATTGGCATTCTACCATAGAAGTTCATATCATAAACACAGGGAGTCAGAACAAAGAAATTTGAGAAGCAGAGGCCAACAAGAAGAGCCTCACAAACAATGGGAAGACAAAGAAACAATTCCCAAATGAAAGGAAAGGAGGAAGCCTCAGAAAGAATACTAACCGAAAAAGAGGCAAGTCAACCATCAGATACTGAGTTCAAAGCAATGGTCATCAGGAAGCTCACTGAGCTCTCTGAGCTCAAGAGAACTACCAGAAACTACAAGGAAACTACAATGAACTCACTGCAAACTATACCAACATGAAAAAGGAAATAGAAAATATCAACAAGAGCCAAGAGTAAATGAAGAATACAATTTCTGAATTGAAGAACACAGTAGAAGGAATTAAAAGCACACTTGATGAAGCAGAGGATCGGATCAGCGAGCTGGAGGATAAAGTAGAAAAAAACACCCAGAAGGAGCAAGAAAAGGAAAAGAGGCTCAGAAAGAATGAAGAGGCAATAAGGGAAATGCAGGACAACATGAAACGTAACAATATCCGTATAATAGGAATACCAGAAGGAGAAGAAGAAGAGCAAGGGATAGAAAACCTGTTTGAAAAAGTAATGATGGAAAATTTCCCTAATCTGAGGAGAGAAAAAGTCACCCAAATCCAGGAATCACAGAGAGTCCCAAACAAGAGGAACCCAAAGAGACCCACTGCAAGACACATCATAATTAAAATGGCAAATTTCCAAGACAAAGAGAGGATCTTAAAAGCAGCAAGGGAGAAAAAGGAAGTAACGTACAAGGGAGCCCCAATAAGGTTAGCAACTGACTTCTCAATGGAAACACTCCAAGCCAGAAGAGAATGGCAAAAAATATTCCAAGTACTGAGAACCAGAGGCCTGCAACCAAGACTACTTTACCCAGCAAGGCTCTCAATCAAGATAGAAGACCAAATAAAGAGTTTCCCAGACAAAAGAAGTCTAAAAGAATACAGCTCCACCAAACCAGCTCTGCAAGAGATGCTAAAGGCACTGCTTTAAGGAAAGGAAGGAAAAGAGAAAGACAGAGGAACACAGGTAGGAAATAATGGCAATGAATAACTACCTATCGATAATAACCTTAAATGTAAATGGATTAAATGCTCCAATCAAAAGACACAGAACAGCTGAATGGATAAGAAAACATGACCCACACATATGGTGCCCAGAAGAAACCCATCTCAGGACAAAAGACTTACACAGACTGAAAGTGAAGGGCTGGAAACAAATTTTCCAAGCAAATGGACAGGAAAAAAAAGCAGGGGTAGCAATACTCATATCAGACAAAATAGACATCCAAAGAAGGGCCATAAAGAGAGACCCAGAAGGTCACTTCATAATACTCAAAGGAAGAATCCACCAAGAAGACATAAACATTATAAATATATATGCACCCAACATAGGAGCACCCAAATACATAAAGAAAATCTTGGAGGATTTCAAGAAAGATATTGACAGCAACACAATTATAGTAGGGGATTTTAACACCCCACTATCAAAAATGGACAGGTCTTCCAAACAAAAGATCAACAAAGATATTGTGTCACTTAACAATACCCTAGAGGAAATGGACTTAACTGATATATACAGAGCTTTTCATCCCAAAGAAGCAAAATACACATTCTTTTCAAGTTTCCACGGAACTTTTTCAAAGATAGACCACATGATAGGACACAAAGCAAGCCTCAACAAATTCAAGAAAATTGAAATCATATCAAGCATCTTCTCTGACCACAAGGGTCTGAAACTAGAAACCAACCCCAAGGGTAAAAACCCAAAACACTCAAAAACATGGAGACTGAATAGCATCCTAGTAAACAATGAATGGGTCAAGAACGAGATTAGGGAAGAAATCAAAAACTTCCTGGAAACAAATGAAAACGAACTCACAACAACCCAAAACCTATGGGACACAGCAAAGGCAGTCCTGAGAGGGAAGTTCATAGCAATACAGGCCTACCTCAAGAAGTTAGAAACAGTTCAAACAATCTAACCCTATGCCTACAAGAACTGGAGGAACAACAACAAAGACAGCCCAGAGCAAGCAGAAGGAAGGAAAGAACCAAGATCAGAGCAGAACTAAATGACATAGAGACTAAAAGCACAATTGTAAGGATCAATGAATCCAGAAGCTGGTTCTTTGAAAAGATAAACAAAATCAACAAGCCTTTAAGTAGGCTCATTAAGAAGAAAAGAGAGAGGATCCAAATAAACAGAAGTAGAAATGAAACAGGAGAGATTACAACTGATACTACAGAAATACAAAGGATCGTAAGAAATTACTATGAAGACCTGTATGCTAAGAAATTTGAAAACCTAGATGAAATGGACACATTTCTAGAAAAATATAATCTTCCAAAATTCACTGAAGAAGAAGCAGAAAACCAGAACAGACCAATATCAGCAAAGGAAATTGAAGCAGTCATCAAGAAACTCCCATCACACAAAAGCCCGGGACCAGATGGTTTCACAGGAGAATTCTACAAAGCATTTAAGGAAGAACTAACCCCTATCCTTCACAGACTATTCGAAAAAATCCAAACTGATGGAAGACTCCCAAACTCTTTTTATGAAGCCAACATCATCCTAATCCCAAAACCAGATAAAGACACAATGAAGAAAGAAAACTTCAGGCCAATATCGCTGATGAACATAGACGCTAAAATTCTCAACAGAATATTAGCAAACCGCATTCAGCAATATATTAAAAAGATCATCCACCATGACCAAGTGGGATTCATCCCAGGGATGCAAGGATGGTACAATATTCGCAAATCAATAAACATAATACATCACATCAACAACAACAAAGACAAAAATCACATGATCATATCAATAGATGCGGAAAAAGCGTTCGATAAGATACAGCATCCATTTCTGATAAAAACACTCAGCAAAGTGGGAAGAAAGGGAGCAGTCCTCAACATAATTAAGGCCATATATGAGAGACCTACAGCCAACATCACACTCAATGGACAAAAACTTAGAGCTTTCCCACTAAGATCAGGAACTAGACAAGGATGCCCTCTCTCACCACTCCTATTCAACATAGTATTGGAAGTGCTACCCACAGCAATCAGACAAGAAAAAGCAATAAAAGGCATCCAAATTGGAATGGAGGAAATGAAACTGTCACTGTTTGCAGACGACATGATAGTGTACATGGAAAACCCTATAGACTCCACTCAAAAACTACTCGACCTAATAAATGAATTTGGCAAAACAGCTGGATACAGAGTCAATACCCAGAAATCAAAGGCATTCCTGTACACCAACAACAAAACTGCAGAAACAGAAATCAGAAAAAAAAATCCCATTCGATATAGCAACAAGAAAAATAAAGTACCTAGGAATAAACCGAACCAAGGAGGTAAAAGACCTGTACTCAAAAAACTACACAACACTGAAGAAAGAAATTAAGGAAGATACAAACAAATGGAAGCATGTACCATGCTCATGGATTGGAAGAATTAACATCATCAAAATGGCCATACTACCCAAAGCAATTTATAGATTCAATGCAATCCCTATTAGAGTACCCATGACATATTTCACAGATATAGAACAAACATTGCAGAAATTCATATGGAACCATAAACGACCTCGAATAGCAGCAGCAATTTTGAGAAAGAAGAACAAAGCAGGAGGGATCACAATACCTGATATCAAACTGTATTACAAGGCCACTCTAATCAAAACAGCCTGGTACTGGCATAAAAACAGGCACATAGACCAATGGAACAGAATAGAGAGCCCAGAAATAAACCCAAGTTTTTACGGTCAGTTAATATTTGACAAAGGAGGCAGGAGCATAAAATGGAGCAAAAACAGTCTCTTCAACAGATGGTGTTGGGAGATCTGGACAGCTACGTGCAAAAAAATGAAACTCGATCACCAACTTACGCCATACACGAAAATAAACTCAAGATGGATAAAAGACTTAAATATAAGCCGTAACACCATAAAAGTCCTTGGGGAAAACATTGGCAGGAAAATCTCAGACATTCCACGCAGCAACATCCTCACAGACACATCCCCTAAAGCAAGGGACATAAAGGAAAGAATAAACAAATGGGACCTCATCAAAATAAAAAGCTTCTGCATGGCTAAAGAAAACAGCACCAAATTACAAAGAGAACCAACAATATGGGAAAACATATTTGCCAATGACACCTCAGACAAGGACCTGATCTCCAAAATATATAAAGAACTCACACGACTCCACTCCAGGAAGACAAACAACCCAATTAAAAAATGGGCAAAGGACTTGAACAGACACTTCTCCAAGGAAGACATACAGAGGACCCAGAGACATATGAAAAGATGCTCAGCATCACTAGCCATCAGAGAGATGCAAATTAAAACCACAATGAGGTATCATCTCACACTAGTCAGAATGGCCAACATAAACAAATCCACAAACAAATGTTGGAGAGGATGTGGGGAAAAGGGAACCCTCATGCACTGTTGGTGGGAATGCAGACTGGTGAGGCCACTGTGGAAAACAGTATGGAATTTCCTCAGAAAACTAAAAATGGAACTGCCCTTTGACCCAGTAATTCCGCTGCTGGGATTATACCCTAAGAACACTGAAACACCAATCCAAAAGAATCTGTGCACCCCAATGTTCATAGCAGCACAATTTACAATAGCCAAGTACTGGAAGCAACCGAAGTGCCCATCAGCAAACGACTGGATCCAAAAACTATGCTATATTTACACAATGGAATTCTACGCAGCAGAGAGAAAGAAGGAGCTTATACCCTTTGCAAGAGCATGGATGAAACTGGAGAGCATTATGCTAAGTGAAATAAGCCAGGAAGTGAGGGACAAATACCATATGATCTCACCTTTAACTGGAACATAAGCAATAGATGGAAAAAGCAAACAAAATATAACCAGAGACATTGAAGTTAAGAACAATCTAACGATAGCCAGGGCGGGGGCGCGGGGGTGGGGGCGGGGACAGTGGGTAGAGGGGATTACAGGAACTACTATAAAGGACACATGGACAGAACCAAGGGGGAGGGTGGAGAGTGGGGAGGGAGGTGGGTTCAGCTGGGGTGGGGTGGAGGGATGGGGAGAAAAGGCATACAACTGTAATTGAATAACAATAAAAATAAAAAAAAAAAGAGAGAAAAAAAAATAGTGACTGAAAATTTCTCTAACATGGTGAAGGAAAATGACACATAAGTCAAGGAAGGGAAGAAAATCCCAAATGAGATCAACCCAAAGTGATCCACACCACAACACATAATTAAAATGGCAAAGGTTAAAGACAAAGAGAGACTCTTAAAAGCAGCAAGAGAAAAGTGGTTAATTACCTACAAGAAAGCTCCCATAACTCTGTCAGCTGATTTCTCAAAGAAACTTTTCAGGCCAGAAGGGACTGGCATAAAATATTCCAAGTAATGAGAAGCCAAAATTACTCTACCCAGAAAAGCCATCATTTGGAAATGACAGACAGATAAAGAGCTTCCCAGACAAGAAAAAGCTAAAGAAGTTCATCACCACCAAACTGGTATTATAAGACATGTTGACAGGTCTTCTTTAAGAAGTAGAAAAATAGCAAAAATATGAACAATAAAATGGCAATAAAGACATATCTATTAACAATCACTTTGAATGTAAATTGATTAAATGCTCCAATCAAAACACATAGGGTAGCTGAATGGATAAGGAAACAAGGCCTTTATATATAATGTCTACGAGAGACTTTAGATCAAAAGATACACACCAACTAAAAGTAAAGAAGTAGAAAAAGATATTTCATAAAAATGGCATCAAACAAACAAACAAAAAGCTGGGGTAGCAATACTTACACCAGACAAAATAGACTTTAAGAAAAGTCTATAACAACAGACAAAGAAGGACCCAGCAATTCTTCTTCAGGGTATTTATCTGAAGAAACCCTAAACATTAAAACTGAAGACACATGCACCCATATGTTCACTGCAGCATTATTTACAGTAACCAAGATATGAGAGCAACTTAAGTGTTCATCAACAGATGAGTGGATAACAACGAAGTGATACATATAAATGATGGAATATGACTTAGCAATAAAAAAGAATGAAGTTGTGACATCTGAAACAAAATAAATGGACCTAGGGAGTATAGTGTGTAGTGAAATAAGAGAAAGACAAATACCATATGATTTCACTTATATGTGGAATCTAAAAACAAAATGAATGAAAAAGTAGACTATGAAAAGAGAATGAAAAATGACTGAAAAAGTAGAAACTGACTCATAGATACAGGGAACATTTTGACAGCTGCAGATGGGAAGGGGATTACAATGATGGGTGAAAAATGTGAAGGGATTAAGAAGTACAGATTGGTATTTATAGAATAGTCATGGGGATGCAACATACAGGATAAGAAATATAGTCAATAGTATTTTAACTATGTATGGTGTAAGATGGGTACTAGATTTATCAGGGTAATCACTTTATAAGTTATAAATGTCTAGTCACTCGGTTGTATACTGGAAACTAATAGAATATTATTTTCAACTGTAATTTTAAAAAAAATTCACAGAAGGGCACAGAGCTAGGGTTTCTTTCAAAATTCTGTCACACACCAGGTAGGGACCTTGGTCAAATCTGGTCATTTCTGTGAACCTCAGTATGATCACCAATAAATTGGGGATAATTCTTACTTTATTAATTATTCTTGAAACAGTACATAATAAATACTGAAAGGAAAGGGTACAAGTAGAGAGATACTGTGATTATCAATGCACTTTAGATAGTTAATGCAGGCCTAGCAGCAATTACACTAATAACTTCCTCATCCTTTGGACTGTCTATATTTTTTTCAGACCCTGAGAATTAATCTAAAATCAGAGCTAAGTTCAAAATTACCAGAACAAACCTAGAAAGTTATAGTCTGCATTTCAGAGGACAATTAACCAGGACAGACAATCCTTGGTCATTTCTTTAACAGCCCCACCCCGTGAACCCCAAACATATGCACATGCATGCACATGTACACAAACATGCACATATACACACATGCAAAAAATTAATGCTGAAAGTCAGAGATGAAACCCTTTATGACAACTAGAATTAGAAGTACAATTAAAATATAAACTAATTAACTTTATGTACCAAATCACACAACAAACACATTCATAAAGTTATGGGAGATGAAAAGAGAAGTACTTAGAAACCCACTAATGATTGACTTTCACATAGCACTATTCTCATTCTAAGAGAAATCAAGCTGACACAACATAAGGAAATATAGGGCCTAAACAACCAATCAATAAGGTCAGTCTTACAGATCTATCAAACTTTGCTATGATGGTAGTGAATGAATGATCTTCTAAAATATGCATAGGATATTCATGGAGAGTGATATTAGATAAAAAATAACCAAATTTATTAAGTAGAAATATAAACAAAATTCTCTGATTTCCATCCAATAAAACTAGAAATTAAAAACAATGAACAATTAGCTCTTGTATATGGCTTTGTTGGTTGTAGCATCATCCCATACACCAAAAGGTTGCAAGTTCAATCCCTAGTCAGGGCACATACGGAAGGCAACCATTAGATGCTTTTCTCTCCTCACGCTTTCTATCCCCCTTCCTCTCTCTCTAAAATCAATAAACACATTCTCAGGTGAGGATAAAAAAAAACAATGAAAAATCAAAAAGCCTCTCTCACCAAAACTTTTTAAAATTCCATTAAACAACGCTTGGGTAAAAGGGAAAATATCAACTCAAATTGCAAATTTTCTTTAAAAAACAATGAAAATACTACAAATTGATATGACAGGCCTTCTTTTATGTTGCACTGAGAATAATATGTGATCTTAAGTGATATTCCTGCCAAAAATGTTTAACTTGCATCTAATCATGATGAAACAATCAGACAAATTCAAATTGACGATATTCTACAGACTAATTGGTCAAAAATTGTTTTGTAGAACACTCTTTAAAAATATGTGACACAAGTAGGCCTCTTTGGAGACAACAGTACTTGAACAACAATAAAAAAAAAATCTGACACAAGTTTAAAAAAAGACTAAAAAACAGTTCTGTAAAAAAAAAAGAGAGAGAGAGACCAAAAAACATTACAACTAAATGCAATGCATGATTTTTAATTGGATTCCAAATTGGAAACAGAACAACAACAAAAAAATGTCAAGTACATTATTGAGACAAGGAGAAATAATACATAAAGCATAATATATATCAACCAAAGTTATGTGTATGATAACTATATAGTGGTTATGTAGGAGAAGGTCCTTGTTCTTAGAAAATATATGCCAAAAAAAGTATTTAGGGTAAAATATTATGTTATCTGCAACAACTCCCAAATTGATCAGGTAAAAACTAAGAATAGAAAGCAAATGTGAAAAAATATTTACTGGGGAATCTAGGTAAAGTGAACATGGACGTTATAAATAATAGAACTATTATGTGCTTAATAGTATTGGTATATAATAATAATATTGGCAATATAAACAATTGGAGGGTTTTAAAATAAGTGTAAAATTAAAATGCATAACAACAGTGACAGAAGAGGTATTAGGATGTAAAAATGGAGTTAGTGTTCTAACATTCTGGCGTTAACAGGAAAGTGGTAAAAATAATTTTTATTAGGGTATGAGGAGTCAAGGAATGTACATTATAGTCTCTAGAGTAACCACTTGAATAAAATAAACAGTACAAAAATGCACAACTAACAAAGTAATGGAAGACTAAAACTGAATAATGAAAAATACACTAATCCAAAAAAGGAGAAAAAAACATAAAGTAGGTGGTTACATAGAAAACAAAGAATAAGATGACAAAAATTCAAATATGTTGGTAATTACACTACATGTAAATGAAATAAAAGACTTAGGCTTGTTAGTTTAGATTAAAAAATAATAAAATCAACCATATGCTGATTATAAGAGATAAAACTTAAATATGGGAACATAGATTGAAAGTAATAGGATGGAAAAGACATAAGAGAAACACATAAAAGAAAAATAGAATAGCTATCCTAGTAATAGGCAAGGTAGGTTTTAAGACAAATGCATTACTAGAGATGAAGAAAAACATTTTATAATAATAAAGATGTTAAACTACAAGGAAGATATTACTCTTTAGGTATCACACAAATATTCACTACGTGAAGTCACAGAGTGTCAAAATATGTAAAGAAAAAATAAACGTTGAAAGGAGAAATACAAGGACATAAAACCAAAGAGAAAGATTTTTAATAACCCTCTCTCAATAACTGATAGAAAACATACCAAAAAAATCAGAAAGAATACAGATTATCTGAACAACATAATTAACAAATCTGCTCTAATCAACATATATAGGACACAAAATGTAGTGACAGACTACATAGTCTTTATAAGTGCACAAGTGGCATTTGCCAATATGCTTATTCACAACTCTCGCCTAATTTCAAAGACTTGAAATCATTTAGACTATGTTCTCTGACCACAGTGAAATTAAGTATAAATAATAACAAAAGTTATTACTTAAAAGTTTCACATGTATACTTAATATTTCACATGTTTGTAAACTAAGGAGCCCACTTCTAAATAAACCATGAGTCAAAGTGATACACAGATTTAATGTAATCCTAACCAAAATCCCAATAGCATTTTTTGCAGAAATAGAAAAATCCATCCTAAAATTCATAAGGAATCTCAAGGGACCCTAAATAGCCAAAACAATCTTGAAAAAGAGCAAAGCTGTAGGTCTCACATGTCCTGATTTTAAAACTTATTACAAAGCTACAGTAATCAAAACTGTGTGGTAACGGCATAAAGTCAGATATATCAACCAACAGAATAGAATAGAGAGCCTATAAATAAACCCTCATATATATGGTCAAATGATTATCAACAAGGTGCCAAGACTACTCAATGGGAAAAGGACAGTTTCTTTAACAAAAGGACTTGGGAAAATAGGATATTCCTATACAAAGAGTGAAGTTGGACCCTTACTTACACCCAAAACAAAAATTAACTTAAAATGTATCAAAGAGCTCAATGTAAGACTATAAAACTCTTAGAAGAAAACAGAAGGACAAGCTTCATGACATTAGATTCAGCAATAATTTCTTGCATATGATACCAAAAATATAGACAGCAAAAGTAAAAATAAATCACACTATATTAAAATTTGAAAGTTTTGTGTATCCAAAGACACTATCATCAAAGTAAAAAGGCAACCTACAAAAGAGGGAAAAATATTTGCAAATCATATATCTCATAGGAGGTTAACATACAGAATATATAATGAACTCTTAACCCTCAACAATAAAAACATATAACCCAGTTCAAAAATGGTCAAAAGACTTGAACAGACATTTCTCCAAAGAAAATATTCAAATAGACAACTAGAATACAAAAAGATCCTCAACATCACTAGTTATTAGAAAAATGCAAATCAAAACTATAAAATACAATGAGATATCAAATCACACTGATTAGGATAGCTACTAAAATAATGACAACAAAAAAGTGTTGGTGAGGATGCAGAGAAATTGGAATCCTTGTACACTATTGGTGGCATTGTAAGATGGAGCAACTGCTATGGAAAAAAGTATGTCAGTTCCTCAAAAAATTAAAAATGGAGTTACCAGATATCCTAAAATTCTGAGTATAGAACCAAAAGTACTGAATGTGAGATCTCAAAGAGATATCTGTATACCCATGTTTATAGAATTATTCACAACAGCTAAAGGCAGAATCATTACTGGTCTTCACCAATACATACATTGATAAGTAAAATGTTGTATATACATACAATGGAATATTCAACCTTAAAAAAGTATGAAAAGTGTATCATATGCTACAACACAGATAAACCTTGAGGACATTGCTGAATAAAATAAATCAGTAACAAAAAAAAAAACACTGTGATTCCATTTGTGTGAGGAATCTGGAGAGTCAAATTCATAGAAACAGAGGGGCTAGATGGCAGAGGACTGAATGGAAACCACACTGACCCCCTCCCAGGACCAACCTGGAATTACAACTAAATTGTGGAGATATCACCTGGAACAAACAATTGAACAGTAGCAAGAGAGAAGCCTTATAACTTTGGACAGACAGAAGAATTAGTACTAGCTGACTGGTAAGGAGTGCAGTAGAGACTTGAGAGGGCAGGCTGGGAGCCCAGAGGTGGCAGTGCTGAAGGGATAATTAAGCAACTAGTTGGATCCACCTGAGAAGTGTGGGGTCTAAACTCTAAGCTGGGATCCTCAGACTAGAGCACCAGAGCCCCAAAAGTGCACAGATAACAACCGGCAGAGAAAACAGGCAGGGTTGTTCTCTGCCAGAGATGGTTGGCTGGAGATGCAAAGAGCCATTTAAAGTGCCAATGCACAAATTTTAATTTGCAGCCACTTACCCTGGGCTTTGGCAAAGGCAGGGCAGAGTGGGCTGGAGACACCTGAAGAGATACTGGGGACAGATGCTTTAGGGAAAGAGCTGAGAGAGCAAAAGCTGGGATGCCGGTGCTGAGTCATCCCCCATAAGGCACCAGACATCCTGCTTAGGCAGATGACTCCCCTCTGAGCAGTAGCAGCCTAAGGGGAAACAAAGCCCTGACCCCAGGAGAGAATCTGCCCCAGCTCTGTGGTGCTTAAGCCTGTGGGTACAGAGTGATTAGATTAACAACTGAAGGAGACAGCCACAGACACTAGATCCCTGGCAAAGGGATGTGCAGAGTGGACTAGAGACACTTGAGGAGAGGCTGGGGATGGAAGCTTTGGGGAGAGAACTGAAAGAGTAGATGATGGGATCCCAGTGCTGAGTCATCATCCCTACTGGCAGCAGCCATCCTCCTCAGGAAGACCACTTCCCTCCAAGCAGCAGCCTGAGGGGAAACAATAGCCCCAACCCCACAAGTGATTTTCCCCACCTATGGGGCTTAAGCCTGACTGCTGAGTGCAGAGTGACTAGATTAACAATTAAAGGAGACACCCACAGACAGTAGATCCCTGGCAGTCTCCGAGCAGGCTGCCTAAGGGCAGACAGGGTCAATATCTGACATCACCAGAGGTGGATCCAGAAAGGAAAAACTATGGTAAATACTGAGGCTATGGGACAAAATCCACTGTGGTCTTCTCCATGATTAGCGATATTTTCTTTCCTGCATAGCTTTTCAACATTTATTTCTTGTCCATCAAGTTTGTACATATTAAGTTACTAGATTTTATACCACAGTTTATTTCTCTCCTTTCTTATAATAGTCTTAATCTCTTTACACCCTTATTAATACTGGTTAATTTGCTGTTGATAGTGAGATTGAGGGTGGGGGAACATATTTTTTGGATGGGGGTTTGTTCCTTGGGCTTTGTGATTTTGTTCTGGCAGCACCTGAAAAACAGCATACAAGATGTGGTAGGTGGAGTGACCCTCAGTCAACCACCTAGAGGGAAGAACCCACCAAAGAATGACCCAACAACAATCAAACCCCAATTACATCCAGGGAGCCAACTTAAACAACATAAAGGGAATCCAAAGAGCTTCAGGCTAAGGGGATCAAGTAGACTGCACCACTGAATCTCACAGGTCTCCTACTACTGAAGTACATACCACAAACTCAGGGAGTCAAAACAGATCAATTTAAAAAGCAGAGGCAAACAAGAAGAGTCTCACAAGAAGACAAAGAAACAACCCCGAAAGGAAAGAAAAGGAGGAATCCTCAGAAAGAATGCTAAATGAAGTAGAGGCCAGTCAACTATCATATGTTGAGTTCAAAACAATGGTTATAAGGAAGCTCAATGAGCTCACTGAGAATTACCAAAAACTACAGAGAAACTATGAGGAACGTACTGCAAATTACACCAGCATGAAAAAGGACATAGTCACAATCAACAAGAGCCAAGAGGAAATGAAGAATACAATTTCTGAACTAAAGGACATGGAAGAAGGAATCAAAAGCAGGCTAGACAAAGCAGAGGATCCAATTAGCAAGCTGGGGGACAAAGTAGAAAAAAAAAATCCCAGAAAGAGCAAGAAAAGGAAAAAAGATTCAAAAAGAACACAGAGGAGTTAAGGGAACTGTAGGAAAACATGAAATGTAGTAACATCTGTACAATAAGGATACCAGATGGAGAAGAAGAGCAAGGTATAGAAAACTTGCTTGAAAAAGTAATGATGGAAAACTTCACTAATTTGATAAGAGTAAAAGTCACAAAAGTCCAGGAAGCACAGAGGGTCCCAATCAAGAGGACCCCAAAAAGGCCCCTTCGAAGACACATCATAGTTAAAATGGTAAAATTCTAAGACAAAGAATCTTAAAGGCAGCAAGGGGGAAACAGGAACTAACATACAAGGGAGACTCAATGATGCTACCAGCTGAATTCTGAATGGAAACACTACAAGCCAAAAGGGAATGGCAAGAAATATTCCAAGTAATGAAAAGCAAAGGCCTGCAACAAGACTACTCTACACAGCAAGTCTCTCAATTAAAATGGAAGGTACTGTAAGGAGTTTCCCAGACAAAAGAAGGCTGAAAGAATATACATCCACCAAATCAGCACCGCAAGAAAAGGAAGAATAAGAGTGAGAGAGAGAGGAACAAGCATATGAAGGGAGGAAAATGACAATGAATAAATACCAATCAATAATAACCTTAAATGTAAATGGATTAAAAGCTCCAATCAAAAGACATAGAGTAGGTGAATGGATAAGAAAACATCACCCATACATATGTTGCCTACAAGAGACCCACTTCAAAACAAAAGACCTACACAGACTGGAAGTGAAGGATTGGAAAAAAAAAATATGCCAAGAAAATGGACAGGAAAAAAAATCTGTGGTAGCAATACTCATAGCAGACAACATAGACTTCACAACAAAGGCCATAAAAAGATACACAGAAGGACACTTCTTAATACTCAAGGGAAGAATCCATCAAGAAGACATAAATACTGTAAACATATATGCACCCAACACAGGAGCACCAAAATATATAAGGAAAATCTTGGAGGACTTCAAGAAAGATATAGACAACAACCTTATATTAGGGGACTTTAACACACCACTGTAAAAAAGTCATAGATCTTCCAAACAAAATATCAACAAGGATACTGAGGCATTGAACAATGCCTTAGATCAAATGGACTTAACAGATATATATATAGAACCTATCATCCCAAAGAAACAAAATACACATTCTTTTCAAATGCACTTCAAACATTTCCAAAGATAGACCACATGACATGACACATAACCAGCCTCAACAAAATCAAGAATATTGAAATCATACCAAGCATTTTCTCAGACTACAAAGGACTGAAAATAGAAACCAATCACAAGAAAAAAACTCAAAAACACTCAAATTCATGGAGATTGAATAGTATTGTAGTAAACAATGAATAGGTCAATAATGAGATCAAGGAAGAATCAAAAAGTTTCTGGAAACAAATGAAAATGACCTCATAACAGCCCAAAACTTATGTGACACAGCAAAGGCAGTCCTGAGAGGGAAGTTCATAGCGATACAGGCCTACCTAAAAAATATTTTTTTTTCCATATCTTTTTTTTAATTTATTTTTTATTGATATTCAATTACAGTTCTATGCCTTTTCTACCCTTCCCTCCCCCCACCCCGGCTGAACCCACCTCCCTCCCCCACCCCCACCATCCCCCCTGATTTTGTCCATGTGTCCTTTATAATAGTTCCTGCAATACCCTCTTCCCACTGTCCCCACCTCACTCCCCCCTGGCC
Organism: Desmodus rotundus; assembly: GCF_022682495.2. NCBI lineage: Eukaryota > Metazoa > Chordata > Mammalia > Chiroptera > Phyllostomidae > Desmodus > Desmodus rotundus. Next base: position 68,636,853 of record NC_071390.1, on the reverse strand, counting down.
ACTGCTAGACAGTTCCCCCCCCTCAATGTCTCTGGTGGTATTTTGTTTGCTTTTTTCTTTTGTTGATTATGTTCCAGTTAAAGGTGAGATCATATGGTATTTGTCCCTCACCTCCTAGCTTATTTCACTTAGCATAATGCTCTCCAGTTCCATCCATGCTGTTGCAAAGGGTATAAGCACCTTCTTTTTCTCTGCTGTGTAGAATTCCATTGTGTAAATATACCATAGTTTCTGGAAACATTCGTTTGCTGATGGGCACTTAGGTTGCTTCCAGTACTTGGCTATTGTAAACTGTGCTGCTATGAACATTCGGGTGCACAGGCTCTTTTGGATTGGTGTTTCACGGTTCTTAGGGTATAATCCCAGCAGCAGAATTGCTGGGTCAAAGGGCAGTTCCATTTTTAGTTTTCTGAGGAAATTCCATACTGTTTTCCACAATGGCCTCACCAGACTGCATTCCCACCAACAGTGCACTAGGGTTCCCTTTTATCTGCATCCTCTCTAACATTTGTTTGTGGATTTGTTTATGTTGGCCACTCTGACTGGTGTGAGATGGTACCTCATTCTGGTTTTAATTTGCATCTCTCTGATGGCTAGTGATGCTGAGCATCTTTTCATATGTGTCTGGGCCCTCTGTATGTCTTCCTTGGAGAAGTGTCTGTTCAAGTCTTTGCCCATTTTTTAATTGGGTTGTTTGTCTTTCTGGAATGGAGTTGTGTGAGTTCTTTATATATTTTGGAGATCAGGTGCTTGTCTGAGGTATCATTGACAAATATGTTTTCCCATACTGTTGGTTCTCTTTGTAATTTGGTGCTATTTCTTTAGCCTTGCAGAAGCTTTTTATTTTGATGAGGTCCCATTTGTTTATTCTTTCCTTTATGTCCCTTGCTTTAGGGGACGTGTCTGTGAGGATCTTGCTGCGTGGAATGTCTGAGATTTTCCTGCCAATGTTTTTTCGAGGACTTTTATGGTGTTACAACTTATATTTAAGTCTTTTATCCATCTTGAGTTTATTTTTGTGTGTGGCATAAGTTGGTGATCAAGTTTCATTTTTTTGCACGTAGCTGTCCAGATCTCCCAACACCATCTGTTGAAGAGGCTGTTTTTGCCCCATTTTATGCTCCTGCCTCCTTTGTCAAATATTAACTGACTGTAAAGACTTGAGTTTATTTCTGGGCTCTCTATTCTGTTCCATTGGTCTATGTGCCGGTTTTTATGCCAGTACCAGGCTGTTTTGATTAGAGTGGCCTTGTAATACAGTTTGATATCAGGTATTGTGATCCCTCCTGCTTTGTTCTTCTTCCTCAAAATTGCTGCAGCTATTCGGGGTTACTCATGGTTCCATATAAATTTCTGAAATGTTCGTTCTATATCTGTGAAATATGTCATGGGTACTCTAATAGGGATTGCATTGAATCTATAAATTGCTTTGGGTAGTATGGCCATTTTGATGATGTTAATTCTTCCAATCCATGAGCATGGTACATGCTTCCATTTGTTTGTGTCTTCCTTAATTTCTTTCTTCAATGTTGTGTAGATTTCTGAGTACAGGTCTTTTACCTCCTTGGTTCGGTTTATTCCTAGGTACTTTATTTTTCTTGTTGCTATATCAAATGGGATTTTTTTCCTGATTTCTGTTTCTGCAGTTTCATTGTTGGTGTACAGGAATGCCTTTGATTTCTGAGTATTGACTTTGTATCCAGCTGTTTTGCCAAATTCATTTATTAGGTGGAGAAGTTTTTTGGTGGAGTCTATAGGATTTTCCATGTACACTATCATGTCATCTGCAAATAGTGACAGTTTCATTTCATCCTTTCCAATTTGAATGCCTTTTATTGCTTTTTCTTGTCTGATTGCTGTGGCTAGCACTTCCAATACTATGTTGAATAGGAGTGGTGAGAGAGGGCATCCTTGTCTAGTTCCTGATCTTAGTGGGAAAGCTCTAAGTTTTTGTCCATTGAGTGTGATGTTGGCTGTAGGTCTCTCATATATGGCCTTTATGATGTTGAGGAATGCTCCCTCGATTCCCACTTTGCTGAGTGTTTTTATCAGAAATGGGTGCTGTATCTTATCAAATGCTTTCTCTGCATCTATTGATATGATCATGTGATTTTTGTCTTTGTTGTTGTTGATGTGATGTATTATGTTTATTGATTTGGGAATATTGTACCATCATTACATCCCTGGGATGAATCCCACTTGGTCACGGTGGATGATCTTTTTAATGTATTGCTGGATGTGGTTTGCCAATATTTTGTTGAGAATTCTAGCATCTATGTTCATCAGAGATATTGGCCTGAAGTTTTCTTTCTTCGTTGTGTCTTTATCTGGTTTTGGGATTAGGATGATGTTGGCTTCATAAAAAGGGTTCGGGAGTCTTCCATCAGTTTGGATTTTTTTGAATAGTCTGTGGAGGATAGGGGTTAGCTCTTCCTTAAATGCTTTGTAGAATTCTCCTGTAAAACCATCTGGCCCAGAGCTTTTGTGTGATGGGAGTTTTTTGATGACTTCTTCAATTTCCTCTGCTGTTATTGGTCTGTTCAGGTTTTCTGCTTCTTCTTCATTCAGTTTTGGAAGATTATATTTTTCTAGAAATGTGTCCATTTCACCTAGGTTTTCAAATTTCTTGGCATACAGTTCTTTGTAGTAATTTCTTACAATCCTTTGTATTTCTGTGGTATCAGTTGTAATCTCTCCTCTTTCATTTCTAATTGTGGTTATTTGGATCCTCTCTCTTTTCTTCTTGATGAGCCTTCTTAAAGGCTTATCGATTTTTTTTATCTTTTCAAAGAACCAGCTCCTGGATTCATTGATCCTTACAATTGTGCTTTTAGTCTCTACGTCATTTAGTTCTGCTCTGATCTTGGTTAATTCCTTCCTTCTGCTTGCTCTGGGCTGTCTTTGTTGTTGTTCCTCCAGTTCTTGTAGGCGTAGGGTTAGGTTGTTTGTTTGAACTGTTTCTATCTTCTTAAGGTAGGCCTGTATTGCTATGAACTTCCCTCTCAGGACTGCCTTTGCTGTGTCCCATAGGTTTTGGGTTGTTGTGAGTTCATTTTCATTTGTTTCCAGAAAGTTTTTGATTTCTTCCCTAATATCGTTCTTGACCCATTCATTGTTTAATAGCATGCTATTCAGTCTCCATGATTTTGAGTGTTTTGGGTATTGTCCTTTCGGATTGGTTTCTAGTTTCAGACCCTTGTGGTCAGAGAAAATGCTTGATATGATTTCAATTTTCTTGAATTTGTTGAGGCTTGCTTTGTGTCCTATGATGTGGTCTATCTTTGAGAAAGTTCCATGGACACTTGAAAAGAATGTGTATTTTGCTTCTTTGGGATGAAAAGCTCTCTATATATCAGTTAAGTCCATTTCCTCTAGGGTATTGTTAAGTGACACAATATCCCTCTTGATATTTTGTTTGGAAGACCTGTCCATTTTTCATAGTGGGGTGTTAAAATCCCCTACTATAATTGTGTTGCTGTCAATATCTTTCTTGAAGTCCTCCAAGATTTTCTTTATGTATTTGGGTGCTCCTATGTTGGGTGCATATATATTTACAATGTTTATGTCTTCTTGGTGGATTCTTCCTTTGAGTATTGTGAAGTGACCTTCTGGGTCTCTCTTTATGGCCCTTCTTTGGAAGTCTATTTTGTCTGATATGAGTATTGCTACCCCTGCTTTTTTTTCCTGTCCATTTGCTTGGAAAATTTGTTTCCAGCCCTTCACTTTCAGTCTGTGTAGGTCTTTTGTCCTGCGATGGGTCTCTTGTAGGCAGCATATGTGTGGGTCATGTTTTCTTATCCATTCAGCTATTCTATGTCTTTTGATTGGATCATTTAATCCATTTACGTTTAAGGTTATTATGATAGGAAGTTATTCATTGCCTTTAATCCTACCTGTGTTCCTCTGTCTTTCTCTTTTCCTTCCTTTCCTTAAAGCAGTCCCTTTAGCATCTCTTGCAGAGCTGGTTTGCTGGAAGTGTATTCTTTTAGACCTCTTTTGTCTCAGAAGCTCTTTATTTGGCCTTCTGTCTTGATTGAGACCCTTGCTGGGTAAAGTAGCCTTGATTGCAGGCCTCTGGTTCTCATTACTTGGAATATTTTTTGCCATTCTCTTCTGGCTTGGAGCGTTTCCATTGAGAAGTCAGTTGCTAACCTTATTGGGGCTCCCTTGTACGTTACTTCCTTTTTCTCCCTTGCTGCTTTTAAGATCCTCTCTTTGTCTTGGAAATTTGCCATTTTAATTATGATGTGTCTTGCAGTGGGCCTCTTTGGGTTCCTCTTGCTTGGGACTCTCTGTGTTTCCTGGATTTGGGTGACTTTTTGTCTCCTCAGATTAGGGAAATTTTCCATCATTACTTTTTCAAACAGGTTTTCTATCCCTTGCTCTTCTTCTTCTCCGTCTGGTATTCCTATTATACAGATATTGTTACGTTTCATGTTGTCCTGCATTTCCCTTATTGCCTCTTCATTCTTTCTGAGCCTCTTTTCCTTTTCTTGGTCTTTCTGGGTGTTTTTTTCTACTTTGTCCTCCAGCTCGCTGATCCGATCTTCTGCTTCATCAAGTCTGCTTTTCATTCCTTCTACTGTGTTCTTCAATTCAGAAATTGTCTTCTTCATTTCCTCTTGGCTCTTGTTGATAGTTTCTATTTCCCTTTTCATGTTGATATAGTTTGCAGTGGGTTCATTGTAGTTTCCCTGTAGTTTCTGGTAGTTCTCTTTGAGCTCAGAGAGCTCAGTGAGCTTCCTGATGGCCATTGCTTTGAACTCAGTATCTGATAGTTGACTTGCCTCTTTTTCAGTTAGCATTCTTTCTGAGACTTCCTCCTTTCCTTTCATTTGGGAATTGTTTCTTTGTCTTCCCATTGTTTGTGAGGCTCTTCTTGTTGGCCTCTGCTTCTGAAATTGCTCTATTCTGACTCCCTGGGTTTATGGTATGAACTTCTATGGTAGAATGCCAATGGGATTCGGTGGTGCTGTCTCTTAATCTCCTGTGCTCACTGGTCTTGAGCTGACGTTTATGGGTTTAACACGGTCTAACTCTAGTCTTTTCAGCACTCCAGGTTTTGTTGTCTCACCGTCAGATCTTTCAATGTCCTCTATCTTTGGTCTCTGATCTTCATATATGCTGGAATACTGTTGGCTGTTCACTCTGCTCCTCAGATCAGCTAGGTATTTCCCTGGCGTTGAGGGGAAGTTGACTCCACTCCCACCTATGTTGCCGCCATCTTCAAAACATTCTTCTTAATCCAAAAATATTTCTAATAAACAACCTAACCTTTCATCTACAAAAACTGGAGGAACAACAACAAACAAACTCTCAACAAGTAAAAGGAAAGAAATAACCAATTTTAGAGCAGAATTAAATGACACAGAGACTAAAAGGCCAATTCTAAGGATCTACAAATCCATGAGCTGGTTCTTTGAAAAGATAAACAAAATTAACTTGCCTTTAAGCAGACTCATCAAGAAAAAAAGAGAGAGCCACAGAAATATAAAGGTTGTAAGAAATTACTATTAACAACCATATGCAAAGAAATGTGAAAACCTCTGTGAAATGGACCAATTCTATAAAACTATAATCTTCCAAAACTGAATGAAGAAGAAGCAGAAAGCCTAAACAGACCAAGAACAGCTGAAGAAATCAAAGCAGTAATCTAAAAACTCCTGGCACATAAAAGCCTTGGACTGGACAGTTTCATGAGAGAATTTTACAAAACACTTAAGGAAGAGGTGACCCCCACCCTTCACAGACTATTCAAAAAAATCAAAGAAAAGGGAAGACCCCCAGGCTCTTTTTATGAGGCCAGCATGGTCCTAATCCCAAAACAAGATAAAGACACACAAAGAAGGAAAACTACAGGCTAATATACCTGATGAACATAGACACTAAAATCCTCAATATTGGCAAACTGCATCCAACAACATATTAAAAAGATCATACACCATGGTCAGGAGGGATTCATCCCAGGGTTGCAATGATGGTACAATAGTCACAAATCAATATATGTAATACATCACATAAACAAAAGGAGAGACAACAAAAATAAATTCATCGTGAATAACAGACTTAAATATAAGTCAGGACACCATAAACTTCTAGAGGAGAACATAGGCAGGACAATCTCAGATATTCCACACAGCAATATGTTCACCGATGTGTCCCCTAGAGCAAGGAACATAAAGGAAAGAATAAACAAATGGGACTTCATCAAATGACAAAGCTTCTGCACAGCTAAAGAAAACATCAGCAAAATAGAAAGGGAATCAACTGTATGGGAAAACATATTTGCCAATTATACCTCAAATGATGGTCTCATCTCCAAAATACATAAAGAATTCACATGACTCCATACCAGGAAGAAAAACAATCCAATTAAAAAATAGGCAAAGGACCTGAACAGACACTTATTGAAGGAGGACATATAGAAGGCCCACAGACATATGAAAGGATGCTCAGCATCACTAGCCATCAGAGATATGCAAATTAAAACCACAATGAAATACAACTTCACACAGGTGAGAGTGGCCATCATAAACAAATCAACAAACAACAGGTATTGAAGAGGATGCGGAGAAAAGGGAGCCCTGGTGCACTGTTGGTGGGAATGCAGACTGGTGCAGCCACTGTGGAAAACTGTATGGAATTCCCTCAAAAAACTTAAGATGGAACTGCCTTTTGAGCCAGCAATTCCACTGCTGGGATAATACACTGAGAACCCTGAAACATCAATTCGAAAGAACCTATGCACCCCAATGTTCATAGCAGCACAATATACAATAGCCAAGTACTGGAAGCAACCTAAGTGTCCATCAGTAAATCAGTGGATCAAAACACTGTGGTACATTTACACAATGGAATACTATGTAGCAGAAAGAAAGGAGGAGCTCCTATCCTTCGCAACAGCATGATGGAACTGGAAAGAATTATTATAAGTTAAATAAGCCAGGCGGTAAAAGACAAATACTACATGATATCACTTATTAGTGGAACCTAAACAAAACAAAGAAGCAAGCAAAGTATAACCAGAAACATTGAAATAAAGAACAAGCTGACAGTAACCAGAGAGGAGGGAGGAGGGGAGTCACAGGGGAAAGAAGGAGAAGGGTTGTCAAGAAACATGTATAAATGACCCATGGATAAATAACAAAGGTGAGTAAGATTGAGGGTGGAAGGTGGGTGTCGGTGGGGTGGCAGAGAGAGGTGGGAGGGAAAAGGAGACAACTGTAGTTGAACATAAAAAATAAAAATAAAAATAATTTTAAAATGTGTATTCTGATGTTGTTAGGTGGCACAATCTATAAATATTAATTGGGACAAGGAAGTTGATAGCATTGTCCAAGGCTTTTTATATCCTTTCTGACTGCTTATCTTTTCTATCCAGTTTTTGAGAGTGGAAGTGTGAAAATCTTCTAATATAAGTATGACTTTGTTTAGTTATCTTTGTAGCTTTTGCTTCATATATTCTGAGGTTTTGTTCTTAGGTACATAAACATTTGGGATTGTGGAGAAAATTATCTTCACCATAGTAAACACCATTTTTTAAAAAGGTTTTATTTCAAATGGATCATAAATCTAAATGAGAAAGGAACAATCATAGAGCTCTTGAACAAAAGCACAAGGCATGTTTTCAAGTCTTTGTGGTAGGTGAAGACTTCATTAAAAGGCTATAAAATTGGTCCTGGCTGGTGTGGCTCCATGGATTGAGTATCAGCCTGTGAATCAAAGGTTCACCAGTTCGATTTCCAGGTAGGGCACATGCCTGGGTTGTGGGCCACACCCCCAGTAGGGGTGCAGAAGAGGCAACCACACATTGATGTTTCTCTCCCTTTCTTTCTCCCACCCTTCCCCTCTGTCTAAAAATAAATAAATAAAATCTTTGAAAAAATAAAAATAAATAAAAGACTATAACATTGGTAATCATAAAAGGAAAACTGATGAAGTTAGCATGTATTATAATAAAGAATATTTATTAAAAGAATAAGGAAGTAAAAGAGCAAGCTGTGTATAAATCACATATATGACAAAGAACTGTTATCCATAGTAAGAAAATGCCTATAAAACTATAAGTAGCAGACCCCTAATTTAAAAAAATGAGAAAAAGATTTAAACATGTATTGACAAGTCAACAATTATTTTAAATTCTGATGTATTTACACACATGATATAAAAACAGTTGGCACAAAAGCCAATATCATAATGGTCAACAAGTATATGAAAAACATATTATTCCTTATCAGAGAAATATAAATGAAAACCACTATACACCCACCAGAATGATTAAAATGAAAAGACTGACAATATCAAGTGTTGATGAGGGTATGACACAAACTGGAACTCTAGTGTTGATTGATAGGAGTGTCAACTGGTTCAGACACTTGGCAAAATTGCTTGGCACATTAACGAAAACTACATATACAGGTCTGGCACAAATAATGCCCCTTTTTATTACAAAATCATAAGAATATAATTCCATTACATAACAATATCACACTCAAGCACACCATATGACATTATAAGTGAAATATTCAAATTAAAACTATAAATTATTACACTTATATTAGTCCCCTACCAACCACACTCAAGCAGGTGTTACTTCTGCCAGACCCTGTATATTCAATACCTACCCTATGACTCTGCAAGACAATTCCTAGGTATACGCCCCAAAAAGGAGTGTACATATCTACCAAAGACATGTATAAGAATATTCAAAGCAGCTTTATTATTGAAAGCCAAAAAAAACCTAGAAACAACCCAAATGTCAAAAGGAGAAGAAACAAATTGAAGTATAGTCATACAACAGTAAAAAAAAATGAAGTGATACATACAGCAGCATGATGAGTCACAAAAGCATTGTGTTGAGCAAAAGAAACCAGACCAAATAAAAAAAGAGAGACAATATATGATTTTATTTATACAAAGTTCAAAAGGAGACAAAACTAATTTATGGTAACAAATAAGAACAGTATAGTCTTTTCTGGGACTGGGGAAAGATGGGTATTGGCTGGGAAAGGCTGTAAGGAATACTGGGGAGAAAGGTCCATTTTAATTTGGGTTGTATCTACATCAGTATATATTAGTGTAATATATACTGTAAATATATTGTAAAAATAAAATAAATATATAATGTAATATATACTGTAAGTATATAATGTAAAACCTCACCAATCTGTATATTAAAGACTTCTAAATTTTGTTATATATATAATATTTCAATAAAAAGGAGGATAAGGTATTAGCAGAGTGGAAAGCAATGTAATAAGAAGGGTGATGTATATGTATACAATATATATATGAGACAAAGGACTTATATCTTGAATATGTAAAGACCTCTGTCCTGACCCTGATCAGTGTGGCTCAGCTGGTTGGGCACTGTCCCAAAAAGCTAAAAGTTGCCAGTTTGATTCCCAGTAAGGTCAAGTGCCTGGGTTGCATGTTCAGTCACCAGCTGGGGCAGGTATGAGAGACAACTGATCAAGTAGAAGGAAACTGGCTGCTAGAGAACCCTTAGACAGGCTGTCTAAGGCCAGACTGGGACACCATCTGACATCAACAGAGGTGGATCCAGAAAGAAAAATCAGTGGTAAATAATAGATGCTACCAAGATGAATTCCGCTGTGGTCTTCTTCATGATTTCTGATATTTTCTTTCCTGCATAGCTTTTTGACATTCATTTCTTGTCCTTCAAGTTTGTACATATTAATCACTAGATATTATATTATAGTTTATTTCAAATTTCATATTTTGCTCCTCCCTTTTCTTACCTCATTTTACCTTCGTCTTTCCTCTTCTTATTTTCATTTTAATTTTTTTCTCTCTTGCTACAACTTGTTTCCTTACCACACTCTTACTGTTTCTCCTCCCTCTTGCCTCTAAAAACTATTTTTCTTGTCATTGGTCATCTCACATTCTTTTTCTCATTCTCTCTCCACATTTATCAATCTTTGCTGCTTGGTTACAGATAGGGTGTTGTTGCAATTCTTCAATTTTATCTCTAGATCTTCACTATTTTGGTATTTCAAATCTCAGATTTTACCATTCCCCACTCCTACTCCATTCTGCCTTCATCCCATCCTTTTTTTTTAATCTCAAGTTTTACTTTTTCCATTTTAGCCTAGTTTTCACTCTTCACTCTTAGTATTCCCTCTCCCTCTATCATCTCAAAATCACTTCCTTTTACTCTAGACATCTCTTAAGCTTTTCTTTCTTTTCCCCCCTCTTGTTTCCATCCTGTCTATAATCATCTTATCTCATTTGTTGTTGATAGTGCTGTGGTGGGTCATTTTCTCCAATTTGGTTCCTATTTTTTTTTCTTTCTCTCTCTTACTATATAGCTTTTAAAATTTCTGTTTAAACCTAACACTATACGCTTCCCTTCCCTTGCTCCATTCCACCTTCTTCATTCCCTTTTTTATTTACAATGTAAATTTTAGTTTCTTTCTCTCTTCACCTTGCCCCAATCCCCTACTCTTACTATTGCTCCTCCCTCTACCATCTCAAAATCATTCTTCCTTCAGTTAGTCATCTCATATTCATTTCTGCCTCCTTATAGTCTTAATCTCTTTACACCCTTATTAATACTCGCTCATATGCTGTTGACAGTGTGATTTTAGGTGGGGTTATCTTTGTGAGTGTGATTTTCTTCTGTCAGCACCTGCACAACAGCATACAAGACTTAATGGTTGGAGTGACTCTCAGTCAGCTAGCTGGAGGGAGAACCAACAAAAGAACAACCCAACAACAATCAAAACCCAATTACACCAGGGAAAGATGGCAGCAAGGTAGGTGGGAGATGAACCCACTTGCTCATGCACCCAGCTGGGACACCTAACTGATCTTCTGAAGAACAGAGTGAACAGAAAACACAATCCCACTTATATGAATTTTGAAAACTAAAATTGTAGAGGATACTGAAAATCAGACGGTAAAGAGATTGTATTGGGAAGGTAAGGTCTCCTCCCAAGGGGGGCCCAGGCTCCTGCATTCCCCGGGCTGCGCCTGGCATGGGGGTAGGTGGCAGCCTCCTGAGCCCCCCAGCCAACTCAGTGATTGTAACTCAGCAGCTCCCTCTGCTACCACAGCAGGGAAGGCAGCCCTGCACCAGGAGAGACCTGGATGCTTGAAGTTGCTGGGGGGGGATATATAAAAACACAGTGGGAGATGCACAGAGGAGGTGTTCCCCTGCTGGGACTGTGGTCCTGGGCTAGAACAGTACCAGAGAAATTGGGGAGCCAGGTGACACCTGGAGAAGGGAGAAGAGTCGGCCGTGAGGGACCCTGACCCAGATAGTCTCCGGACTGGTCAGAAAGTTGAGCTGTGTGAAAAACCAAGCACTTGTTAAGAATGGTGGGCACAAACAAGAGGAATTTACTCAAAAAAGGCTCTCATCCACTGTTTAAGGAACTCTTGAGCACTGTGTGGGCCAGAGAAAAGAGGGGGAGGAGGAGTGTGATTTGCTCAAAATCAGGGTGCCTCACAGACTGATCAAAGTGGTGCAGCAGGGCTCAGTGGGGTAGCAAGACCCAGAAGACTCAATTTAATAGGAGAACAAAACTGCTCTGAAGGGACTTTGACAGTGCGCAGTACCCAGGCCAGCAAAGAAGGAGGAGGTGGGGTACGAGTTGCTACTAATCAGGGCACCTCATGGGTGGAACAACGTGGTGGACTAAAGGCGCTGGCCTGGCTCGGACAGACAGTGGAGGCTGACAGTGATCTGAAGGCCTAGGCTGCAGGCTGGGCACCTGTGAATACTGCAGCCCAGACCTAGCCCCCATATTCAAAAACCACAGGACAGGAAAAAAGTGAACCCTGGGCCCACCTGCCTACAGCATCCAGGAAGACCAGCAGAACTTGCTTGGAGGGTTTAAAGTCAGAGGGAGGCTTTCCCCCACCCCAAATGTGAGACAATAACATCTGGAGCTCTGAAAGGATGAAGGACAGATCCAGAGGGATCACAAAGCTAACACCAACAACTGAGAAACAGACAAATTTCACTTTGCTATTCTACAGAACTAGCATTTTATTGTTTATTTTTATTATTTTTTCATTATTTTTATTTCTCTCCTTTCTGTTTAGTTTTCTGTTTGTTTAATTGCATTGTTTCACTGATTTTCCTTGTTCTCTCTTTAATATTGCATATTAATCTTTCTTCTTTCACTTCACTTATATTCCAATAACACACTGCTATTGGTTTTTTACTTTCTATTTTTTAAATCAGATAATATATTTCTCATATTGTTATTTTCCAGTATTATTGTAAATAATTGTTTTTCCATATTATTGTAAATACTACATAGCACCCCTACCTGGTCTTGGCCCATTTCACTACCTTCCTGAGCTTTGTTACTGTTGTGGGTAACTCTATTCTCTCCCACACTACATCTACTTTCTATCCTTTACTCTCACTATATCTCACTGTCTAACCTTGCACAAGCACTCTGTTTTTTGGATTCAGCTCACATTTCTTTTCCTTTCTTAATAAGGGTCTTATCTATATTTCACCTTTTCTACAAAGTAGCTAGTTAGGTGAAATATGGTTAACTCTATACTTCTCCAAAGGATCTCCTATCTTTTCTCTACTTGTTGGTATTTTCAATGACATAGAATACTCTCCTGCTGTCTTAATCCATTTTCCCTTTGCCCTGCCACTGATCACATACAAGATAAGATGGGAGTTGTGAACACTAGTAAACCCTCTAGAAGAGAGAATCCAACAACAAAGGAACACCAACAGGTAAAACCCAAGTACAACAAGAGAACACACACAAACAGAAGAAAAGGCAAACCTAGAATATCTAGACAAGGAGATCAAAGAGACATCACTGAATCCCATAGAACTACTACCATAGAAGTTCACCCTACAAAGACAGCTAGCAAAGCAGAACATCAGGAAGCACAGAAACAAACAAAAAGAATCATCAAAACTGAGGAGAGAAAAAAAGAACCTGCAATAACAACAAATGGAAGACTCCCCACTAAAAGAGCTAAATGAAATGGAGGTGAGCAAACTATCAGATATAGAATTTAAAATAATACTTATAAGGATGCTCAGGGAACTACCAGATAACTACAAGGAACTGAGTGAGAACTACAACAGTATGAAAAAGGAAATAGAAACTATAAACAAGAACCAGGAAGAAATGAAAAATACAATTTCTGAAATAAAAAAAAAACACACTAGAAAAAATTACAAGCAGGCTGGACAAAGCAGAGGATAGAATTAGTGAGCTGGAATTCAGTGTGGAAAGAAACACCCAGGTAGAACAGCGGCATGAAAAAAGACTAAAAAAATAAGAGGATAGCTTAAGGGCACTTTAAGACAAAAGAAATGCAACAACATTCAAATCATAAAATACCAGAAGGAGAAGAAAAAGAGCAAGGGTGAGAAACCCTGTTTATAAAAAATATAACAAAAACCTTTGAGGACCTGGAGAGGGAAACCATGCAAATTCAGGAAGCACATAGGTTCCCAATCAAAATGACCGAATGAGGTCTACTCCAAGACACATCAAAATTAAAATGCCAACTTCGAAAGACAAAGAGAGAATCTGAAAAGCAGCAAGGGACAATCAAGAAGTAACGTTCAAATACATATTGGGCTCCGATAAGCCTAGCAGCTGATTTCTCAACAGACACACTTCAGGCCAGGAGAGAATGGCAAGAAAAATTCCAAATAATGAAAAGCAAAGGCTTGCAACCAAGACTACTCTACCTAGCGAGGCTCTCAATTAAGATGGAAGGCACAACAAGGAGTTTCCCAGACAAAAGAAGGCTGAAATAATATATCTCCACCAAACCAGCACTACAAGATATGCTAAAGGGACTACTATAAGAGGAGGAAGGAAAAGAGTTAGAGAGACAGGAACATGGGTATAAAAGGTGAAAAATGAATAAATACCTAAAATAATAACCTTAAATGTTAATGGAATACATGCTCCAGTCAAAAGACATAGGGTAGCTGAATGGATAAGAAACATGACCCATACATATGCTGCCTACAAGAGATGCACCTCAGAAAAGAAGGTCCACACAGACTGAAAGTGAATGGTTGGGATGAAATGGACAAATTTCAAGAAAAATATAATCTCCCAACACTGAATGAAGAAGAAGCAGAAGTGCAAACAGACCAGTAACAGATGATGAGATTGAAGTATTAATCAAAAAACTCCTGGAATACAAAAGCACTAGACCAGATGGTTTCACATGAGAATTTTACAAAATTTTAAGGAAGAACTAACCCCTATCCTACTCAGACTATTTTGAAAAATCCAAGAAGATGGAAGACTCCAAAACTCTTTTAACGAAGCCAGCATAATCCTAATTCCAAAACCAGATAAAGACAGAACAAATAAAGAAAATGACAGGCCCAATCACTGATGAACATAGATGACAAAATCCTCAACAAAATATTGGCAAAGCTCATCTAGTAACATATTATAAAGATCATACAACACGATCAAGTGGGATTCATCCAAAGGATGCAGGGATGGTACAACATCTGCAAATCAATAAATGTAATACATCATATAAACACAAGGAAAGACAAAAATCACATGATCATATCAATAGATGCAGAAAAGCACTTGATAAGGTACAGTACCCATTTATGATAAAAATACTCACCAAAGTGGGGATAGAGGGAGCATTCCTCAACATGACAAAAGCCATATAACCTACAGCCAACACCATACTCAACGGGCAAAAACTGAAAGATTTCCCACTAAGATCAGGAAAAGACAAGGATGTATGCTTTCACCACTTCTATTCAATACAGTATTGGAAGTCCTAGCCACAGCTATCAGACAAGAAAGACAAATAAAAGGCTTCCAAATTGGAAAGGAGGAAGCAAAAGTGTCACTGTTTGCAGATGATATGATAGCGTACACAGAAAACCCTATAGACTCCACCAAGAAACTACTTGACCTAATAAGCGATTTGACAAAACTGCAGGGTTCAAAGTCAATATTCAGAAATCAAAGCCATTTTTATACACCAATCATGAAGTATCAGAAATAGACAACAAGGAAAAAAGTCCCATTTGCTATGGCAAGAAGAAAAATAAAGTACCTAGGAATAAACCTTACCAAGGAGATGAAACACCTATACTCAGACAACTACACAACACTGAAGAAAAATTAGAAAGACACCAATAAATGGAACCATATACCGTGTTCATAGATGAGAAGAATGAACATCATCAAAATGTCCATACTATCCAAAGCAATTTACAGATTCAACACAATCCCTATTAAAATACTAATGACATATTTCACAGATATAGAACAAACATTTCAAAAATTTACATGGAACCCTAAATGATCCCAAATAGCCTCAGCAATTTTGAGAAAGACGAACAAAGAGGGATTACAATACCTTATATTAAACTATTTTACAAGTCCACTGTAATCAAAACAGTATACTACTGGCATAAGAACAGACACATAGAACAATGGAACAGAACAGAGAGCCCAGAAATAAATCCAAGTCTCTATGGTCAATGAATATTCAACAAAGTGGGCAGAAGCATAACGTGGAGTAAAAATAGTGTCTTCAACAATTGGTGTTGGGACATCTGGACAGTTACATGCAAAAAAATGAAATTCAATCACCAAATTACACCATACAGAAAAAAAAAGTCAACATGGATAAAAGACTTAAATATAACTCATGATACCATAAAAGTACTAGAGGAGAACATTGGCAGGAAAATCTCAGATATTCTACACAGCAATATTTTCACCAATATGTCCCCTAGAACAAGGGACATGAAGGAATGATTAAACAAATGGGATCTCATCAAAATAAAAAGCTTTTGCATGGCTAAGGAAAACAGCCTTAAAATGAAAAGAGACCAACTATATGGGAAAACATATTTGCCAACAATATGTCAGACAAGGGTTTGATCTTCAAAATATCTAAAGAATTCCCATGACTCCACTGCAGGAAGACAAACAACCCAGTTAAAAAATGGGTAAAAGAAACAGACACTTCTCCAAGGAGGACATACAGAAGGTCCAGAGACTGATGAAAAGGTGCTCAGCATCATAAGCCATCAGAGAGATGCAAATTAAAACCACAGTGAGATACCACTTCACACCAATGAGAATGGCCATCATAATCAAGCCAACAAACAAGTGTTGGAGATGTTGTGGGGAAAAGGGAACCCCCAGTGCAGTGTTGGTGGGAATGCAGACTGGTGCAGCCACTGTGGTAAACATTATGGAATTTGTTCAGGAAACTAAAATGCAACTGCCTTTTGACCCAGCAATTCTACTGTTGGGATTATACCCTAAGGATCCGCAAAAAATAATTCAAAAGAACCTATGCACCTCAGTGTTTGTAGCAGTGTTATTTACAATAGCCAAGTACTGGAAGCAACATAAGTGCCCATCAGTAAATGAGTGGATAAAAACCTATAGTACATTTACCCAATGGGATACTACACAGGAGAAAGAAAAAAGGAGCTCCTGCCCTTCGTCACAGAATGGATGGAACTGGAAGGTATTCTACTAAGTAAAATAAGACAGAGGGTGAAAGAGAAATACTATATGATCTCACCTATAAGTGAAACTTACTCAACAAAAGAAACAAGGAGGCGGAATACAAACAAAGACATTGAAATAAAGAACAATGTGGCAGGAACCAGAGAGGTGGCCGCAGAGGGATAACAGAGGACAATAGTGGAAGGGCCATCAAGGAACATGTATAATGGACACATGGAGAAAGCCAAAGAGGGTAGGTTTAAGGGTGGGACATGGGGATAGTTGTGGTGGCATGATGTAGTGGGATGAAAATGGAGACAACTGTACTGGAACAATAAAATAAATAAAAAGTGAAAAAACAAAAACAAAAACAAACCATTACAAACAAAGAGTCAACATAAATGGCATAAAGGGCATCCCAAGAGCATCAGGTTCAGGACATCAAAGAGACTGCACCACTGAATCTCACAGGTCCCCTGCAAAAGAAGGTCACACCATGAATACAGGGAAACAAAGCAGATCAATCTAAGAAGCAGAAACAAAAAAGAAGAGTACCTAACATGGGGAGAAAAAGAAACAGTCCCCTATAAATGGAAAGGAGCAAAAGAGTGCTAAATGAAGTAGAGGCAAGTAAGCTACCAGATATTGAGTTCAAAATAGTGGTTGGAAGGAAGCTCAATAAGCTCTGTGAGAACTACAAAGTACTACAGGGAACCTACAATGACCTTACTGTGAACTACATCAGCATGAAAAAGGACATAGGATCTATCGATAAGAGCGAGGAGGAAATAAAGAATACAATTTCTGAATTGGAGAACACAGCAGAAGGAATTAAAAGCAGTCTAGTTGAAGCAGAATATTGAATCAGTGAGCTGGGCAAAAAGGTGGAAAAAAATTCCCAGACATAGCAACGAAAGGAAAAAGTCTCAAAAAGAATGAAGTGGGTAAGGGAACTGCAGTACCAGATGAAAGATAATAGTATCCATATCATAGGAATACCAGAAGGAGAAGAACAACAAGGTATAGAAAACCTGTTTGAAAAAGTAATGACTGAAAATTTCTGTAACTTGATGAGAAAATAAGTCAGGCAAGTCCAAGAAGCACAGAGGGTCCCCATCTAGATGAATACAACGAGGTCCACTCCAAGGCACATCATAATAAAAATGGCAAAATTAAGACTAAAGAGAATATTAAAGGTGGCAAGGGAAAACAGCTGGTAACATACAAGGGAGCTCCAAAAAGACTATCAGCTGACTATTCAACAGAAACACTAAACCCAGAAAAGAATGTCAAGAAAATTTCCAAGTAATAAAAAGGAAAGCTCTGCAACCAAGACTACTCTACCAAGCAAGACTCTCATGTAATATGGAAGGGAAAATAAGGAGCTTCCCAGGCCAAAAAAAAAAAAAGTGCTAAAAGAACACCTCTCCACCAAACCAGCATTGCCAGAGATGCTAAACGACTGCTTTAAGAAGATGAAGAGAAAAATAAATTCAAGGTGGATAAAAGACATAAATATAAGTTGTAACACCATAAAAGTCCTAGAGGAAAACATTGGCAGGAAAACCTCAGACATTCCACGCAGCAACATCCTCACAGACATATCCCCTAAAGCAAGGGACATAAAGGAAAGAATAAACGAATGGGACCTCATCAAAATAAAAAGCTTCTGCATGGCTAAAGAAAACAGCATTAAAATGAAAAGAGAACCAACAGTATGGGAAAACATACTTGCCAAGGATACCTCAGACAAGGGCCTGATCTCCAAAATATATAAAGAACTCACATGACTCCACTCCAGGAAGACAAACAACCCAATTAAAAAATGGGCAAAGACTTGAACAGACACTTCTCCAAGGAAGACATACAGAGGGCCCAGAGACATAGGAAAAGATGCTCAGCATCACTAGCCATCAGAGAGATGCAAATTAAAACCACAATGAGGTAACATCTCACACCAGTCAGAGTGGCCAACATAAACAAATCCATAAACAAATGTTAGAGAGGATGCAGATAAAAGGGAACCCTAGTGCACTGTTGGTGGGAATGGAGACTGGTGAGGCCACTGTGGAAAACAGTATGGAATTTCCTCAGAAAACTAAAAATGGAACTGCCCTTTGACCCAGCAATTCTGCTGCTGGGATTATACCCCAAGAACCCTGAAACACCAATCCAAAAGAACCTATGCACCCCAATGTTCATAGCAGCACAATTTACAATAACCAAGTACTGGAAGCAACCTAAGTGCCCATCAGCAAATGAGTGGATCCAGAAACTATGGGACATTTACACAATGGAATTCTATGCAGCAGGGAGAAAGAAGGAGCTTATACCCTTTGCAACAGCATGGATGGAACTGGAGACCGTTATGCTAAGTGAAATAAGCCAGATGGTGAGGGACAAGTACCATATGATCTCACCTTTAAATGGAATGTAATCAACAGAAGAAAAAAACAAACAAAATATAACCAGAGACATTGAAGTTAAGAACAATCTAACAATAGCCAGGGGGGAGTGGGGAGGAGACAGTGAGGAGAGGGGATTACAGGAACTACTATAAAGGACACATGGACAAAATCAAGGGGGAGGGTGGAGGTGGGGGAGGGAGGGGGATTCGGTTGGGGTGGGGTGGAGGGATGGGGAGAAAAGGCATACAACTGTAATTGAATAACAATAAAAAAAAAAAAAAAAAAAAAGAACCTTAAGCCCTGGCTGGTGTGGCTCAGTGGATTGAGTGCTGGCCTGTGAACCAAAGGGTGGACTGTTGGATTCCCAGTCAAGGCACATGCTAGGGTTGCGGGCCAGGTTCCCGGGTGTGGGACGCACCAGAGGCAACCACACACTGATGTTTCTCTGCCTCTGTTTCTCCTCCCTTCACTCTGTCTAAAAATAAATAAATAAAATCTCTAAAAAAAATAATAACTTTAAATGTAAATGTATTAAATGCTCCAATCAGAAAACATAGGGTAGCTCTATGGTGTCAAACTAATTTTCACCAGGGGCTACATCAGCCTTGTGGTTGCCTTCAAAGGGCCGAATGTTACTTCAACTCCTTAACAGTTAAGGAGCAGTTGCATTTATACAGTCCCAAAATTATTTCGGCCCTTTGAAGGCAAGGGGAGGCTGATGTGGCCCCCTGTGAAAATTAGTTTGAAACCCAAAATAATTTGGGGGTAGCTGAATGGATCACAAACATGATCTACATATCTGCTACCTACAAGAGACACACCTCAGAACAAAATAGCTACACTGACTGAAAGAGAAGGAATGGAAAAATTATTCCAAGCAAACAGAATTGTACAAAAAGCTGGGGTCCCAATACTTACATTAGACAAAATAGATTTCAAAACAAAGTCCATAAAAAGAGAAAAAAGAGGACACTATATAATAATTAGCAGTAAAATCCATCAAGAAGATATAACCCTTATAAACATATATGCACCCAAAGATATAGGGAAAATCTTGGAGGACTTCAAGAAAGACATTGATAGCAACATACTCACAGCAGGGGATTTTTAACACCCCATTGTCAACAACAGATGGATCTTCCAAGGAAATAACAAACAAGGATATTGTGGTATTGAACAACACTCTCAATCAGGGGTGTCCAAACTATTGGCATCTCTGCGCCACACTGGAAGAAGAAAATCTGTCTTGGGCCACACGTTCAACACGTTATGACACATATCACAAAAAAAATCTCATAATATTTTAAGTAAATTTACAATTTTGTGTTGGGCTGCATTCACAGCCATCCTGGGCAGCATGTGGCCCAAGGGCAGCGGGTTCCAAACTTGTGCTCTATATCAAATGGACTTAAATTGATATATACAGAATCTTTCACACCAAAGAAGGAAAATATACGTTCCTCTCAAATGTACATAGAACATTTTCAAAAACAGACCACCTGATAGGTCACAAAATAAGCCTTAACAATTTGGAGAATATTCAAATCATATGAAGCATGTTCTCAGATCACAATGTCTTGAAACTAGAAACCACCTCAAGGAAAAAACTCAAAAACATTCAAATTCATAGAGTCTGAATAACATGCTATTAAATAATGAATGGGTTAACAAAGAGATCAAAGTAGAAAACAAGAAGTTCCTGGAAACAAATGAAAATGAACACAGAACAACCCATAACCTACGGGACACAGAGAAGGCAGTCTTGAGATGGAAGATTATAGCAATACGGGCCTACCTAAAAAAGATAGAAACATTTCAAATAAACAACCTAACACTACATCTACAAGAACTACAGGAACAACAGCAACAAACATAGGCCAGAGCAAGTACAAGGAAGGAAATAATCAAGATCAGAGAAGAGTTAAATGACATAGAGACTAAAAGAATAATTCAGAGAATCAATAAATCCAGGAGCAGGTTCTTTAAAAAGATAAACAAAACCAACAAGCCAGCAATCAGACTCATCAAGAAAAAAAGAAAGAGGACAAACATAAATAAATTCAGAAATGAAGGAGAAATTACAACTGATACCACAGAAGCACAAAGGATTGTAAGAAATTACTATGAACAACTATATGCCAAGAAATTTGAAAACCTGGGAGAAATGGACAAAATTCTAGAAAAATGTAATCTTCCAAAACTGAATAAAGAAGCAGAAAGCCTGAATAGTCCCATAATGATTACAGAAAGTGAAGCAATAATCAAAAAAAAACCTCCCAGCACATGAAAGCCCTGGACAGGACATATTCATAGGTGAATATCACCAAACATTTAGGGAACAGCTAACTCCTATCCCTCTCAAACTATTCCAAAAAAATTCAAGAATAGGGAAGACTGCCAAACTCTTTTTATAGGGCAGCATTATCCTAATTCCAAAACCAGACACAACAAAGAAAGAAAATTAAAGGTCAATATGCTTGATGAACATAGGTGCTAAAATCCTCAAGAAAATATCGGCAAACCAGATTCAGCATGCATTATAAAGATCATACACCATAATCAAGTGGGGCTCAGCCCAGGGATGCAAGATGGTAAAATATTCTGAAATCAATAAATGTAACACACCACATAAACAAAATGAAAGACAAAAATCATATGATCATATCAATAGATGCTGAAAAAGCATTTGATAACATACAACACCCATTTATGGTAAAAATGATTAGCAAAGTGGGAATAGAGGGAGCATCCCTCAAGAAAATAAAGGCCATATGGAAAAAATCTGCAGCCCACAACATACTCAACAGGCAAACACTTAAAGCTTTTCCTATAATATCAAGACAAAGACAAGAATGTCTGCTTTCACCACTTTTATACAACACGGTATTGGAAATTCTAGCCATAGCGATCAGATAAAAAAAAGAAATAAACAGCATTCAAATTGGAAAGGAGGAAGTAAAACTGTCATTATCTGCAGATGACATGATAGTCTACATAGAAAATGCTATAGGCTCCACCAAAAAACTGCTTGACCTGATAAGTGAATTTGGCAAAATCATGGGATGCAAATTTAATATTCAGAAACCGAAGGCATTTTAGTATGCCAATAATGAGATATGAGAAAGAGAAACTAGGGGAAAAAATCCCATTTACTACAACAAGAAAAAAAAGTAATTAGAAATAAACTTAATGAAGGAAGTAAAAGACCTATATTCAAAAAACTACACAACACTAAAGAAAGAAATTAAGGAAGACAGAAATAAACGGAAGCATGTAATGTGTTCATGGGTTGGAAGAATGAACATCATCAAAATGTCCATAGTATCCAAAGCAATTCATAGACTCAATGCAATCCCTATTAAAATACCAATGACATATTTCACAAATATAAAACAAACATTTCAAAAATTTATATGGAACTGTAAATGACCTTGAACAGCAACAGCAACTTTGAGAAAGAAGAACAAACTAGGAGGGATCACCATACCTGATATCAAACTATATTGCAAGGCCACTGTAATCATAACAGTCTGGCACTGGCATAAGAACAGACACATGGACCAATGGAAGAGAGAGCCCAGAAATAAACCCAAGTCTCTATGGTCAATTAGTATTCAAACAAAGGGGTCAGCAGCATAAAATGGAGTAAAAACAGCCTCTTCAACAAATGGTTTTGGGAGATCTGGACAGCTACATGCAAAAAAAATGAAACTCAATCACCAACTTACACCATACACAAAAAGAAATTCAACATGGATAAAAGACTTAAACATAACATGCAACACCATAAAAGTACTAGAGGAGAACAAAGGCATGAGAATCTCAGATATTCCATGCAGTAATATTTTCACCAATATGTCCCCTAGAGCAAGGGACATAAAGGGAAGAATAAATAAATGGGATCTCAGCAAAATAAAAAGCTTCTGCATAGCTAAAGAAAACAGCACTAAAATGAAAAGAGAACCAACTATATGGGAAAACATATTTACCAACAATATGTCAGACAAGGGTTTGATCTTCAAAATATCTAAAGAATTCCCATGACTCCACTGCAGGAAGACAAACAACCCAGTTAAAAAATGGGTAAAAGAAACAGACACTTCTCCAAGGAGGACATACAGAAGGTCCAGAGACTGATGAAAAGGTGCTCAGCATCACTAGCCATCAGAGAGATGCAAATTAAAACCACAATGAGATACCACCTCGCACCAGTCAGAATGGCCATCATAGACAAATCAACAAACAAGTGTTGGAGAGGATGTGGAGAAAAGGGAGCCCTAGTGCACTGTTGGTGGGAATGCAGACTGGTTGCAGCCACTGTGGAAAACAGTATGGAATTTCCTCAGAAAACTAAAAATGGAACTGCCTTTTGACCCAGCAGTACCAATGCTGGGATTATATTTTAAGAACTCTGAAACACCAATCCATAAAAACCTATGCACCCCAATCTTCATAGCAGCACAATATATAATAGCCAAATACTGGAAGCAACCTAAGTTCCCATTAGTAAACACGTGGATCAAAAAACTCTATTTACACAGAGGAATACTATGTAGCAGAAGAAAGTAGGAGGTCCTACCCTTCACAACCACACGCCTAGATATGGAGAGTATTATGCTAAGTGAAATAAGCCAGGTGGTGAAAGAGAAATACCATATGATCTCACCTATAGTGGAACCTAATCAATAAAACAAATAAGCAAGCAAAATATAACCACAGACTTGGAAATAAAGGACAAACTGACATTAACCAGAGGGGAGGGAGAGGGGGGTTAGCTGGGGGAGGGTCATCAAGGAACAGATATATAAGACCCATGGAGAAAGCCAAAGGTGGGTAGGATTGAGGGTGAGAGGTGAGGGTTGTGAGGGGCAAGGGAAAGCGGTGGCAGGAAAATGTAGAGTAGTCTTCCTGAACAACAATTTAAAAAAATAAAAAGTGAAAATAAAATAATAAAATGCCAAAGGCAAAAGACAAAGAGAAAATCTTAAAAGCAGCAGGAGAAAAGCAGTTACTTATATATAAGAGAACTACCATATGACTGTCAGTTGCTTTCTCAATAGAAAGGTTGCAGGCTAGAAGGGATTGGCAAGAAATATTCGAAGGAATAATAATGAAGCACCTATAACCAAGATTACTCTACCCAGCAACACTATCATTTAGTATCAAAAGGCAGACAAAGAGCTTCCTAGCCAGCAAAAGAAAACTAGAGGAATTCATCACCACCAAACAAGTTTTATATAAAATGTTAAAGGGTCTTCTTTAAGAAGAAGATAAAAAATATGCACAGTAAAATGGCAGTAAATACATATCCATCAACAACTGAATCTAAAAAACAAAATTAACAAGGAAGCAGAAAAAAACACAATCACAGATACAGAGAACATTTGATGGTTGCCAGGTGGCAGGGCGTTAGGGTGAAAAAGGGGAGGGGATTAAGAAGTACAAATTGGTAGTTACAGAATAGTCATGGAGATGTAAATTACAGCATAGGGAACAGAGTAGCCAATGAAGATATTTGCAGGACCCATGGACACGGACAATGGTATGGGGTTTGTCTGAGGGAGTGTGGGGGGACTGGGTGGAGGGGGATAAAGGGAGAAAATTGGGGCAATGGTAACAGCATAAACAATAAAATATAATTAAAAAATAAAATATTTGTAAGATTAAGATTAGACTATCATTATTCTCAGCTCTAAAACTATGAAATTTTTAAAATCATGAATTATTTTCAGTGTAGTAAAACCACATTACATGTGTTGTTGGTCTAAAAAAAAAACCAGTTAATCACTTTTAGTATCTCAATAAATTACTGAGGCCAGAAACTTGAGATGAATAATATTTTATAAATATTTTTCTTTCACAATTACCAGCAGTGCTCAGGGATATACTAGAGAAAGGCCTGCCCATTGCCAATAGCTTCACCTTTTTGCCAAGATTCATGTTCTCCATCTTTGCCTTCAGCAGCTTCATTTTATTCATAGTTATTGAATTTTCAATTATCTGTTGCCCAGAAGGAGAAGGCTCGATTTCTTCATCCTCATCAGTATACAAATTATACACCGAACCAGCACTGCCAAAACAAAACAAAACAAAACGATAATTACTGTTGTGTGCCTGACACCTGCCCAATGACTAAAAATACTCCATGTGCAATAGAAACTATAGATGCTGCTAATGATAAAACAATAAATCCACCTTGTTAATGTAAATTCAAGGCAAATGTATTTTTTAAATATATTTAGGAGAAAAAATGGGGATAAATATCATAATCTAGCCCTACTGAAAATTCTAGTACAGCTGAGCTTTTCTGATGTCAGTATACTAGAAATAAAGATCTTTTGGCTATATCATTCCCACAGAAGCAAAATCCATTTCTACAAAAATGATCTAATTTCATTTTATCAGCCAAGGCAAACTAGACTACAAGCTGATCAAATTAACCAGAGTGAAAAAGAAATTGACACTGAAGTCCTGATTTTTATTCATTGTGAGAGGATTCTCACACAAAAAAGGAAGGAGGACTCATACACAGATGTCAACAGAACATTTTCAGTTCTTTAGAATAACAACAAAAAAATACAGATAACATAAGATTTTTCTCAGTGTGTTTAGAAATGTAACTACCTAGAATAACATAGATTTTAAATTAAAAAAGACACCCCAGGCAATTCATGACACAAATTATTAAACATGTTAAACATTTCAACTATTGATTAATCATCATGCTATTTGTTCATATCTTAACGTAATTGTTATCTGGGGCCTCTTGTCTTTGACTGCATAATGCAATGGCACTTATCATACTACCTACATATTTATACTTAAATGTTTATCTTTCCCTCTTACTCCACCATACGTACAAGTTGAAAGCAGTTATTAGACTTTTTCCTCTTCCTAGTCTAAGTACCTGGCACAATGCTTGGCACATAATCAAAAGTTTGCTGAACTGAACACAAATGTAACTGAAATTCAATTTTTTCAATAATGAGAAAGTAAAACAGTAAGGGTTTGAAAAAACAAAAATATTTGAAGAATGACTAAAATTTTAAATAGAGCAGAAAAAGAATGTGTGTTGGTCATTGTAGGAAGTTTACTTATAGGAAAACTAATGTATCTATGCTAAGGAATATGAGGGTTAATAAGATTTCCTGTTCTATATGGTTGTAGGAATGGAAACAATTTAGGATACCCTTAATAAGGTATATTCCACAACATTTCTGAAGCACATACCACCACCATACAAAGGCAACGTAGAGGGTGAATAACCCCACTTCTAAACTTTATACAGTGAAATAGATGACATTTTGAAATTCAGGGTTGTTTACATGCAGCAGTCACGACTATTAGAAGGAAGAATGGCAGAATTTGATCCAATAATCAATTTAGTCTAGTGTGTGTCTTGTGACCAATACTTCTACCTATTATAGATGCCTGCTACAGTATGAAAACTGACACAATGGGCAAAACACTAAATTAACATTGTTAGTGTTTCCTAAATGTCTACTCTATCAGCTACTTTCCACATATCATTTCTAATATTCAGAAAAACTATGTAATGTATTATATCCCATTTTATAAATAAAACTGCAGTTGAGAGAGGTTACCTAATTTTGTTCAAGACCACAGAGCTAATAAATGGTGGACCTAAGATTCAAATCCCCCATCTGTCTGGTCCCAAAGTCTATTATGCTTATGTATCCCCCCCAAAAGTGGAACTTACAGTATGTGAAGGCTCTTGTGTTAAGGTTAACTATACCCAAAATGGGGTTAATTAAAGATTTTTGGCAGCTCACCCTTGGAGTTTGAAGAAAAGACTCCAGGATAATCTATTTTTGATTACCTTGCAATATTTTAACTTTATGTTCTACTCTATTATATCCTGTGCTTTTAACATTAACTGTCCATAATGAATTAAAGAGGTTTTTGACACAACATTCCTGAAAAAAATAACAATTAAAAAAAATAATACCTGGTCATTTACTGTTTTCCTGTGTGTGTGTAAAGTACAATCGTGATAAATATTTCATTGGACAGATTTTAGAGGGTTAAAAATACTTTTAAATTCACCTAATATTTTTTATCACATTATTGTTTTCCCTTTCATAAAGCCAAGTCATGAGATCAGTTACAAGCCAATCATAATTCCTTTCTACTTGAAAAATATAACTACTGATTCTGAAGATGGCAGTGAGGTAGGTGGGAGCGGAGCCCACTTGCCCCTGCACCCAGCTAGAACACCTTGCCAATCTTCTTGAGGAACAACACAGTGAACAGCTAATGGAATTCCAGCATATATGAAGTTTGGAGGCCAAAACTATAGAGGATGTTGAAAAACAGACAGTAAGGAGATTGCGTTGGGACAGTAAGGGCCCTGGGACCAGCGTGGGAACCAAGGCTGCTGAGGTCCTGGCCTGTAACCTGGCGCAGGGTTGCTGGCTGCCACAGCAGCTTTGGAGGAGAGCCAACTCCGTGATTGTAACTCAGCAGCTCCCTCCCCTACCTTGGCAGGGAAAGCAGCCCCACACCAGGAGAGACCTGGATGCTTCAAGTCGCTGGGGGGAATAAATGGGACTGTGGTCACTGGCTAGGACAGTACCAGAGAAATTGGGAAGCTGGGTGACACCTGGAGAGGGGAGAAGATTTGGGTGGTTCCAGTTAAAGGTGAGATCATATGGTATTTGTCCCTCACTGTCTGGCTTATTTCACTTAGCATAATGCTGCCCAGTTCTAACTGGAACATAATCAACAGAAGAAAAAAGCAAACAAAATATAACCAGAGAAATTGAAGTTAAGAACAATCTAACAACAGCCAGGGGGGAGTGGGGAGGGGATAGTGAGGAGAGGGGATTACTGGAAATACTATAAAGGACACATGGACAAAATCAAGGGGGAGGGTGGGGGAGGGGGGGGGTTGGCTGGGGTGGGGTGGAGGGATGGGGAGAAAAGGCACACAACTGTAACTGAATAACAATTAAATTTTTTTTAAAAAGAGTTGGGCAGTGAGGAACACTGACCCGGATAGTCTCTGGACTGGTCAGAGTTGGGCTGTGTGAAAAGCAGGGCACTTGTTAAGAAAGGCGGGTGCAAACAACAGGAATTTAAAAGGTTCCCAGGCACTGTTTAAGGAATGTCTCACTCAGCACCTGGGTTAGCAAAAAGGGAGGAGGAGTGCCACATGGACTTCGGAGGAGAGCAGCAGGGCTCAGGGAGTTAGCAGTCACCAGAGAGCCTTAATTTAGTGGGAGAGCTGAACTGCTCTGAGGGGACTTTGAGAGTGCCCAGCACCCAGGCCAGCAAAGAGGGAGGAGGTGGGGTGTGAATTGTTCCTAAGCAGTGCACCTCTGCAGACTGGTGGATTAAAGGTGCCTGCCTGGCACAGATTGACAGTGGGGGCCAGGCAGTGCATGGAGGATCTTGGCTAGAGGCTGGGCAACTGTGAATATTGCAGCCCTGACCTGGCCCCTATCCTCCCAAAACCACAGGAAGGGAGAAGGGCTAAGCCCAGCCCCACTCTGCCTGCAGTATCCAGGAAGACCAGCAGAACTCCTTGGCAGATTTAAAGTCAGAAGAAGGCTTCCCTGCCCCACCCAAGTGTGAGACAATAAGAACCTGGAGCTGTGAAAGGACCAGAGACAGATCCAGAGAGGGATCACAAGACTACCACCAACAACTGAGAAACTGAGATAAATTTCACTTTGCTATCCTATAGAACTTGCATTTTGTTGGGGTTTTTTGTTATTTTTATTTCTTTCATTTGATTATTATATTTTATTTCTCTTCTTTCTGTTTAGCCTTCTTCATTTTGTTTGTTTAATTGCATTGTTTCATTGATTTTCCTTGTTCTGTCTTTCATCATATTGCATTTTATTTTTTCTTCTTTCGCTTCACTCATATTGTAATACAACACTAGTATTGGTCTTTTACTTTCTATTCTTTTTATTCAGATCACATACTTCTTGTCATATTATTGTTTTCCAGTATTATAAATAATTATTGTTCCATATTATTATAAATACTGTAACAGAGTGCAGCCAAGAGGGGGGCCCCAAGTAGGGATTTGTAATGGGGTCCAGAACTCATGGTCTCCAAGAAATATTAGAAAAAATATATACATATACGATGCCCTCATCCACACAAATCTGAGCTGGGGGATGGGACATATGGAGCAGGGCCATTGAGAGCTGTTTTGTGTAGCAACAGCTTTGTAGCTAACCTCTGGCATGGTCTTTAACATCTCTATAACCTTTAACTGGTTTCATGGCTATGTTAAATAGCTGTGGCCATGCTTTGAGCCAGGGGGATGGAAGTGACTTCCACCCAAGATGTAAATGGGAGGCGACTCCCCCTGGTTACAGCGCCTACATGAGAGCTCAGAGATGACTGGCTCCATGCTATGGAGCCACACCTGCCCGGACTTACTATGGCAACCCAGTAAAGCTGCAAGAACAGGGAATACTGGCAGGTACAACTGATCATGGGAGGAGTTGGAAATGGGGCTGCAGAGGAAGATTGGCGCTGGGATTTAAACCCAGGCATGGCAGCCATGCCTAGTTGGGACCACGTGACTTTGATGAGAGTCAAGACCAGGTGGCTTTAGGGTGCTC
Source organism: Desmodus rotundus (assembly GCF_022682495.2). Classification (NCBI taxonomy): domain Eukaryota; kingdom Metazoa; phylum Chordata; class Mammalia; order Chiroptera; family Phyllostomidae; genus Desmodus; species Desmodus rotundus. Next base: position 68,607,363 of record NC_071390.1, on the reverse strand, counting down.
CCTTTTGCCATGTGGCTTAGGAAGCAGGAGAGACTTTGCCTGGAAGAAAAGGAGTGAAAGGACTCTTGCTGGTGGACCATGAGAAGGTGCCACATGGCTTTGGATTAACTGAAGATCGTGGCGGTGACACAGCTGATGGTGCTGGGAGTCTGAATCATGGCCTTCTCCTTCTTTTCCTGAGATACGATACCCCAGACTAGGCAGAGGGAGAAGGAAAGGACTGTGTGTGTCTGTGGGTATTCTAAAGGACTTTAGTATTTTAATGAAGACATTAAGTCATTACTCTAAGTCGGTATAACTTCTAAATAAATAATTCCTTTCCTTTTCACCAATCTCTGGCAGTGAGAAATGTCTCTCCTTGGCGGTGGGCAAGGCAAACCTAGTAGGTGGAGGGGCACCTCCGGAGAAAAAGGGGGGGGTCCTTTCAGTAATAGTGTATCATTCACTTCCCACCCTGGTCTGTTCTGTAACAATACTACACAGCACCCCTAGCTGGTGTGGGCACATTTCACTATCTTCCTGAGCTTTATTGCTGTTGTGGTTACCTATATTGTCTCACACACTACAACTGCTTTCTATCCTTTACTCTCACCATATCTCACCATCTAACCTCACATAAGTGCTGTTTTCTGGATTCAGCACGCAATCCTTTCCCCTCTAATAAGAGTCTTATTTCCATTTCTACAAAGTGGCTAGTTGGGTGAAATACCACGGTTAATGCTGTACTTCCCCAAATGATCTCCCATCTGTTTTCTAATGTTGGTACTTTAAATCCCATAGAATGCACTCCAGCTGCCTTAATACATTTTGCCTCTGCCCTGCCACTAATCACATACAATATTAGGTGGGAGTTGTGAATACCAGTAAACCCGCTAAAGGAGAGAACCCAACAACAAAGGAACACCAACAGGTAAAACCCAAGTACAACAAGAGAACACACACAAACAGAAGAAAAGGCAAACCTACAATATCTAGGCAAGGAGGTCAAAGAGACATCACTGAATCCCATACAAATACTACCATAGAAGATCATCCTACAAAGACAGCTAGCAAAGCAGAACATCAGGAAGCACAGAAACAAACAAAAAGAGTCATCAAAACTGAGGAGAGAAAAAAAGAACCTGCAATAAAAACAAATGGAAGACTCCCCACTAAAAGAGCTAAATGAAATGGAGGTAAGCTAATTATCAGATGTAGAACTCAAAATAATGGTTATATGATGCTCAGGGAACTCACAGACAACGACAAGGAACTGAGTGAGAACTACAACACTATGAAAAAGGAAATAGAAACTGTAAACAAGAACCAGGAAGAAATGAAAAATACAATTTCCAAAATTAAAAAAAACACACTAGAAGGAATTACAAGCAGGCTGGATGAAGCAGAGGATGGAATTAGTGAGCTGTAACACAAGGTGGAAAGAAACACCCAGGTAGAACAGCTATACGAAAAAAGACTAAAAAAATATGAAGATACCTAGAAGTAACTCCAAGATAACATGAAAGGCAACAACATTCAAATCGAAGGAATACCAGAAGGAAAAGAAAAGGAACAAGGGTTAGAAACCCTGTTTGAAAAAATAATGACAGAAACTTTTGAAAACTGGGGAGGGAAAAAAACCATGCAAGTTCACAAAGCATAGAGAGTCCCAACCATGATGAAGTCAAAGAGGCTTACTACAAGACACATCATAATTAAAATGTCAAGTTTTAAAGGAAAAGAGACAATCTTAAAAGCAGAAAGGGAGAATCAAGAAGTAACACACAAATACATATTGGGGTTCCAATAAAGCTAGCAGCAGATTTCTCAACAGACACACTTCAGGCCAGGAGAGAATGGCAAGAAATATTCCAAGAATAAAAAGCAAAAGATTACTCTACCCAATGAGGCTCTCAATCAAGATGGAAGTCACAATAAGGAGTTTCCTAGACAAAAGAAGGTTGAAATAATACACCTCCACCAAACCAGCACTACAAGATATGCTAAAAGGACTACTATAAGAAGAGGAAAGAAAAGAGTGAAGGAGGAACACAAATACAAAAGGGGAAAATGAATAAATACCTATCAATAATAACCTTAAAGGTTAATGGATTAAATGCTCCAATCAAAAGACACGGGGTAGCTGAATGGATAAGAAAACATGACCGGTACATATGCTGCCTACAAGAGATGCACCTCAGAAAAGAAGGTCTACACAGACTGAAAGTGAAGGGTTGGAAAAAAATATTCCAAGCAAATGGACAGGAAAAGAAAGCTGGAGTAGCAATACTTATATCAGACAAAATAGACTTCAAAACAAAAGCCATAAAAAGAGACACTGAAGGATAGTTCATAACACTAAAGGGAGATATCCATCAAGACAAACATTGTAAACATATATGCACCCAATATAGGAGTACCAAAATATGTAAGGAAAATCTTGGAGGATTTCAAAAGAGATATAGACAGCAACACACTTATACTAGGGGATTTTACACCGCACTTTCAAAAATGCATAGACCTTCCAAACAAAATATCAACAAGGATATTCTGGCGAGACTCGAGAACCAAGATGGCGGTGTAGGTAGACACACTGCGCCTCCTTGCACAACCAGAACTGACAGAAAATCGAACTGCAAGGAAGTCTGACACCAAGGAGATAAAAAATAAACATTCATCCAGACCGGTAGGAGGGGCGGAGACGGGCAGCCCGGGTGGAGAGGACTCGCGTTGCTGTGGTGGGACAGAGACTGGCGGAGTGTGGGATGAACGAAGCAGGCAGTCTGACCACTAGCAGACCCTGCAGCCCCACATTCGCACACAGATAAACCAGACAAATGGCGGGGAGCAAAGCAGACCGTGCAACCCAGGGCTACAGCGCGGGGAAATAAAGCCTCAAACCTCTGATTTAAAACGCCCGTGGGGGTTGGGGAGGCAGCAGGAGAGACTCCCAGCCTCACAGGAGAGGTCACTGGAGAGACCCACAGGGGCCTAGCGCATGCACAAGCCCACCCACTCGGGAACCAGCAGCAGAGGGGCCCAGTTTGATTGTGGGTAGCTGAGTGAAAGGCTGAAATCTGGTGGAGAGGGGAGCGGGTGCCATTGCTCCCTCTCAGCCCCTCCCCCACATACAGTGTAACAGCGCAGCTACCAGAGACCAGCGTTACCCCGCCCCGGTGAACACCTAAGGCTCCGCCCCTTAAAGTAACAGACGCTCCAAGACAAAAAAAAAAAAAAAAAAAAAAATGGCCCAATTGACAACACTTCAAAGCTCCAGAAAAAATACAACTAAGCAAGGAAGAGATAGCCAACCTATCAGATGCATGGTTCAAAACACTGGTTATCAAGATGCTCACAGAATTGGTTGAATCTGTTCAAAAACCAGATGAAAAAATGAAGCCTATGCTAAGAGAAACAAAGGAAAATGTACAGGGAACCAATAGGGATGCGAAGGAAACTGGGACTCAAATCAACAGTGTGGACCAGAAGGAAGAAAGAAACATAGAACCAGAAAAGAATGAAGATACAAGAACTCGGAAAAATGAGGAGAGGCTGAGGAACCTCCAGGACATTTTGAAACGTTCCAACATCCGAATTATAGGGGTGCCAGAAGGAGAAGAGGAAGAACAAACAATTGGAAACTTATTTGAACAAATAATGAAGGAGAACTTCCCCAGTCTGGCAAAGGAAATAGACTTCTGGGAAGTCCAGGAAGCTCAGAGAGTCCCAAAGAAGCTGGACCCAAGGAGGAACACACCAAGGCACATCATAATTACATTACCCAAGATTAAACAGAAGGACAGAATCTTAGAAGCAGCAAGAGAAAAGGAGACAGTTACCTACAAAGGAGTTCCCATAGGACTGTAGGCTGATTTCTCCAAAGAGACCTTACAGGCAAGAAAGGGCTGGCAAGAAGTATTCCAAGTCATGAAAGGCAACGACCTACATCCAAGATTACTGTATCCAGCAAAGCTATCATTTAGAATGGCAGGGAAGATAAAGTGGTTCTCAGATAAGGTCAAGTTAAAAAAGTTCATCATCACCAAGCCCTTATTATATGAAATTTTAAAGGGAGTTACCTAAGAAAAAGAAGATCAAAATAATGAACAGTAAAAATGACAGCAAACTCACAGTTATTAATGACCACACCTAAAACAAAAACAAGAGCAAACTAGGCAAACAACTAGAACAGGAACAGAACCATAGAGATGGAGATCACATGGACGGCTGCCAATAGGGGAGTGGGAGGGGGACGGGGGGGAAAGGTACAGAGAATAAATAGCATAAATGATAGGTGGAAAATAGACAGGGGGAGGGTAAGAATAGTGTAGGAAATGTAGAAGCCAAGGAACTTATAAGTATGACCGATGGACATGAACTATTGGGGGGGAATGTGGGAGGGAGGGGGTGGGCAGGATGGAGTGGAGTGAGGGGGGGGAATGGGACAACTGTAATAGCATAATCAATAAATATATTTAAAAAAAAGAAAGTGAGATTCAACAAAGCACAAAATTTGGCAACTGATAATACAAAAAAAAAAAAAAAAAAACGATTTGTGGAATGGAACAATGCCCTAGATCAAATGGACTTAACAGATTTTATATATATATGAACCTATCATCCCAAATAAGCAAAGTACATATTATTTTCAAATGCACATGTAACACTTTCAAAGATAGACTATGTAATAGGACACAAAACTAGCCTCAACAAATTCAAGAAAACTGAAATCATACCAAGCATTTCTCTAACCAAAAGGGACTGAAAGTAGAAACCAACCTCAAGGAAAAAACTCAAAGCACTCAAATTCAGGGAGATTAAATAGCATGCTATTAAACAATTAATGGGTTAATAATGAGATGAAGGAAGAAATAACAAAGTTTCTGCAAACAAATGAAAATGAACACACAACAGTCCAAAACTAATGGACACAGGAAGGCAGTCCTGAGATGGAAGCTCATAGTGATGCAGGCCTACCTAAAAAAGATAAAAACATTTCAAATAAACAACCTAACCCTAAATCTACAAGAACTGGAGGAACAACAACAAACAAAGCCCAGAGTGAGTAGAAGGGAGAGAATAATCAAGATCAGAGAAGAATTAAGTGACAGAGACACTAAAACAACAATCCACAAGTTCAGGAGCTGGTTCCTTGAAAAGATAAACAAAATCGACAAGCCCTTAAGCAACCTCATTGAGAAAAAAGAGAAGACCCAAATAAATACAATTAGAAGTAAAAGAGGAGAGATGACAATGGATACCACAGAGATACAAAGGATTTTAAGAAATTACTATGAAGAATTATATGCCAAGAAATTTGAAAACGAAATGAAATGGACAAATTTCTAGAAAATACAATCTCCCAAAACTGAATGAAGCAGCACCAGAAAGTATAAACAGACCAATAACAGCTGACAAAATCAAAGCAGTAATCAAAAAACACCCAGCACAGAAAGGACCTGGACTGGATGGTTTCACAGGAAAATTTTACAAAACTTTTAAGGAAGAACTAACCCCTATCCTACTCAGACTATTCCAAAAATCCAAAAAGAGGGAAGATTCTTTATATGGCAGCATCATCCTAATTTCAAAACCAGATAAAGACAGAGCAAAGAAAGAAAACTATAGGGCAATAACACTGATGAACATAGATGAAAAAATCCTCAACAAAATATGGCAAATCATATCCAGCAATACATTAAAAAGATCATACACACGATCAAGTGGGATTCATCCCAGGGGTGCAAGGATGGTACAATATTTACAAATCAATAAACATAATATATCACATAAACACAAGAAAAGACAAAAATCACATGATCATATCAATAGAAGCAGAAAAAGCATTTGATATGGTACAGCACACATTTATGATAAAAACACTCAGCAAAGTGGTAGTAGAGGGAGTATTCCTCAACATGATAAAGGCCATATACTAGAAACCTACAGCCACATCTTACTCGACAGTAAAAACGAAAAGCCTTCCCACTGAGATCAGGAACAAGGATGTCTGCTTTCAACACTTCTATTCAATACAGTATTAGAAGTCTCAGCCACAGTGATTGGTAAAAAAATAAATAAATAAAAAGCATCCAAATTGGAAAGGAGAAATTAAAATTGTCACTGTTTGCAGATGACATGATATTGTACATAGAAAACTCTACATATTCCACCAAAAAATTACTCAACCTGATAAGTGAATTTGGCAAAACACTGGGATACAAAGTCAATATTCAGAAATTGAAGTAATATTTGTACACCAACAAGGAAATATGAGAAACAAATCAGAAAAAAAATCTCATTTGCTATAGCAAGAAGAAAAAGTAACTAGAAATAAGCTTAACGAAGGAAGTAAAAGACCTATACTCAGAAAATTACACAACACTGAATAAAGAAATTAAGGAATCATTAAATAAATGGAAGCATGTACCATGTTCATGGATTGCAAGAATGAACATCATCAAAATGTCCATACTACCCAAAGCAATTTAAAGATTCAATGCAATCTCTATTAAAATACCAATGACATATTTTACAGATATAGAACAAAATTCAAAAATTTATATGGAACCATAAATGACCCCAAATAGCCACAGCAATTTTGAGAAAGAACAACAAACTAGGAGGGATCACCACATCTGACATCAAACTATATTACAAGGCCACTGTATCAAAACAGTATGGTACTGGCACAAGAACAGAGATACACAGACCAATGGAACAGAATAGAGAGGCCAGAAAAAAACCATGTTTCTATGGTCAATTAATTTTTGACAACGGGGGAAGAATCATAAAATGGAGTAAAAATAGCCTCTTCAACAAATGGTTTTGGGAGATCTGGACAGCAACATGCAAAAAAATGAAATTTGACCACCAACTTACACCATGCACAAAAATAAATTCAAGGTGAACTAAAGAATTAAATATAAGTCATGATACCTTAAAATTCCCAGAAGAGATCACAGGCAGGAAAATCTCAGCTATTCCACACAGCAATATTTTCACCTATATGTCCCCAGAGCAAGGGACATAAAGGAAAGAATAAACAAATGGGATCTCAGCAAAATAAAAAGCTTCTGCAAAGCTAGAGAAGAAAACAGCATTAAAATGAACACACCAACAGTATGGGAAAACAGATTTGCAAATGATACCTTAGACAACAGTTTGACCTCCAAATTATATATAGAACTCACATGTCTCCACACCAGGAAGAAAAACAACCCAATTAAAAAATGGGCAAAAGACCTGAACAGACACTTCTCCAAGGAGGACATACAGAGGGCTCAGAGACATATGAAAAGATGCTCAATGTCACTAGCCATCAGCAAATTAAAACCATAATGAGATACCATTTCACACCAGTCAGAATGCCCAAATAAACAAATCAACAAACAAGTGTTGGAGAGGATGTGGAGAAAAGGGAACCCTAGTGCACTGCTGTTGGGAATGCAGACTGGTGAAACCACTCTGGAGAACAGTATGGAATTTCCTTAGGAAACTAAAAATGGAACTCCTTTTCACCCAGCAATACCACTGCTGGGATTATACCCTAAGAATCTTGAGACATCAATTCAAATGATGCCTATGCACCCCAATATTCATAGAAACACACTTTACAATAGCCAAGTGCTGGAAACAGTCTAGGTGCCCATCAGTAAATGAGCAGATTAAAAAACTGTGGTACATTTAAACAATGGAATACCACACAGCAGAAAGAAGGAAGGAGCTCCTATCCTTCAGGGCAGCATGGATAGAACTGGAAAGCATAATGCTAAGTGAAACAAGCCAGGGGGTGAAAGAGAAATACCATGTGATCTCACCCATAAGTGGAACCTAATTAGCAAGCCAGCAAAATGTAAGCAGAGACATTGAAATAAAGAACAATTTGACAGTAATCACAAAGAAGGGGAGAAGGATAATAGAGGGGGGCCATCAAGGAACAAGTATGAAGGATACCTGGACAAAGCCAAAGTGGGTGGGTTTGAGGGTGGGAGGTGGGGAGGGGGTGATGTGGGGGGTGTGGTGGGGTGAAAATGGAGACAATTTACTTAAATAGTAATAAAAAGAAAAAAATACCAAATTTTTTTAAAAGAAAGAGAAATATAACTATAGTAGGATGACATAGAAATTTATAAATTTAATAAAGAATATCTTTTTTCTATTTAAATATTCTAAACATTTTCTTGAATTTCTACATATTTTTAATAGTAGAAAATCTAGTTCTACTACATGTATAAGGGGAATGCACATACAAATTCTGTAAATATTTCTTTGAATGCTTATATTTAACTTTTTCTAAATATTTTAGTCTAATGATATGATTAAAGAAGAGGTGAGCAAAGTAATATTTATTTCAACATGAATTGTGTTCATCATGAAGCCAAGACATCATGTGATTTCCATAGATAAGTTACCAATTAATTAGGTCTTACAATGCCTCCTTCTATTTGTACATAAAAAAGCAGGAAGGTGGTATGATTGAAAAGTTTTGAGACTAAAAATGACTGATACTAAAATTTGTATGGGAATGAATCAAATAAGCACCCAATTCTTTGTTTCTTCTTAGAGCAGGAATCAGCAAACTTTAGCCATAAGCCAAATTCAGGCCACCACTTATTTTTGGAATGCCTTTGATTTCTGAGTATTGACTTTGTATCCAGCTGTTTTGCCAAATTCATTTATTAGGTCAAGTAGCTTTTTGGTGGAGTCTATAGGATTTTCCATGTACACTATCATGTCGTCTGCAAACAGTGACAGTTTCATTTCCTCCTTTCCAATTTGGATGCCTTTTATTGCTTTTTCTTGTCTGATTGCTGTGGGTAGCACTTCCAATACTATGTTGAATAGGAGTGGTGAGAGAGGGCATCCTTGTCTTGTTCCTGATCTTAGTGGGAAAGCTTGAAGTTTTTGTTCATTGAGTATGACGTTGGCTGTAGGTCTCTCATATATGGCCTTTATTATGTTGAGGAATGCTCCCTCTATGGGAACACTTTGCTGAGTGTTTTTATCATAAATGGGTGCTGCACCTTACCGAATGCTTTTTCCGCATCTATTGATTGATATGATCATGTGGTTTTTGTCTTTCCTTTATTTATGTGGTGTATTATGTTTATTGATTTGCAAATATTGTACCATCCTTGCATCCCTGGGATGAATTCCACTTGATCATGGTGTATGATCTTTTTAATGTATCACTGGATGTGGTTTGCCAATATTTTGTTGAGCATTTTAGCATCTATGTTCATCAGCGATATTGGCCTGAAGTTTTCTTTCTTTCTTATGTCTTTATCTGGTTTTGGGATTAGGATGATGTTAGCTTCATAAAAAGAGTTTTTGAGTCTTCCATCTTCTTGAATTTTTTAAAATAATCTCTGGAGAATGGGGGTTAGCTCTCCCTTAAATGCTGTGTAGAATTCTCTTGTGAAACCGTCTGGTCCAGGGCTATTGTGTGTTGGACGCTGCTTGATTACTGTTTCCATTTCATCCTGGGTTATTGGTCTGTTCAGGCTTTCTGTTTCTTCTTAATTGAGTTTTGGAAGATTATTTTTTTTCTAGAAATTTGTCCATTTCATCTAGGTTTTCACATTTCTTGGCATATACTTCTTCATAGTCATTTCTTACAATCCTTTCTATTTTGGTGGTATCAGCTGTAGTCTCTCCTCTTTCATTTCTGATTGTGTTTATTTGGGTCCTCTCTCTTTTTTTCTTGATGGGCCTGCTTAAGGGCTTGTCGATTTTGTTTATCTTTTCAAAGAACCAGCTCCTGGATTCCTTAATCCTTAAAATTGTGCTTTTAGTCTCTATGTCATTTAATTCTGTGCTGATCTTGGTTATTTCCTTTCTTGTACTTGCTCTGGGTTGTCTTCGTTGTTGTTCCTCGAGTTCTTGTAGTTGTAGGGTTAGGTTGTTCATTCTATTCTTTTTAGGTAGGCTTGTATTGCTATGAACTTCCCTCTCAGGTCTGCCTTTGCTGTTTCCCATGGGTTTTGGATTGTTGTAAGTTCATTTTCATTTCTTTCCAGAAATTTTTTGATTTCTTCCGTAATCTCATTCTTCACCCATTCAATGTTTAATAAAATGCTATTCAATCTCCTTGTGTTTGAGTGTTTGGGGTTTTTTTCCTTGAGGTTTGTTTCTAGTTTCAGTCCCTTGTGGTCAGTAAAATGCTTGATATGATTTCAATTTGCTTGAACTTGTTGAGGCTTGTTTTGTGTCCTATCGTGTGGCCTATCTTTGAAAATGTTCCATGTGCATTTGAAAAGAATGTGTATTTTGCTTCTTTGCAATGAAAGACTCTCTCTCTCTCTCTCTATATATATATATATATCAGTTAAGTCCATTTCATCTAGGTCATTGTTCAATGCCACAAGATCTTGTTGATATTTTGTTTGGAAGATCTATCAATCTTTGATAGTGGGGTGTTAAAATCCCCTACTATGTATAATTGTGTTGCTGTCAATATCTTTCTTGAAGTCCTCCAAGATTTTCTTTATGTATTTGGGTGCTCCTATATTGGGTGCACCCAACATAAGTTATTATTGAGAGGTACTTTTCATTGCCATTTTTTTGTACCTGTGTTCCTCTCTCTCTCTCTCTCACTTTTCCTTCCTTTCCTTAAAGCAGTCCATTTAGCAACTCTTGCAGAGCTGGTTTGGTGGAGGTGTATTCTTTTAGACTTCTTTTGTCTGGGAAGCTCTTTATTTGGCCTTCTATCTTGATTGGGAGCCTTGCTGGGTAAAGTAGTCTTGGTTGCAGGCCTCTGGTTCTCATTACTTGGAATATATTTTGCCATTATCTTCTGGCTTGGAGTGTTTCCATTGAGAAGTCAGCTGCTAACATTATCGGGGCTTCCTTGTATGTTACTTCCTGTTTCTCCCTCGCTGCCTTTAAGATCCTCTGTCTTGGAATTTTGCCATTTTAATTATTATGTGTCTTACAGTGGGCCTCTTTGGGTTCCTCTTGATTGGGAGTCTCTGTGTTTCCTGGATCTGTGTGACTTTTTCTCTCCTCAGATTAGGGAAATTTTCCATCATTACTTTTTCAAACAGGTTTTCTATCCCTTGCTCTTCTTCTTCACCTTCTGGTATCCCTATTATACGGATATTATTACATTTCATGTTGTCCTGCATTTCCCTTAACCCCTCTTCATTCTTTCTGAGCCTCTTTTCCTTTTCTTGCTCTTTCTGGGTGTTTTTTTCTACCTTGTCCTCCAGTTCGCTGATCCCATCCTCTGCATCATCGAGCCTGCTTTTGATTCCTCCTACTGTGTTCTTCAGTTCAGAAATTGTATTCTTCATTCCTCTTGGCCCTTGTTGATAGTTTCTATTTCCTTTTCATGTTGATATAGTTTGCAGTGAGTTCATTGTAGTTTCCCTGTAGTTTTTGGTAATTCTGTGTGACCTCATTAAGCTTCCTTATAACCAGTCCTTTGAACTCAATAGCTGATAGTTGACTTGCCTCTTTTTCATTTAGCATTGTTTCTGAGACTTCCTCCTTTCCTTTCATTTGGGGACTGTTTCTTTGTCTTCCCATTGTTTGTGAGACTCTTCCTGTTAGCCTCTGCTTCTTAAGTTGCCCTGGATTTATGGTGTAAACTTCTGTGGTAGAATACCTGTGAGATTCAGTGCTACAGTCTGCTTGATCTCCTGATCTTACTGATCTTGGGCTGTGGTTTATGTTGTCTCTGTGTATGTCTTTGGTGTTTGGTTGTTGTTGGGTCTTTCTTTGGTGGGCCCTTCCCACCAGCTGGTTATCTGAGGGTCAGTCTGTCCCCCAGATATTGTTTTCTGTTGTGCAGGTGTGGGCAGGTTGTGTTGGAGCTGGTTCTTCCATATGTACAAGGTTTTGAGGCTTTTCTCTTACTCTTGTTCAGTTGTTTCTTCTGAGTAATTTCTTCACTATTTAGCTGTATTTCCACATAGGTCCTGGGTTGAGTTAGTGTGACTTCCACTCCCTCCTTCACCTTCTTCTGTTCTTAGCTGTTGGTTGTTCCTTTGTTGGTGGGTTTCCTCTTTCAGGAGGTATCCTGGTGTTCACAGCTTCTACCTACTCTTTTTTGTGATAGGTTGTAGGAGGAAGGTGAAATGGCTTAAGACAGCAGGAGCATATTATATTAACACTAACTTTAAAAAAAACATTTCTTTTTAATTTTGTATTTTTTTTTAAGATTTTATTTATTTATTGTTAGAGAGAGGGGAAGAGAGAGAGAGAGGGAGAGAAATATCAATGTATCGTTGCCTCTCAAGTGGCCCCCACTGGGGACCTGGCCCACAACCCAGGCATCTGCCCTGACTGGTAATCAAACCGGTGACCCTTTGGTTCACAGCCAGTGCTCAATGTACTGAGCTACACCAGCCAGGGCAGCAACACTGACTTTTTTACCCCAAATATCACTCCCACAAAAAATAATTCTTATTAGTAGATCTGAATCACACACACAGGGCCACACACATAGTCAATTATTATTCTTATTTCCTAATTTGTCATTAAAAATCTCCTGAAAAATTTTTTCTCTCCTGTTATATAAATACCTACACTTGATTTTGTCTCTTAGCCTGAAAGCCCTAAAATAGTAACTATTTGGCCTTTTATAGAAAAGTTTGTTGCCTCTAATTGTAGCAGAGACATGATAAATTTCCTTCAAGGTAGAAACAAAAAATTTTTTCCATTCCCCTTATTCATCCATTCTATTTCTTGTCCAATTCTTGTAAGTGAATAGAAAAAAAGAGAGAGAAAATTTAAATTACCTTGAGAGGAACAATAATGCAACTTTAATTAAATCTATGACAACACTTGTGCTATGTCTAAAACACAATAGAAATAGGCTGAGGGAAAATTGGGAGTAAAAGGAAGAAACATTATTTCAAGGAAAAGGAAATAGATGTGCAAAAACATGGCATAATGAAAGAGACCTGAAAAATTGATGATGACAGGTAGTAAAGTGCCTTACATGCTAAGCTAGGGAGCTAAGATTCTCTCCTTTAGGAAAGGAGAGACAAAAGAGAATGTTCTTAACAAAGAAAACCAAAACAGCAGTGAGCTAGCACTCAGAGAGACTATATAAAGAAATTCTATTCATGGCCCAAATGAAAGACACTGGATTAAGGCTGCAGCTCTCATTGCTCCTTCTTCTAAACTTCAAGCCCAAATGTTCATGCCACATTTGTAGTACTAACCAGATCCTGACACACTAGAGTTAACAGTATACTTGAAACCTATATAATTTTATTGATTAATGTCACCCCAATAAATTCAATAAAGAACAAAAAATATACAGTCAACACCCTTTTGTTAGTCTGTTCTTCTTCCACAAAGTCTAATCTTTCTTCCACATAACACTCTGTAGTGGGAAGAATCCTAAAGGAATCCCGATGATTCCCAATGTCTGATGCTCATAACCTGTATACTCTCCTACCCTTCAGCATGGGCATGACCTGTGGTTTACAGGTAGCCAACAGAATAGAGAAAAATTAAAAGGATTTTTGCAGATGTAATTTAGGCCCCAAATCAGTAGACATTGAGTTCATCAAAGTGGAGCTTTGGGCAGGCTCCAGCCAATAGCCAGCAAAAAACCGTGGCCCTCAGTCATATAACCACCAGGAAATGAATTGTGTCTACAATGCGAATTAGCTTGAAAGCAGATTCTCTTCCCCAATCAAGCCTCCAGATAAGAGGACACCTTTGCCAACACAGCTTGTGGGGCCCTGAGTAGAGCACCCAGCTACACTGTCTAGACTCCAGACCCATAGAAGCTGTTTTGCAGACTATCAGTTATCTTTTCTATAAATTGTTTTCCACTAGGCTTTTTAAGCTGTGGATTGAATTTAGTTGCCTGTAACACTGTTCCTTCCTCCTTTATCTCCTTGGCAAACTCGTACTCCTCATTTATGGTTGCTTCTTCTCAGAGATTGTCCCTAACTCCCCATCTTTCAGGAAAATGAAGGCCCTCTCATCTGGTTTTTCAGAGATGTTGATATGTTTTCATAACAATTGCCAATAGAATATTATAGATATAATTTATAGCAGATTGCATGCTCCACGAGGGAGAAATAATCATCTTTGTAACCCAGTGTCTAGGGTAGAGACTGGCTACATAAATTCAGTAAATGTTCACTGACTTAAGTGAAAGGCCATAAAGAATGACAGTAAGACAGAATGCACAAAAATGTATAGATTACCTTGTCCAATTCCCTAAATGTTGTTTTGCCCAGCCAAGTACCTTTAAGTTCTATCCTTTTAATTTTATAAGTAATATTACAACTTCTCCCCCTTTTATAGAGTAGAAAAATAAAATCAAAGAAGTAAGATTTACCCCCCTTTAAGCAGCAGAGTTAAATTTTGAAAAATTATAGTAATTTTAGGTTCAACCCTTTCTACTATGGCAAGGCTGTATAATAACATATATTATAACAAGACTCTATAATCTAGTAGGTATCTTAAAGTTTCATAATGTCACAAAAATAAATCTTTTGTATAAAAAATCTTATTCCAAAAAGAAATTTCAGGTTTAAAAACTACCCTCTAAGTATTAATCATATGAGGGCAATTTCAGAATTGCATACCTGGGGTTAAAGGTGTACAGGAAAATGCACAAAATTTAGTCAGTCTTGTGAATATAAGATAATTTTGACAACACAAGGTAAACATAAAGGTTTAGGGAGTGTATCATATGATAGTCTTTTCTAAGTGAGACATGCAAATGAAAACCTATTTACCTTAATGATTCAGATAATGGTGTTAAAGTGCCATCTCCCCTATCTACTACACGAAAGAAATTCAATTGCTCTCCTTCTCGGTATACCAAAAATGTAACTTGTTTGTTGTAGGAGGTCTTCTCCCAGACTTCATCTCGACTGGAATCCATGTACTCAGCCATCTCCCTAAGTGGATCGTCCATAGGAACTACAAACGGAAAAATTGATAAAGAAGCTTTCAATTTATATCAAGTTGTATGCATCTTGGTAGAGTGACAAGATATAATGTGATACATTTGTATGCAGCCCTGTGTATACAATATATACATGATATTCTTCAAAGAATTTTCTGGTCTTTTACAGTTAATACCACTCCTTATGTTGTATTAATATGAAATAAATGAAATGCATTGTTATGTTGTTACATGAGCTCTTCCCTCTACCACTAGAGTCTGTATATTTGTTGGTTCTATGACATAATTAACTATGATTTTTACTTGGCACCTCTACTTCCTATATTTTCCAATATTGGTTCAATCAATAATTAAAAGCAATATAAATTCCACTTACTTTAGATTTAAAAACACACATAATTAGGGGACATATTAGAAATGAGAAGCAAGTGAATCCCTGTTTTTCCTTCTGTTCTTATATAGAGGTTGATTCTCCTTAGAGCTGTTTCTTGATGTGCAGTCAGGTAATTAAAAGTACAAAATAATACAGAAACAAGGGGGCCATTTACACACTAAAACTGCAGTGTCTGTAATGGTCACAATGTCGTTTCTTTTTTTTTTTTAAGACTTTATTTATTTTTAGAGAGAGGGTAAAGGAGGGAGAAAGAGAGGGAGAGGAACATCAATGAGTGGTTGCCTCTCTCAGGCCCCCCGATTGGGGACCTGGCCTACAACCCAGGCATGTACCCTGACTGGGAACTGGTGACCCTTTGGTTCGCTGGCTGGCACTCAACCCACTGAGTCACACCAACCAGGGCAGAATGTTGTTTCTGAAAAGGACCCCAATTGTCCTAGAATATAACCACCTGTCCAGTCAGAGCACGAGGACTGGAGCAAAACCCTCACTACTGGCAGGCTCTAGAAGTCTGAGGGTGTCCTCAGGTTTCAATGATATTGCAACCATGATTACAGCCCGCTCTTGTCCACAGCACCCACAGGTTCCATTCCTGTGGTAGAAATGGTCCTAAAGAGATTGCTGACTCACAGGGTGAATGTTCTAAAAGCCCCTGAACTCTACACTTGGGTGTCTAAGTAATGGTTACAGGAAGATAAAAAAGTTTGTTCCCAAAGACATTTTCATGTCAAGCTGAAGGAACATTTGTGCTTTCCTAAAATAGGCAACGATTTTGGAAACTGCATAACTCTCATTCAAGTAGCTTACTATTAACAGAATCACAGTGCTGTACTACCCTTTTAAAAAGTTACAACAATAAGAAATATTAAACACTGAAAGTAACAAGGTAAAAACATTAAAGATGTTCCCACAGCCTAAATTCAATATCACCATTACTAAAATACAAAAACTTTTAGAAATAAGATTTTTGTAAAAACGTTTGAATGTTTTGATTGACTCTTTCATAGGCACAAAATGCATAAATATTAAAAGACTTTTTAAAACAAGTTCTTTTTTTCTTTTTTTTAAATTACTTTATTGTTGTTCAATTACAGTTGTCTGCATTTTATCCCCACCCTTCACCCCCACCCCATCCAAACCCACCTCCCTCCCTTGCTTTCACCCTCCCCTTTGGTTTTGTCCATGTGTCCTTTATAGTAGTTCCTGAAAACCCTTTCCCCCACTGCCCCCTCCCCCCTGGCTATTGGTAGACTGTTCTTAATTTCAATGTCTCTGGTTATATTTTTGCTTTTTTCTTTTGTTGATTATGTTCCAGTTAAAGGTGAGATCATATGGTATCACAGCCACTATGGAAAATAGTTTGGAATTTCCTCACAAAATGAAAAATGGAACTGCCTTTTGACCCAGCAATTCCACTGCTGGGATTATACCCTAAGAGCCCTGAAACACCAATCCAAAAGAACTTATGCCCCCCAGTGTTCATAGCAGCACAATTTACAATAGCCAAGTGCTGGAAGCAACATAAGGGCCCATCAGCAAATGAGTGGATCAAAAAACCTATGGTACATTTACACAATGGAATTCTACGCAACAGAGAGAAAGAAGGAGCTTATACCCTTTGAGACAGGGATAAAACAAGTTCTTACCAGTTTTAAGTTAATGCTGTATTCACACTATATTCACAAAAAATAAAAAATTGTGCTACTGCAATTACTAATGCCACATGAAAGCCTTATTTAAATCAATGTAGTGTGCCTTGCTTAGGGAGGCACTAGGACTGAATATGTGCATGGACATATGTGCATCTATGCACACATTTTCATAACAAAAATCATTTACATTTCATCAGGTATAAAACACAGTATATACAGTTTAAGATAAAATTTAGTTATAGATAGGAAAGTATTTGCTATGCTGTTTTGATAATGGTTAATTCAAAAAACAATTTTAAAGGCTAAATATCACTGGAACTCAGGTGAAAAAGGTACTTTCTGAACCATAAGTTTCAAGACTAAGTAACTAAAAACAATAATGTTTCTCAAATACTATATGGAAAAGTTTTAGATCTGGGTTCATTTTTTCAAAGTTTTTAATATGTAACATAGACAACATCAAGTTTTTAATTTTAAAGAACTTGATTCAGTAAATGTAAAATTACTAAAAACCATTTAAAATATAAAAAACAGAAATTCTAGGTGCTGATTTGTCAACTTATAAATAAGGCACAGGAAGTTGTAGAAAAAATAGTGTTAAGAAGCTTCAACTATCAAAAGGTATGATGTCTTTCATTTTTTAATTTTAAAAATACATGTATTTTTAACTCAGAATCTGTAGCACTTATACTTCTCCTCATAAACATAATATAATTGTATTCCTCGTAAGAAAAGTAGGTATTCTGATTAAAACCCTGGTTTAAAGAAAATACTATATACAAATAACCAATGTTCAAAAATATGATACAATGGAGTTCACATGTCATTAAATACTAAATAATTCTTTTTTATAATAATGACTCCGTAAATGCTTTAGGGGTTCTTGTACTATCTTCAGAATTGATACTATAAACATCACTTCATGTCAAATAGGACAACTTCATAAGTCCAATGAATAGACAGTCCTAGATGTTAAGAGTGCTAATTAACCAGCTCTAACCTTATTATCTTCATCTTTTCTAACGTATTCAAAATAGTTAAGCAGCCAAAGTCAACTATCTCACAAAATCCTCTTGAAATAGTTAGGGAAAAGATGGTAATATTGATAACTTTTTTTTTCTAACTAAAATTTGAAGCATGGAGATAAAATTTGACTTGTGGAAGAAATAAACCGGCAGTGTAATCTATAATTAATCTTAAGTTTTCTGGTTAAAGAAGGCTCAAACAAATATGAAGACTACCCCCCAAATGAGGACTGAGCAGTCTAACGATGCTTCTTTTTGGTAGGGATTCATGTGGCATACCTGATTCAGGGACCAATGTAAACATTCCAAGTTCTCCCATGCTTAAAACTTTCTTGTTAATAAAGTCTCTGCTCAAATCATCTTTTCACAGGTCCTTCCACAATCATCCTACTACTACCTTGCTTCCACAGACTCTACCACACTATCCTATTTCCTCCACAGCACTTACAACTGCTTGAAATGATTATCAATTCTTTACACATTTATTGTGGGCACTTTCATGAAGTAGGGACATTTTCTTCCATAAAACATCAAGTACATGTTCAAAATGTATTTTCTGAATAAATGAATGAATTGAACTCCCAGAGATTGCCCACATTCTGAAAAAGGATTCAACAGGGCCATGATAATATCCATGAAATCCAAATACATCACAGACCAGGCTAACAGCAGACATTATGGAAGTTTCGATAAAAATCATTACCCCAAGAATTAAAGAATCAGTGGATAAGAAAAGCAATAACACTGGAGTGAACCTAAGCACAGTGACAACATATTCATACTATGCCATCCCATTTCCATTCCCTACGTTGATGAGGTTTGTTTTTTAAATCTCTCTGGACTGAGACTTTCTGGAATATAAATTCCTGTCTCTATTCATTTAGGCTTTGAAGAACAATGTGTAGGGAAAACAAACAAACAAACAAACAGGTAGTTCTTTTAAAACCTAATAGCTGAAAGAGAACCTTACTACAAAATATAAAAACACCAACTGGCTTGAAGATTGATATTGTCAAATTGCTTTAATATACATAATTTTAACATATGCCTACCTCTTCTAGTATTTATAGGTCCACCACGTATAGCCAATACCAGCTTCAAGGTACAGCCTTCTGAAATGCTGTGGATAGTTAACATAAAAATAAACTACAATCATCAAAATGCATTCATTGTTAAATATACAGTATGTACTTCTTTAGCAGGCATAGTGCTACTCCTCTAAAATATAAAAATAGATATAGCAATGTGCATAAATACAACCTGTTAACTTATTTACTTATATAAATAATGAAAAAGTGAAGAAGTTTTCATAATCCTTAAATATGACATGAAATACCAATAAAAAATACTGGAAAGGACCTCTGTGATCATGTAGTTTAACCTCTTTATTTTACATGTAAGAAAAAGGAAGCCTAAGAAGAAAGGAAGCTTGTTCAAGACCCAAAGTGTTAGAAAATAGCAGATATATTTAATAAAATAGAAAACAGGAAAACAGCAAATCTACAAGGTCTCCCAGTGTTCTTCCAGCTATTCCATACCACCTCTGACATTTTTGTTCTTTTCTGTTTTTTTTAAAATATTTTATTTATTTATTTTTAGAGAGGGGAAAGGAGGGAGAGAGAGAGGGAGAAAAACATCAATGTGTGGTTGCCTCTTGAGCACCCCCTAAGGGGGACCTGGACCACAACCCAGGCATATGCCCTGACTGGGAATTGAACTGGTGACCCTTCAGTTTGCAGGCTGGCACTCAATCCACTGAGCCACACCAGCCAGGGCTGTTCTTTTCTTAAGAGTGAAGATTTATGTGAGAGAAGGCAGAAAAAAGACAAAATGTCAGACAGTATTATCTGCAATCACTGGTGTACACAGTGTCACTTAGTAACTGAAGAAGGACTTAATTAAAAAATGAAACATATGGTGAAGAGCATAATCTCTTACTCAATACTTGTGAAAGTGGAAAGAAAAGGAACCTAGCCAGGTGGGAAGGGGGTCAATATTCAAAGAAAAGATCAAAGAACTCAAGATCAGAAGAGAAAAATCTAAAAAGGAAGGAGATAAATAGCTTAGAGTGAATGATGAAAAGGCAAAACAAAGATTCAGAGGACAAAATTTGGTAATATAAGGTATTGATCAGAATTTACACAGAAATCTAGAAAACAGAAGTATTCAGAAAAAGAGACATGATCAAAGGATTCAGAAGAAAAATAACAGTATATGAACTTGTAATACTAAGCATCTATAAAATAGCTAATATGCAGTTATACTCACTTGTAATCATTCAAGCAATAATCATCTTCAAGTTCCACATTATTCCAGATTAAGTGCTGTTGACAGATAGGAATGCCTTGGGGAAAGGTTATAAAAAATGGTTAAAACTTCAATATAACCCTCAGAAGAATATGGTATAAAGCTACGTCATTAAAAAAATGAAGGAGATGGAGGAGGAAATTAAGGTGGAGCAGGAAGAGGAGAAAATAAACATACTTCTAAATTGAATGCCAAGTGCTTAGCTAAAATTTACAGATTCATAGGGTTTTTTTTTAATTTTTATTGTTATTCAATTACAGTTGTATGCCTTTTCTCCCCATCCCTCCACCCCACCCCAGCTGAACCCACCTCCCTCCCCCACCTCCACCCTCCCCCCTGGTTTTGTCCATGTGTCCTTTATAGTAGTTCCTGTAATCTCCTCTTCCCACTGCCCCCCCAACCCCCGCTATTGTTAGATTGTTCTTAACTTCAATGTCTCTGGTTATATTTTGTTTGCTTTTTTCTTCTATTGATTATGTTCCAGTTAAAGGTGAGATCATATGGTATTTGTCCCTCACCGCCTGACTTATTTCACTTAGCATAATGCTCTCCAGTTTCATCCATGCTGTTGCAAAGGGTATAAACTCCTTCTTTCTCTCTGCTGCATAAAATTCCATTGTGTAAATATACCATAGTTTTTGGATCCACTCATTTGCTGATGGGCACTTCGGTTGCTTCCAGTACTTGGCTATTGTAAATTGTGCTGCTAGATTCATAGGTTTTTAAAAGATATGGCTAGGACTGCCGGCCAAGATGGAGATATAGGTAGATACACTTTGCCTCCTCCCACAACCAAAAGAAGAACACCAACAAA
The DNA here is from genome assembly GCF_022682495.2 of Desmodus rotundus. Lineage (NCBI taxonomy): Eukaryota > Metazoa > Chordata > Mammalia > Chiroptera > Phyllostomidae > Desmodus > Desmodus rotundus. Next base: position 68,586,305 of record NC_071390.1, on the reverse strand, counting down.
TTTAAAAACAAAAAATAGCCAGGACTGCTGGAAAATTGAACTGTGTCGAAACCCGACAGCCAAAAAGTTAAAGAAGAAACATTCATCCAGACTAGTAGGAGGGGCAGAGAAGATTCGCAGCAAGGTGGCAGCTGGAGGACCAGCGCGGGCAATGCAGTGGCTGGCGGACCATGGGAGGTGGCTGCTGGCATAATGGGAGGTCCCATATTTGCATGCAGATAAACTGGGAGGAAGGCCTGGGGAGCAAGACCACACAACCCAGAGTTCCAGTGTGGGTAAATAAAGCCTCAAAACCTCTGACTGAAAAAACCTGTGGGGATTATGGCAGCAGAAGAAACTCCTAGCCTCACAGGAGAGTTCATTGGAGAGACCCACAGGGTACTAGAACATACACAAAACCAGCGACATGGGAATCAGCACCAGAAGGGCCCAATGTACTTAGGGGTAACAGGGAAAGTGATGGAAAGCCAGCGGAGAGCTGAGCAAGCTAAATTTTTCCCCGACTGACCTCTCCCCTACATACAGTGCCACAAAGCAGCAACGTGGATTGCAATGCTCTGACTCCACCCCTCACAAAAATGTATGGACCAAATGAAAGTATGTATCAAATCTCCAAAAAAAGAACTAAGTGATGAAGAGATAGCCAGCCTGCAAAGTCCAAAATACTGGTAATCAGGATGAGTATGGTCCCAAAATAGAGGAAGAAGTGAAGGCTATGCAAAATGAAATAAAGGAAAATGAATAGGGAACCAACAGTGACAGGAAGGAAACCAGGACTCAAATCAACAATTTGTACCAGAAGGAAGAAATAAACATTCAACCAGAATAGACACAAGAATTCAAAAAAATAAAGAGAGGTTGAGAAACCTCCAGGACAACTTTAAATGTTCCAACATTCAGATCATAGGGGTGCCAGGAGGAGAAGAGGAAGAGCAAGAAACTAAAAACTTATTTGAAAAAGTAATGAAGGAGAACTTCCATAGTCTGACAAAGGAAATTGACTTCCAGGAAGTCCAGGAAACTCAGAGTCCCAAACAAGCTGGACCTAAGGAAGCACACTCCGAGGCACATCATGATTACATTACCTAAGATTAAAGATAAGGAGAGAACCTTAAAAGCAGCAAGAGAAAAGGAGATAGTTACCTACAAAGGAGTTCCCATTAGACTATCAGCTGATTTCTGAAAAGAAACCTTACAGGCAAGAAGAGGCTGGAAAGAAGTATTCAAAGTCATGAAAGGCAAGGACCTACATCCAAGATTACTCTATCCAGCAAACTTTCATTTAGAATGGAAGGGCAGATAAACTGCTTCCCAGATATGGTCAAGTTAAAGAAGTTCATCATTACCAAGCCCTTATTATATGAAATGTTAAAGGGACATATCTAAGAAAAAGAAGATGATCAAAACTATGATCAGTAAAATGACAACAAACTCACAACTATCAACAACCAAACCTAAAAAACCCCACAAAAACAAAAACAAAATGAGCAAACAACTAGAACAGCAACAGAATCACAGAAATGGAGACCACCTGGAGGTTTATCAGTGGGGAAGGGAAGGAGAAAGTGGGGGAAATGGTACAGGGAATAAGAAGCATAAATGGTAGGTACAAAATAGACAAGGGGAGGTTAAGAACAATATAGGAAATGGAGGAGACAAATAACTTATATGTATGACCCATGGACATGAACTAAGGTGGGAGAATGCTGGTGGGAAAGGAGGGTACAGGGCGGAGGGGAATAAAGGAGAAAAAAATGGGACAACTGTAATAGTATAATCAATAAAACATATTTAAAAAATAAAACAATCACAAATTTAAAAATAATAAAAAATAAAAGGCACGGTTAAAAACAAAAAACAACCAGAACTGCCAAAACATGAAACTGTATGAAGTCCAACAACCAAGAAGTTAAAGAAGAAATATTCACCCAAACAGGTACACGGGGAAGAAATAGGCAGCCAGGGTGGACTTGCATCAAGGCGACCAGGGCAGGTGAGGCGGCAGCTGGCAGAGTGGGTGGTCCCACATTTGTGTGTGGATAAATGGGGAGAAACAACTGGGGAGCAAAACAGACTGCAACCCATGGTTCCAGCATAGGGAAATAAAGCCTCAAAAGCTCTAACTGAAAAAATCTGTGGGGGTTGCGGCAGTGGGAGGAACTCCCAGCCTCACAAAAGAGTTTGTTGGAGAGACCCCCAAAGTCCTAGAATGTACATGAAACCACCCACCTGGGAATCAGCACCAGAAGGGCCCAATTTCCTTGTGGGTAGCAGAGGAAGTGCCTGAAAACCTGCAGAGCTCAGAAGTGGCATTGTTCCCTCTTAGACCCCTCCCCACATACAGCACCACAACGCAGCAATGATGGCTACCCCACCCCGGCAAATACCTAAGGCTCCACTCCTTTCCACATAACAGGCACAATGAGACAAAAATATACAGCCCAAATGAAAGAACAGATCAAAGCTCCAGAAAAAATATAACTAAGTGACGAAGAGATAGCCAACCTATCAGATGCACATTTCAAAACACTGGTAATCAGGATGCTCACAGAATTGGTTAAATATGGTCACAAATTAGATGAAAAAATGCGGAGTGCAACAAAGGAAAATATACAGGGAACCAACAGTGACAGGAAGGAAACCAGGACTCAAATCAACAGTTTGGAGCAGAAGGGAGAACTAAGCATTTAACCAGAACAGAATGAAGAAACAAGAATTCAGAAAAATGAGGAGAGGCTTAGGAACCTCTGGGACAACTTTGAATGTTCTAACATCTGAATCATAGGGCTGCCAGAAGGAGAAAGGAAGAGCAAGAAATGGAACACTTATTTGAAAAAATAATGAAGGAAAACTCCAATTGGCAAAGGAAATAAACTTCCAGGAATTCCAGGAAGCTCAGAGAGTCCCAAACAAGTTGGACCCAAGGAAGCACATTCCAAGGCACATCATAATTACATTACCCAAGACTAAAGAGGAGGAGACAATCTCAAAAGCAGCAAGAGAAAAGGAGACAGTTACTTGCAAAGGAGTGTCCATAAGACTATCAGCTGATTTCTGAAAAGAAACCTCACAGGCAAGAAGGGGCTGGAAAGGAGCATTCAAAGACATGAAAGGCAAGAACCTACATCCAAGATCACTCTATCCAGCAAAGTTATCAGTTAGAATGGAAGGGCAGATAAAGTGCTTCCCAGATAAGGTTAAAGGAATACATTATCACCCAGCCCTTATTATATGAAATGTTAAAGAGACTCATCTAAGAAATAGAAGATCAAAAACTATGATTAGTAAAAAGACAACAAACTCACAACTATCAACAACAACCTAAAAAAACAAAACAAAAAAACTAAGCAAACAACTAGAACAGAAACAGATTCAAAGAAAAGGAGATCACATGGAGGGTTATCAGAGGGGAGTGGAAGAGGGGAGAATGAGGGGAAAAGGTGCAGGGAATAAGCAACATAAATGGCAGGTACAAAATAGACAGAGAAAGGCTAAGAACAGTATGGGAAATGGAGAAGCCAAAGAACTTATATGTATGACCCATGGACATGAACTAAGGTGGGGAAATGCTGGTGGGAGAGGAGGGTACAGGGCAGAGGGGAATAAAGGGGAGAAAAAATGGGACAACTTTAATAGCATAATTCATAAAATATAATTAAAACTAAAAAAATAAATAAAAGAGTCTCCAGAGGCTATGTGAGGACATAGCCAGGAGATGGAAAAAAAAAAAGATAAAGGAAGCATTTCCAGTACTGAGGTTATTCACCAACTTTTACAGTTGTCAGCAGAGTAGATTTTTACTCTCCATCCTCTTCCCTAAAAATGTAGTGAAAATATTAATATAAAAAGTTACATATGAGTCCCTCTTCCATTCAGACATAGCTTGCCTCTTCTCACACCAAATCAAAATTACAACTAAAATGTAGAGCAACCATCACTCAGAACCACCAGAAATCAAGATGAATGGAAGTCTGACAACTACAGAATTAAAGAAAACATATCCATCCAGACAGGAAGGAGGCATGCAGATGTGGAACAGGCTGGTCCTACACCCACAGGTGAAGGATCAAAATTCAGGAAAGATAGCTGAGGAGCACAGAGTCCATTCCCCACACCAGCCTACCCTTAGGGATCCCTGGATCCCCCAGGGATGCTGTGCCAGGAAGATAAGTTCCCACAACTACAGGTTGTAGAAACCAGAGGGGATTGAGTCAGAGGAAGAAACTGCTGGAGCCCCAAGAAGTTCCTCTTTAAGCAACTCCAGCACAGCACAGCAGCTTAAAATGCACCAGTGGCATATCGCGAGAAACAGAAGTGACTGGCATCAAGGCAAGCAGAGGCCATTTTTTCCTTTCTAAACCCTCCCCCCACAAGCCACAGAGCTGACAAGCTGATGATATATTTAACACTCCATCAAACAGCTAACACTGTCTGACCCACCTTGGAGATCCCCAGAGACTCCTCCCCACCCAACTTATAGGCCCACCCAAGCTGTTCTTCCATATGAATGGCTGGTCTTGGCTCATACTGCACAACTTCATAAATTCTCTCAAATAAGTAACAGCTGGCTTCAGTGAACCCTGGGTCCCACTCTAGCAGCAGCCAGCCTAGATTCACAGTTTGGCTTCACCTGGGAATTTCCAAGCCCAGCACAAGTAGCAGCCATCTCAATTGCTTTATAACTCAGGGAGTGTAGCCCTGGGCAAAAAATAGCTGCGAGCTGACCTTGGCTTGAACCACCTGGGAAGCACCAGGGCCAGCCCACACAGTGGACAGCTATAGACCATGCTGGAGCACCACCATCCTGTCCCAGCAAAGCTGATCCTCCACAGTTGGTGGTAAGTGGTCACAGCCAATTCTTGCACGTGACTGGCCTAGGTAAATCCCTCCCATTGATCTGCCAGGAGCAACTAAGGCTCAAGTACAAGAGGAGGGTGTACTCAGCCCACATGAAGGACACACCCTGAGTTCCCAACTTGGGGGACAGGAGAGGCTGTGCCACTGAACCCTAGAGGACACCTACTACATTAGACCACACTACCAACACACGGAGTCAAAGCAGCTCTACCTAATACATAGAAACAAATACAGGGACGCTGCCAAAATGAGGAGACAAAGAGACATGGTGCAAATGAAAGAAAAGAAAAAAACTCCAGAAAAAGAACTAAACAAAATGGAGATAAGTAATCTATCAGATGCAGATCTCAAAACATGAGTTATAAGGATGCTCGAGGAACTTAGTGAGGACCTCAGCAGCATAAAAAAGATCCAGGCAGAAACAAAGGATACCATAATTGAAATAAAGAACAATTTAGAGGGAAATAACAGTAGAGTGGATGAAGCTTACAATTAAATCAATGATTTGGAATGTGAGGAAACAAACAGCAACCCATCAGAACAAAAGGAGAAAAAAGAATCCAAAAAATGAGGATAGTATAAGCAGCCTTTGGGACAATGTCAAAAGGTCCAACATTCACATTATGGGGGTGCCAGAAGGAGAAAAGAAAGCGCAATAAATTGGAAATCTATTTGAAAAAACAATGAAAATAAAACTTTCCTAATTTGGTGAAGGAAATAGACATGCAACTCCAATAAGCACAGAGAGTCCCAAACAAGATGGCTTCCAAGAGGCCCACTCCAAGACACATCATAATTAAAATGCTAAAGGTTAAAGATAAAGAGAGAATCTTAAAAAGCAGCAGGAGAAAAGAAATTACCTACAAAGGAGTTCCCATAAAACTGTCAGCTGATTTCTCACAAGAAATTTTGCAGGCTAGAAGGGATTGGCAAGAAATATTCAAAGTCACAAAAAAGCATGGGAGAGTTCCTGCCAAGATGGAGGCATAGGTAGAAACTCTTCACTTCCTTACACAACCAAAAGAAGGATAACAACCAATTTAAAAACAATAAACAACCAGAACTGCCAGAAAACCAAACTGTATGGAGTTGAACTCTTGACAAACAAAGAGTTAAAGAAACATTCATCCAGACATGTAGGAGGGGCAGAGATGGGCAGTCTAGCAGAGAGGTCCCACGGCAAGACGGTGGACCACATGGGTGAGGTGGGGGCTGGCTGACGGGGAAAATAAAGACTCAAAACCTCTGGCTGTAAAATCCTATGGGTGTTGCAAAGAAACTCCCAGTCTTACAGGAGAGTTCATTGGAGAGGCCCACAGGGTACTAGAATGTACACAAACCCATGAACTTGGGAATCAGCACCTGAGGGGGCACAATCCACTTGTGGGAAGCAAGGGAAGTGGCTAAAAGTGGGGCTAGAGCATAGTGAGCAAGCACCATTGTTCCCTCTCTGATCCCTCCCCCACACAGAGTACCACAACGCAGCAAAGAGGATTGCCCCATTCAGGCAAATACCTAAGGCTCCACCTGTTAAAAAATAACAAGTGCACCAAGACAAGGAAATAGCCCAAATGAAAGAACAGATCAAAACTCCAGAAAAAGAACGAAGAGACAAAGATATAGACAACCTGTCAGATGCAGAGTTCAAAATACTGGTAATCAGGATGCTCATAGACATGATTGATTTCAGTCGCAAGTGAAAAAAGAAATGAGGGCAACACAAAGTGAAATAAAGGAAAATATACAGGGAACCTACAGTGAAGGGAAGGAAACCAGGACTCAAATCAATGATTTGGAATGAAAGGAAGAAAGAAGCATCTAACCAGAACAGAATGAAGAAACAAGAACTCGAAAAAATGAGGAGAGGCTTAGGAACCTCTGGGACAACTTTAAGTGCTCCAACATTTGAATCATAGGGCTGCCAGAAGGAGAAGATAAGAGCAAGAAATGGAACACTTATTTAAAGAAATAATGAAGGAAAATTTCTCCAATCTAGAAAGGAAATAGACTTCCAGGAAGTCCAGGAAGCCCAGAGTCACAAAGAAATTGAACCCAAGGAAGAACACACCAAGGCACATCATAATTATATTACCCAAGATTAAAGATAAGGAGAAAATCTTAAAAGCATCAAGAGAAAAGGAAACAGTTACCTACAAAGGCTAACTGAGTGTCCATAAGACTATTAGCTGATTTCTCAAAAGAAACCTTACAGGCAAGAAGGGGATGGAAAGAAGTATTCAAAATCATAAACTGCAAAGACCTACATCCAAGATTACTCTATCCAGCAAAGCTATCATTTAGAATGGGAGGATATAAAAATGCTTCCCAGACAAGGTAAAGCTAAAGGAGTTCTTCATCATCAAGCCATTATTACATGAAATGTTAAAGGGCCTTATTAAAGAAAAAGAAGATCAAAAGTATGATCCTTAAGAGGGCAACAAATGTACAACTAGCAACAACTGAATCTAAAAAACAAACTAAGAAACAAGCAGAAGAGAAAAAGAATTATAATATGGAGATCATTTGGAGGGTTATCAGCTGGGAGGGCAAAGAAGGAGAATGGGGGAAAAGGTGCAGGGATTAAGAAGCATAAATGGTAGGTACAAAATAGAGAGGGGGATGTTAAGAACAGGATAGGAAATGGAGAAGCCAAAGAACTTATATGCATGACCCACAGACATGAACCTTTAAGGTAGGGGATTGCTGGAGGGAATGGGAATATTGGGCAGAGAGGTGCAGAGGGGGAAAGCTAGGACAACTGTAATAGCATAATCAATAAAACATATTTTAAAAAAACAGGAGGAGAACCAAGATGGCGGCGTAGGTAGACACGCTGCGCCTCCTCGCACAACCAGAACTGACAGAGAATCGAATGGCAAGGGGGTCCAACACCAAGGAAATAAAAAATAAACATTCATCTAGACCGGTAGGAGGGGCGGAGACGGGCACCGGGGTGGAGAGGACTCGCGTGGCTGTGGCAGGACCGAGACTGGCGGAGTGTGGGACGAACAGGGCAGGCAGTCCGAGCACTAGCAGACCCTGCGGCCACACATTCACGCAGATAAACCGAGGGGGCCGGACTCGGAGTGGCGGAGAGCGGGGCAGGCAGAGTGCGGGTAGCACACCGCAGCCCCACATTCGAACATAGATAAACCTGACGAATGGCGGGGAGTGAAGCAGACTGCGCAACCCAGGGCTACAGCTCGGGGAAATAAAGCCTCAAACCTTTGACTGAAAACGCCTGTGGGGGTTGGGGCGGCAGCAGGAGAGACTCCCAGCCTCACGGGAGAGGTCGTTGGAGAGACCCACAGGGGCCTAGAGTGTGCACAGGCCCGCCCACTCGGGAGCCAGCATCGGAGGGGCCCAGTTTGATTGTGGGTAGCGGAGTGAAGGATTGAAGTCCGGGGGAGAGTGAGGCTGGCGCGGTTGCTCCCTCTCGGCCCCTCCCCCACATACAGTGTAACAGCACAGCAACCAGTATTACCCTGCCCCGGTGAACACCTAAGGCTCCGCCCCTTAAAGTAACAGAAGCGCCAAGACAAAAAAAGAAAAAAAAATGGCCCAAATGACAGAACACTTCAAAGCTCCAGAAAAAATACAACTAAGCGAGGAAGAGATAGCCAACCTATCAGATGCACAGTTCAAAGCACTGGTTATCAATATGCTTACAGAATTGGTTGAATTTGGTCACAAATTAGACAAAAAAATGAAGGCTATGGGAGCCAACAGTGACAGGAAGGAAACCGGGACTCAAATCAACGGTGTGGACCAGAAGGAAGAAAGAAACATCCAACCAGAAAAGAATAAAGAAACAAGAATTCGGAAAAATGAGGAGAGGCTTAGGAACCTCCAGGACATCTCGAAACGTTCCAACATCCAAATTAATAGGGGTACCAGAAGGAGAAGAGGAAGAACAAAAAATTGAAAACTTATTTGAACAAATAATGAAGGAGAACTTCCCTAATCTGGCAAAGGAAATAGACTTCCAGGAAGTCCAGGAAGCTCAGAGAGTCCCAAAGAAGCTGGACCCAAGGAGGAACACAACAAGGCACATCATAATTACATTACCCAAGATTAAACGTAAGGACCTACATCCAAGATTACTGTATCCAGCAAAGCTATCATTTAGAATGGAAGGGAAGATAAAGTGCTTCTCAGATAAGGTCAAGTTCAAGAAGTTCATCATCACCAAGCCCTTATTATATGAAATTTTAAAGGGAGTTACCTAAGAAAAGATCAAAAATAGGAACAGTAAAAATGACAGCAAACTCACAGTTATTAACGACCATACCTAAAACAAAAACAAGAGTAAACTAGGCAAACAACTAGAACAGGAACAGAACCACAGAGATGGAGATCACATGGAGGGTTGTCAATAGGGAAGTGGGAGGGGGAGACGGGGGAAAGGTACAGAGAATAAGTAGCATAAATGGTAGGTAGAAAATAGACAGGGGGAGGGTAAGAATAGTGTAGGAAATGTAGAAGCCAAAGAACTTATAAGTATGACCCATGGACATGAACTATAGGGGGGGGAATGTGGGAGGGTGGGGGTGGGCAGGATGGAGTGGAGTTGGGGGGGAAATGGGACAACTGTAATAGCATAATCAATAAATATATTAAAAAATAAACAGCAAAAGCAAATTTGGAATATTAATGACTACTTACAAATTAAATAATACATATCTAAAAACCAAATAGGTCAAAGAAAAAAGCACAGGAAAAATTAGAAAATATTTTCAGATTAATAAAATGAATATACGATATACCAAAACTAAGGAACTAAGCAAGTACAGTGCTTGGAGGCCCTTATAACTGTAAATGTTCACATTAAAAAAGGAAGATCTCAAAGAGATAACTTAAATTTCCACCTTAAGAAACTTAAAACAGAAGACCAAACTAAACTCAAAGCAAAAAGGAGGAAAGACATAATAGAGTGGACATAAAACAAAAAAGAAAAAATTATGAAACCAAAAGGTGACTATTTTAAATAGCATATACTTGAAAAAATTTGTGTACACAAAAGTTAATTATACAAAGATAAAGAGAGAAAACTCCATTTACAGAAATCAGGAGTGAAACTGGAAACATTACTATTGACCTTACAGAATTACAAATAATTATAATGGAATGGTATGAACAATTATATACCAATTCAAAAACCTAGATAAAATGGAAAAGTTCCCAGAAACTCAGAAACCATGAAAACTAAATCAAGAGAAAACAGTATCTTAATAAACTTATAATGTAGAGACTGAGTCACTAATCCAAAAACTGCCAAAAGGAGCTCAGGTCTAGATGATGTCACTGCTAAATTCTACTAAATATTTAAAGGATTAACAGAATCCTTCATAAACTCTTCCAAAAACTAAAAGAGGATAGAACACTCACCAACTCAATCATGCCAGTATTACTGGGATACTAACACCAAACATATTAAAGGAAAATAAAACTACAGACTAATACCTCATATGAATATAATTGTAAATATTGTCAATAAAACACTAGCAAACAAAAACAGCTGCATATTAAAATGATTATATACCATGATTATGTGGGAATTCATCCCAGGAATGCAAGGTTGGGTCAATATAGAAAAATCAATCAATGTAACACATTTTAATAGAATAAAGGAAAAACCCACAGGACGCTCTCAATAGAAACACAAAGTGCTTTTGACAAAACCTAATGCTCTTTCATGAGAAACACTCAACAAACTAGCAATAGAAGGGAATTCCCTCAACCTGGTATAGGGCACTTATGAAAAACAAATCAGTTACTATTATATTTAACAATAAAATTAAATGAAAGTTATCTCACTAACAGCAGAAATAAGACAAGGATGTTTTTATTACAGTGGCTTTACAGTATAGTTTGATAACAGGAGTTATGATGCCTCCAGCTTTCTTCTTCTTTTGTAAGATTGCTGAGGGTATTCGGGGACATTTTTGGTTCCATATAAATTTTTAGAATATTTGTTCTAGTTCTGTGAAATATATCACTGGTATTTTAATAGGAATTGCTTTGGGTAGAATGAACATTTTAATGATTTTAATTCTTCCAATCCATGAACAGAGTATATGTTTTCACTTCCTTGCATCTTCCCCAACTTCTTTCTTTAGTGGTCTATAGTTTTCCAAGTACAGGTCTTTTACCTCTTTGGTTAAATTTATTCCTAGGTACCTTATTTTTTTGTTGCAATAGTAAATAGACTTGTTTTTCTTAGTTTCTCTTTCTGATACTTCATTATGGGTATATAAAAATGACAAGAATTTCTGGGTATTGATTTTGTATCCTGCTATTTTGCCAATTCATTTATTAAGACTAGTAGGTTCACCATCTTTCATCATACCCTCAATGTCCTCTGGCAGCTGTCAGTCTGTTCCATGTATCTATGCTATGGTTCTATTCTGTTCGTTAGTTTATTGTGTTCATTAAATTCCACATATAAGTGAAATTATGTGATATATTTCTTTCACTAACTGGCTTAATTCACTTAGCATGATATTCTCCAGGTCCATCCATGCTGTTGGAAAATGTAAGACTTTCTTATTTTTTCCTGCTGTGTAGTATTCCACTATGTAAATGTACCACAGCTTATTTACACATTTGATAATAATAGTCATGGACAAGAACATGGGGATTGATTTAGAGAGGGGAGAAGGTGAGGGCTGGGTGGAGTTGAGGAAAGAAAGAGAATGACTGTATTAGCATAAGCAATAAAAAAATAAAAATTAAATTAAAAAAAGTAAAACCAGATGTCAATTTTCACCACTCCTATTTAATGTTTTATTAAAGGTTCCAGTCAGAACAATTAGGTAAGAAACAGAAATTAAAAGTATTGAGATTGGAAGAGAAGAAGCAAAACTATCTATACTAATAGATGAAATGATCTAACTATATGGAAAACCATAAATATACATACACACACAAAACTATGCTAAGTCACTGAATTGCAAAAAATAAGATCAATATAAAAATCAGCTGTGTGTCTATATACTACTTATAATCCAAAATTAAAATGAACTTAAGGCACTAATCAAAAAACTCTCAGCACACAAAAACACTGGACTGCATAGTTTCACAGGAGAATTTTTCAAAACATTTAGGGAAAAGCTAATCCCTAACCTTCTCAGACTATCCCCAAAAATCCAGAAGATGGAAGACTCCCAAAATCTTTTTATGAAGCCAGCATCATACTAATCCCAAAACCTTAAAAAGACACAACAAAAAAAGAAAATTATAGGTCAATATCACCGGTGAATATAGACACTAAAATCTTCAACAAAATATTAGCAAACCACATCTAAGAATACATTAAAAAGGAAAGAGAAAAACCACACAATCATAGCAATAGATGCAGAAAAAGCATTTGATAAGGTACGGCACACATTTATGATAAAAAGAGCAAAGTGGGAGTAGGGGGAGCATACCTCATCATAATAAAGGCCATATATGAGACACCTACAGCCAACATCATGCTCAATGGGCAAAAGCTAAAAGCTTTCCCACTAAGGTCAGGAACAAGACAAAGATGTCCGCTTTCTCCACTTCTATTCACCATAGTATTGGAAGTCCTAGCCACAGCGATAACACACGAAACAGAAATAACAGGCATCCAAATTGGAAAGGAGGAAATGAAACTGTCATTTTTTTACAGATGACATGATGTTATACATAGAAAACTCTATAGACTCCACCAAACACTACTCCACCTAATAAGTGAATTTGGCAAAACAGCAGGATACAAAGTCAATATTCAGAATGAAAGGCATTTTTATACACCAAAAATGAAATATCAAAATAATAAATCAGGAAAACAATTCCATTTAATATAGCAACAAGAAGAATAAAGTACCTAAGAATAAACCTAATCAAGGAGGTAAAAGACTTGTACTCAGAAAACTACACAACACTGAAGAAAGAAACTAAGGAAGATACAAACAAATGGAAGCATGTACCATGCTCATGGATTGCAAGAATGAACATCATCAAAATGTCCACACTACCCATACCAATTTATAGATTCAATGCAATCCCTATTAAAATACCAATGATATATTTCACAGATATAGAACAAATATTTCAAAAATTCATATGGAACCATAAATGACTCTGAATAGCTGCAGCAACTTTGAGAAAGAAGAGCAAAGTAGGACGGATCACAATACCTGATATCAAACTGTATTACAAGGCCACTGTAATCCAAACTATCTGATACTGACATTAGAACAGACACATAGATCAATGGAACAGAATTCAGAGCCCAGAAAAAAAAACATGTTTCTATGGTCAATTAATATTTGACAAATGGGGAAGGAGCACTAAATGGAGTAAAAATAGCCTCTTCAACAAATGTGTGGGGAGATGTAGACAGCTACATGCAAAAATATGAAACTCAATCACCACCTTAAACCACACACAAAAATGAACTCAATATGGATAAAAGATTTAAATATAAGTTGCAACTCTGTAAGAGTCCTAGAGGAAAACATAGGCAGGAAAATCTCAGACATTCCATGCAGCAATATTTTCACCATATGTCTCCTAAAACAAGAGACATAAAGGAAAGAATAAATAAATAGGATCCCGTCAAATTAAAAAGCTTCTGCAGAGCTAAAGAAAACAGACAAATGAAAAGAGAACCAACTGTATGGGAAAACATATTTTCCAATGATACCTCAGACAAGGGTTTGATCTCTAAAATATATAAAGAACACATATGACTCCATTCCAGGAAGAAAAACAACCCAGTTAAATAATAGGCAAAGGATCTGAACAGCCACTTCTCGAAGGAGGACATACAAAGGGCCCAGAGACATATGAAAGGATGCTGAGAATCACCAGCCATCAGAGAAATGGAAATTAAAACCACAATGAGATACCACCTCACACCGATCAGAATGGCCATCATAACCAAAGCAACAAACAAGCGCTGGTGAGGTTGTGGAGAAAAGGGAACCCCGGTACACTGTTGGTGGGAATGCAGACTGGTACAGACACTATGGAAAACAGTGTGGAATTTCATCAGAAAACTAAAAATGGATCTTCCTTTTGACCCAGCAATTCCACTGCTAGGATTATACCCTAAGAACCCTGAAACACCCATCCAAAAGAACCTATGCACTCCAATGTTCATAGCAGCACAATTTACAATAGCCAAGTGCTGGAAGCAGCCTAGGTGCCCATCAGTAAATGAATGGATCAAAACCTATGGTACATTTACACAGTGGAATTCCATGCAACAGAAAGAAAGAAGGAGCTCCTACCCTTTGTGACACAGCACAGATGGAACTGGAAAGCATTATGCTAAGGGAAATAAGCCAGGTGGTGAAAGACAAATACCAGATGATCTCACCTTTAACAGGAACCTAATCAACAAAACAAACAAGCAAGCAAAGTATAACCAAAGACACTGAAATTGAGAAAAGGCCGACAGTGACCAGAGGGGAGAGGGGAGGGAATTTCAGGGGAAAAGGGTGAAGGGTTTGCAGGAACAATTATAAAGGACACATGGACAATAACGGGGGAGTGGAGTGGGGGGCTGGGAGTGGGAGGGAGGAGGGGAGGGCTAGTGGTTAGGCTGGGGTAGGGGGAAAAGGCAGAGAATCGGAGAAGAAAAAAATAAAAATAAAATACTGGGAATAAATGTAAGAAAACAAATGCAAACTCGTACAATACTACAAAACATAGCTAGAGTTAAAAAAGACAAATTGATAGGAAGATATCTTGTGTTCATGGATTGGAAGACTTATCCTTAAAGTGGTCCTATTTTCAAAATTAACTTTACAGATTTAATACAATCTCTATCAAAATTCCAACTTCATTTTTTGTCTAAATGAACAAGCTCATTCTAACATTCAAATGAACAAGGCAAAGACCTACATCCAAGGTTACTCTATCCAGCAAAGCTATCATTTAGAGTGAAAGGACAGATAAAGAGCTTCCCAGACAAGGTCAAGTTAAATTCATCATCACCAAGCTGTTATTATATGAAATGTTAAAGGGACTTATCTAAGAAAAAGAAGATCAAAAATATTAACAGTAAAATGACAACAAACTCATAACCATCAATAACTGAACCTAAAAAAGCAAAAACAAAAACAAACTAAGCAAACAACTAGAACAGGAACAGAATCACAGAAATGGAGACCACATGGAGGGTTATCAGCAGGGAAGGGGAGAAGGGAGAATGGGGGAAAAGGTACAGGGAATAAGAAGCATACATGATAGGTACAAAATAGACAGGGGGAGGTTAAGAATAGTATAGGAAATGGAGAATCCAAAGAAATTATATGTATGACCCATGGACATGAACTAACAGCGGGGGGGGGGGGGGGGGGTGCTGGTGGGAGGCAGGGTGGAGGGGGATAAAGGGGAGAAAAAAATGGGACAACTGTAATAGCATAATCAATAAAATATACTTAAAAATAATAGAATAAAAGACATTTAAATTTTAAGAGATATCTCCATTTGTAAGGGGGTGTGCTTTACTGTGCCAGAAGGAGGGGGATAACTTATCTCTAGAAACTCTAACCAATGCAGAAGACAAAATTAATATCTACTTAACAATCTAACACTTGCTTATCCTGATGTGCTATTCCTGGTAGCCTCCCATAACTGACTCCCACCACCCCAAATATATTCTTTTTCTCCTCAGCTGAAGATGGTATTTAAGGTGGTGGCGTCAACTATTTTGTAGAGTTATTCAGTTTTCCTGGGGCTCTGCCATATATATAGAAGGTATACATATTATTAAATATTTGTTTGCTTTTTCCAGTTAATCTAGCTTTTATTACAGAGATGTCTTAGTCAAGAACACAGAATGGTAGAGGCAAAATTATTTTTCCTCCCCTTTTGAATGTATACCCAGCATTAAGCATTACATGACTGTACTTTAAATGTAAAAGGACTAAACTGTTCAATCAAAAGACAGAGTGACTGAATAGATTAAAAAAAAAAATAAGACCTAACTAAATGTTAACTAAAGGAGACTTACTTCAACTTTAAGTACACACACAGAGTGGAAGTGAAACAATGGAAAAAAATATTCCATGCCAATAGAAATCAAAAGAAAGCAAGAATAGCTGTACTGATTTTAATAGACTTTAAGACAAAGACTGCATTAGGAAACAGAGGTCTTATAGAATGATAAAGCATTCAATTCAACAAGAGAATATTACATTTGTAAATATATATGTACCAATATATATACAGCAAATATTAACAGACTAAAAGAGTAAAATGGACAGAAATAAAATAACAACAGAAAACATCAATATTGCACCTTCATCAATGAATAGATTATCCAAACTGAACATCAATATGGAAACCCTGGACTCAAATGACAAAAACAACAGATCAGATGGTCCTGATGAACACTCAGAAAGTACTACATTCAAAAGGAGCAGAACACATACTCTTCTTAAGCACACATGGCACATTCTCCAGGATATACCATATGTTAGCCCCAAAAAAGTGATAATAAATTTAAGAAAACTGAATCACATCAACTATCTCTTACAAACATAATTTGATAAAACTAGAGCTTAATTACAACAAGAAAAATATGTGAAAATTAAACAAAATGACACCGAACAACCAATGGGTCAAAGGCCAATCAAGAGAAGATATTTTAAATTTCATACAAATGGGGAGAGGGGTTACAGGGGCTACTATGAAGGACACATGGACAAAATCAAGGGGGAGGGTGGAGGCGGGGGAGGGAGGTGGGTTTGGGGTGGGGTGGAGGGATGGGGAGAAAATGCAGACAACTGTAATTGAATAAGAATAAAAATTTAAAAAAAGAAAAGAAAATACAAACACAACCAACTAAAATTTATGAAATGCAACAAAAGCAGTTCTAAGACAGATGCTCATAGCAATAAACAACTACATTAAAAAACAAGCAAGGTATCAAATAACCTAATTTTATACCTCAAGGAACTATGAAAAGAGAAAAACTAGGGCAAGAGGAAGATGGCAGCAAAGTAGGTGGGAGCTGAGCCCACTTGCTTGTGCACCCAACTGGGACACTTAGCTGTTCTTCTGAAAAACAAAGTGAACAGTCAACAGAATCTTAGCTGATACGAAGTTTGGAAGCCAAAGTGTGCAGAGGACACTTCAAAACGGGCAGTAAAGAGGTTACATAGGCAGACTGAGGAAAGTCCCTGGGCGTGATGCCAGAAACCCTGGCTGTCTCAGGGACATAGGAAGAGTGCCTGATCAGGGATAGCTTAGTGGCTCACTCCCCTCCCAGAGTGAGGAATCCACAAGCCCCAGCTAGGAACACTTGAATGCGCAGTCACCAGGGAAAACAGGCTGCACACAGGCACACAGTTGGCAGTGTCCCTAGGTATGGTGGCAGTTGATGACTGTGACAGTGCCAGAGAGTGAGGGGGATTCTGGCCACCCTTGGAGCTGGGAGAAGAGGAGGGCCGTGACTGGCCATGACTGAGATGGACTCCCGACTTGCCAGTGTTAGAGTGTGTGGAAAGCTGGGCAGTGACTTGGAGCTGCAGCTGTAGCACCCAGAAGAGACTTTTCAAAAGGGGAACTGAGGAACCCTAGTCAGGGAGGCCACATAAACACAGCTGCCTGGCTAACAAGGAGGATTGTGTGCGCAGTTTGCTCCCAATCAGTACACCTGGACAGACTGATCAAAGGAGTGCAAAGTGAGGTGGTTTCTTGGCCCAGCCTGGCAGCTGTGCAGAGTGGAGAGTGCAGGCTGAAGCATTCTGTGAGGACAGAGAGCTGGGAACTCTGCACCTGAGATTAAGTAAGCCCACACTAGCAAAGATTGAGCCCAACCACCACCACAGGCAGAAGCAAGGAAGGTCTGGAAAACCAGCTGGGCAGGTTTAACAACCTGCAGGGGGCTTTTGGTCAAGACCAAGACCACAACCTAATGCCCAAAAGGGCCCATTTGAACTCCCCACAGGGAGACAAAGTACACTGGGTTCTAGGGCCCTATTTCACTGAGGCTTTCGAAACAGGAGTTAACAAAGGGTATACATCAAGGGGGATTCAGGGCACCACCCAGACTTGGATCATACACAGAACTGCAGACTACACCAACAGGAGAGATGACACTCTTACACAGATTGCATGCAAACCCACCCCCACCCTGGGTGAAACAGATAGCTATTTAAGCAAAAACTACACATTATTGGAAGTAAACTGGGCCAGACTAAGATGAGAGGTGTAGGGGCAGGGGGAACGCATCTACAGTTTTCCTAGAAGACTGAACAGTGCCTCCCATGGGAGACGCAGAGACTTCACCCTCTAAAGTCAGGGGAAAGAGATACAGGCAGTGTTGCCAGAAGTTGGATGACCCACCCCAGGACCCTGAGTTGATAAAAAACCAGAGAAGAATCCAGAAAGAAGTCAGAAGGTGAACACCAACAGCTGAGATGAATTTCACCTTGCTCTTTCTGATAACTTGTGGGAGTTTTTTGTTTCTTTCTTCTTTTTATTTTTTTCTTCTTCTCATATAGCATTTTAATATTTCTTCTTCACTTCAGTCAAATTCCTACTAACTCACTACTCTTGGTCCTTTATTTTTTATTCTTTTTATTCAGATTATATATTTTTCATATTATCGTTATTCCAAATCCCACATAGCACCCTTCCATGGTCTTACTCCATTTTGCCATCTTCCTGACCTTTCTTACTGTTGTAACTTTACTTTCTCTCACACGCCATATCCCTTGACTCTTACTACTTCTCCTCCATCTAACCTCACATAACCACTCTTCCTTCTTTATGTCAGCTCACTTTTTTTCCCCTTATGAGAGACTTATTTCCTTTCCAACTTTAGAAATTGTGGCTAGATGGGTGAAATACCATGGTTATTGCTGTACTTCTCTAACAAAACTCCTATTTGTTCACTATTTGTTTGTAATTTAAATCCCATAGGATACTCTGCCCTTGTCTGACTCCATTTTGCCTTTTCCCTGCCCTTTACTGGTTAAGTGAGGAATTATAATTTTTTCCCTCTCTTAGCCCGGGCTTTACTCCTTTTATTAGTCTGCCTCGGCCATCCTCTCAAAATAATTTTTCCTTACTATAAACATCTCATATTCACTTTTCTCTTTTGTACAATATTTTAATTCCCTTTCCACCTTTATTAAACTTCATATAGCTGTCATTGCTCTTGACCCTGCTGTGGTTTTTCTGCTATTTTGCTCCCATTGGTCCAATACATTTTTAATTTTACTTCAGGTCTTGAGGGAAGACCAGGCGAGATGGGTGGAAGTGGAGTTCACTTCCCCCTGCATACAAAACACCTAGCCGATCTTCTGAGGAACAGAGTGAACAGCCAACGGTATCCCAGCATATATAAAGGTTGGGGGCCAAAATTGTAGAGGAAATTGAAAAATCAGGCAGTAAGGAGAGTGCTTTGGGACAATAATGTCCCTGGGACCAGTGCAGGGACCAGGGCGGCTACAGCCCCAGGTCTGGTGCCCCCCGGGGTCTGCTGCAGGATTCTGGGAAGAGAGACAGGTCAACGACTCCTCCGTGCCAAACAGGGAGGTTTGAGCAGCACCAGGATGGACCTGATGCTTTGAAGTTGCTGGGGGAATAAAGATGAAGTGGCAAACGTGCAGGGGCGGTGTGCACCCGCTGAGACTGTGGACATTGGCTGGGTCATTACCAGAGAAACTTGGGAGCCGGGTCATGCCTGGAGAAAGAAGAGTTGAGCCACAATGGACTCTGACGCAACAGTCTCTGCTGTGGTTGGAAAGTTGGGCTATGTGAGAGGCCAGCCACTTGCTTGGAGTGGCAGGCTTGAACAGGAGGAATTAAAAAAAAAAAAAAAGGCTCTTGCTGGCTGTTTACGGATTCCAGAGCGGAATTCTCCCATAGTGGCCACCCCAGCCGCCCCGGCCACCCAGGCTGCGCCCCTGCAGCCTCCGCCACGGGGCAGCTGAGGAGGGTGCCTGCCAATGCCCGTGACCACAGGGTTGTGCGCCCGACCCAGCCACAGCAGCAACGGAGGCCATACACCCGTGTACATCGAGCACCCACCCCCACCGCCCCAGCAGCAGAGGTTGCGCAGTCACGCCCACAAGCCTAGTGAAACTGCCTACCAGACCCCGCCATCCCTGCCGCAGCAGCAGAGGCAGCTGCGTGCACACGCCCACGGCACCAGAGGCAGTGCCTGTTTCCACCGCTGTAGCCACAGCAGTGCTCCCACTCTGTGGGGCTGGACTGGCTCACTAAGAGAGAGGCAGAGGTGCCCCCACCCTTTCCCCTCCACAGAGGAGAAGAGCAGAGCTCAGGGAGTCAGCAGTCCCCAGAAAGACTTAACTCTGTGTGGAAGCCGAACTACCCTGAAGAGACTTTAAGAGTCCCTAGCATCTAGAACAGGAAAGAGCGAGAAGGTGGTGTGTGAGTTGCCCCTAACTGGTGCACCTCAAGGACAGCACAACTGGTAGACTAAAGGCATAGGCCTGGTGCAGAAGGGCCCTTGGGGGCCCAGCAGCAAACTGAGGAACTGGGCTGGAGCTTGGGCAACTGTGAAGAGTGCAGCTCAGACCTGGCCCCCATCCTAGCAAAACCACAGCAAGGAAGAAAAGTGAAACCCAATGCCCCTCAGCCTGCTGCAGCCAGGAAGACCAGCAGAACTGCTTGGCCAGTTTAAAGCCAGCAGGAGGCTTTTTTCTTTCTTTCTTTCTCTCTTTTTTTCTTCCCACAGGTGAGAAAATAAAACCTGGAGCTGTGAAAGGACCAGAGTCTGACCAAAAGAGAGGTCATCCCAACAAATGAGAACCTGAGACAAATTTCACTTTGCTATTCCACAGAACTTGCAAGTTATTGTTACTTTGTATTATTATTATTTGTAAAATTATTTTTACTTCTTTTATTATGATTTTTTAAATTTCTCTTCTTTCTGTTTTCTTCATTTTGTTTGTTTAATTGAATGGATTGAATGGTTTCCTTTGTTCTCTCTTTCATAGTGTATTTTTAATTCTCCTTCTTTCACATCACATATGTTCCAATAGCACACTACTCTAGGTCATGTACTTCCTATTCTTGTTATTCAGACCACATAGATTCTGTCATATGATTGTTGCTCCAGTATAATAGTAAATAATTCTTGTTCCATACAATAGTAAATACTACACAGCACCCCTCCCGGATCTTAGCTCATTTCACCATCTGCTGGAATTTTATTACTATTTTGGTTAACTCTATTCTATTCTATTATCACACACTACACCTATTTTCTATCTTTTACTCTCACTATATCTCATAATCTGACCTCCCACAAGCTCACTGTTTTCTGGATCCAACTCACAATCCTTCCCCTCCTCCCAACAAGAGTCCTATCTTTTATCCACTCTGTCCAAAAAGTGACTAGTTGAGTGAAAGATCACAGCTAACACTATACTTATCCAAAGGATCTCCTATCTCTTCTCTATGGGTTGGTACTTTAAGTCCCATAGAATACACTCCCGCTGTCTTAATCCACTGTGCCCTCCCCTTCCAACTGATTACATAAAAGAGTAGTTGGGAGCTATGAACACCAGTATACATGCTGGAAGAGAGAACCTAGCAACAAAGGAATGACCAACAGATAATAACAGAAGGTGAAGGAGTGAGTGGAAGCAACACTAAGATCCACCCAGTAACAACTGAAATTACAACTAAACAGTGGAGAAATTACCCAGAACAAACAACTGAACAAGAGTGAGAGAGAAGCCTCAACTCTTGGGCAGACAGAAGAACCACCTTCAACACAACTTGTCTGCACCTGCATAAGAGCATTCAAGATGTGGTGGGTGGAGTGGCCCTCAGGTAACCAGCTGGAGGGAAGGACCCACTAAAGAAAGACCCAACAAAAAACCCCAAATACATCCAGAGAGCCAACATAAATGACAGCCCAAGTGCAGTAGGTTCAAGAGATCAAGGAGAATACACCACTTGAATCTCACAGGTCTCCTACCATACAAGTTCACACCATAAACACAGGGAGTTAGAACACATCAATTTAAGAAGCAGAGGCTAACAGGAAGAGTCACACAAACAATGGAAGGACAAAGAAACACACTGCAAATGAAAGGAAAGGAGGAAGCCTCAGAAAGATTGTGAAATTAAATAGAGGCAAGTCAACTATCAGATATTGAGATCAAAGCAATGGTTATTAGGAATCTCAATGAGCTCACAGACAATTACCAAAAACTACAGGAAAACTATGATGAAATCACTACAAACTATATCAACATGAAAAAGGAAATAGAAACTATCAACAAGGGCCAAGAGGAATGAAGAATACAGTTTCTGAATTGAAGAAAAGAGTAGAAGGAATCAAGAGCAGGCTAGATGAAGCAGAGGATTGAATCAGCAAGCTAGAGGATAAGGTAGAAAAAAACACCCAGAAAGCAAGAAAAAAGAAAGACTCAAAAAGAATGAAGAGGGGTTAAGGGAACTGCAGGACAACATGAAATATCAAAATATCTGTATAATAGGGATACCAGAAGGAGAAGAAGAAGGGCAAGGAATAGAAAACCTGTTTAAAAAACTAATGATGGAAAACTTCCCTAAAATGATCAGAGAAAAAGTCACACAAATCCAGGAAACACACAGTCTCAATCAAGAGGAAACCAAGAAACTTCAAGACACATCATAATTAAAATGGCAAAATTCCAAGACAAAGAAAGAATCTTTAAGGCAACAGGGGAGAAACAGGAAGTAATATACAAGGGAGCCCAAATAAGACTAGTAGCTGACTTCTCAATGTTACATAAACAAACTTTCCAAGCCAGAAGGGAATGGCAAGAAATATTCCAAGTAATGAAAAACAAAGGCCTGCAATCAAGACTACTCTATCCAGCAAGTTTTTCAATTAAAATGGAAGGCCAAATAAGAAGTTTACCAGACAAAAGAAGCCTCAAAGAATATACCTCCTCCACACCAGCTCTGCAAGAGATGCTAAAGGGTCTGCTGTAAGGAAAGGAAGGAAAAGAGACAAAGAGGGAAGGACACAGGTACAAAGAATCGGTAATGAATAAATACCTATCAATAATAACCTTAAATGTAAATGGTTTAAATGATCCAATCAAAAGACATAGAATAGCTGAATGGATAAGAAAGCATTACCCACACATATGCTGCCTACAGGAGACCCATCTCAGGACACAAGACATACACAGACTGAAAATGAAGGGCTGGAAACAAATATTTCAAGCAAATGGACAGGAAAAAAAAGCAGGGGTAGCAATACTCATATCAGACAAAACAGAGTTCAAAAAAAGGGCCATAAAGAGAGACTCAGATGGTCATTTCATAATACTCAAAGGAAGAATCCACCAAGAAGACATAAACATTGTAAATATATATGCTCCCAACATAGGAGCACCCAAATACATAAAGAAAATCTTTGAGGACTTCAAGAAAGATATTGACAGCAACACAATTATAGTGGGGGATTTCAACACCCCACTGTCAAAGATGGACAGATCTTCCAAACAAAATATCAACAAAGATATTGTGTCACTGAACAATACCCTAGAGCAAATGAACTTAACTGATATATAGAGAGCCTTTCACCCCAAAGAAGCAGAATACACATTCTTTTCAAAAGCATATAGAACATTTTCAAAGACAGACCACATGATAGCACAGAAAACAAGCCTCAACAAATTCAAGAAAATGATATCAAGCATTTTCTCTGAACAAAGGGACTGAAACCAGAAACTGACCTCAGAAAAAACTCAAACACACACAAACTCATGGAGAGTGAATAGCATGCTATTAAACAATGAATGGGTCAAGAATGAGAATAGGTAAGAAATCAAAAAGTTTCTGGAAGCAAATGAAATTGAACTCACAACAACCCAAAACTTACAGGATACAGTAAAGGCAGTCCTGAGAGGGACGTTCTTAGTGATACAGGCCTACCTAAAAAAGATACAAACATTTCAAATAAACTACCTAACCCTAATCTACAAGAACTCAAAGAACAACAACATATACAGCCGGAACAAGTAGAAGGATGGAAATAACCAAGATCAGAGCAGAATTAAACAGCATAGAGACTAAAAGCACAATTCTAAGAATCAATAAATCCAGGAGCTGGTTCTTTCGAAAGATAAACAATATCCACAAGCTTTTAAGCAGACTCCACAAGAAAAAAAGAGAGAGGAATCCCAATGAACACAATCAAAAATAAAAGAGGAGAGACTACAACTGATACCACAGAAATACAAAGGATTGTAAGAAATTATTATGCAGAACTATATGCCTAGAAATTTGAAAACCTAGGTAAAATGGAAAAATTTCTAGAAAAATATAATATTCCAAAACTGAATGAAGAAGCAGAAAGCATGAACAGACCATTAACAGCTAATGAAATTGAAGCAGTAATCCAAAAAATCCCGACACACAAAGCCCTGGACTGGATTGTTTCACAGAAGAATTCTACAAAGCATTTAAGAAAAAGTTAACTCCTATCCGTCACAGATTATTCAAAAAAATACAAGAATATGGAAGACTCCCAAACTCTTTTTATGAAGTCAGCATCCTCATAATCCCCAAACCCGAATAAACATATAACAAAGAAAGAAAACCTCAGGCCAGTATCAGCGATGAAAATAGACACTAAAATCCTCAACAAAATATTGGAAAACATCATCCAGCACTACATTAAAAAGATCATACACCATGATCAAGTGGGATTCATTCCAGGGATGCAAGGATGGTACAATATTCACAAATCAATAAACGTAATACATCCCTTAAACAAAAGGAAAGACAAAAATCACATGATCATACATATAAATGCAGAAAAAGTATTTGATAAGATATAGTACCCATTTATGATAACACTCAAAGTAGGAATATAGGGAGCATTCCTCAACATAATAAAGGCCACATACAAGAGACCTACAGTCAACATCATAGTCAGTGGACAAAAACTTAGAGCTTTCCCACTGAGATCAGGAACAAGACAAAGTTGTCCACTTTCAGCACTTCTATTGAACAGAGTATTGGAAGCCCTAGCAATCAGAAAGAAAAAGAAATAAAAGCTATCGAAATTGTAAAGGAGGAAGCAAAACTGTCACTGTTTGCAGATGACATGACAGTGTACATAGAAAATCCTATGGACTCCACCATAAAACTACTCAACCTAATAAGTAAATTTGGCAAAACAGCGGGATACAAAGTCAATATTCAGAAATCAAAGGCATTTTTTGCATACCAGCAATGAAATATCAGAAACGGAAAACAAGAAAAAAATCCCATTTGACATAGCAACAAGAAAAATAAAGTACCTAGGAGTAAATATAACCAAGGAGGTAAAATAATATTACTCACAAAACTACACAACAGTAAAGAAAGAAATTAAGGAAGACACAAACAAATGGAAGCATGTACCATGCTCATGGATTGGAAGAAATAACATCATCAAAATATCCATACTACCCAAAGCAATTTATACATTCAATGCAATCCCTATTGATGTACCAATGAAATATTTCACAGATACAGAACAAACACTTCAAAAATTTATATGGAACTATAAATGACCCCAAATAGGTGCAGCAATTTTCAGAAAGAACAACAAAGTAGAAGGGATCACAATACCTGATATCAAACTATATTACGAGGCCACGGTAATCAAAACAGCCTGCTACTGGCATTAGAACAGACACACAGAACAATGGAACAAAATAGAGAGCCCAGAAATAAACGCAAGTCTCTCTGGTCAATTAATATTTGACAAAGAGGACAGAAGCATAAAATGGAGTAAAAACAGCCTCTTCAACAAATGGTGTTGGGAGATCTGGACAGCTACATGCAAAAAAATGAAACTCGACCACCAACTTACACCATACACAAAAATAAATTCAAAGTGGATAAAAGACTTAAATATAAGCCATGACACCATAAAAGTCCTAGAGGAAAACAGAGGCAGGAAAATCTCAGACATTCCATGCAGCAATATTTTCACCTATATGTCCCCTAGAGCAAGGGACATAAAGGAAAGAATAAACAAATAAGATGCCATCATATTAAAAAGCTTCTGCACAGCTAAAGAAAATAGCCAAATGAAAAGGGAACCAACTGTATGGGAAAACATATTTGCCAATGATACCTCAGACAAGGGTTTAATCTCCAAAATATATAAAGAACTCACACAACTCCACTCCAGGAACACTAACAACCTAATTAAAAAATGGGCAAAATACTTGAACAGACACTTCTCCAAGGAGGACATACAGAAGGCCCAGAGACATATGAAAAGATGCTCAGCATCACTAGCCATCAGAGAGATTCAAATTAAAATCACAATGAGATACCACTTCACACTGGTGAGAATGGCCATCATAAACAAATCAACAAACAAGAAGTGTTGGAGCGGATGTGGAGAAAAGGGAGCCCTAGTGCACTATTGATGGAAATGCAGACTCGTACAGCCACTGTGGAAAACTGTATGGAATTTCCTAAAAAAACTAAACATCAAACTGTCTTTTGGTCCATCATTTCTACTGCTAGGATTATACCCTAAGAACCCTGAAACACCAATCCAGAAGAACCTATGCACCCCAATGGTCATAGCAGCACAATTTACAATAGCCAAGTGCTGGAAGCAACCTAAGTGCCCATCAATAAATGAATGGATCAAAAAACTATAGTACATTTTCACAATGGAATTCTATGCAGCAGAAAGAAAGGAGCTCTTAACCTTGCAACAGCATGGATGGTCCTGGAGAGCATTATGCTAAGTGAAATAAGCCAAGTAGAGAGGGACAAATACCTTATGATCTCACCTTTAACTGGAACCTAATCACCAAAACAAACAAGCAAGCAAAATATAACCAGAGACACTGAAATTAAGAACAATTTAACAGTAATGAGAGGGGAGGTGGGGAAGGATAATGGGGGGAAGGGGAAAAGGTTTTCAGAAACAACTATAAAGGACAAATGGAGAAAACCAAGGCAGGAGTGATGGAAGCATGGGAGGGAAGTGGGGTGGCTGGTGTCGGGGCATAAATGCAGACAACTATAATTGAACAACAATAAAATAATATATACAAATTTTAATTCAGACCTCACAAAGTACACTTCCCTTTTCTTATTCCATTTTCGCCATTGCCCCTCCATGTTTTACTTGTGTTTAAATATTTTTCTCTCCCTTTCTTCACATTGGTTCTACCCATATTCAATACTCCTCCCTCTTCCCACTCAGAATCATTTCCCCCTCTTTAGTCATCTGATATTCCCTTTTTCCTGTTTTATATATTCTTAGTCTCTCTTCACCTTTATTAATCTTTGCTCAATTGTGGTTGATATTGCTGATGTGGTAGGGGGTTTCTTTTTGCTAGTGTAGGTTTGGTTATCTGGTAATACTGATTTGTTAACCAACACCTGTACAATGGCATGCAAGACAAGGTGGGAGTTGGAACTGCCAGTAAGGTAGCTACAGGGGACAACCCATCAATGTAGGAGACACCAAGGAGCAAAGCTAAAGTATAAGAGAGCAAACACAAACTGAATGAAGGGCAATCCTAGAGCATCCAGACAAGGAGATCAACAAGAATGCACCACTGAGTCCCAAAGAACTCCAACCACAGAAGTCCATGCCATGAAGACTAGCAGGTAAAGCAGAGCATCATGAGACTCAGAAAAAAAAAAAAAAAAAAAAAGAGTTACTTAAAATGGGGAGACAAAGAGAGAACCCACAATGGAAAGGAATTGAAAAAGAGCTAAGTGAAATTGAGGCAAGCAATCCATCAGACATAGAATTCAAAACAATGGTTATAAGGATGCTCAAGGACCTCAGTGACAAATACAAGGAACTGAGTGGGAACTACAACAGCATGAAAAAGGAAACATAAACTGTAGCCTTGGTTTGTGTGGCTTAGTGGATTGAGTGCCAGCCTGCAACCTAAAGGGTCACTGGTTTGATTCCCAGTCACCACATATCCCTGGGTTGTGGGCCAGAAACCACCAGGGGGCACTTGAGAGGCAACCACATGTTGATGTTTCCCTCTCTTCCTTCCCCTCTCTAAAAATAAATACATAAAATCTTTAAAAAAAAAAAAAAAAAACTATAAGCAAGAACCAGGAAAAAATGAAGATATAATATCTGAAATAAAAAATACGCTAGAAGGAATTATAAGCAAGCTAGATGAAGCAGAGGACCAAATCAGTGAATTGAAAGAAATACACAGGTAGAAAAACAAAATGAAAAAGACTCAAGAAGTATGAGGACAATTTAAGGGATCTTCAGGACAATGTAAAATATAACAACATTCACATCACAGGTATACCAGAAAGCGTAGAAAAGGAGCAAGGGATAGAAAACCTGAGGGTTATCAATAGGGTGGGGGAGAATGGGGCAAAAGGTACAGGGAATAAGAAGCATAAATGATAGGTACACAATACAGAGGGGGGGGTTGAGAATAGCATGGGGGCCTTGGCTGGTGTGGCTCAGTGGACTGAGCACTAGCCTGCAAACCCAAGTGTTGCTGGTTAGATTCTGAGTCAGGGCACATGGGTGGGTTGTGGGCCAGGTCCCCAGTTGGGGGCCCATGAGAGGCAACCACACATTGATGTTTTTCTCCCTCTCTTTCTTTCTATCCTACCTGTCTGTCTAAAAATAGGTAAAATCTTTAAAAAAAAATAGTATGGGAAATGGAGAGGACAAAGAATTTATATGTATGACCCATGGAAATGAACTAAGATGGGGCAATGCTGGTGGGACAGGGGGTGCAGGGTGGATGAAAATAAAGGGGAGAAAAAATGGGGAAACTGTAATAGCATAATCAATAAATTAGAAAAAAAGAAAACATGTTTGAAAAATAATGACAGAAAACTTCCCTACCTAGGAGAGTGAAAGGTTACACAAGTTTAGGAAGAACAGAGGGTCCCAATCAAGATGAACCCAAAGAGGTCTATGCCAAGACACATCATAATTAAAATGTTAAATTTTAAAGACAAAGAGAGAATTTTAAAGGCAGCAAGGGAGAAACAATAACATACAATGGAGCTCTGATAAGGCTAGCAGCTGATTTCTCAACAGAAAAACTGTAATCCAGGAGATAATGGCAAGAAATATTCCAAGTAATGAAAAGCAAAGGCCTGCAACCAAGACTACTCTATCCAGCAAGGCTCTCAATTAAGATGGAAGGTGAAGTAAGGAGTTTCCCAGACAAAAGAAAGCTGAAAGAATACACCTCCACCCAACCAGTACTGCATGACATGATAGAGAGACAACTTTAAGAAGAGGAAGGAAAAGAGTGAGAGAGAGAGGAACACAGGTGAAAAGGGGGAAAATGGCAATGAATAAATACCTATCAATAATAATCTTAATTGTAAATGGATTAAATGCTCCAATCAAAAGACATAGGATAGCTGAATGGATAAGAAAACATGACCCGTACACTTACGGCCTACAAGAGACCCACCTCAGAACAAAAGACCTACACAGACTGAAGGTGAAGAGTTGGAAAACATATTCCAAGCAAATAGACAGGAAAAACATGTTGGGGTACCAATATCTATGTCAGACAAAATAAATTTCAAAACAAAGTCCATAAAAAGAGACAAAGAAGGTCATTACATAATACTTAAAGGAGGAAACCATCAAGAAGATATAAAAGTTGTATACATATATACACTAAACATAGTAACATCCAAATATATAAGGAAATCTTGGAGGACTTTAAGATATAGACAGCAAAACACTTTTACTTTTAGTAGGGGATTTTAATACCTCACTGTCAACAATGGATCGATCTTCCAAACAAAGAATAAACAAGGACATTGTGGCACTGAACAATGCACTAGATCAAATGGACTTAAAAGATACATACAGAACCTTGCACCCCAAAGAAGCAAAATATACATTCTTTTCAAATGCACATGGAAATGAACTAAGATGGGACATTTTCAATGATAGACCACATGGTAGGACACAAAACAAGCCTCAACAAATTCAAGAAAACTGAAAACATATCAAGCATTTTCTTCTATCACAATGGCGTAAACTAGAAATCAATATCAAGGGAAAAACTAAAAAACACAAACTGAATAAGATGTTATTGAAAAATGAATGGGTAGGAGGTTCCGGGCAAGATGGAAGTATAGGTATAAACCCTTTACTTCTTTGCACAGATAAAAGGAGGATAACGACCAATCTGAAATCAAGAAACAAACAGAAATGCCAGAAAATCAAACTGCATGGAACTCAGACAACCAAGGAATTAAAAAAATAATAAATCAGAACAACCAGACTGGTGTGCCAAGACAAAGAAATACGGCCCAAATGAAAGAACAGAGCATAACCTCAGAAAGAGAACTAAATGATGAGGACATAGCCAACCTATCTGATGGAGAATTTAAAGCCCTGGTAATCAAAATGCTCATGGATCTGATTGAGCTTGGTTGAAAAATGAAAAAACAAATGAAAGATACCAAAAATGAAATAAAGCAAAATATTCAGGGAACCAACAGTGACAGGAAGGAAACAAGGCCTCAAAGCAACAATTTGGAACAAAAGGGAAAAATAAACATCCAACTGAAACAGAAAGAAGAAACAAGAATCCAAAAACTGAAGAGAGACTTATGAAACTCTGGGACAGACAGCCTGAAACGTTCCAATATCCGAATTATAGGGGTACCAGAAGGAGAAGAACAATAGCAAGAAATTGAAAACTTATTTGAACAAATAATGAAGGAAAATTTCCCCAATCTGAGAAAGGAAATAGACTTCTAGGAAGTCCAGGAAGCCCAGAGAGTCCCAAAGAAGTTGGACCCAAAGAGGAACACACCAATGCAAATCATCATTAAGTTACCCAAGATTAAAGATAAAGAATCCTAAAAGCAGCAAGAGAAAAGGAGACAGTTACCTACAAAGGAGTTCCCATCAGACTATCAGCTGTTTTCTCAAAAGAAACCTTGCAGGCAAGAAGGAGCTGGAAAGAAGTTTTTGAAGTCATGAAAGGCAAGGACCTACATCCAAGATTAATCTATCCAGCAAAGTTTTCATTTAGAACGGAAGGGCAGATAAAATGCTTCCCAGATAAGGTCAAGTTAAAGGAGTTCATCATCACCAAGCCACTACTACATGAAACATTAAAGGGACATATCTAAGAAAGAGAAGATCAAAAATATGAATAGTAAAATGACAATAAACTCACAACTATCAACAAATGAACCTAAAAGAAAAGAAAAACAATGAAAACAAAAACTAAGCAAACAACCAGGACAGGAACAGAATCAGAGAAATGGACATCACATGGAGGGATTTCAGTAGTGAGTGGGAAGGGAGGAATGGAGGGGAAAGGTACAGGGAAGAAGAAGCATAATTAGTAGGCATAAAATAAACAGGGAGATATAAAAAAATGGTATAGGAAACAGAGGACTCAAAGAACTTATATGTAAAACCCATGGACATGAACTAAGGGGTGGTATGCTAAAGGGTTGGGGGGGCAGGGTGGAAAGGGGATAAAGGGAGAAAAGATTGGGAAAAATATAATAGCATAATCAACAAAAATACTTTAAAAAGTGAATGGGTAAACAATGAGACCAAGGAATAAATCAGAAAGTTTCTGGAAACAAATGAAAATGAACACACAACAACCCATAACCCATGGGACACAGCAAAGGCAGTCCTGAGAGGGAAGTTCATAGCAATACAGATCTATGTAAAAAAATAGAAACATTTCAAATAAATGACCTGACCCTACATCTACAAGAACTAGAGGAACAAAAACAAACAAAGCCCACACCAATTGAAGGAAGGAAATAATCAAGATTAGAGAAGAATTAAATGACATACAGACTAAAAGAACAATTCAAAGGATCAATAAATCCAGGAGCAGGCTCTTTGGAAAGATAAACAAAATTAACAAGCCTTTAAACAGACTCATCAAGAAAAAGGGGAGAGGACCCAAGTGAATAAAATCAGAAATGAAAGAGGAGAAATTACAATTGATACCACCGAAATACAAAGGATTGTAAGAAACTACCTATAAAAAACTATATGCAAGGATTTTGAAAAATGGACAAAATGGGCAAATTTCTAGAAGCATATAATCCTCCAAAAATGAGTCAAGAAGAACTAGAAACCCTGAATAGACCAATAAGAGCTAGTGAAATTGAAGCAGTAATCAAAAAGTTCCTACCCCACAGAAGCCCTGGAAGGGATAGCTTCACAGGATAATTTTACCAAACATTTAGGTAAGAGCTAATTCTGGTTCCTCTCAAACAATTACAAAAAATCCAAGAAGAAGGAAGACTCCCAAACTCTTTTTATGAGGCGCATATTATTCTAATTCCAAAACCAAATACAGTCACAAAAAAGAAAGAAAACCACAGGCCAATATTGCTGATGAACACAGATGCTAAAATCCATAATGAAATATTGGCAAACTGTATCCAGCAATACATTAAAAAGATCATACACCATGATCAAATGAGATTCATCCCAGGGATGCAAGGATGTTATAATACACAGAAATCAATAAATGTAATACAACACATAAATGAAAGGAATGACAAAAATCACATGATCATATCAATGGATGCTGAAAAACCATGTGATAAAGTACAGCACCAATTTATGAAAAAAATAAGTGGGAATAGAGGGAGCACACCTCATCATAATAAAGGCCATATATGATAAACCTTCAGCCAACATCATATTCAATGGGCAAAAAGTAAAAGCTTTCCTGCTAAGATCAGGAGTAAGACAAGGGTGTTCCTGATCTTGTTCCTGAACAAGACACTTTCACCACTTCTATTCAACATAGTACTGAATGTTCTAACCACAGCAATCAGACAAGAAAAAGAAATAAAAGTCATCCAAATTGGAAAGGAGGAAGTAAAACTGTCATTGTTTACAGATAACATGATAGTGTACATGGAAAATCCTATAGACTCCACCAAAAAAAACCCTACTCAACATATGAAATGAATTTGGCAAAACTGTGGGATACAAAGACAACATTCAGAAATCAAAGGCATTTCTGTACACTAACAATGAAATATCAGAAACAGAAATTAGGGAAAAAGTCCCATTTACTAGAGCAACAAGAAAAATAAAATACTTAGGAATAAACTTAATGAAGGAGGTAAAAGACCTGTACTCAGAAAACTACAGAACACTGAAGAAAGAAAATGAGGAAAATACAGCCCTGGCTGGTGTGCCTCAGTGCACTGAGTGCCGGGCCTGCAAACCACAGGGTTGACAGTTCAATTCCCAGTTAGGGCACATACCTGGGTTGTGGGCCAGGCCCCCAGTAAGGGGTGTGGAAGAGGCAACAATACACTGATATTTCTCTTCCTCTCTTTCTCCTTCCCTTCCTCTCTCTCTAAAAATAAATAAATAAAATCTTTTTAAAAACTGAGGAAGATACAAGTAAGTTCATGGGAGCATACACTGTTCATGGATTGCAAAAACTGACATCATTAAAATGTCCACACTACCCAAGGCAATCTACAGATTCAAGACAATCTCTATCAACATATCAATGACATATTTCACAGAACTAGAACAAACATTTCACAAATTTACATGGAACCATAAATGACCCTGAATAGTTGCAGCAATTTTGAGAAAGAAGAACAAAGTAGGAGGGATCACCATACTTGATATCAAACTATATTACAAGGCCACTGTAATCAAAACAGTCTGGTAATGGCATCAGAACAGAGACATAGATCAACGGAACAGAAAAGGAAGCCTAGAAATAAATCCATGTCACTATGGTTAATAAATATTTGTCATAAGGGAAAGAAGCATAAAATGGACTAAAAATAGCCTCTTCAACAAATGGTGTTGGGAGATCTGGACAGCCACATGCAAAAAAATGAAACTCGATCACCAACTTACACTATACACAAAAATAAATTCAAGGAGGATAAAAGACTTAAATATAAGTCACAACACCATACAAGTCCTAGAGGAAAACATAGGCAGGAAAATCTCAGATATCTGATGCAGAAATATTTTCACTGATATATCTGCTAGGGCAAGGGATATAAAGGAAAGAATAAACAAATGGGACTACATGAAATTAAAAAGCTTCTGCATGGCTAAAGTAATCAACAAAATGAAAAGGGAACCAACTGTATGGGAAAATATATTTGCCAATGATACCTCAGACAAGGGTTTGATCTCCAAAATATATAAAGAACTCACATGACTTTGCACCAGGAAGACAAACAATCCAATTAAAAAATGGGCAAAAGACCTGGACAGGCACTTCTCCAAGGACAACATATAGAGGGCCCAGAGACACATGAAAAAATGCTCAACATCAATAGCCATCAGAGAGATAAAAATTAAAACCACAATGAGATACCACTTCACGCTGGTGAGAATGGCCAACATAAGCAAATCCACAAACAAGTGCTGGTGAGGTTGTGGAGAAAAGGGAACCCTATTGCACTCTTGGTGGGAATGCACACTGGTGCAACCACTGTGGAATACAGTATGGAATTTACTAAAAAACCTAAAGATGGAACTGCCTTTTGATCCAGTGATCCCACTGCTGGGATTATACCCTATGAATCCTAAAACACCAACTGAAAAGAACCCATGCACTTCAACGTTTATAGCAATGTTATCTACAACAGCCAAGTGCTGGAAACAGCCCATCAGTAAATAAGTGGATCAAAAAACTGTGTTTTGCCATAACTGGTGTGGCTCAGTGGACTGAGTGCCAGCCTATGAACCAAAGGGTCGCTGGTTCAATTCCCAGTCTAGGGCACATTCCTGGGTTGAGGGCCTGGTTCCCTCTAGGGGGCATGTGGGAGTCAATAGCATATTGATATTTCTCTCCCTCCCTCCCTTACCCTGTCTAAAAATAAATAAATAAATAAAATTTTAAACCCCTCAAAACTGTTGTTCATTTACACAATGGAATACTAAGCGACAGGAAGGAAAAAGGAACTTTTACCCTTCGCAACTGTATGGATGGAACTGGAAACTATTATGCTAAGTGAAATAAGACAGGCAGTGAAAGACAAATATTGTATGATCTCACCTATAAATGGAATTTAATCAAGAAAAAACGAACAAGCAAAAGAAAACCAGAGACATAGAAATGAAGAACAAATTGACATCGACCAGAAGGGAGAGAGAGGGGGATAGCGGGGATGGGGGGAAATAAGGGGAAGGTGCAAGTCAAGGAACATGAATAGAGGCCTCATGGGCACAGACAATGGGGTGGGGATTGACAGGGAGTGGTGGTGGGGCAAGGCAGGAAGAGACATGGGGAGAAAGGTGGGACAACTGCAGTTGAACAACAACAAAAATTATATATATTGAAGAATATATAGAGAGAGAAATTGAATAAACTCTATGCCAATAAAATTCAACAACTAATGAACAAAATCCTTGAAAGACAGAAGCTCCCCAAGCTCATTCAAGAAGAAAAAGATAAATTGAATGGCCCTATATTTATTAAAGATACGGCTTCATAGGTGAGGATATATACTAATTCTACTCTCTCTTCCTAAAATTGCAGAAGAAATAGTCCCAATTCATTCCATGAAGACAGTATTATTACGTTATACCAAAACCAGACAAAGTCATAACATGATAAAATCAATATCCTTCATAAACACACATACAAATATCCTACACAAAGTTTTAGCAAACAGAATTCAACAACAAATTTAAATAAGAAAGCATGATGAAGAAAGGTTATTTCCAAGAATGCTGGTTTAATATTTTAAAACCCAATCAATGTAACTGAAACTTTAGAGGAAAATATAGGAACACAATTTTGTAACCTGAAATAGAGAAAAATTTTTTAGATATGACATCCATGTTCATAATTTTTTGATAAATTTGAATATAGCAAAATTAAAATTTTAACTCTTCAAAAAAGACACTGTTAAGAGAATAAAAAGAAAACCTTAGCAAAACATATATCTAATTAAAGACCCATATTCAGTACATACAAAGAATTCTCAAAACTCAACAATAAGAAAACAACATGATTTTTTTTTTAATGGGTAAAAATGTTGAATAGACACTTCAATAAAGAATATATATGGATGGCAAATAAGCTCATGATGTTCAGTGTCATTAGTCATTAGGGAAATTAAAACCACAATGAGATATCACTATACACCTATTAAAATGACTAAAAAGACTGATCATACCAAGTGTTAGTAAGAATATGAAGAAAAACACTCTTTTATGCCACTCCCCAACTACACCTTCTTCCTTCTCTCCCAGAGTAATCACCATTCCAAATTTGGTGTGAATCATTCTGCTTTTTGTTATTGTGTTACTGCTTTACTTCTAAATATGTGGTATTATTTCTTTTGCCCCCTTTTGACCTTTACAAGAGTTATTTCCTCTTATTGGATTGACCCCTTTATCATTATGAAATGCCATTCATTGTCTCTTGTTACAACCTTTTAAAATTTATTTTTATTACCTAAATATTTTAATGATAAATAACAATGCTTCCTACGAACAATGATTCCATTTTATTCAAGTCAATTTAGCACATATTTATTGTGATCTAAGTGCCAAATAGTGTATTAAGTAAGTACTGTGAGGCTGACCAAGTAAGATTTAGTCTCTAACATCAATAGAATAGTACTTTGCAGGAGGAGGCAGACATTTACAAGGCATAGTAGTGATGCACATGAAATCTGTTATCGATGCATGTAATTGAATTAAACATCCATTAGTCTCTGAACCCCTCAACAGGGGAGGGGATTTCAGTCATCACTGTAGCAAATACAAGGTATTGTACATGGAAGTTCCTCAACCAACATTTGACAAATGAAAGAATGAATAAATGACAATTAACCACCCAGTGGGCATATTTAGCCTCAGTCATTATATTCATAAAACCAAAAATTGTCATCTTTGTGAACTCTGGCACTTTATATATAGAGAAAAATAAACATAGTAGTTATTTTGTATAATTTTTGTATTGTTCTTCAATTACAGTTATCTCCATTTTTCCCCCATTGTTCTCTCCTGTCTGCCCACCCCCTCTCTCCCACATTCAACTCTCCCCACCCATTGTCCTTGTCCATGGGTCCTTTATACACGTTCCTTGATAAACACAGTCGTAATTATTTATTTGGTGTTCATTCAGTCCCAGGCACTATGCTAATAGCTTTACATATGTAGTATTTTTTAATTTATTTTTATTGTTGACACTAATGTAGGTGTACCCCCATTTCTACTCCCTTTTGCCCCCCTCCTCCCAGCCCCCACTCTCCCTTCCCTCTGGCCATCACCACACTGTTGTCTGCGTTTATCGGTTATACACATGTTCTTTGGCCAATCCCTTCATTTTCTTTTATAAGTATTGCTACCCAGTCTTTTTTTTTTTTCATTTCCATATACATGAAATATCTTTGTCTATCCCTTTACTTTTAGGCTGTGTGTGTCTTTTGATCTCTTGTAGTCAGCATATGTGTAAATCTTGTTTTCTTCCCCATTCAGCCACCCTATGTCTTTTGACTGGAGCATTTAATCAATTTACATTTAATGTTAAGCATCGATAGGTATGTAGTTACTCCATTTTATTGCTTTCTGATTTCTGTAGTTCTTCTCTGTTCCTTTATTCTTGATCTTTATATAAGTGGAATCATAATGTATGTGCTCCTGTATGGTTCATTTTTATTATTCACCATTGTTTTCAATTCATCCATGTCATGCATGAAACTATTATTTTATTAGTTTCTCTGTTGTGAACTATCACATAGAATTAGAATATATGACACATATATTTACATATACCACAATTTATCCATTCTAGTATACTCACTTGAGTTGTTTCTAGAACTTTGACATTACCAAGAATACTACAAATATCCTTCTACATGAGTTGTTCACGTGTTTCACTTTAAAATATATTTTATATAATGATGTTATTAGCATATTTTGCCATGTATAATACACACTTTTTTGCCCAAGTTTTTGAGGGAAAAATAAGGATGTGCATTATACATGGGTATAATAATTACATGTCATGGGTATAATAATCTGTGGGTACACATTATACATGGCAAAATATGGTAATACAGAAACACCAGCTTTCCTCAGGTTAGTATTTGATTGGTATATCTTTTAATCCTTTTACTTTCAACAATTTTGGTCCTTATAATTTTAGATTAGGTCCCTTGTAAAAAGCATTTCACATGATTTTTTTTTAAACCAGTCTATCAGTTGACTTTTAATTAGAGAGCTTTACCCATTTCCCCCTATTGGAATTACTGATATATATCTATTCATTTTCACTATCTTACTTCTATCATTTGGAAATTACCCAACTATTTCTAATCTCTACTGATTACTCTAGAAATTTAAATAGACATATTTAATGAAATAAATTCTAAAGTTAATCACATCTTTAACCTCCTCATGAACAACACTAAGAGCCTTAGCACTCTCATTACACACAACTACACCTTGACTTCTATGTCATTGTTACCAGGATTTTAAATTGACTTTTTCAAGCCATCACATATTACTGTTTTAGTGTTATTAAGTAAATATTTATTTAGATTCAGCCACAAATGTGCTATTTTGATAACCATTCCATCTTGTATTGTCATCTTCCTTTAGGAACCATTTGCCTTCTAAGAAAATATCCTTCAGAAATTCCTTTGGAAGAATTTGTTGTTGGGAAATCCCAAGTTTTGTTTTTCTGGAAATGCCTTTATTGTGTCCTAATCCTTGAAAGATCAATTCAATGCTAGGTAGAGATTGCTATTTCTCTCAGTCCTGTGAGATAATATTCCATAGTCTTGTGGTTTCTGTTATTGTTAGAAAGTCAATTGTCACGCCCAGATCTTGATTTCTAATACCTTAGTTCAATAAAAGGAACCAGGGATCCCACTGAAAAAACGTCTCATATTAAGACAGGGAAATACACAAGATGATCCTAGAGTACCTTGTAATGGCACAAAGTAGGGAGGAAAACAAAACAAAACAACCACAAACATGGTGGTTCAGGGGTTAGGGTAACAAATATTTACTCTGAGCTAGCTTCCCATTGTACTACCATACCAGATTTTCTCTCCTTTCCCTTCTGCCTCAAGCTGTGGAGTCACCAGAGATTGGGAAATGCTTTTGAAACAAACATCTGCTACACTGCCTCTTCTTAAAGAATTGTTGAAACATTGAAAAATGTATTTTTAAAAAAGTTTTACCCAGAATCTGCATTCTCTTTTCGGAAACATTTCTACTGTATGGTCAGAATCAGAAGTCTGTTTGATTCTAATTTTGAAGACATTACACTTAAAACTGTCATACCAATGATTCATCTCATCAACTTTTCTTCCTGCTCTTTCTACATCACAAATGAATTTTGTAATGAACCCAGACTGCTACAAGACTCAAAAACATATGAATACCATGTTTACCATAAGTATTCTATTGGCCTGGTTGGTGTGGCTCATTGGATTGAGCACCATCCTGTGAACCGAAGGGTCACCAGATCAATTACTGGTCAGGGCATATGCCTGGGTTGCAGGCCAGGGTCCCAGTTGAGGGCATGTGAGAGGCAGCCTATAGATGTTTCTCTCACACATGGATGTTTCTCTCCTTTTCATTCTCCCTTCCTTCCCCTCTCTCTAAAAAAGAAATTTTAAATTTTTTTTTAAACTTCAGTATTTTATTCTATTTAAGATTAAATTCATAAACACTACTAAAAATCATTAACTTAAAAAAATTAAGTTATATTCACTACCTGCAACTAAATTAGTGATTAATAATAAAATACATTTTTAAAAATTCCTTAAGTATGGAAATAAAGTACACTTCTAAGTAATTCAGGGGTCAAAGACGACATAAAAACCATAATGGAGAATTTTAAAATAGTAGGATTTTCAAAACATAGTAACAAGAAAACAACTGCTTTAAAAAAATGAGTAAAGATTGAATAGACCCTTCACCAAAGAAGACATACAGATAACCAATAAGCAAGTAAAAAGGTGCTCAATATTAGGCATAAAGGAGATGCAAATTGAAACCACAAAGAGATATCACAGGTATCCATTAGAATGGCAAAAAATAAACAAAAACAAAAACCACCAAAACAATACCACATGCTAATGATGACGCAGAGCAATTAAAACTTTTGGACATTCCTCACAGGATTACAAAACAGTACAGCCACTCTGAAAAATCGTTTGGCAGTTTCTTATGAAATTAAATTTACACTTACTGCACAACTCAGCAATTCCACTCCTAAGTATTTACCTAAGTGAAATGAAAACCTAAGTTCCCGTAAAAAACTGTACATGAACATTTATAATAGCTTTAATTCATAATCACCAAAACTATTAACAATCCAAATGATCCTCGAGCTAGAAATGAATAAGTGAAGTATATCAATATCTGTACAATGGAACACTACTCAGCTATAAATCAAATGAGGTATTGATATATGTAAAAATAGGGTTACCTCTCAAATTCATTATGTATTATGCAAAAGTGAAAAAAGGTAGACACAAACAGCTATGTACTCTGTGATTCCTTTTACATGAAATTCAAGAAAAGGCAGACAGGGACAGAAACAGATCACTGGATGCCAGGAGCTTGGTTTACAGGAAGAGGTGCACCACAAAGGCATAGGAGAATTTTGGCAGGCAATGGAACTGTCCTATATTTTGATTATGGTGGTAGTAAATGGCAGTAATGTTTTCCAATAATGACACAACTGTTGATACTAGTTATAGGTTGAACTGTATCCACCAAAATTTCCTATCTTGAAGTCCTAACACTCAGTACCTCAGCATGTGACCTTCGTTGGAGGTAGGGTCTTTACAGATGTAATCAAGTTAAAATGAGGTCATTAGGGAGGGCCCTAATCCAACATGACTGGTGTCCTTATAGAAAGGAGGAAATATGGATATAGACACACATATACACAGGGAGATCATTATGTGAGAAGATCGGTGTGATGCTTCTAGAAAGAAAGGAACAAAGAAAGGCATACTTCAGAGCAAGAAATTAATCAGAGATAAAGAGGGGCACTCCATAATGACAAATGAGTCAACTCTCCAAGAAGACATAACAATCATTAATGTGTATGGGCACCACAAGCTATCAAAACTTATAAATTATATTATAATAAATAAGACAGTATAATATTGGCATAGGTAGAGCCAAAGTCAGTGATCAAAAGAGCTGTGTATAAAAATATTATACATGACAGATACAAAATTACTTTAGTGAGAAACGACTAAACTAATTCAATAACTGGTTGTAGACAGTCAATCATAGAATGAAAAAATGGATACCTATTTGATACTGTATCAGTTAGAATAGAGTAGGTTATGCTCAACATACCCCAAACCACTCCCAAATGTCAATGGCTTGAAAAATAGGAGGAAAGGAAGGTGTGAGGGGTATGAGGATGAGGAATGGGAATAGGAATTATGATCTACTGACCACTAGTGGTAGGTGCTATAGGCTGAACTCTGTCTCCCCAAAATTTATCAGAGACTCCCAAGGTAATAGACTTTGGAGGCAGGGCCTTTGGGAGATAATCAGGTTTAGATGAAGTCATAAAGGTAAGGACCTCCTGGTGGAGTCAATGCCCTTGTAAGAAGAAACGAACTCACTCACTCTCTCTCTCTCCCCTCACCCCCCACCTCTTACTCTCTTGCTCCCTCACCCCATTTCTTTATTTCTCTCCCTTTCCTCTCCCTCTCCCTCTCCCTGTCTACTCTGTGAGGACACAGTGAGAAGGTAGCCATCTACAAGTCAGGAAAGCCCCCACCAGAACATGGCCATGCTGGTATCCTGAGCTTAGACTTTCAGCCTCCAGAACTGTGAGAAAATAAATTTCTGTTCTTTAAGCCACCCCGTCTATGGCATTTTGGTATGACAGCCCAAGCAGTTTGAGATAACAGGCATTTTACATTTTATCTCATTTAATTTCCCAATTGTCTAATAACTGTCAAAGCCACTGGATTTACCCTGCCAAGGCCTCCTGCTACAGAGTACAAGAAGTTAGTTACTGGTGAAACAGCAAGTCCTCAGAAGCTCAGATACCAGGATTCTTGACTTTAGAAACAAAAAATTCCAACCGTTCTCATCCTTCTACAATTTTAAATTTAATATGGCCTGGAAGGCAATGCTAGTTACCACCTTTACAAGCAAATTCCAGCTGACTCAAAAAGCAAAGATCTATTTTAGCGTTATATGGAGCAATTTAATTTTCTAGTCAATACTGGATTTTAAGAACTATAAAGGCCAATAGTATTTATGTGACAAATCTGCAAATTACAAAGATAAAGATTCTAATTTTACACTAAGTAATTTATGACACTTTACACAAGTAAATCACAAAAGAGATGTACAATATTCAGTATCTCTGCTATACTGAAGAAACTTCAAATCTATGTAAATGTAAGCCAAAAACTCTTCTCAGAAAATCTCCACATTCAAAAAGAAAAAGTTTTCTCAAAGGAAACTCAATGACTATTTCCCATTAAAAGTAACTGTAAGGTAGTTATGGCAGAATTTAGATGTTATCATAAGCTGTTGGAAAACTATTTTAAAATGTTATTTCACACCTGTTGGGAACCGCCCTGCCTGGTTTCAGAAGCTGTAAACCCCCGTGGCTAAAGCTGAGTCAGAGACCTTGGGACCATAAGCCACTAAGGAGACAAAGCTTATCTCTCTGGCAGGGGTGCCATCTCTGCCCACTTTACTTCACCCTGCTTGGCCCTGAGCCTGACCAGTTAGCCAATGACGGGTAAGATTCCTCAAGGGAGGGATGACCTAAGACAGGCATGGTCACAAAAAAGGCCCACAGGGAAGGACTTGGGGGGCTATAGAAAAAGGGAGTGATGGGCCCTCAACCCTCGGCTTTAACTAGCCTGAGTCCTCATTCTGTCTGCAAGAAGTCTCCTAATCTCTTGGCTGCCTTACTTCCTCTGCCTGACTTAAGCCTGAAACAATGCCAGAGGTGGGTGCGGCCCTGTGCTGGAAAGGGCAGGTTCCCTGGGGAGATCAGGCCTAAGAAAGAATGCATAAAATCCTGTGAAACCTGCTTTGCTAATACCCTCAATTTAAATGATAAGGGTCAAAGCCTGAAATGAGTTTGTTTCCCAAAGTCTTATAGCCCTTTAGCTAACTGACCCTGACTCAGAATAAGCCCTCAGAGTTCTTTGTTATCTATTGTTTGATCCTTACTGCCTCATAATGATTGATGAGCTTTACCTGTATTCCTCGGCAAATTGAACCCAATAAAAGCCCATTGAGGAAAAGGCTCTTGGCCTTTCTCCTTTGAGAGATCGGCCACCTCTCCTCTCCAAGCAGATCATGTCATGGTAGATTTATTTTCAACCGTGGTGGCCCGCAGAGCCCCGCCCCCCCACCCCCCACCCCCCACACCATTAACGTGATACAATGGATTTGCTTCAAAAATACTTGGTAGAAGGGGAATGAGGTGGGGGAATGCAGGAATGGTAACAAGATAGCTCATGAACTGATAACTGTTGCAGCTGAGTAAGGGCTATATGGGAGTTCATTATCCTATACTTTTTAATCCCATGTATGTTTGACAGTTTCTCTGTAAGAAAATTTAAAGTTATTATACACGCTTGATGAACAGATTTAATCTTTATAGCCTAAAAATAAAGAAAGATGAGTACCTTCCAATCTTTGAATTTTTGCTTTCACAGAAATAACAGCTTCCAAGGGTGAAACTCTCAGTTCAAAACATGTTCCAGTCAATGTTTCAATGAAGAGCTCCATGGTATCATAGAAGGGAATTTTGTAGTAAAATCGTCCCACGTTATCTTCATTGAAGAATGGAGGATCTTTTCTGTTATCCATTACTTTGACTTTTCTAAATCTTCAGGAATATGTAATAGGCAACTATATTAAATAGTTCAAGCCAAATCAGACTTGAACATTGGTAATATATATCACTGTTCATGTTTTGAATTTAATACCTAAAAAACAAGAATAATTTTTTTTAACAAGCCTATCTGAAAGTCTCATTCCTCCACATAAATTTTCTGAACAACTCTGGCCCATGTGAATCTTCCAGACAACCCCAGAATTCATTTTAGTGCTTAGTTTGTCTAGTCCTAAACTTCTCATCTTTGTCTCTGAAATCACTCCCCCTGACCCCATTAGACTGTGAGATCATTAGAAACAGGTATATTTGCCCCGGACAGGTGGCTCAGTTGGTTGAAGCAGCATCCCATGCACCAAAGGGTTGCAGGTTTGATTCCTGGTCAGGGCGCATACCTGAGTGGTGGGTTTGATACCTGGTCAGGGTGCATGCATGAGGACCTGGTCAATGTCTCTCTCTCACATCAATGTCTCTCATTCTCTCTCTCCCTTCCTCTCTCTCTAAAATCAATAAAAATATATATCATTGGGTAAGATTTAAAATTTTTTTAAAAAATAGGTATATTTGCAAACATTTTCTGTATCTTACTAGAGCTCAGCACAGTTACACATATATAATACATGCTCAACAAATGTTTTATTAATAATATTTAAAGCAACAAACCCAACACATAGGTATATATTTGCAAAACTTTAAAGTTTATGAAAATCCTTTCTAAAAAATGTAAATTATGTTTTCTCACCCATACAAAGCATAACTCTATAGTCATTGTACATTTGAATCACAATGAAAAAAAGGAATAGCAATCATCTTAATAGTTTCCTTAAAAACAGGAATCACTGCCCTGGCTGGTGTTGCTCAGTGGATTGAGCATGGGCCAGCAAACCAAAGGGCTGCCAGTTTGATTCCCACTCCGGAGCACATGCCTGGGTTGAAGGCCAAGTCCCCAGTAGGGGGTGCGTGAGAGGCAACCAAACACTGATGTTTCTCCCCTTCTCTTTCTCCTTCCCTTCCCCTCTCTCTAAAAATAAATAAATAAAATATTTTTTAAAAATAGGAATCACTACATAATGAATGAAAATTTGGGTTTCCAGAGGTTACCTATCAGTACAGCATTGAGACGGTTAATATTGGTAATGGACATGAGGCATAATCTCTACACACAAACAATGGCTATTAAATACT
Source organism: Desmodus rotundus (assembly GCF_022682495.2). Taxonomy (NCBI): domain Eukaryota; kingdom Metazoa; phylum Chordata; class Mammalia; order Chiroptera; family Phyllostomidae; genus Desmodus; species Desmodus rotundus. Next base: position 68,541,447 of record NC_071390.1, on the reverse strand, counting down.
AGAGGCAAACACAACCAACAGAAGTAGTAAATTACATGTGTATAATTATAATAGGATTAATCAAATAAATTACTATTAATCAGCAAAAACTTTGTAAAGGTTGGGGTCTTGAACTTAAACTACAGGGCAGATACTATATATATTCCTAGAGAGGTAGGTAAATCTTTTTAATAGCTTTACTAAGATATAATTTACATACTACAGAATTCACCCATTTAAAGTCTAAAACTTACTGGTTTTTACTATGCTCACAAAATTGTACAACCATCACCAAAATCTTTTTTTAGAACATTTTCATCACCTCAGAAAGGAACCCTGTACTCTTAGGCATCACTCCCAAGTTCTCCTTTTTCTCTTGGAATGAAGCAAACAGTAAGCTACTTTCTGTCTATAATTTACATATTCTGGACACTTCACATAAATAGAACATATATGTGTAATCTTTGTGACTGGCTTCTTAACACTTAGCATAATGTTTTCAAACTTCATCCGTGTTCTAGGATGTATCAGTACTTCATTCTTTTTTATTGCTGAATAAATATTGTTTATCTAGTTATCAGTCAACAGGCATTTTGGGTTGTGTCCAATATTTGGGTGTTATGACTAATGGTACAAAACTAAAATTGGAAAGGAGGAAGTAAAACTGTCACTGTTTGAAGATGACATGATAGTCTACACAGAAAACCCTATAGACTCCACCAAAAAACTACTCAATCCAATAACTGAATTTGGCAAAACCGCAGGATACAAATCAATCTTCAGAAATCGGAGCAATTTTTGTATACCAACAATGAAATATCAGAAACAGAAATCAGGAAAAAAATCCCATTTGACATAGCAACAAGAAAAATAAAGTACCTAGGAGTAAATATAACCAAGGAGGTAAAAGAACTTCACTCAGAAAACTGTGCAACACTGAAGAAAGAAATTAAGGAAGACACAAATAAATGGGAGCATATACCATGTTCATGGATTGGAAGAATCAACATCATCAAAATGGCCATACTACCCAAAGCAATTTATAGATTCAATGCAATCCCTATTAAAATACCAATGACATATTTCACAGATATAGAAAAAACATTTCAAAAATTTATATGGAACTATAAGTGACCCTGAATAGCCGCAGCAATTTTGAGAAAGACAAACAAAGTAGGAGGGATCACAATACCTGATATGAAACTATATTACAAGGCCATGATAATCAAAACCATCTGGTACTCACATAAGAACAAATAGGTCAATGGAACAGAATAGAGAGCCCAGAAATAAACCCAAGTCTCTATAGTCAATTAATATTCATCAAAGGGAAAGAAGTATAAAATGGAGTAGCCTCTTCAACAAATGGTGTTGGGAGACCTGGACAACTAGCTATAAGCAAAAACAATGACATTCGACCAGCAGCTTACACCATACACAAAAATAAACTCAAGGTGGATAAAAGATTTAAACATAAGATGAAACACCATAAAAGTCCTAGAGGAGAACATAGGCAGGAAAATCTCAGACATTCCATACAGCAATATTTTCACCAATATGTCCCCTAGAGCAAGGGACATAAAGGAAAGAATATCAAACCCCAAACAATAGGATTTAAGACAGGAAGGGACAAGCTAACTCTACTATTTTGTGCAAATGCAGTACAATTCATGATCAGGACTGCCCTTACCTATAAAGCTGCTAAATCCCAAGCCTTGTAGAGAAAATATAATGATGAGCAAAATAAACTGATGAACAAAATAAAACCAGAGGCATGGATACATGGAACAGACTGACAAATCTCAGTGGGGAGAGGGGTGAGGGAGGACTGGAAGAGATTAGCCAAGGAGCATAAAGGTGTATCTATGTAGCCCCCATGGACACAGACAACAATGTGGTGAAGACCTGGGGAGGGCAGGGAGTGGGTGGAGGAGTGGGGCAAAGGTACACCTGTAATAGTGCCAATGATGATAAATAAATAAGGCTCAAACAAGCCTGGATAAGAACTTTTTTTCTGGATTGGTTCCACTGATGCTTTCCCTGAAGAGAGTACCTTGCCAGTAAGAGACTGCCATTTAAAGTTATTTTAATATTGGACAATGACTCTGGCCACCCAGAATCCCATGAGTTCAACATCAAAAGCATCAAAGTGATCTACTTGACCCCAAACACAATGTTTCTAATTCAGCCTCTCGATCAGAGGGTCATAAGGACCTTTAAGGCTCATTATACACAGTACTCCATGGAAAGGATTGTGAACACTATGGAAGAGAACCCTGATACAACATCGTGAAAGTCTAGAAGGATGACACCATTGAAGATGCCATCATTGTTATAAAGTCATAAAGCCCAAAATAACAAATTCCTGCTGGAGAAAAATGTCCAGATGTTGTGCATGACTTCACAGTATGTATTACACAGACAATCAATGAAACCATGAAAGAGATTGTGGATATGGCAAAAAAAAAAAAAAAAAAGCAGAGTGGTGGAAGGTTTCAAGATATAGGTCTTAGAGATGTTCAAGAGCCAATAGGCACCCCACAAGAGGAATTAACAGAAAACATCTTGATAGAGATGAGTACATCTGAACCAGTGCAGATGATGAGGAAGAACATGTAAAAAAAGCAGTGCCAGAAAACAAACTGTTGTTAGGCAATTTAACAGAAGGGTTCTGTTTATTCAAGACTGCTTTTGACTTCTTTTATGACATGGACCCTTTTATGACACAGGCACCAATACTAAAAAGGAAAAAAAAACAGAAAAAAAAAAACAGTGGAAGGACTAGAAGTATATAGAAACATTTTTAGAGAAATGGAAAAGCAAAAAGTCATACAAAAATTACAATGTGTTTTTGTAAAGTTACACTAAGTGTGCCTGGCTCTCCTGCCTTCCCTTCCATCTCCTCCACCTCTTCTGCCTCTGCTGCCCTTGAGACAGCAAGACCAATGCTTTCTCTTCTTCCTCCTCCTTAGCCTACTCAACGTAAAGATGATAGGGATGAAAGTGATCCACTTCCACTTAATGAATAGTAAATAATTGTCATGCTGTACAGTTAATAAGCTTATCTGCTGTGTACACAAGTTTGTGTGAATATCTAATGACTGTATGGCAACTGTATAAGACATTTTTGTGTCATCATCATAATCACTAAGTATTCCTCATGTAAAACACTTTGAGCAAAACACTTTGTGTATGGAAGTGGATAGCCTATCCTTACATATATTTAGGTGAGTGATATTTAATATAAAATTAATGTGCTTTCTGTTTTATAACTTTGCTTTCGAAGGATGTCATTACTGTACAGTATGCGCCTCTTTCCCTCTCTCTCTCTCCCTTCATTATTGACTGCACTAGGCTACCATAAAGCAATCATATTGCTGCATCTTTGTTATCAATGCATACATCTTTATATCTGTAAACAAATATGAATTTTTCACCTTTTCATTTTTTATGTCTAGTGTTAGTAATATGTATAACATCTACAGTGTTTTGTATTTAAGACAATATTGATGTAGGTACTAACAGATGCTTTACCTTAAAAACAGATGACATTAACTTACAGTATTGATAAATACACTGCAGTACTTTAAATGTATTTTCTCTTCCTTGTGGTTTTCTTAATAACATTTTCATTTATCTAGTTTACTTTATTGTATGAACATAGTATATAATACATATAATGTGCAAAGTAGGCATTAATCAACTGTTTGTTACTCGCATGGCTTCAGTCAACATTTTTTGGTAGTCAAAAGTAAATTTATTTACTTTGGTAGTCAAAGTTGTAAATTTTCAACTTTGTAGGAGTGGAGGAGAGGTTGGCACACCTAATCCCCACATTGTTGAAGAAATCAAGTGTACTTATTTATATTTCTCTAAGCATTGTATAGTTTTAGCCCTTATATTTAGATCTATAGTTCATTTTGAATTTATTTTTATGGATGGTGTGAAATAGGGGTTCAGCTTTATTCTTTTGCAAGTAAATAACCAGTTGTCCCAGCAACTTTTGTTGGAAAGACTACCTCTATTGAATTGTCTTGGCTCCCTGTTAAACTAAACTAATTGACCATAAATGTTAAAGTTTACTTCTCGTCCCCCCCCCACTCTATTACATTGATCTATATGTCTATACTTATTCTGGTACCACTATCTTTTTAGCTTTGTAGTAAGTTGCTATTCCAAGTGGTAGCAAAAATACCACTTGCGATTTTAACAAGAATTGTGTTGAGAATTCAGGTTAATTTGTAGATTACCATCTTGACAATATTTTGTCTTCTATTCTGATCCATAAACATGTGAGCTCTTTCACATGTTCAGTTTATTTGTAACTTCTTCAAAGCTTTCAACAATGTTTTGTTTTTAGAGTACAAGTTTTAAATCGAAAAAAAAGTATCCCTAAGAATTTTATCCTTTTTGCAGCTATTTAAATAAAATTGTTTTAGTTTCACATTCAAATTGTTCATTGCTAATGTTTAAAAATAAAATTGATTTTAATATATTGAATGTGTACACTGCAACCTTGCTGAAAACATTTATTAGTGGATTTCTTGTGGTTTTCTACAAACAAAAGCATATTATCTACAAATAGAGATTTTTACTTCTTCCTTTCCAATCTAGAGGCACTTGATTTCTTTTTCTTACCTAATTGCCCTACCAAGAATCTCAAATACAAAGCTGAAAATAAATGATAACAGCAGATAAAATTCTTGTCTTATTTCTCATTGTAGAGAAAACACATTTAGTCCATCATAAGGTATGATTTTAGCTATGGGGTTTTCACAAATTATATTTATCACGTGTTTAGGTGTTTTTTTTTTTTAACCATGAGGTGTGTGGGATTTTGACAAATGCTTTTCTTCCAGAGTCTATTGAGATGACCATGTGGATTTTGTCTCTTATTCTTTTAATAAGGTATATCATATTGATGCTGGACAAACCTTGCATTCCTAGGATAAATTCCATTATGTATGGTGTATAATCCTTTACAAATAGGGGTGGAAAAAGTTAATAATCCTGAATAAATACAGTAACTCTGTTTCACATTCTCACAACTGCAAACCTACTTTTGCCCACACCTGTATATTTCTAGATTTAGGTTGTTAGTGTTTTTGAGAATTTTTGTGCCTATAAGAAACATTGATCTAGTTTTTTGTTTTTCATTTTAATATTTTATTTTTTTCAATTACAGTTTATATACAATATTATATTAGTTTCAGGTGTATAGCTCATTGATATAACTTACAAGTAATCACCTTGATAAATCTAGTACCTACCTCATACCACAGTTAGTACAATATTATTTAGTCCCTGTGTTGTAGTTTAAATCCCCACGACTATTTTGTAACTACCAATTTGTACTTCTTATTCCCTTCACCTTTTTCACCCATTCTCCCAAACGCCCTCCCCTCTGGCAACTGAAAATGTTCTCTTTATCTAATAGTCTGTTTCTGGTCTGTTTGTTCATTTATTTTGTTTTTTACATTCTCTATATAGGTGAAATCATATGATATTTGCCTTTCTCTGATGCTTCACTCTAAAAATACCTTTGAGGTTCAACCATGTTGCAGATGGCAAGATTTCATTCTTTTTTATGGCTGAGTCATATTCCACTGTACATATGCACCACTTCATCTTTATCCAGTCATCTATTGATGGACACATAGATTGTTTCCATATCTTGGCTATTGTAAACAATGCACAATGAACAATGAACATATCTTTTCAATTTAGTGTTTTGTCTTTCTTTGGATAAAACCCAGCAAGGAATTGCTGAGATAAATAGCCAGAAGAGCAATTGCTGGGTTCTTCCTTGTCTTTTGTCATATAGCCTTTGTTTTACACTCTATGTTGTCTAAGTATTGTTACCTCAGCTTTTGTTTCCATTTTCATGAAATATCTTTTTCCATCCCTTTACTTTCAAACTGTGTGTTTTTTCCATCTGAAGTGAGTCTCTTGTAGACAGTATATATAAGAGTCTTATCCACCGTATGTCTTTTGATTGGAGCATTTAATCCATTGCCACTTAAAGAAATTGTTGATAGATGTATATTTATTGCCATTTCATTATTCATATTTTTTATATTTTCCCCTTGTTTTTCTTAAAGAAAACCCTTTAACATTTCTTGTAATACTGGTTTGGTGGGTGGTGAACTCCTCTAGCTCTTTCTTGTCTGGGCAGCTCTTTATCTGCCCTTTGATTCTAAATGATAGCTTTGTGAGGCAGAGTAATCTTGGTCCTAAGTGCTTGCTTTTCACCTTTTTGAATATTTGTTTCGACACTTTCTGGAATGCAAAGTTTTGGTTGAGAATTCAGCTGACAGTCATGGGGAGCACCCTTGTAGATAACTAACTGCTTTTCTCTTGCTTTTAACATTCTCTCTTCATATTTAAACTTCGGACATTTTAAGTATGAAGTGTCTTGCTGTCGGTGTTTTTTAGTTCATCTTGTTTGGGATTGTCTATGCTTCCTATACTTGTATGTCTATTTACTTCAGCAGGTTAGGGAACTCTATTGTCATTATTTTTTCAAATAGGTTTTCAATCCTTGCTCTCTCTCTTCTTCCAGCACTCACATAATGGGAAGGTTGGTACACTTAATGTTGTCCCAGAAGTTCCTTATAGTAGACTCATATTTTAGAGGGTTTTTTTGTTTTGCTTTTCTGATTGGGTGTTTTCTGCTTCCTTATCTTCCAAATTGCTGATTTGATCCTCTGTTTCATCTATTCTACTGTTGATTTCCCTGTAATGTATTCATTTCAGCTATTAATCTGACTAGTTATTTTGTTTCTATCTCCATTGTTGTGTTTCCTATCCCTTTGTTGATTTTCTCACTAAGTTCATATACTCTTTTCCTAAGTTCATTGAGCATCCTTACAATCAATGTTTTGAACTCTGCATCTTCTAGATTGCTTGTCTCCATTTTGTTTAGTTCTTCTTCAGTAGTTTTGTCCTATTCATTCATTTGGGATATGTTTTGTTGTCTCCTCATTTTGGTTACCTCCCTGTGTTTGTTTCTATGTATCAGGTAAGGCTGCTACATCTCCCAGTCTTGTTAGAGTGGCCTTATGTAGTAGGTGTCCTGAAAGGCCCAGTGCCCAGCCTCCCTGGTCACTTGATCTGGGTGCTCCAGGTACACGTCCCACCCCCTACAGTGTGGCTTGTGTGCACCTACCTGTTGTAGTTGAGCCTTGATTACTATTGGCATGTCAATAGGAGTGATTTACCCCCCAGGCCAATCAGCTTCAAGGACTGGGTGAGACCACTGTGTAGTATCTGCTGTGCAGAGGCTGACCCCACCAAGCAGGACTTGCTTTAGTGAGCCTCTGGTACTCAGGGGAGTCCCCCCTTTGAGTGTATCACTTGTGAATGTAGCTGGGTAGTGCTTCAACATGATCTAAAGCTGTACACTGGGGCCTCCTGAGAGGTGTAAGTTTAGACGCTACCTGTGACCTACCCAGGGCCACCCAGCATGAGCTACAAAGCAATCTGCGGGTGGCTGCTACTTGTGTTGTGCTTGGAGGTATCTGGGATTAGGCCAATCTGTAAACCAAAGCCAGCTGCCATTAGTGCCAAGCCTCAGACCACTTCGCAAAAAGTAGAAGGCATTCCAAGACAGTCCATTCATATGGAAAAGCCACTGGAAATGGCTTGGGTGGACCCAATAGGTATTATCGTGGGATCTTCGGGAATCACCAGGGTGGGGCAAACACTGTTAGCCAGAATGATAAAGACTCATATATGGCACCCACCTACCAGATTTGTGGAGTGAGGGCTCAGCAAAGAAACAATTGCCTCTTCCAGCACTTCTCTGTGGGAGAAAGCTGCCTCTTCAGCTCTTGCCCTGATGCCAGACAAATTCCTCTTCATATGTCCCTGGAGCCTTTTAAGCTACTGTCCCAGCTCTGAAGCTCAGGGCACATGAGTCCTATAAATCTGGGCATGGGCCCTTTAAGAGGAACACATGGGATTTCAGCAGCCCTCCATCTCACTCAGCCACAATCCTTGCTTATTTTCACAAGAAGTTATTGGGACTTCTTTTCCTGATACTGGAACCCTGTGCTGGGGGGCATGGTGTAGGGAGGGAGCCCTCACTCGTCAGGAGGAACCTCTGCATCCAAGATATCCTTCCCTCTCAATTTTTAACCACCATATGTGGGTGTGGGACCAGTCAGTTCAGTCAAGACCTGGTTGCTTCTTTATATCCTTAGTTGTAGGACTTCTATTCAATCAGATTTCAAGTGCTTCTGAATGATGGTTGTTTTGTAGTTTAGTTGTAATTCTGATGTTGCAAGTACCGCGTTTACCTTCTCAGCTCTCTTGACCAGAAGCTTGATCTAGTTTCCTTTGTGTCTTTTTCTGGTTTTAGTACCAAGGTAATATTCACCTCATAGAATAAGTTGACAAGTATTCCCTATAGGTGGGTAAACTTTTCAACCTGTTCACTCATGTTATCTAAATGCATCAATGATTTGAAAATGAAATCATCTTCCAGGATTTATTGAGGTATCAATTATGTACCAACCACTAAAGATCCAATGCTTTTCTTTTAATGAACTTTTTAACTAATTCACATCCCTGTATCTTCTTCCCCTTTGGCAACCATCAGCATTTTATCTATATCCATTTTGTAGTATCTATATACATCTTCTTTATCCATTCATTTATTGATGGACATCTAGGTTGCTTCCATATCTTGATTATTACTAGTAATGCTACAATGATATAGGGGTGTGTGTGTGTGTGTGTACATATATATATATATGTACACACACACACATATCTTTTTGAATTACTATTTTTGTATTCTTGGATAAATACCCAGAACTGGAGTTGCTGGATTGTACAGCAGCTCTATGTTTTATTTTTTGAGAAATCTCCATACTGTTTCACATAGTGGCTGCACTAATTTACATCCCCCACAAGGAATGTAAGATTCCCTTTTCTCCACATCCTAATCAGCACCTATTATTTGTTGATTTATTGATGATAGTCATTCAGACAGGTATGAGGTGATATCTCATTGTGGTTGTGATGTCCATTTCCCTGATTAGTGATGTTAAGTATCTTTTCACATGTCTGTTGGCCATCTGTATATCCTCTTTGGAGAAATGTTTATTCATGTCCTCTAACCATTTTTAATTGGATTTTTTTTTTGCGGGGGGGGGGGGGGGGGGGGTTGGTGTTAAGTTGAATGAGTCCCTTATGTATTCTGGATATTACCCTTTACCAGTTGCATCAGTTGCAAATATATGCTCCCTCTCACTGCATTTTCATTTTGTTGATGGTTTCCATTGCTGTGAAAAAACTTTTTGTTCGATATAGTCCAGACATGGGTAAACTTTTGAATGTATTTCAGAGTGAGTAAAGCCTCAGAATGGAAGAAGGATATCAATAAGTAGCCTAGGTAAACAGAAAATGAACAATAGGGAAGTGCAAGAGTAAAGAAGAAAAATGGGTGATAAATTCTTTACTTTTTTTTCCCTGAAGGATATATCACTGAAGTCACTGCAAGTTTCAGTGCAGTGTATTTCAAAGAGCAGTTATTTTTAAAGACTATGGTTTTATTAGAGCGTTTTCTGGTTACTCACCTTTGCACCCCTACATTTCTATCATATATTGCACCAATTACAGTCAATTTCATTCTTTACATGGCTTTCTTACTCTACTATACTGTAAGCTACTCAAGGGACAGACCACATCTAATTTACTGTCCCATCACCTAGCACAGTGTTTTGTACAAATTGGTACTCATAAAAGGTTTGTTCAATGAAAGAGTAAATGTTTAGTCTCTCAATTGATCCTTAGAGCAAACCTGTGATACAGAAAATGTATTATCCCTGATTTAGAGATGAAGAAGTATTTGGTTATGCTCCAAATATTTGTTGGCTTCCTATGGGAATGTTATGATTCATTCCAAACTAAGTACACCAAAGTTTATCCAACTCATAACATACAGACACATACAGTGATATCTGCTATAGTGTAAATTTATAGAGCACTAACTGGATGTATAATTAATTAACCTGAAATGCACTGTGCAAAGTGCAAATAGTCCTGAAGAGATGGCATCACAGGAAGAAAAGTTGCTGCCCTGACTGGTGTGGCTCAGTGGAGTGGACATTGTCCTCCAAACTGAAAGGTCACTGGTTCGATTCCAAGTCAGGGTACATGCCTAGGTTGTGGGCCAGGTCCCCAAATGGGAACCTGCACGAGGCAACTGATAGATGTTTCTTTTGCACATTGATGTTTCTCTCCCTCTCTTTCTCCCTGCCTTCCTGTCTCTAAAACTAAATAAAATATTCTTTTAAAAAAGTTGTTGCTGGCAACACAGTTATGTTGCATGCTATTATATATTTATCAAAATAATGAGTAATAAATATAAGAATACAAAATACTGTGCTAATAATATTGCTAATGACAGTAGTAAAAGGCTATTGCTCTTAAATAAAAACCATATAAATGGCTGTACTGCTAAGGTTTTGTTTCTTATATTTTTAACACATTGAAATGCCTCTAGGAAAAATAACTGTGTGTGCAGCTAACCCCTGACCCCTTTTCCCTCCTCACTGACACAACTGTTTTTATAATATAATTTTTGATAACATGGATTCCTAAGAACATACTTATCATGCTATATTAAATAAGAATGTACTACAGAATTAGAAGTATCTGTTCCTCCAACACTAATAGCAAGTACTTCTACATAATAGCAGCTCTAGCAAAAGAAGTCAGGGATCAGGAATGCTGAAATGAATGTTACAGAAATAAATGCACTGGTGACCAGTGCCTGACCAAGGAATTTAGAGACAGAAGATATAGGAGCACACAGTGCTCTTCCACAGCAATACCCTGAATATATTAATAAACAAGCTAGGGATGAAAGAAGGTAACAGAAAGACAGATTTGGAAGTCCTTCATGTATAATGAGAATCAATACAATAACTATGGGCTAAAAGAAAAACAGCAACCAAGTTACAGCACTAATTGTGTTGGAACACCCACCATATGTTTGGGTCCTAATCAAAGGAGTAAAATCAATATCTAAAAAGAAGCAAGGTGGGTAAATCAAAACTGAAATGTAAGCCTCAAGAAAAGTTGTATTTCTCCTCAGCAGTAGAAATCACTGTAACAGAAGACAAAATTAGCCCATTAAATCTTGTTAAACTGACAGAAGGACTAGATGATGGTCCTTCTGTCAGTTTAACACAGGAGCACACAGAAGCTCAGCAGGCCAAAGACCTAGCCATATTAAAAGCAGGGCTCAACTGAGACATTATGGAAGCTATAATGTTGGAAAACAAAAGGCGATAAAGACTCAAAGGATGGGAAATGATGCAAAAACAAGAATCTTTTAAAAAAGTAAAATTAAATTAATAAAATAAAAATAAAACATAGGAAAAGAACGGAAGGCAAGTAGAAAAGAAAGTACTTCCAGAACTTTTACAAATAATTTTAAAACATACTTAGCTATTAAGAGTAATGGCATCAAAAAACATTTCTAAATCAATTCGCAAAACACTTCCCTAATCTCTTCTGGAAAAGTTCTTAAAAATACAACCAGCAAAGATGAACGGTATGTTAAAGGCCAGTACGGCAGTAATAGCACTGTAATTTCAGTGACTCAGAATCAGCTTTATCTTCTGTACTAAGGAATATTAGCCACATAAAAGTTATCTTTTAAACTTTTCCCCTGATGTAAAAGGATCCATAATGATATGCAGCCATTAAAAATAGTGACTATTAATGAACTGTTTTTACTAATATGTGAAAAAACCCTTAAGTTTTCAATACAATCTACAGAAATTCTATCACCACACCATGCATGTGTACCCTTAACTCTAGCCCAGAATTATTTTATAGTGGAACTGGTAAGTCCTTTGGAGCCCACATCTACTGGAACCATCAGTGTACCGACACCTGCAGACACCTGTCACCTGCGCAGCCCGTCCTCCTTCAGGAGTACCTCTGGTTCTGCGGACTCAGGGGCCTGATCTGGAAGACAGCGATCAGGCTACGCGTAGGAACTGGCGACTGGGAGAGCAGCCCCCGTCTGGCACGCGCGGCGGCGTCGTGCTCCGGGAGAAAGAAAAGTGGAGGCTGTAACTTTGGCGCTGTGATCTCGGTGAAGACCAGCCCACTGTGCGGGTCACAGGGCAGCAGAGGCCAAGGGGGTGCAGCCCGTCTGCCCTGCGCGCGGAGGGAGGAGCTTCTCTGTGGCCCGCGGAGGCAGCGGGCGGTTAGCTCAGCGGTCCTGGGTCCCGGGTGCCCTCCCCATTCGGCCTACTCGCTCTCACCCACAGTCCGGACCACTCGCCCGCCCACCCACAGGCCTACAAGGTAGACGTGGCTCGCAGCGACGCCCGGTCTCCCTGACCAGCAATGCTCCGCTGCCACACTCCGCCCCTTTGTGACCCAACAGGCCAATCACTCACCGCCCCTCACGCCACCCTCCAATCAAGCCTGGCCCCGGCACTGGCGGTTGCTGGGTAGCCGGCTTCCTTTGCGTTCGGTGGTAGTTGTCAGTTAGGAATGGCCCGGATGTTGACCCTTTATATCTAAACGCGGACACCTGATTGGAACCCAGGCTGGAAGCCTGGAAACCGAGGGAAAAGGCAGAGGCGTTTCCAGAGCTTGTACGCTTCTAGCGTGCTGAGGCCGGCCTGCCTTGAATATGCGCTTTGCATATTCTCCTCCCCCAGCCCCCCCCCGCCCCCGCCCCCTTAAAATCCTGCAGAGTTGCTACTGAAAACCCTACCTGACAAATAAAAGCTAAGAAAGGAAAACGAACTTGCCTAGACCTCAAAATTAAAACCTGTTCCACTATTTTACTCTGTTTTCAGATTTTAACTTTATTTGTAAATGAGGACATTACCTATCTGGGTTATGGAGACTGAATAAAATATGAAAAGTGCCCACCATAGAGCTAATAAATATAAGTTCCCTCCACCTTTCTAACTCTTCTGTATTCCCTGGAATTCACCCTAGTGATAGGTTAGAAGATTTGATCATTCCAAAAGAAAACCCTGTTTAACAAATGCTAAGTCAGACACCGCAGTGGGCTTGGATGTACAAGCAGGACCAGGGACATAAGGTAGAGGTGCTCACAAGGAAGAGGGAGAGGAGCAGGTAACTAGTAAGCAACCTCTTCTGCCATAGGGTAAGCGGAGTAGGGCCAGCAGCTGATCTGGGGGAGCTGGGCAAAATCTGTTTAGGAAATGAGCAATTCCCAGTTCAATCTTCGAAGTGCCCAAGGACAAATTTAGTGGCTTCAGGATTGAAGCCAATTTTGCCTACAAGACTGTGCCATTGTTACAGGCTGACTACTGAGCACCAAGATGGCATAGTACAGGAAAACACAGACTGAGGGTGACAGCCATCTATGTGGCTAATAGCTACCACAATGTACAACACAAATACAGAACATTCCCTTAAGTGCAGAGTTCTATAGAACAGTGTTGCTATAGAGGCTGACATTTCCCCCCTTAGCATTTCTCCCTACAATTACCTGGGTTCATTATGCCTCTTTTACAAGATAATGCAAAGGTCCAAGGAATAGAAATGGATGCCTGAGAGCAAAAATTAGCAAACTTTTTCTGTAAAGGGCCAGATAGAAAGTATCTTATGCTTTGTTGGCCATCCAGCCTTTGTCACAATTTCTCAACTCTGGCATTACAGGTAGGGTAAAAACAGCCACACACAGTATGTAAATAAATGGGTATGGTTGTGTTCCAATAAACCTTTACTTTCTGCCCTCACTGAGTAGCTCAGTTGGTTAGAGCGTTGTCTCGATATGCCAAGGTTGTAGGTTCAATGCAGTGAGGGCACATATAAGAATTGACCAATGAATGTATAAATACCATATTTTGCCCTGGCTAGTGTGGCTCAGTAGTTGAGTGCCGGCCTGTGGGTAAGAGAGTCACTGGTACATGTCTGGGTTGCGGGCCAGGTCCCCAGTAGGGGGCATGCGAGAGGCAACCACACATTGATATTTCTTCCTCCCTCCCTTCCCCTCTCTAAAACTAACTAAATAAAATCTTTTAAAAATATATACCACATTTTGCCATGTAAAATGTGCTCCTATGTATAATGCACACCCATGTGTTTGGCCCAAACTTTCAGGAAAAAAACCTTTCGTTTTAATTTTTTAATTTAATTATTTATTTATTCTTATGTAGATACTTGTTATCTTGTATTATAAAGGAATTTTAGCATTCATTTTGAACCTATTATTGTACAAGAAATTTTATGTAAAAAATAATTACAAAACACAAGAACAAGTACAAGATATTTTACATATCAGTAACAAATTTATATTTATACATCATAGAAGGCCAAAAGTCATTAGTCAGTACCAGATATATCATCTTCTTCATTTTCTACATTACCGGTGTCTACTGAAGAGTCACTTTCCTCATCCCAGTAAATTTCATTGCCCTCAGTTCCATCTATAGCATCGCTGATGCCACATTTTTTAAAATGATTTCACAACCACTTCCTTCTTGACACTGTTACACAAACTTAGGATCCAATCACAAACCTGGGTGATGAATGCTTTCTTGATCCTGCCTATAGATGTAAAATCATTACCAGCTGACTGCATCTACGATGTCCACTCTTTCTTAAAGGGCTTGTTTACTGACACATCAAGAAGTTGCAGTTGGCTAGTTGCCCACCAGGTATCGCAGCAAGTTGGGTTTTCAAGTCCGCTGCAATTGCTTTTGCGCTTTGTATAACACGGGCTTTGAAGTGATCAAAAACAAGCAAAGCTGTTTAAGTAACTCTTCAGGCCTTCATGACTAGACTGTTAAACCAGATTTTCATGCTTTCTTCATTCATCCATCCTTTTTCATGCACATGGACAATAACACCACTTGGAATCTTTTGTTTTGGAAATATTTTTCTTTTAAAGATGATCATAGGTAGTAGCTTTGTCCCAGCTGCACAACAGGCTAGAAGAACAGTGAAATGTGTTTTCATGAGCACTGGTCTTGACAGCCACGGTCTTGGCTCTTTTGATGTCCACAGTTCTGTTGGATGGCACATCAAATGTAAGTGGGACCTCATCCATATTGGTGCTTTGGGACAGCTAAAAGTTGTCTTTTGAAGACTGATAACATAAGAATGAAATTCCAAAACTTGATTCTCATGGGCTGCGGGAAGTTTTTGGGCAAGTTTCACCCATGTCCTCATGCTCAAACCTTCTCTCTTCATAAAATTAAAGCACCATTTAGGGGTCCCTGAGAAATCATCAATGTTTTTTTCTCATGCAATTTTTTTACCTTCTTCTTGTATATCTGGGTCGAAACAGAGATCCCAGTTTGATGCTTCTCCAGAATCGAGGCCTTCACTTCCTACTCCACCTCCACTCACATTGGTGGTTTCCCTCACATTGCCTTCTGTCCTGGCATCTGAAGAAACTTTGCCTCATGTTGCCTCCACAACTGGATGACACTCTCTGGGGGAGGAAGTCCAAAGTGCCTCTCTGCAGCTCTGTTGACATGCTTTTTAGCATATTTAATAACTTTTAGCTTAAAGCTCGCAGTGTATGAAAACCACTTTGACATTTTCCAAGGGATTTTCCCAGTAATTTCTCAGACCTAAATGTTGCACTGTTCACCCTATGGTAATAAAGTCGGCATCACCTATCTTATCAAGTGGATAACAATCAGTATTTCATCTTACTCTGTGGACAACAATACGCTGTCATTCATTTCATGTCACTGAATTGTTGGCCAAAACTGCTTCTGTCGCAAGTTCATCATAAGTTCCATAAAACCGATTATCATATTCCAGGGTATTATTTTGCATACAGATACCATTACTGCTTTCTAGAGTTACACTTTTAACATATAAGCATAAATAAAAGAATTAAAAACATTTATATAGTTAAGGAATTAGCACTACTCATGTATAATAGCATCCTTATTTTTCCCTCAAACATTTAGGCAAAAAAGTATACATTATACACGGCAAAATATGGTAAGTGGGACAAGAAATCGATGTTTATTTGTTTCTTTCTCTCTCTCGTTCTCTTCCTCTTTTTTCTAAAACCAGTAATTTTTTTTAAAAAACCCACTTTCTTTTCAAAAACTGATAGTGAAGTGCCATAGTTTGTCAAACTTTTCTTTAGTGGACTTATGGAGGCATCACAGGAAACCTCAGTGGAATCAGTGGAAACCTTCTCTCCTACTGCAAAGATTCATGAAGTAGATAATCTCTCATCATCTTCCTCTATTATCTGGCCAAGCTCTGACTAAGACAGGGCTCCCGTCCACTTCAACGGAAGACTCCTGGTCATCATTCTGGCATTTGCTTGTCATCTCTAGGATTCCTTGACCATCCATGAAAGGCACAATGAGATTTCTTCCCTAATATACCTAAGTTATATTGTGGCTTTACCAAGGCTGATTAATAAATTATAGTTTTTAATTAAAAAGAAAAACCCACTGTGAAACATTTATTTCTTGTTTTGCTGTATTAAGCATGATTAAAACCAGTGCAGAAAGATACTAAGTGCATTTGGTAAGAGGTGAGTATGCTGTTTCAGTATTTGCTTTTTATAATTCAGTTAAGACAATGAACATATAAGACAGCAGTATTAACTCAAGGACGTAGCTGAAGAGTGAGATGTGATACCCTGTATGCTCTACGGGCCTCCGAAAGCATTCAAAGGATCATCAAATATGTTGGCCACCTTCTGTTCAGATCTTGGTTTGGGTCCTGCCTGTGAAGATCGACTTTTTGATTTGGTTGTCTTAGTCTGGATACTAGAGGAGAAGATATCATCTTTAAAAAGAAAGAAGAAAAGTTGCTAAAGAGGCAAGGGAAAAAAAAAAAGCTTTTAATACACATCTACACAAACAAGCAAAGACTCAAGTCTGGTAATATTTGGGATACCTAAAAACACTAAGAGCCAAGCCTCTTAGATATTGGTCCTGGCTCTGCTACTAATTAAGTTTTATGATCACATACAAGTCACAGGTTCTCTTTAAACACTACGACTTGTTTTCTCAGCTAGGAAAGTGTGTGCGCGCGCATGTGGGACAGGAAAAAGGGAAGGATAACTGCATCTCTGATCCAGCTCCTAACTTAACTGTTACATTACACTTATTTCTACATTCTTTTCCCAATGGATTTTTAAAGGAAAGGACAATAAAAATAAGCAAAAGGAAATCCAACATAGGAGTAACCTTTTTCAGAATAAATACCTCTATTCGAGGCATCTCAATCCTAAAAATGCTAAGTGTTTATGACTATATCGTGTTTAGTGTTTCACTGACTCTAGTTGTTTCATGACTGAATCTTCCTCAGTAATTTTACTAACCCAGTAATGTTACTGGTAAAATTCTATCCTACAGAGATTTTAGCCTGTGTGAATATACATACTACACACGAATGTTAAATACGATGGCATTTATAATAGAGAAAATTTAGAAACAATCTAGATCACCCTCAATATGCTAAGAGCTAAATACAAAGCAATACTAACAACCACTAAAAGCAGGGAAGCAGATCTCTACTGACATAAGACAACATTTAAGTGACTAAAAGGAACAGCGGTAAAATATATTCTTATTTTGGAAAAAATAAGTATATAAACCTATAACAGTATCACCATATCTGAAAAAATACAACCTAACTCTCATTAATGGTTATGTCTAGGGTTTGTTTTTCACTTTTTACATTTTCTGGATAGTATTAATCTATTACATCAGGTTTGTATCACATTATTTGTAATAAAAGAAATGAAAGTCTCTTCTACACCCCATGCGGTAGAAAGCAAAGAGCAACGGAGCTCACAGCTAGTTTGGGGAATAGACCCAGTGTGGAATTGCAGTCCTAGCTTTCTATAAGGTAACCCCAAAGTTTAGACCTGGAGAGAGGGGGGATGGAGTAGGAAGTATATATCTGGCTTTAGCCCAATCTGATCTTCCAACACACAGGACGTTTCAGAAGCCCTACATTTAGGGTTATGAGGCATTTGGCATGTCTATTTACAAAGCAGATGTTACACCATGGAGTGAAAATGAACACACTTACAAACACAGAAGATCTTTGGTGAGATGTAAAATCTGAGCTATAATCTGCTTTTCTATTTAGTCTTGTTCTCCTCCTGAACTGCCCTCCATTCTCTGAACACTAATGCTCATTCTCCAGTAAGAACTCTGACTCAACAAATGCATCACACCTGAGGCAGCAACCTCTGTCAACTTCAGCAAGTAGTGTAGTTCTGAGCCTCCTTGCGTAACACCAGAGTGTTCAGATCTGTCATGGGTAATTTGCAGGGGCAATAGTAAGGTAAAAAGGTCAAATTCTGGGCTCCTTCAAATACCTGATGTCCATAGTATCAAAAAGCTACTTCACCAAAATAACTAGTCCATTTACTTATCCATCTTCCGTCTAACTCAGGATTACATAGCAAGCCAAAGGAAACCCACTGGGGAACATTTTCCAGGAAAGGGCCAAGATAAAGAGCCAAGTCACTGAATGATAATATTCTCTATGTCATGTGCAGAAAACCAAACTTACCCATATCATCATCAAATATAGACTTAGCTTCTACTTTCTTCTTGGATTTTTCTTTTGGTTTTACAGTTAGGTCAGCAAAGATATCAATGTTATCATCAAATAAGTTGGGTTCAAATGTTCTTTCCTTCTCTCTTGTTTTTTGTGAGGGTTTAATTGCTTCTGTAGCAAATATATCATCCTTGTTAAGGCAAAAAAACAAGCAAAACAATATTAAATCAAAAACTACTTTTTAGTATTTCAACAATTATGTAGAAATGCAAACTGCCAGTGTTCTGTAACAAGCACCTGACCTTCCCCTCTGCTAGATTTCTGCCTGACCTGGTCCTTCTCATTCTTCTAGTCCCAGCTCAAGTGCCAACTCTATACAGAGGCCTGTTCTACCAGTCCTATCTGAAGAAGAGCCTCCTACACCTGCCTGTCACTCTGCCCCACTGTCCTGCATTGTCTTAAGACATTAACATTTCCTGAAAACATCTTATCTATTGCCCTATCTGTATCCAATTTCCCTCCCTGAGAGTGCTAAGGGGCAGAGCACTGGTCCTAGTTCTCCTTGTGTCTCCAGTACACAGATGCTCTATAAACACCTGCCTTGAGAGTGCCATGGAAGGCCTTGTAGCTTGTGCCATGGAAAGCCTTGTAGCTCAATCATTAGCTAGGGCCTGTTTGCCCAAGAACCAGAGGTTAAACATTTAAGCTGTACCAATACTGCTTTATATATGTCATGCAGTGTCATGCCAAGGAAGCTGACTGAAGTAACATTCTGATAAACTCTAAAAATCAAGATATATATTAATGGTTATGTCCAGCCAGCAATTACCATCTATATGAAACAAAACAACTATTTCTCAGTAAGTTTCAGTTACTAATAAAGGAACCTAATTATAATTACTAAGCAAGTAGTACTGGGCAGCAACAAACCAGCCTAATGTAACTTATGGCTCAAATGGGCCAAGTGGTATTTTCCTTCATAAAGAACCAGGCACAAAAACATACTGCTATATTCTATTACCTCAAAAATATCTTGTGCTTCTGAGATGACCACTTGCTGACCATTGAATTTTGATTCATTCCTCTTGTCTTTCTGATCTGGAAAGAGACAATCTTCACCTTCCAGGAGTGGGAAGGGATTTGTTTTCTTTGCTGGTTTTGGTTTAATGGACTGAAAGAGATCACCACCACTACCTGCCTCACCTAGAGCAGGAAACATGGGGCTGTTTTCTTTACTTCCCCCTGGTGGGTTGGCTGGGCTCTCTGCAGCCTTTGCCTTGGCTTTTCTTCTCCCCATGGAATGAGATTCAGTGTCTTTGGAAAAGATATCTCCAGAATGAAAAAGGTCATCCCCAAGAGGCTGACCCAGAGATTTTCCTGAAGGGTTTCTGTCCACTCCAGGAACCAGACCACCTGTCCAAGTCAAAGTGGCAGCTGACGGGGCTTCCTCAGAGCTCTCTTTTCCACCAGCTGCCCTGGGCTGTGGCTGATACCCATCTGGTGAAATAGTGCCATCTGCCAATTGTACAATGGATCCTCTGGGAACACCCATGTCCTCAGCCTCACTGGACTCCTGGGCAGCCAACCGCCGAGCTGCACGGGTCTGTGGCCTGCGCTTCCCTCTTACTTTGACCCGGTTCTGCAATAAGAAAAAGACCACGCTTTGATCTATTAATAAAAAAAAAAAAAACCTGTCCAAAGCTAACATAGCAAATAACCAGCCACTCAAAATACTGCAAGATTATCAGATCTATCTCAATCAATATACTAAGACACAGAAGGGGTTGTTTTTTAAGATTTCCAAAGAAGTTTAATAGCTCCTGGTACTCCAAAACTCACTCATTTTAATCCTTTAGTGTTCTCCATTTTTTAGTCTTTTGAGGGCAATTTCTATTCAATTTCATACAAAAGCTTCATCTGCCACTGGAACTTGCAGTAGAAATGTTGGTGGTTCTCTATCCCCTAAACCTCCTTGCTCCCTACTCTGCTCTCAATTTAAATGTGGATATATTTCAAAACAAGAAAGAACAGAAGAAATTCTGGTACTAACCTTTACTAGGTACTAGCCTAAAATCACACTCCAGGAGAAGGGAGATATCACAATAAAGAAAGAAAGGTAATCTAAGGTGATGTTTTCTTCAAATCAACAAACAGGAAATTCAAATGATAAATATTTCACATAAAAACTCTTGCTTAGAAATCGGAACTCTTAATGTAACCTCAAAGTATGTCATTTATGGTGATAATGCAGTATTTATGGTATTTTCTAAAATATCAAGTAATTTTGAAAAAGTACAAGCTACTCTAGGCAAAGTATTTGACTATGTCTATCTCAAAGAAATTTAACAAATAATTTTAAGAAGCAGCCAATAATAAAATAAAGTAAAAGCTAAAAAACATAACAAAAGGAAGGATATTTTATTTTTCATGAGGAAAATAGGTTTGGAAATACCTGAAATGAATGTACCTGCCAGTGTCCTAGGCACTGTCGCTTACTCAGAGATCAGCTAAGACTTTCTAGAGAAGGAAGACTATTTCATTGTGGCTACCGAGCAGAATATAAATGTAACAAATGTGGGCTATAGAAAAGTAGACATGGAATTAGGGAGGTGGAAGAAGGGCACAGAGAATAAAGGAAGGATGAGGTGCCTCTTTCAAATGGAAAGTTGGCCTACTATACATAACTGATGTACTAGAAAGAAACATACAAGTTGTTTTGGCTAAAAAAAAAGCAAGCAAGTAAAGAGGGCTTCATCACCTTGTTTGCACTGTGTAAAGTGTCAGCCTGAGCTGGAAGATCAAAACTCACGCCGGCTTCCCCACTCCCAGGAAGAGTGCATATACTTTCCAGACTCTGGATCCTCCTAGGTTCAGATGAAGAAAATCCCAATTCTGGCAGAACAGGATTCTTTCCAGAGATCTGAGGAGCTGCTGCAGGCAGCAACGCTGCAGGGTTAACCGCTAAATTTGCCTAAAGAAGAAAAATAAAACTGTGTATATTTTCTTAAACACAGCAATCTATTACTATTACTGTGACACATTGTGAGAGACTTGGTGTGCATAATGAATAATATGAAAGGAAAAATAAAGGTAAGTCTCCTCAGCATGTCTTAGAATTAAAACAGAGGGTTAAACACCTGTGCCCACCACCTAGGCCAAAGTATAGATGTTACAGATGCAGCATACAAGAA
The DNA here is from genome assembly GCF_022682495.2 of Desmodus rotundus. NCBI lineage: Eukaryota > Metazoa > Chordata > Mammalia > Chiroptera > Phyllostomidae > Desmodus > Desmodus rotundus. The sequence continues at coordinate 68,519,764 of NC_071390.1, read as the reverse complement.
GCAACACTGGAGGGTAGGGAAGAAATGAGAAAACACCTGGCAGCAGCAGCTGACATAAGTAAAACTCCAGAAAAGTGCACAGATGCCACAAGGCAGGAAATGAAGAGTCCAGATATGTTATAATTACTTGTATTTTCCAAATCCGAGGGGCTGGCTCTTTGGTTTTAAATGGAGCGGGACCTGGTGAGTCCTGTGTGAAATTACATTCAATTACAAATCCATTAAAGTAATAGAAAGAATAGTGTCTCCTGGATTACATTTATGCCTATAAATACCTGTAATGGAGCTAAACTATCACTTGCTGTGATTCTCTAATGGGAAATACATTCGAATCTTTCCTGGGGCCTCAAAACATTTCACTAAAATTACTTTTCTTATACCTCCTCATCCTTTGTGTTAGGTGGAAGGCTGTCAGTCTATACATGGAGTAAAGGGAGACAGAGATCATGAATAAGATACATGAGAATTAGGGTGTACCAGAGCTTCAAAGTGAATCAAACTGGCAAAATCACCATGCTAGTTATCTACACAGCAAATACTACAAAGCACACAGAAATTCATGTACAGTCTACTGAATGCACTGGTTCTATGAGCAAAAGCAGGTGAGACTTGAGACGAGTCACTGGAGATATACTAGTCCTAGTGACTTGTTTCACAGCTCAGGATGCTGACGCCTCAGTGAGATACCTTGGGACAGCTATAAGCCAGAAAGGAATTCCCTCTTCGGTCCTCACCTACTCTCAGTAGGCCCTCCATAGAGAAGACTGATGAGGACAGAGACCTAACAGCAATGATGTAGAAGAGGTAACATGAAGGAGGAAGGAAGAAATTGTATGTGATATATATTTTATTTAAATGTAATTCTACTCCAAGGTAGCCCAAAGGGAGAAATGAAACTTCTAGTGGAAAAACGATTCTTCAACCCACCTTAATTCTATCTTGGACCAGAACTTGGAGGTATTACAAAAATAATAATGATAAGTATAGACTCATGAGACTGGAAGGTGGAATGAGAATAGAGATGAGCAAGGATTTTAAAATACAGTAAAGAAAGAGAAGTAGTGCTAGGTACTATTTCCTCAATTCAGAGAATTCTAAATAACTTGGGTCAGTGTAATGGAGTTAATCTGTACTGGGATGAAAGTAAGAGCTCAAAGTCCTTAGAGATCAGTTCTAACCTTAGGGGTTTCCGGTTTCCATATGCTTTTTTCTTTGTTACTTTGAGTGGATTCAGGCTGCTTCTGGTTCTTGAAAGAGCAAACAGAGTGGTCTTTTTTCACCACCCTCTTTTCTGCTACCTTCAAATGAAAAAGAATACCAGAAGTCTGTCATGTATCATAGACATTTTAAAGAAAAGTCATAACGCAATAAAAGAATCTCGGTTCTGAGTTTTAAAAGTAATTTCTCAAGTGAAGGTTAAATTAACTCCAAGTGGCACTTCAGAAATAAAATTCTAAAGACTGTGACTTTCTTAGGAGTCCTCTATGTGATAAAAAGAAAACAGAGTACTTACAATATTTACTGGGACAGGGAAAAAATAACACATACAGGCTAACACTCAAATTTAAAGCTTTGTACCTGAAAAGCATGAATATTTAGTAACCGTATTATATGCACTTGCCCTTACAACAACTTAAAAATCAGACAAATTTGTACTAAAAGAGCCTTGGTTAGCTAATGTTTTGATATTAGCTAGGGAACACAAGAGGGGGACAATACAAACACTTTCATTGGCACGTTATCTGAAATTCATTGAGAAGTAAGCCCTGCAATTCTGTAATTTTTTTATTCAATTTCTTTTCCCAGAAGCATTCCCACACACCCTAATATTGAGAACAAAAGGCTGGTACCGAAGGCTGGGACTTGGCAGAACTGAAAAGATCATCATCTTCATCATCCCCAAAAAGGCTCCCAACACTTGGCTCAAACAACTAGAACAGACAAAACTCAAATTCAATAGCCCAAACCAAAACAACTTAGACAGAGAGCTGGGTGAGTTGCTTAGATAACATCTAATAAAATAACAAAGCCATGATGTGGAGAACCCTTTGGAACTGACCCTGGTATTTTTGGTACTGGAGAAGAGATCAACATCTGGGTCATTGTCCTTCTGGAGCTTGTGACTAAAAAGCAGCTCTTCATCCTGAAAGACACCTGTGCTCTTGGGGCGGGCATCAGGAGTGGGACTCTGGGAAAAACGAGGGAAATTCATGTGTGTTCAGACTTCTAAAGGTTTATCTCAAGGAAACCACAGACAACTACAAAAATGGAACAACAAAGATAACTCCTTGTGGCTCTGTTTACAGTAGCTAAAGGTTGGACACAGTGTAAGTGCCAATCAGAAAAGGAATAACACATTCACAGAACAGAATACACACATCTACCAAAAATAGTTGAGAATATATAAATACAGATAAATATATAACATACATAATCTGGAAAGATTTTCTTTTGACCCTTGTGTAGTGCCTGAACTGTTTACTTAAAAAACAATCATTAGATCCATACTGAGAAACATTTTATGGGTGAAAACACAAAAATTAAGTAAGTTCTCTCCATAATACCAGGAACTACACAGCATGGTCAAGTATATATCCTTGACCTGTCAGCATCTTAGGCCAAAGACTTGGCACAGGTTTAAGCAGTCAACCTTCCCGTATGTCCATCTGCCTGCTATTCCACAGCCTTCAGATTCCAAACAAGTTATTTTTGTTTGCTAGGACACCTGACACTTGAAAGTTCCTATTTACATTACTTAATTTGACATTTTAGTGCCCAGACTTGACATTTTAAAATTCCCCTCCATTTCTTTAGTATCATATCCACTAATTAAAACAACTTACTCTTGATAAAATGGGTCACGTTAAAAACTAATAATCATTATTACTGATTATACATGAAAACCAGTGTAATACTGAAATTAAGGTTAAAAGTTTCATAACTAAAAAAAAAATCACAGTACAAAATCATATACAGTAACAGACTGGAAGAAAATACAGCAAAAATGTTGATGAGGAAGTGGAGAAATTGGAACCCTCAATTCTTAGCAACTCACAAGACAGAACTGATATCATGAAATAAGACTCTCTTATCCTTTTGCTCACCTTTCCTACTTCTTTCTTTAGAGGTTGGATGCTGTAGTGATCTTCTGTTTTCTCCTCTTCCTCATCAAATAAGCTAAGAACAGTTTTGGTTCTACTTTTGGCTTCTTTGTCCAATCCAGCTAATGAAGAAAATAAATCAGAATGCTTGACTACTTCCTGAGGAGATACAATCAAAGGCCGTTCCTGAAAATGGAAACAACCAGGAAAAATATAAGTAACACCTGGAAATACAAATTCTATTATAGGGCCTTCCACACTCCTCATTAATCTAGTAATTGCTCCATTTGCATGTTTTAGGGTACTACAGCCCATCACACCTACTCCCAGATAATAAAACACTGAGGCCAATTCTTGATCAGCTGCTCCAATAGAGAGTTTTATAAAGATAATTTATAGCCAAAGACAATTTTTCCAATCAGTTTAAAGCCATGGGTCCCTCCTTCCTACCAAGGGATATATGCCAGTTGTAACTCTGAGGCACACAGGTTGTTCAAGAGCTATAAAAAACTTCTAAGTCATAGAGATAACACAAATACAAATCATTGGGAGTCGATCATATTATTTCCTAATGCTTAGCTAATACACAAGTCTGAAGGAGAAACCTAATTGACAAAACTAGACATTTAAATTGTAGAAGGCTTACATTGTGTGCAATAAGAATCTCTACAATAATCCTAAAATGAAGAATTTATTCTAGTCATTTAACAGGTACCACATTTCAGGTAAGTTACCATCGATTGTAAGAACCATTACTACTCTATCAACCAGCAAGAAAGAAAAAACTCCCAACTAAACACGTCACTGACTGTGAAGTGCATCCTCATTTCAGAGTGGTTAAACTATGAAAAAATACGCTTCTTTGAAGAAATGTGTAATTTTAAAAGTGACGTGCAAAGAAATATAATGGTTATAATGGTGAACAAAACAAACCTGGCCCCAATACTCAAGGAGTTTATACTGAAACAAGGGAGATGGCAGTACAACAAGCAGTTACAGAGTGCAAGTGTGGAATGAGCTGTAACTGTAGTAACTCAGGGATAACAGAAACACAGAAAAGATCCAAACTGAAATCACAGGAAGAGAATGTTATACAATGACTCAGGTACAAATAAAATATGTATCACTGCAGCCCCAAGGAACTCAAGAGGAAAAGTATACGCAACGTTCTCCACATAGGCTCTAGAAGAGAGATTAACCCTAAGCAGTTGAACACAAAGAATACAAGTAAAGTGAGAAAAGAAGAAAAGGTATACAGAGACTAATGGCAACTGCTGATTTCCAAATGCGACTACCAGGCTTATTCACAAGCCTCTCCTACAGGAAACAACAGATCATCCAGAAAAAGAAAGCTAATGTTTTGGAAGACAAATTTCACTTTAAATCACACCAACATCAACGAAATGTAAAAGAAGAGTAAACTAAAATCTTCTTAGGACAATCATTTAAATTCAAGTACAGGTGGGGCCTGGAAGAGAACCAGGGTAACAGAAACACTACAGAGAAGAGAACAAGTCAGCAGAGAGAACAGACATGCAGAGAGAAAAACCAAAATGAAAAATAAGATGTGGAAGAATACCCCGGAGAAAGAAATGCAAAATGGACATCAGCACAAAATGATAATAACGTACAACAGGGAGACGCACTTCACTGTGCCACAAGCCTGGAAAAGAGACTGAGAGGCAAGCACAATACTGAAGGTTCCCTGAATGGTGGGATCAGAGATTTTCTTCTTTATACTTTCCAGAGTTTTCAAAACTTGCAACCAATGAGTCATTTATTTTCTGTAGCAGAAAAATGAAAGGGCACATATATGTGTATGCATGTGTGGGTTTTACAAGAACACCAGACAAACAGAATATACAAGAAGAAAAAGTCCACCTTTTCTGACTCCTCAACCACATGAATGCTCCCAAATTCTGACAATCTTTTGGCACTCTCAACCTTCTTGTCCACAGGTTTCACTCCAAATTGTGCCGCCTTCTCTTCTTCATGGCTCAACAGCAAAGGTGGTACCTCAGGAACAGTCTCTTTTTTCTACCAAAAGAAGAATAAATGATACACCCTCATGAAAATTAACAACAGAACCATTTGAAAATGGAGTAGAGCTGCTATCCCAGAGGAACGCCTTGCATATCTTATTCCTCAAACCTTTGGAGTGCTAAAACTGGGCAAAATAACATTTGGACTGGGCATAAAGTATCACTGTATCCCAAATGTTTGCAAAGATAACAAGAAAACAGATCACAACTAAAATTGAAAATTAAAGACATTCTTTAGAATTAGCATCACTGTGTTAGCTTATCTGTACCTACAGCTGATTAACACCCATAGAAACTCTCTTCTTCTATTCATGTAATTGTTCCCTTTCCCTTTCTCATAAACACCCCTTGTCTTGCCTCCTAATCAGAACATCAGGATGCTATTTGAGTTTCTGCCTGAATCAGTGCTTCCTGAACAGCTGTTCTTTTGGAACTCAAATAAATGGTCATTGTCCCTCACATTGGCCTTTTATTTTAAATTAACACTCAAAAACAAAACAGGTGTGCTATCATTGCAATGAATAGAACAAGCGGAAACCACAGGCCTCTTTAGGGAGTTGGGTAAGCGTTGTGGTGGGAAAGACAGCAAGACAGGCAGGCTACTCCCTCGATCCAGCCTGGCAGGAAGCCAGGAAACAATTAATTGCCCCACTGCTTTCCCGTTTCCCTACAGCCATTTGACAGCTAGATTAAAGGACACTGCAGTCTGCAAGATTTACTTAGGTAGGCTTAAAATTTGTTATCTTGGCTCACACAGGAGCACTAACAAGACAGACTGTCCTTTCAGTAATCCTCCCTCATTTCAATCCTAAAAAACACACCTCTGTGTGGAGATTTAACATGCTAATGAGACATGCTAAGCGTGAAGAAGCATGTAGCTCCACTGCTGAGGCACCAAAGTCCCCACCTCTACATACTTAGACATGCCACACAGACAGCATCCTTCCTGCCTCAACTTCTTCAAAACATTTTCTCGAGCTTTGTTCGGGGCAGCAGCACTTCCTTTCTCCCCATGGATGCTGTTCCTTCCCCTCATGTGCACAAGCTTTTTAATAAACCTCTCACTCGAGTACAATTTTTGTGGTGAACTCCTTTAACTTCCATGTTGGGAGTCCTCTAAAACCCCAGATGCCAGTAACAACAGGACAGGATAGTGAAGGGGGCACAAGGAAAAAGAAGAAATAAACACTACTACCCCAGACTTGCAGATATGGCACTTCAGAGTTTGTGCTACCGTATCTTCTGCATCTTCTCCTTGTGTTTCAACTCCACAAATACTGCCATTGCTTAGATCTTTCCTCTGCCACCAAGACAATTACTACTCTCCTTTCTGCCTGTCTCCCTCTTACATTTTCACTAGATAACATCCTCCAGAGCTGTCTTGCTAAAATAAAACATCACATTACTTCATCTCCCACCCCAGACATGCACTGTTTGCATTAAGCAAAGGCTAAATACGACAATCAACTGAGACCTCATTACATCCCTTTATTCATCTGCACCTCATCAGTCCACACTATTCCTTAACCCTACTGTAAAATTTCATAGTGCCATGCCTGCTCCTTACTTTAGAAGCAAAGCCTCACCTTTCAAGGTTTTCCTGTTCTCTTCAGTATTATTTGCTTCATTTATAAGAATACTACTTAGATCTCTACCTAGCCTTTACTTTCTTCTTAATTTACATTAATAGCTATCACACATCTGTTCGTCCATTTAGTTAATGAATCATACAGTATATTGCCATGTCAGTTATGGTATTTTACATCAAGAAGGGACTTCAACACAAGACTGCAAGCACTTTGCCCCATCTCTCGTCTGTCCCTTACTAGGAGGCAGAAATTTCAGAGATTAGGAAACTGAGGTTATGTGACTTGACTATAGTTATCAGCATTCTTAGGGCAAGTAGTAACAAAAAGTCTTGAAAACAACTAACTCATACTACTAGACTGGATGATAATGAAGTCAAGTTAAGACGACAGATTTGGAAACTAAAGAAGAACATTACTATGATAGAAAAACTATGAATGAAGTAAGAATAATAGCGTAAGGAAATTTTTAGTTATTGTTAGGAAGAGATCGTTAAAGTGTATAATCACTTGAACTTGAAATAAAAAACTAGAAACCCATAAAAGAGTTGAAAATGAAACTCAAGAAGAGGTAAGACAAAACTGAAATAATTAAAGGAAAAAAATTTTGTGCAATGTATGTTCAGTGCAAACTACATGTAACTTTGATTTAATTAATGAGGGTTTTTTTAAAAAAGAGAGTTATGGTAAAACATTCTCTCTTCAAATCACTGCTAGCCTTAAACGAACGAAAATGCTACCCAAACTACTGGTTTTAAACCTTCCTAAAGATAAGCGGACTCTTCATGGTTATCATAAACTTAATTTTCTTGAGAGGATTACAACTAAGTCACATTTACCTTACTTTAAAGTATTCTAAGACTTCTAAACAGAAAATATCTTTTACATACTTTGTGTAAAAGTGATTATATTTCACAAGTAGTAAAAATTATGTGTGCAGGTTGTTCAGCTACTTACAATGTGAATCTCTGACCTTTGTCTCATTTAATAATCATTATACACAGATTTGAGATTTTTATTTCTAGAACCTTGAAAATTCATTAAGATTATTGCTTATTCATACAGAGTAGAAGTTAGTACTTATAATTTACAAAGAAAAAACACTCAGATCTCCCTACTCTTTTAACCATGGAGCCACTAGATGTCCTATTTAGGGAGCTGCAAGGACAGGTGATTCACGAAAAGGATTTTGAGCACCGCAGAAGCAACAGCAAAAACCCCAGAGCCCAGAAAGACAGAATGCTTCCCCAATGCTGAACTGAAGTACAAACTGTTCAACCCTGTTGGGAACCGCCCTGCCTGGTTTCAGAAGCTGTAAACCCCCTCGGTTAAGGCTGAGTCAGAGACTTTGGGACCATAAGCCATTAAGGAGACAAAGCTTATCTCCCTGGCAGGGGTGCCATCTCTGCCCACTTTACTTCACCCTGCTTGGCCCTGAGCTTGACCAGTTAGCCAATGACGGATAAGATTCCTCAAGGGAGGAACAACCTAAGACAGGCATGGTCACGAAAAAGGCCCACAGGGAAGGACTTGGGGGCTACAGAAAAAGGGGTGATGGACCCTCGCCCCTCGGCTTTGACAGAGCCTGAGTCCTCATTCTGTCTGCAAGAAGTCTCCTAATCTCTTGGCTGCCTTACTTTCCCTGCCTGACTTAAGCCTGAAACAATGACAGAGGGCGGTGCAGTCCTGTGCTGGAAAGGGCAGATTCCCAGGGGAATCAGGCCTAAGAAAGAATGCATACAATCCTGTGAAACCTGCTTTTTTTATACCCTCAGCTTAAATGATAAGGGTCCAGGCCTGAAATGAGTTTGTTTCCCAAAGTTTTATAGCCCTTTAACTAACTGACTGTAACTCAGAATAAGCCCTCAAAGTTCTCTATATGTTATCTATTGTTTGACCCTTACTGTCTGACGATGGTTGATGAGCTTTACCTGAATTCCTGTGCAAAATGAACCCAATACAAACCCATGGAGGAAAAGGCTCTTGGCCCTTCTCCTTTGAGAGACTGGCCACCTCTCCTCCCCAAGCAGATCATGTCTTGGTAGACTTATTCTCATCTGTGGTGGATGGTGGGGGGTGGGAGGGCTCTGCGGGCGGAGCCCCCCCACACACAACCCCACTTAATGGGAATGTGGTTGGGAAAGAGTTCCTCAGTCATTAACTAGCATGTGCCTGGTCTGGGGAGTTTCCATAGGACAAGTTAACATTTGTACTATATCTGAAAATATGAAGACTAATTCCAGACAAAAGAGAAAACAACCTCTTCTGGAGTATTCTGGGACAGGATAACTCACCTAGAGTACATGGTAGTGAGACTGGAAAAGAGGAGTCCAGTTTGAATGAGATTAAAGGTGGCATGGTAGGCTCAGCTGAAGTATTGTAACAAGAGCACGACAGGATCAGTTATCTTTAAGAAGAGAACTAGGGAAAACAGCAAGGAGAGCAGATGTAGGGAAGGATCACTGACAGAGAGGTCAGTTAAGAAATTACCCGAATAGTCAAGGTTAAAGATGACAAGGCAGTAGGGATGGGAAGAAACATTCCTAACAACCTTGCAGAAGGCAGTGGTGATTATACCATCAAAGGAGAAATAGTCACACACGTCCTGGTATAGTTACACTATGCAATACTATATGGAAATAGCAAAGAACAAAATGACAAAAATGCTGCAGGACAAAAAGGATGCATAAAAATGTACACACATTTTAATTTAAATTTTTTTAAAAATGTAAATGTTTAGAAACAGACCTAAAAACCTGACAACACAGTTACCAATGATGACATCTAGGGAGGAGTATGGAATGGGACTTTGCAATCTCTATGCATTTTTAAAACTTTTTTTAAAGAAAGCATGCATATATTACTGTGCAATTTAAAATAAACTTTAAACAAAAAAATATTTAAGAGGTATGCAGGAAGAGCCAAGTATCACCTGTAGAAAACAGAAACTCCCAGGCCCCTTTACTGACATAGCCCTTCTTCTCTGTACCCCGAGGAGGAACAATGTACCTGGGAATGTGCAGGCATCAGAGATTTGGTCACCTGTCATTTCAGTGGGAGGGGAGGATTTTCTTCATCCAGCCCAGTGGAGCAGCTGCCATTTTTGATTCTGTGGCTGCTCCCAAATGGGAGGAGTGCCAGGAGACTCAGTAATTCTTCCCAGTCTTTCGGGTCTTTCTGCCTCTAACACAAGCCAAACTTGGAGTAGTCTGAGCTTGGGGCTGAAGGCCATCATGGCAGGCTGTGAGTTGATTTGATTGTTGTCCTTTTAAGCTAACCCTGCTCAAGTAAAGCTGTTCTTCATGGAGTATAGATTAAGAAGTTCTAAATTTCTCTTTGGGACCGGTAGCAATGGCCAGGTGGCAATAAAATATTGCTTGGCTTCACTCTGTTCTATGTGCATACTCACATACACCCACCTAAGGGAATGTACTGGGGAAGGGTGAATGACCAGCCAAGGATAGGATTCCAGTATGTGTAGTTTCCCTGAAAAATTGTTATCATAATGCCACCTTCCTCTCACTCTTTAATACTCCTTTTTCACATAACTAATATCAAGATTGGCTAAATTTTTTAGCTTAGGGGATTGTGACAGTGATGCCACTTAGATGTAATCACTGGAAGAATATTTAGACCATGAGCCAATGACTGGCTACTTTTTCTCTTATCATATACAAAAAAAAAATTTTTAAATTGTGATAAAAAAACATTTAACATAAAATTTACCACTTTAAACATTTCTGAGTGTTATCACTCAGTAATGTTAAAAATATTCACATTGTTATGCAACCAATCTTCAGAATTTTTTCATCTTGCAAACACTAAAACTCTGTACCCATTAAATAACTCCCCATCTCCCCCAGTCACTGGTGCCTGGCAACCACAACTCTACTTCCTGTTTCTATAAATCTGACTATTCCAGATACCTCATGTAATTGAAATTATACAAGACTTCTATTTTGTTGACTGACTTACTTCACTCAGTATGAAGTCTTCAAGATTCAAACATGTAGCATGTCAGAATTTTCTTCCTTTTTAATGATTGGCTACTAACATAAACCAGGACCAGAGTCTCAGTACTTAAAACATGCTCCTAAAAGAGATGCTTGAACTGCACTGATCTAACGGTAGCAGAATTCCATGCAACTGGCACTAAAGCTGGCGATTCCTCCAGGAGAAATGCAGCAGTACTCCCCCAAGACTCTGAGACTTGAACCTGATGCTGAAATGGTGCTGCATGACACAGAGAAATCCTCTTCTCCAGGCTCTGCACGCGTACTTCACCTGTAACATACCACTAACCAGAAATATCACTTTCTACAACTACACAAATGAATTTTTCCCTTAGACTCAACCTCCAAGGTCAGGTTGTAGGAACTGATTCAGAAAAGTATCACTATTTATATAACATCACCTCAAGGATACTTCCTGAGTCTAAGAGGTTGAAAATACCATTGTCGTGGGAGGAACAGATGGAGGAGGAGAGCCAAACAGAGAGCTTCCACAATCAGTATCATCTTCAAAGAGGAGTGATGCTCTCTGGGTCTTCTTGTGACTATACAAAAGACAAAAGTCAAATAAAAAGCAAAAGTTATATATTTTTTAAATACAATATCCTTCCTATGCCACACCTAATAGAAACCCACCTATCACTAAAACACGAGCCATCTGTTGACCTTACACAGTTGAAAATGAACAAGAAAAATCTTTGAAGTAGGTGCAGTTTGTGTCTAGAAAAACATCAGCCTATGTCGCTCATCCTTATGGTACAAAAGTCCAGGGGCCTCCTTAACGAGATTTCTGGTATTTTTAAGCATCTAAGATAGTTACTGTTTTAAAGATTTTATTTATTTTAGAGAGGGGAAGGAAGTGAGAAAAAGAGGGAGAGAAACATCAATGTGCGGTTGCCTCTCCCCTACTGGGTACCTGGCCCGCAACCCAGGAAATGTGCCCTAGACTGGGTATTGAACCAGCAACCCTTTGATTCACAGACCAGCACATAACCCCCTGAGCAGCACCAGCTAGGGCTAAGATAGTTATTTTTTAACTAGCTATAGCAGGAAAAAATCTTATGTATGACTTTCTTAACAACTAATTCCTAAACAAACACATACACAAATAAAAACCCCAATCCACAAAAAAATGTTTCATGACAGATTCTGAAGGTAAGTTGGAGAAAAGTTAGTTTTTTCTAGATATAGGTAACTAAAGAGGAAAAAGACAGTTAAAGGTTAACCTTGGCCCTCATTCCACATATCAGCAACTACTGGTTAAATCTGGGCCTCTGGAAGAGATCTGTCCTCAGGAGAAAAATATGCTGCTCAGTGAGCTAGAGTATTTCTCATTATAAATACTGGTTAAGTATTCTGATTTATTTTAAATGTACAGGTATCACTAACAGGGTGGAGGGATTGAACAGAAAAAGAAACAAAAAGAGATCAAACTCTTAGAAATGGACAACTGTGTGGTAAGCGAAGCAGGGAGGGGATGAGTGGAGGAAGAGGGTATGGAGGGATAAATGGTGATGGAAAAAATATTTTAAAATAATGCCTCATAATAAAGTTATCTGTGCTTTGTCTCCCAAACAAAATAAAAAAGTACACATATCAGAAACCATTATGATAACCACAGTGTTTATGGCCTATACTACAGCACTTTTGAAAATGTAAGGAAAAATTATTAATAATTATGCAGCAACGATAGGCACTAACAAGGGTTGCCCAGGCAAGCCGCGGCATTTGAATGCCCTACTTTCAAAACAGTATTTCACTTTGTTAAGGTTACAGATCATTTTTTTCAATGATTTGGAGATATAATTTACATACCATAAAATTTAACCTTTTATAGGGTACAATCACTGATTTTTAGTATACTTAGAATTGTGCTACTATCACCAAAATCTAAGTCCACAATATTTCCAGCAACATGAAATGAAACTCGATACCTGTTAACAGTCACTCCTAATACTCCTATCCCTTCAACTCCAGACACACACTTATCTACATTTCGTCTCTATGGACTTATCCACTCTGAACATTATATATAAATGGAATCACACATATGTCTTTCTATGACTGGCTCTCTTCAATTAACAAAATATTTTCAAGATTCATCCATCCATATTGTAGCACATACTAATTTTTTATTCCTTCTTACTGCTGAGTAAGACTCCACTGTATGGATATAACATAAGATCTGTCCATAAAAAGTCAAGCCATTGTTAATATAACATGAATAGGTTGAGCAACATAGATGTAACGTGGCGGCCAGGGAGAGTGGCCTGAAATGAACATGTGTGAACAATTGACAACATCACTGCACTAGTCAGAAGGGGCGGTACATGCTGCTGAGTGAGCATACTTACCAAGTGGCCATTGCATTCAAAATGAGTAGGTCAATGGGCAAAAACTAAAAGCTTTCCCATTAAGATCAGGAACAAGAAAAGGATGCCCGCTTTTACCACTACTATTCAATGTAGTATTGGAAGTCCTAGCCATAGCAATCACACACAAAAAAGAAATAAAAGGCATCCAAATTGGAAAGGAGGAAGCAAAACTATCATTGTTTACAGATAACATGATAGCGTACATAGTAAACACTATAGATTCCACCAAAAATCTACTCGACCTAATAAATAATTTGGCGTAGCAGCCGGATACAAAGTCAATACTCAGAAATCAAAGGCATTCCTGTACACCAACAATGAAACAGCAGAAAGAGAAATCAGGAAAAAAATCCCATTTGATATAGCTACAGGAAAAATAAAGTACCTAGGAATAAACCTAACCAAGGAGGTAAAAGACCTGTACTCAGAAAACTACACAACACTGAAGAAAGAAATTAAGGAAGGCAGAAACAAATGGAAGCATGTACCATGCTCATGGATTGGAAGAATTAACATCATCAAAATGGCCATACTACCCAAAGCAATTTATAGATTCAATGCAATCCCTATGAGAGTACCCATGACATATTTCACAGATATAGAACAAACATTTCAGAAATTTATATGGAACCATAAACGACCCCGAATAGCTGCAGCAATTTTGAGAAAGAAGAACAAAGCAGGTGGGATCACAATACCTGATGTCAAACTGTATTACAAGGCCACGGTAATCAAAACAGCCTGGTACTGGCATAAAAACAGGCATATAGACCAATGGAACAGAACAGAGAGCCCAGAAATAAACTCAAGTCTTTACGGTTAATTAATATTTGACAAAGGAGGCAGAAGCATAAAATGGAGCAAAAATAGCCTCTTCAACAAGTGGTGTTGGGAGATCTGGACAGCTATGTGCAAAAAAATGAAACTTGATCACCAACTTACACCATACACAAAAATAAATTCAAGGTGGAAAAAATAAATTCAAGGTGGATAAAAGTCCTGACACCATGTAAGTCCTAGAGGAAAACACAGGAAAATCTCAGATTTTCCATGCAGCAGTATTTTCACTGATATGTCCCTTAGAGCAAGGCACATAAAGGAAAGAATAAACAAATGGGATCTCATCAAAATAAAAAGCTTCTGCACAGCTAAAGAAAACAGTATTAAAATGAAGAGACTTCTGGCCAAGACGGAGGCATGGTAGACACACTGTGCCTCCTTGCACAACCAAAAGAATGAGAACAACAATTTAAAAACAAAAAAACAACCAGAACTGACAGAAAACTGTATGGAAGTCTGACAACCAAGGAGTTAAAGAAGAAACATCCATCCAGATGGGTAGGAGGGGCAGAGACATGCAGCAAGGCACACAGGAATCACAGCAAGGTGGTAGCTGGAGGATCCAGAGAGGCAGTGGACTGTGGAGCGGCAGGCAAGTCTGCAGCTGGCGGATCCCTCAAGGCAGTGGCTGGTGGAGTGGGTGGCACCATATTTGCATGCAGATAAACTGAGAACACATGGGGAACAAGACAGAGCGTGCAACCCAGGGTTCCAGTGTGGAGAAATAAAGCCTCAAACCTCTGACTGAAAACACCTGTGAGGACTGAGGTGGCAGTGGGAGAAACTCCCAGCCTCACAGGAGAGTTCGTTGGAGAGACCCACAGGGTCCTAGAACATACACAAACCCCCCACACGGGAATCAGCACCAGAAGGGCCCAATTTGCTTGTGGGTAGTGGAGGAAGTGACTGAAAACTGTCAGAGAGAGGAGCAAGTGCCATTGTGCCTTCTCGGACACCTCCCCCCCACACAGCGCACAACAGCGACATGTTTGTCCCACCCTGGTGAACACCTAAGGCTCTGCCCCTTACTATATAACAGGTACACCGAGACAAAAAAAAAAAAGACCCAAATGCAAGAACACATCAAAGCTCAAGAAAAAATACAACTAAGCGACGAAGAGATAGCCAACCTATCAGATACACAGTCCAAAACACTGGTAATCAGGATGCTCACAGAATTGGTTGAATATGGTTGCAAATTAGATGTAAAAATGAAGGCTATGCTAAATGAAATCAAGGAAAATGTACAGGGAGCCAATAGTGATGGGAAGGAAACTGGGACTCAATTCAATGGTGTGGACCTGAAGGAAGAAAGAAACATTCAAGCAGAAAAGAATGAAGAAACAAGAATTCAAAAAAATGAGGAGAGCCTTAGGAACCTCCAGGACATCATTAAACGTTCCAACATCTGAATCATAGGGGTACCAGAAGGAGAAGAGAAGAGCAAGAAATTGAAAACTTATTTGAACAAATAATTATGGAGAACAACTCCAATCTGGTAAAGGAAATAGACTTCCAGGAAACTCAGAATCCCAAAGAAGTTGGACCCAAGGAGGAACACACCAAGGTACATCATAATTACATTACCCAAGATTAAATGTAAGGAGAGAATCTTAGAAACAGCAAGAGAAAAGGACACAGTTACCTACAAAGGAGTTCCCATAAGACTGTCAGCTGATTTCTCCAAAGAGACCTTACAGGCAAGAAGGGGCTGGCAAGAAGTATTCCAAATCATGAAAGGCAAGGACCTACATCCAAGATTACTCTATCCAGCAAAGCTTTCATTTAGAATGCAAGAGCACATATTGTTTCCCAGATAAGGTCAAGTTCAAGGAGTTCATCATCACCAAGC
Organism: Desmodus rotundus; assembly: GCF_022682495.2. NCBI lineage: Eukaryota > Metazoa > Chordata > Mammalia > Chiroptera > Phyllostomidae > Desmodus > Desmodus rotundus. The sequence continues at coordinate 68,503,958 of NC_071390.1, read as the reverse complement.
CCTTATTATATGAAATGTTAAAGGGACTTACCTAAGAAAAAGAAGATAAAAAATATGAACAGTAAAAATGACAGCAAACTCACAGTTACTAACAACCACACCTAAAACAAAAACAAAAACAAACTAAGCAAACAAGTAGAACACGAACAGAACCACAGAAATAGAGATCACATGGAGGGTTATCAGCAGGGGACTGGGAAGGAGAGAGAGGGGGAAAAGTTACAGAGAATAAGTAGCATAAATGGTAGGTAGAAAATAGACAGGGAGAGGGTAAGAACAGTATAGGAAATGTAGAAGCCAAAGAACATATATGTATGACCCATAGACATGAACTATAGGGTGGGAATGTGGGTGGGAGGGGGTGTGCAGGGCAGAGGGGAATAAAGGGGGAAAAATGGGACAACTGTAATAGCATAATCAATAAAATATATTTAAATAAATTTTAAAAATAAATAAAATAAAATGAAAAGAGAACCAACAGTATGGGAAAACATATTTGCCAATGATACACCTTAGTCAAGGGTCTGATCTCCAAAATACATAAAGAACTCACACATCTCCATACCATGAAGACAAACAATCCAATTAAAAAATAGGCAAAGGACCTGAACAGATACCTCTCCAAGGAGGACAGAGGGCCCAGAAAGATATGAAAGGATGCTCAGCATCACTAGTCATCAGAGAGATGCAAATTAAAACCACAATGAGATACAACCTCACACAGGTCAGAATGGCCATCATAAACAAATCAACAAACAAGAAGTGTTGGAGAGGCTGTGGAGAAAAGGGAACCCTAGTGCACTGTTGGTGGGATTGCAGAATGGTTCTGCCATTGTGGAAAACAGTATGGAATTTCCTCAGAAAATTAAAAATGGATCTGCCTTTTGACTCAGCAATTCCACTGCTGGGATTATATCCTAAGAACCCTGACGCGCCAATCCAAAAGAACCTATGCACCCCAATGTTCACAGCCGCATTGTTTACCATAGCCAAGTGCTGGAAACAGGCTAAGTTCCCGCCAGTGAATGAGAGGATCAAAAAACTGTGGTACATTTAAACAATGGAACACTACACTGCAGAAAGAAAGAACTCCTTCCCTTAGCAATAGCATGGATGGAATTGGAAAGCATTATGCTGAGTGAAATAAGCCAGACAATGATAGACAAACAGCATATGATCTCACCTGTAAGTGGAACCTAATCAACAAAACAGAACCAGAAACTTGGAAATAAAGAACAAATGGTCAGTGACCAGAGGGGAGAGGGGTAAGAGGGAAAAGAAGGGGAAGAGGCAAAGAAAGGAACACAAATTGAGGACTAATGGGCATGGAAAATGGGGGTGGGGGGTGATTTACTGCAGGAGTCATGGGGGATGGAATAGGGGTGAACAATGGGGGAAAGGTGGGATAACAATTTAAAAAAAAAAAGAAAACAATCCCATTAACAATTCCTTCAAAAAGAATAAAATACCTAGGAATAAACCAAGGATGTAAAAGACCTGTACTCAGAAAATTATGACATTGAAGAAGATACAAATAAATGGAAGTGCATACCGTGTTCATGGATAAGGATTAACATCATTAAAATGTCCACATTACCCAAAGCAATCTATAGATTCAAATTCTATCAATATTCCAATGACGTTTATGACAGAACAAGAACAAATATTTCAAAAATTTATATGGAACCACAAAAGGCCCCACATAGCAAACATCAATCCTGAGAAAAAAAGAAGAAAGTTAGAAGAATCACGCTACCCAGTATCAAACTATACCATAAGGCCATAGTAATCAAAAGAGTAATCAGTACTGGCAAAAAGACACATACATCAATGGAACAGATTAGAGAGCCCAAAAATAAACCCACACATTTATAGTGAATTAATATTCAACAGAGGAAGCAAGAACACAATGGGCTAAATATAGTTTATTAAATAAATGGTGTTGGGAAAATTGGACAGATATGTGCAGATAAATGGAACTAGACCACCTTCTTACACCACACACAGGAATAAATTCAAAATGGATAAAAGACTTAAATGTTAGACCTGAAACCATAAAAATTATAGAAGAAAACATAGGCAGCAAAATCTCAGATGTTACTCATAGCAATATTTTTAACAGATGTATCTCCCCGGGCAAGGGAAACAAAAGGAAAAATAAATGGAACTACATCAAACTAAAAAGTTTTTGCACATCAAAGGAAATCATCAAAATAAAAAGACAACCACAGAATGAGAGAACATATTTACCAATACATGGGATATGGGATTAATATAAAAAATTTATAATGAAGTTACAAAACTCAACACCAAAAACCCCAAGAACCCAATTAAAAAATGGGCAAAGGACCTGAAGAGACATTTATCCAAATAGGACATACAGATGGCCAACAGACATATGAAAAGATGCTCAATGTCACTAATCATCAGAGAAATTCAAATTAAAACCACAATGAGGCATCATTTCACACCTATCCAAGTGGCTGTCATTGATAAACCAACAACAAGACCTGGTGAGGATGCGGAGAAAGGGGAACCCTTGAGCACTGTTGGTGGGAATGCAGATTGGTGCAGCTACTGTGGAAAGGTGTATGGAGATACCTCAAAAAATTAAAAATGGATCTGCCTTTTGACCCATCAATCCCACTTCTGGGAATACAAGGTCTGTCCAGAAGGTATCCAGCCATGTAATGTGAAAAATAAAGACATTTATTAAAGATACAAGACACAAGAAACAGTGTACACAGGACAATGATGCCTCAGTCCCCTTCAAAATAGAAACCTTGGGACCTCACACAGTTCTCCCAGTCGCCATCAGCTGCCCTGTGAGATTTTCCTGAACCTTATCAAGGGTCTGAAATCTCTTCCCTTTCAAAGGTGATTTTAGTTTTGGGAAAAGCCAGAAGTCGCAGGGCACCAAATCTGAGCTGTAACGGGACTGAGTCACCTGGGTGATTTGATGTTTTGCCAAAAATCTCTGCACGAGATGTGATGCATGAGCAGGCACATTGTGGTGATGAAGCTGCCAATCCCCAGATGGCCATAGCTGTGGCCTTCTGAATCATCCGAAGTTTCCATGGAGGAACGTTCAAGCTTAATACAAAATTTGATGCAGATCTGTTGCTCATTTTGAGTGCAATAGCCACACAGTACACATGCTCTCTCAACAGCATGTATTGCCCCCTCTGACTAGTAGAGTGAAGCTGTCATTGGTTACGCATGTGCATTCCAGTCCACTCTCCTTGACTGCTAGGTTACATCAATGTTGCACAAACCATTCTAGTTATATTAACAATGGCTAGACTTTTTCCTGACAGACCTTGTATATCCAAAGGAACCCAAAACACTAATATGAAAGAACATAAGTACCCCTATGTTCATTGCAGCATTATTTACAATCACCAAGATACAGATGTAGCCCAAGTAGTCCATCAGTAGATGAGTGGATAAAACAGCTATGGAACATTTACACAATGGAATACTACTTGCCTGTAAAAAAGAAGAAAATGTTAACCTTTGAGAAAAATAGGGATGGACCTGGAGAACACTATGCTAAGTGAAATATGCCAGTCAGAGAAAGACAAATACTGTATGATTTTACTGATATGTAAAATCTCTTGAACAAACTGAACTAACAAGCAAAACAGAGACAGACCTATGGATAGGGAACTGGATGACAGCTACTGTGAGGGGAAGATTATGGGGTGGAGGGACTGAGCAAAAAGGAAAAAGGACTCATGGACATGGACAGCAGTGTGGTGACTATGTGTGGGAGGTGGGGGATATAAGGGGACTAAATGGCAATGGAAAAAGATAAAATAAAAAATGTTTTTAAAAAAGAAATTGTGATATTTATAGATATCACAATATTCAGAAATAGAAATATGAGGTGCGTCTGGATCTATCAAATCAAAATGAAAACCACTCCAATGCTTAAGATTTACATATTCAATCAATTGACTCTTATGCTACTACCATTCAGTTGAATTTCAAAGTGATCATTTAAGGCTCTCGAGAGAAAAAGATATCTGTAGCAGAGTTATTCTTAATGAAGAGCTCATCTGGCAGCATGTTACAACAACCCCAGCCCATGCTCACTTGCTCACTGGACACATCCTGTCAGTTTCAGTTCAAATAGGAATGAATGTGAAGGACCCTAAGATCAGGTAAAGGGCACCAGCAACTGGTGTGATACTGCATAGCTCAGCAGAGAACCATCCTCCTAACAGGGTGTCGTTCAATGCTGAGCAGATTTCTAGCCAAATGACAAATTTAAGTAACCTTGACCAAACTTTACATATTTTAGTGCGTCCCAGAGGAAAAACAACAAAGACAACAAACTGTACTTAAACCACTAATTAACTAAGAAAAATAGCATTTTAAGGCCAAAAAATGATAGGTAGAAGAAATTAAGTAAGGATCCATCCAAAAAATAATTTCCCGGTATTGGGGAAGAACATCTTGCATGTGAAAATCAAAGATATTCTACTGGGTCATGAATGATTAGCAGCTCACCCAGTACCTGATGATCTGCACGTCAAATACCTCACTTGTTAGCACAGAATCAGATTAAATGACTTTGTACAATGACTCTCACCTATCCTTAGCAATAACAAACAGATCATCTTCATCATCTTCCTCAAAGAGGCTGGTCTTTTTCAAAGTCTCCTGGTCCTGGGTGGTCCCAGAGTTCCTAAGTTCTCCTTTAGACCTGTTGTCAGATGCTGAGTTGGTTTGTAAATCAGTAAAATTCCACTGGTCCTTAAAATACAAAATATAAATTAAAATCCAGTGGTAATATTGTCTAAAGAACCTAGGAAGTAAAATAATATTTACATTAAGCTAAATTGTATCTAAACTAAATATTAAACTAAGTGTATCACACCTGAAGAGAGCTCATGTCCAAGACTTTTCTTTGAATTCAAATCTAGACTACTGGGTTCTTTGAATTCACAGACCTTCTCATGCCTTCATCCTCCACTGCTTTCCGCAATAGTTCTCCTCTCTAAGGTTCTGTTCTGTGTTAGGACAAGGGAACTTGTCTACTTGAGAGGATCAAAATTAATTAAAGAGGGGGATGAAAAGGAATAGGAAAATTAAAAAATAAATCAAGGACTCTCAACTTTGGAGGAAAATAAATTTAAAAATCCCAAAGCAAGCTAGGAAAAAAATGTGTAAAAAGCTCATGCTATGCATATGTAAACACAATACAATAAAAGCTCCTAGTGATCCTTTTAGTATAAAAATCTAAATCTGGACTTAGCATTACAGGAAACCTCACCTGGCTATGCTCACCCTTCAAATCAAGGAACTCTTCAGTCCATGCTTAAGTGGTCCTTCAGTCTGTAGAGTCTAAAGCTTTGCAAATCAAAGGAGGATCCACAAGCCAGTGGCATCTTTTACTTAGAATCTCAGGTTCTATCCCAGACTTTCTGAATCAAAACCTGTGCTCGTAACAGGATGCCCAGGGGATTTCTTCACATATTATGGTTTGAGACATGCTCCTCTAGAGAAGCAACTACATGCCAGACTCTCTGAAAGAGCTTTAGAAAATTCCATACCTCCAAACCAATTAATTCAGAATCTCTAGCAGGGGAACCCAATATTAACACTCTTTAAAAATTCTCCAGGTGATTTCAAAGGGCAGCTAATGTCAAGAATCACTGTTCTAGAACATTAGTTATCTTTACTCTGCAAGTAATGTTGCTCCCATCTTCCATGAACCACTATGGTAAGAAAAACTCACCTGATGGTTGGTCATTACTACAGGGAAAATGACTAACAATGCAAAAATAAGAAAAAAAATGAAAATCCACCATAAATGTATACATTTGAGTAGAAAAAGGAAATTAAGCTGTGTCATTTTAGATTGCTTTCAATAAAAACATTTACAACTTTGTTCCTGTGAGAGGCAGGGCCACGCCATGCACACTGGGCCTCCAGAGGAACAGGTCAAGGTCATCGTGAGGCCTCCTCCCCCAGGGCCTGACCTGCCTGATGAGGTGGGACTCCAATCTGTACACTGTCCCAGTGCCTTTTTTAATTTTTTTAATATTTTATTATTTACTTATTTTTAGAGCGAGGGGAAAGGAAGGAGGAAGAAAGGGACAGAAACATTGATGTGTGAGAGAAACACTGATCAGTTGCCTTTCACACATTTCCAACTGGGTATGTGTCCCACAACACAGGCAGGTGTCCTGACTGTGAATCAAAAAGCAACACTTTAGTCCATAGGCTGGCACTCAATCTACTGAGCCACACTAGCCAGGGTTCACTGCCTGTTTTTTATGTCACTAAGGGTTTCCTTTCACTAAGGGTTTTTAGTTTGGGTTTATTTTTGGTTGAGTTAGCACTAATCCTTAAGATGTTATGAGAACCATTTCATCAAACATCAAAATGCCAAAGAAGTTTGTGTTCTATAAAAATAAAATTAAAAACAATAAAACATCAATATATGTATAATTTATCCACATAATACCCTCATAATTTGCCTATGTTAAAATAAAGAGTGATCATTATAATAAAGGAAAATTTTTATTGCTCAGGGTTTTTAATATCATTACATTTAAAGTCTTTTTCTATACAGCTAAATCTGAACAGCAGCTAACCCATATTTCACTATTGACTTTGCTAATGTTTCTAGATAATAAATGGAAATACTGCTACGATGCTAATAAAAGATATTCCTACCATGTCTAGATTCATGTTCCTGATTAATTGTTATTACAGTGATCATGTAATAAGATAAAATAAGGCCTAACTCATTTGAATAAGCATGTATTATAATTTTAGGGTCACATTTCATTCATAACCATTTTTAAAACAGTAACCTTTAATTAATACTATACTAAATATCTTTAAGACAAAAATAGCTAGTCTTGTGAACATAGTCTTTAGTGACTGAACTTCACCAGATACAAAGTACGTAGTATAAGAAAATGTTTAGGATAGCCTAACTCTTAAATCCCATCAAACAAGGCCCTATTCCTTTCTAGGAGACACTTACAACCCACCTCCTCATCACTGCTGAACAATAAAGCAGATGCTTTCTTTTTGGAGGGCTCTGAGGGTTTTGCTTTCTCTTGGCTGTGAGTTGGTAAAGATGATGTCTGCTTTCTAGCAGCTGTAGCCCCAAAAAGATTATCCTAGAAAAACAAGTGGCAGAAGAGTACGACAACTTTATACATGTAAAACAAAAAAACTTAAGATATTCTCTCAATTCAAATTGTTAGAGAGTAAATCTCTAGTCAGGTACAAAATATATGTAACACTTACAGGGGGGGAAATCACAAAATGTTAGTAAGTCCCACTTCTCTCTCACATATAAGCCTGCAACAGTCTAATATTCTCTAAGTGTATTCTCCTTCCTCAAAAAAGAAATATGGCACAGAACGTGAAGGCAGAACACCTGGGAGTGACAGTGACTGGGGAGAAGCATGGCCACACTGGTAGGGCAGGCCTTCTCTACTCACTGGTGAGGCCACAGTCTGTAGACACCAGGAGAGCAGACCAGCTCCCTGCACCTGTCTTTCTATGAATTACACTCAGCAGCCATGGACAAAAGGAGTGAAATATGGGGCTTTCTCTACTCTTTTACATTTATCAAGGACACACACCTGTGACAGAGGGAAGGAATAACTTGTGTTTCTGGTTAATTTTAATGAGACAATACAAACTTAAATAGTTTACTTAGTAAAATCACTGACCTACTAAGAGCTGATTCTTATAGGTTCAAAGGCATTTGTAAACTTTTGTATCATCAAGCACTCCAGAGGTGCCTGTTAAGGTACTTTTATTTAGGTAAGAATAACAAAACCATCAGAAAACCTGAGCCGGAGTTAGACAGAAAAATACCCTTAATAGTATACTACAGCAGGTGCACAGTCCTGAAATGTAAGGATTCGATAAAGTGAGCCTTTAAAAAGTGTGGGAAGGTAGGAAAGGCCATGAGAATAATGAACTGGTATCCAATGGGGATACTAATGACCAGAGCTAACATTTACTATGCACTTACTACATGCTAGGCACTGTGCCAAAGGCTGTACATTAGTTGTTTGAACTATAACATTCAGAAGGGTAGAGTTTTACTTGTTCAAGGTCCCTGATCTGCAAGTGGTGGAGCTAGGATATGAGCACAGAGGTCTGACACCAAAGCCCAGGAGCTCAGCCACTGCCCAGGACCGTGTAAGAATGAATGTTTGCATTGTCTTCCCCCTTATTTCCTCCCCAACTTTTCTCCCTCATTCAGGGTGGGAAAGCAAAGCAAAGTGAGGACATGGCTGCCTTCTCCTCTTGCTCCCCCTTTATCCAAAGCATCATTGTAAATCACTGAGGATAATAACACAGACCCATCCTCTAAGAAGTATTTCTTAAAGGCAGAGTTTTAAAGGGAAATCTACAAAGCCTTCCGTAAGAGTTGGGTCAAGAATCTAATGTCCTGCCCATTGTATAGCTAAGAGAACTTAAGAAAGGAGTCACTGAAATAAAAACCAAAATATTTTTGCTGTATAGGCCTCAGTCAGATGGCCGGACTGGTTCTATATTAACTTGTGCTATTGACTGAACCTCTGACTATAAAGCTATATCAGCAATGATCTTCTACTAATCAAAAACTTGATTATCTTGTGTTGCAGTAACAATGTTTACCTCTTCATCTTCATCATCAAAAAGCAAAATTGACGTGGGGAGTTTGCTAGGCAGGAGAGATGCATCTTTTGACTTATTCACACTTTGAGAAGAAAACAGATCCTGTTGGATGAAGATTGAAGTTGTTAGTAAACAAGATACATCAGTTTTTAAAGTATCAGACATAAAACACTGAAGACTATGGCACGACGGCTGCAGTGCATCTAGGTCTCTTTGCAGAGATAGAAGCTTGCTGAGGTCATCCTTGAGGAACCCCCATCAGCCTGTCCTAGCTGTGTACAGTAGAAGCACCTGTGAGAAGGGAGAGACCACAGCTAACTCCTGGTGGCCTTACTGGAACCCAGAGGTCTGGATACTCCCACCTTGCTCTAACTTGGCATCGCACATGGATGATTTAACACCAGGGAAAATTTTCCAATCAATCTCCTATCATGCTAAAATAAGAATGGCTGCCTTTTTCTGTTAAAAAAAAATCAGAGGGATTAAAGAGATTCCATAATGGAAACGAAAACTAGCTTTTCAAATTACTGGCTCTATAACTCTGTTTTATTTAGTTACAGATAAGAGTATAATATTTGTTACTCTTACAAGAGTAAAATATTTCTTTTAAATAAATAAAACTTTAATTTTTATTTTAAAATATTTGGTATTCTACTTGAACTATAGAGCTAGGAGATGTTGTAAACTATTTAAAAATCTGGTAGATTCTGAAGAAATTTTCAAAACGGCACAAAATGTTAGCCTATAATACAAAGAAAGAGCTGCAAATTGGGCTGCATGAATTAGGATAAGATTAGCTGCATGAATTTAACATAAAACAGAATAACTGTTCCTTCAGGAAAAAACTCAATACACAAGAGCCAGATATCTAAATAGGACAAGAACATAGTTTCTAAGACCTTTCTGAATAATGTTTTCATTATGGAATCAGTGTTTATTCTTCAAATAAAGACCTAAGTTTACTGGTTTTTGCCTGAGACTCATGGAGTCCCATAGGTCTATTCAGATGGAAGAGGCCACACAGGAAGCTCCAGGCTTTCTATGTCTCTCCTGAATTTTACATACTGGCAAGATGTCTTAAAAACAAGTAAACAAACCAAAGCAAAGGACAAAAACAAATTTCAACATCTGGTTTTGGACCTTAGACTAACATTATCCTTGGTGCTGGAAAAAAAGCTTTTCCATTACTTCAAACATGTCCCCAGAATGATTTTGGCGCTAAGCTCTAGCGCCACACTTCAGATACAGAGGCTGGAGGAAAGAATCTATCCTTCTGGTCCAAAGCTTTATCTTCTAGACTAGGGGCGTCAAACTCATTTTCACCGGGGGCCACATCAGCCTCATGGTTGCCTTTGAAGGGCCAAACATAATTTCAACTCCTTGAAGTTAAGAAGTAGTTACATTTATACAGTCCTAAAATTACATTCGGCCCTTTGAAGGCAACTGCAAGGCTGATATGGCCCCCAGGGAAAATGAGTTTTGACACCCCTGTTCTAGACTATACTGTTCTACTTCTCCATGCCTAAGCACCCTAAGTATCCAATAAAAACAATCTACGATGGATGCACATGGATCAAAGCATTCAGTCATAGTTTAAAAAACCTGTTTGAAAATTATTTTATACTCCTACCATCAATAAGTGGAGTCTGTATCCTCTACCCTTGAACCTGGGCAAGCCTTTATGATTGCCTCAACCAACAGAATGCAGCAGAAGTGACGACGCCGACTTCCAAGGCAAGTGTACAAAAAGTAATACAGCTTCTGCGCAGCACTCAGGAATCTCACTTGGAAGCTCTGGGCCACCATGTAATAAGTCCAGTCTCCCAGAAGCTGCCATGGTGGGAAACCACACAAAGATAGAGAGGGGTGTCAGTGCCCCAAGTGCCCCAGCTGTATGTGTCTTTTCCACTCAGGCACCAGAAACATGAGAGATGATTCTCAGCCCAGCTACCTTTTCACTAGGAACTACACAACACCCTGAATAAAAAGTGCTTAGCTGAGCCCAGTCAACTTCTAGAACCATAAAAGGTAATTTAACATATCGATGTGTTAGGTCACTACGTTTAGAGTGATTTATTTCATAGCAATAAGCAACTAGAACACCTTTGAAATCACTGAAATTGCTCACCTCTGTTTCCCTTTTTCAAGTAGCTGACAACTGCTTGACAGCATACCAAGTGCTAATAACTAGTGCAGACATTATGGATAAGAGCAAGGAACAAAACACCCCACCGTCACTGAATCTTCCTAGTTAGGACAGAGACAATGAACAAGTGGACACAAAATGTCACCAACCATTCATACTATAGAGAACTATACAACAGAAGGGTGTGCGCTGGTGAGCTTGCGATTATGCAAAGGGATGTCAGGAGAGGCGTATAGAAAACTGGAAAAAGTGAGGAACCAAGCCTTCTGAATTCTGGAAGAGCATTTCCAGAGGGGCAAGAGCCAGTGCAAAGACCTCAAAGTGGGGAACTCAGGATAAGAGCAGAGTGTGAGGCCCATCATGCTGTGCCCATGTGTCAGGATTTTGGTTGATTCCTATCTTCTGTACACTAGACATCAATAAAATGTAAGCCTCCAAGGTTTTATTTATATTACGGTAAATCACTCTACTTCACAAAGAACTATATGTTCATCCTGGCTAGTGCAAAGTAACCACTAGAGTTTAGCTCAAAGTTCACAAAATCTGAAATTACTGCATATTGCTGCCCTGCCCACATAATTTTCTATGAAGGGGACTGATTGCTGCCATTACATTCTCATACAGGTCTCAGATCCCCTAAAAGCCTGGTCTAAAATTAGTTCCCAAAGGACCTAGGCCTGTGGGAATCAGAAAAAACAGTGACGCTTCTGAGAGCCAGTGCTACTCCATTGAAAAGGTGTTTCCAGGCAGGACTGAGGACTGTCTGTAAACCAGTGCCAGCCACCAACTGTTATGGGTCTCGAGAGAAAAACCTGTGCCAGAATACTTATCACTTCATCAATAAGCCCAGTTTTGTTTTGTTTTTTTAAGATTTGAATTATTTATTTTTAGAGAGAGGGGGAGGGAAGGAAAAAGAGAGGGAGAGAAACATCAATGTGTGGTTGCCTCTTGAGCACCCACTAGTGGGGACTTGGCCTGTAACCCAGGAATGTGCCCCGACAGGGAATCAAACTGGGGACCCTCTGGTTGGCAGGACAGCACTCAATCCACCAAGCCACACCAGCCAGGGCCCAATTTTTAGTGAGACTAACAAAACCATATACAGTGGTAAATTTCCATTCTGGTACAAGTGCCTCACTGCACTGAGAATCAATAGTCAGTCTAAAATTTGAGCATCCTATAGACAGAGTATTTTCCTCCCAGAAAATGCACTAGACTGAAACCCAAGAGTGAACACTACTATACACAGATTGCTTTCTAAAGACCATGTATTCGCAAGAGATTATTTTCAAAGAACTAAAGAACATAATAAAAAGTCTTACACCTCTACTGAGAAAATCCTGATTTGGAAATAGTTTCTAATGCTATATCCACTAATTCCCAGAACTAAAAAACGAATTCCTTACCTCAGTATCTTCCTCATCTGAAAATAAACCTTTTTGAGTCTTTGTTTCTGACAAGAGAGTAAGACTTTTGCTGGAGGGCAGAGTGACCTTTGTTGGAAAAAAAAATTAAGAGTTAACAAACACGATACCTGGAAATGACAGTTTACTCAATCATTCATTCAGAAAACACCCTGAGTCTCTGCTAGGATAAGACACCAAACCACATGCCAGGGAAATAAAGACATTATGGACCTTGGACATATGTCAAGTTTATTCAAAGAATTAACTCAAAATGAGAAGTATCATAAGAATTTCAGAATTGGTATAAGTTAGGTAGGAAAGAGGAAAGAAACAGTTTGTTGATAAAAATAAATTTCTCAGGACAGACAAGGTCTAGACATGGGACATGGTACAGCAAGGACATTCCAGGCAGAGGGCACTGTGTGAGGAGACAAAAGCAAGAAAAAAGCAGCAGGCACATCTGGTGGATCAGAGACTAGGACAGGCTGCCTACCTCATAAGTACCTAAATGGGGTATGTGCAGCTAGAGCCAGCATAAGAAGGCAGGCTGCCCTAGGAACCTGACAGGTTCTGAATGCTAGGACCTAGGTGGTCAGCAGCAGGAAGGTCAGGGTTTCGTAGAAAAGACATGACATGAAATGTGCTTTAGAAAGATCAAAGTGTGCAGGACAGCAAAGGGAAGAGAAAACAGCCAAAAGAGCTTAAAGATTAAAAGGGACACATCCCATTGGCCAAATACAGGTCAGTAATATCCATGAGCATCAAAAAATAAATAAATAAATAACAGTGCTCATGCATTATAATACATAAATAGAAAATCTATGATCCTACAGTGATACTAAAAAAGCAGGAAAAAGAAAAAGCTCTTCTGTTCAGAAGAATGACAGATAGCAAAGGTAGCAGACATGCAAGACTTAGAAAAACATTATTCTGCACTCCCCAATATGATAACTGGTTCAGGTAAAGATCATCAATGGATGTTACAAAAACTGGGTTCCGGCAAAATGCTAACAACTGCTAGATCTTAGTGGTAGTTCTTTGGGTGTCTGTTGTCCTCTTCTTGCAATTTTGTGTGTCTGAAGTTCTTCACTATATACCTGGAAATAAACAGTATTTCCACTCTGGGTTCCATATCAACGTTCCTATGATCAGTCTTCCCTCCTGCTCACCTTTTTTTCTGCTCTTGCTGTATATACATCTGTCTGATTCACAGTAGCTTCTGGCAAAGCTACTGCTTTTTCTTTGAACAGATCTCCTTCTTCATCATCAAAGATACTGGCAGGGGATTTGACTTTGTCTTTAAAAAAAATACCACAGCATAAAATTATATTAAGGTAAAAAAAAAATCCCACCATAAAATTCAGATTAAAACTTCTTCCCTCCCAAAGAATAAATTTAGAAAGTATGTTATTTCTTGATTAGTTATGAAGAAATATTAAATGCACTAGATTGGAATTTTTCAAAGAACGCAATAGCAGCTAAAATGAAACACAGGACAGATGGTTTAACCATCTGGTTTATACATATATCCAACCACAGCATCCCAGGCCTAGAGTAGCTTGGACTGACATAAAAGGTACAGTGAGACCCATAGAGAGAAAGATCATTTAAGAGTCAATCACTCTAGGAAGCTGAAAAATGAGGATCAGCTCTTGCTTTTAAAAATCAAATTATACAAAAGCATATAAAAGCAAACACCGAAATCTCCCCCCTAACTCCACTTCCCCACCCAAGCAAGATGGCTGCTGGAACAGTTTGATACATACATGCTTCTAATTCTCCCAAAAGATATAATAATTATTAACTTTAGTCATTCATAAATAAGGCAGTAAATGATAATTTGAGAAATGAGTGTTACAATTTGCATTTTTCACTTAATGTACCTAGGGTATCTTGCCATATCAACATACATAAACCTCATTCTTTTTAGCAGGTTCACAAAATTCCACTGAATGGAAGAACCACAATTTATCCTACTGATGGGTATTTGGGTGGTTGCTACCTTTTCACTACCACAAGCACTGCTGCATTGAATGAAGTGTGTGTCACTGAAATGAGGGCACTATTTCATGAATGTCCCAGGACAGCAATAGCTGTCAAGAAAGGGGCAACAATTTATTTGTGATTCCAAATCAGTTCCAAGCCACCAATGGCAGTCAGCACAGATCTGAGTATATTATGCACCCATCTGCATTCTTTCTAAAATAACCAGGCAATTACTTTCCTCACTTTCTCCTTCCATCCTTACTTTCTACACCTACCACTGAAAAAGGGGCTAGTACACCCCACGGACCAGCAATCTCTGCCCGCTGGGGAGCTTGTTACAAATGTAGAATTGCAGGCCCTATTCCACAACCACTGAGTCAGAATCTGCATTTTGATAAGAGTCCCTGAAGAGTCATCTGCACATTAAAGAACTGATTTAGAGGAGTGATTTCACGAATACACTGGCTTAAATTTGAGGGGAGAAGAAAGGAAGAGTGCCAAAGTGGCCAAGGGGCTGAAAACCCTATCACACAAGGAAAAGTCAAGGATATCTGGGCTTTTGGAAAACAGAAGGGAAGCTGGGAAATAACAGCTAACATGATATTCTGCTCATAGGGCTTACTAAGGACTACTGGAAGAAAGTGTGATTAGAATTTTCTCTGTAATTCCAAAGGTGAGAACTAAAATTCTTGAGTAATTATAGGGGAACAGATTGAAATCAGTTCTAAGGAAGAATTCCTAGTAATTAGTTTTCAAAGCAGAAAAGATTGGTTCATAAAATAGAGATCCCCAAGGTACCATGCCTATATAAGCAGAGATGTAACAACTCTGACAGGAATGCTTGAGGAGGGATTCTGATACTACATGAGATATGAAATGGAGGAGTTTTATGTCCTTTTATGTCAATACTATTTCATATCAAAATTCATAAAAAGGCTGGAACAGGCACCTACCTGTCTTGGAGGGTTTGCTACAGGATGCTGCAAAAAAGTCATCATCACCATCATCGTCATCAAAGAGGCCAGTGGGTGCTGGGAGGTACAAGTTTCTCCCTGGAGTGGGCTGCTTGGGCTTATGGGGATCCTTAAGCGATGGAGCAGAGGTTGCACCAAACACATCAGTGTCCCCTGTGGACAGAGAAACAATACAACCTGTCTATAAGCTAGTGTGTGTAGGCCTCCTGACTATAGAAAAAAACCCACTACTGCCCACCAGGAACTTTAAGCTTCAGTTCATCCACAGAACCCAATAAGGACCCATCATTTCCATCCTGTTCTGCTACAGAGCATCCCATAATCAGAATTACCTGGTCACTCAAATACAAAAGGTTGAAGGCCACAGATTTCTAAGAGAATATGAGCTTACCCCAGTAAATGATCTCTTTCTAGAAGCTGTCCTATACCTTCTGGAGCTCCTCTTATTCTCCAGCCTTGCCCTCAGAAAATGGCAATTTAAAAAATGACAAAATGATTCTTATATTGTTTTTAAAAAAACAAACCCTATAATATAATACCTAAAAATACAGAAACTGCTCCTGCTGGGATTTTCTTTCCGGGTTTGGAGGATGCAGAGGTAGACACTAAAATGAGAAAGAATGAGATAACAATTTCAACAAAGAAAGTAACCTTGCTTATTAAGTGCACCTTCCTGAAATATGTTCAACACAATACGTAACTAATAAGAGACCTTTTAAAACTAATTTTTCCTAAGTCATTTTAAAATTCCTTAGTATCTTCTTTACCAACACCATGCCATTACTTTTTCTTGGTACTAATGCAATCTCAGCTGTGAGTCCCATGGAAAATCACTGTGACTCTAAGCAGACAAGAGCAGTGGTGGTGGCTGGAGAGGCCAAGGAAGACGCAGAGCACAGTGGGGTGACAGGGGCAGAGCACGCAGTGCTCCTCCTCCACAATGCCCACTCTATCCATTACTGTTTGTGAGAATGAACTACAACAAAAAAAGGCAAAACATATGAGACATCAATGAAAAAATGAAGACAGTAACAAAAAAGAGGGAAACGAGGCAAGTCACCAATGCCAAAATCAAGGCAGTGTTGTAGCAAGTCCAAAATCTGACAGCCTGTGGCCTGGGGAGACTAAGTTGCTTAAAATAACTAATTCCTAATTCCCAAGAACTCACACAGACCTAAAGGAATAAAATTTGTAAGTTTTTAAATTTTTTTATGTGTACCTTTTAAAAAGTCCACAGCTGATTATAATGTACACTGCGCCGGGGATCCCCAATTTACTGACCCCCGATTTACATGCACAATTTTAGAAATGTTTCTTTGACTTAAATTGATTAAATTAAAATATCCTCAGTGCTGCTAGAGTATTTTTCCCTGTTTGACTTTCTAATGAATTCTCTAAGAGGTGAAACTGTGATGTGGGTTTACAGATGGTACTCTGTTTCTTCCAACACATTAACTAGAACAAGGCAAACACAACAGCTTCCTGCCTACCAAAACAGCAAAGTTTGAACAACTTCAGGGACTCCAACTCCTAGTGGGCAGTAAACAGCTTTGGAATCTGTACACAAACAAGCACAGTCAGTCTCAGTCCAAGCTTACCTTCACTAACAGGTGCTCGAGTCAACAGATTCTGAGGGGCTTCCGTGAAGAGGTCACTCTGGTTGTAATATGGTATAATGACACAGAATTCAAAAAAGCAATTGGAAAAGGTAGCTGCATTTGAGGCTTTCTAAAGAAAAGTACTTGTAAAGTTTAAAGATACTTGCTGTTCTGACAGAAAATCAGCTCCAAAGTGAAGACTATGGCAAATCAGACCACAAATAAATTAGGTCTGTCTAAGAATTAAAATACAAACATGGAAGATGACAACAGATAAGGTAAGAAACAATTGCTAATTAAGTAAATTATTCACTATTAACACTTTCATATCCTCTTCTCACCTTACAAAGAACACCAAGATACATTTTCTCTTTCTGATTCTTAGTTCAAATTTCCCCAACTCTAAAAGCAACTTCCAACTAAGAAGCCATTTTTCCCTACTAAAAGAACAAAGTGCATTCCTTCCAAAACAAGCTGTGGAGAGCTTCAGATTACCAAGGACTCACCTCCTCATCCTCATCATCAAAAAGTCCCTTTCCTCCACTGAAGAGGCCATGTCTAGAGCCAAATGGCGAGAAGTCTTCATCAGTCAGCTTGGGGGGTGTGAACAAGTTATCTTCTTCATCTAGCAAACAGAAAGGAATGTTTTGCAGGGACAGTTAAAGATGAAGCTGGAACTCAAATTCCAGAGGTTAGCCTTCACAACTTCTCCAAAATTGGCATGAAATTTATCTAAACGTATTTATTTCTCTTGAAGCAAATATACTGTTCAATTTCCATTCAAGACCCAACCTACCATAAATGTGGGGAAAGGGAACAGACTAAACAAAGAGATCTGCGGACTGACAGTCACAAGTGGGAATATAATAGATATTACTGTTTAATACGAAAGAGCCTGATACATTCTTTATTGAAAAAAATGCTAGATTCCTCAGTTTTCATACTTCTAGAGAATTCCAGAAATACAGCTGACGATTGATATAAAATCTAATAATTAAAATCTTCACAGCATTTTTTCCTCCATATCCATCTCTCCCCGCACCCAAACCATGCTTTTAAATGCTCTAAAAACATGAATGAAGAAATAGACTCCATTTATCAAGCATTTAAAATGTACATCATGAATTATGTAAGTGATATTCCTGAGTTAAGAGCCACCTAAAAAGAACAGAATTGGGTGACATCAAAGGGATGGCAGCATGAGAGGCCCCCTTGAAGTTTCAACAATTGAAACAGCTATAATTCAACAAAGGATTCCCTGCTCAACACACTAACACATCTGAGAAATACATGCATTGAAACACCTAAATGTGGACAAGTGGGGAGAAAACTGTGGAGTTGGGAAGGGAGAAGAGCTGAGAGGAACCAAAGACACAGTCTGAAGCTGGCAGCCTGGAGCTCACTGCAGTGCTCACCCTAGGGAGGAGAGGACTCAGGTTGCTGCTGGCATTCCAGCCACGCCAGCTGTGAAAAGCAAAGATACAGTGAGCATTCCTGAGGAAGTGGTCAGTAGGAACTGAGGGTGGGCTTAGTCCAGGGACTTGAGCAGGCACAAAGCTCAGAGGTGTGGCCACAGTTGTCTGGCAAACAGCATTACAAGCAAAGAAAGAAAGCCACAGAGCCTTGCTGCCTCTACTCACACTCTCAAAACACTTCCCCACTAACCCTTTCAGAGCTAGCAGCAGGCCCCAGAAAAAGCTGTGGCAGTGAGTATCTGCTTGCAGAGCACATTATCTGCAAAACTGAGAGCTGGTACTACAGAAACATTCTTTCCCTGAGTGACAGGCATCCTCTACATCTAACCCCAGGGTCCAGTAGAGATACAGAGGGAAGGCTGCTGAGGTCTGTCAGTCACCATCACTGGGACAGCAAAGCTACAAAGACAGCAGCCAGCTTCCCCTAGCTCACCCGACCCCCATATATCCCAGCTGTCCTGCTGGCAGCATCTGGCTGCAGGGGACAGCACTGGGATGTCACAGATATGAACACCAGGGCCCACCACATTCCCCTGCAGGGTTGATGCCCTGAGACCAAAGCATCCTGAACACAGAGGAGATGCCCACCTTCCCAGGAATCACAGAACATTTTCTGCCCACCCTGCAGAGATCTGAGAAGCCAGAGCAGTGCAAGAGGACAACAACAACAACAAAAAAGCCCAAAACCTGGGATTCCACACTACCTACTGGAAAAATAATAGAAAGGCTTCTGATCAATCTACTAGAGAAATGCCACTCATACACAGATGCCTAAAGAGAGAAAGAATCCATCAAATACCATGAATAACCAAGGTAAAAGAGCAAATAAGAAAAAAAATTTAAAATCTCCAGAAAAACTTAAGGACATCGAAGTATGTGATTTAAATTACAGAGAATTTAAGACTGGAGTTCCAAAAAATTCAAAAAGTTACAAAAAAAACCAGTCCTGGTTGGTGTGGCTCAGTGGACTGAGTGCCAGCCTGTGAACTGAAAGGTCACCAGTAAATTCCCAGTCAGAGCACATGCCTGGGTTGTGGGCCAGATGCCCATTTGGGTGCATGCCAGAGACAACCAGTAGATGTATCTTGCACATCGATGTTTCTCTCCTTCTCTTTCTCCCTCCCTTCCTCTCTTTCTAAAAATAAATAAATAAAATCTTTTTTTTTTTTAAAGAGAGAACACAGGCAGTTTAATGAATTCAGAAATGAAATAAATGAACAAAATGAGTACTTTACAAAGGAGACTAAAACTTTTTAAAGAAACCAAATAGAAATTCTGGACATGAAGAACTCAGTAAGAAATATAATATAAAGAATGAACTAGCCCTGGCTGGTGTGGCTCAGTGGACTGAGCACCAGACTGTGAACCAAAGGGCTGCTGGTTTGATTCCCAGTCAGGGCACATGCCTAGGTTGCCAGCTAGGGCCCCAGTAGGGGGTGCTGGAGAGGAAACCACACATTGATGTTTCTCTCCCTCTCTTTCTCACTCCCTTCCCCTCTCTAAAAATAAATAAATAAAATCTTAAAAAAAAAGAATAAGATACTATACACTTACATATCACATAAAAACTAAAGAAGGTAATAGCTTCAAAAAGAGAAAGAAGACAACAGTTACTGCAATTCAGAAATAAACTCACAGCGTAAATGGGGATAATCTGTGACAACAAAAACATAAAAGGGGAGGGGGTGTAGGTCTGATTTTACAAAGGGAGATGAAGATTAGATGCATTCAAAAGAAAAAGGACTTTATGTATATAAAACTTTCTTTAACATCAAACTAATGGTAACCACACATGAAAATGCCGAAACTGAGACATATAACTTAAAAAGAGAGAAAACAGAGGAAAAAGGAATAGAGTACCAAACAAGAACAACAGACAGAAACACAAAGGAAAAGAACCAAGGGAGACACAGGGCTACCAAAAAACAAGAGATAAAATGGCTACAGGAAAGCCTCATACATCAATAATTACCCTAAATGTAAATAGACTGAATTAACCAATAAAGGCACAAAGTAGCAGACCAAATCAGAAAGCAAAACCCAACCATATCCTGTATTCAGGAGACACATCGAGGCTACAAAGACAAATATAAACTCAAAGTGAAAGTGTAGAAAATGACTCTCCAAACAAATGACACCCATACTTATTTATCAGACAAAAGATAGTACAAGATAGAAAAGGTAACAAGAGACAAAGGTGACACTTTATAATGACAAAGGGGACACTACATCAAGAAGACATCACATTTCTCAATATATATGCACCCAATCAGGAAGCACTGAAATATATAAGCAACTAACTACTAACAGAACTAAAAAGAGAAAGAGAAACTGAAAAAAACACAATCATAGCAGGGAACCTAAATACCCCACTGAGAGCTATAGAAAGATCTTCCAAACACAAAATCAGCCTTAAGTGACAGCCTTATGTCCCTTAAGACCAAAGGAACATATCAACATTTACAGAACCTTTCATTCCAGAACACCCGATTATACATTATTCTCTAGTGCACAAAGAAAATTCTCAAAGACAGACCATATCTTGGGACACAAAACTAGCCTCAACACAGGACTGAAATTGTACCAAACATATTCTCTGAACACAATGCTTTGAAATTAAAAATTAACAGCAAAAAACCTCACAAACATGGGGAGATTAAACAACATGCTACTAAAAAAAGACTGGGCCATAGAAGAAGTGAAAGATGAGGTCAAAAGATATATAGAGACAAATGAAAATAGCAATACAACATATCAAAACTTCTGGGATACAGTGAAAGTAGCAATAACTAAGTTTACACCATTACAGGCCTATCTCAAGGAACAAGAGATATCCCAAGTATACAACCTAACATTACATCTTAAAGAACTAGAGGAAGAAGAATGAAAGCAAGGCAAAGTCAGCAGAAGGGAAATAATAAAAACTAGAGCAGAATTAAATAAAATACAGAACAAAAGAATAGACAAAAACATTAATGCAACAAAGAGCTGTTTTTTAAAAAAAGTATTAATAAAATGGACAAATCTCTGGCTATACTCACCAAGGAAAGAAAAAGACTCAAACAAAATCAGATATGAAAGAAAAGAAGCTACCAGAGATATCACAGATATACAAAAATCATACAAGAATACTATGAAAGACTATATGCCACCAAATTCAATGACCTAAAAGAAATGGACAAATTCCTAGAGAGAGGTCTGCCTGGAAAAAGTACAGCCTTTGTTAATATAACAAGAACAGTTTGCATGACATCGAGGTATAACCTGGCAGCCAAAGAGAGTGGACTGGAATGTGCATGCATAAACAATGACAACTTCACTGTACTAGTAAGTGGGGGCAGTACATGCCACTGAGTGAGCATGTGTACTGTGTGGCCATCACATTTGAAATAACTGAGCAAGTAGAGCAACAAATCTGCATCAAATTTTGATTTAAACTTCAACATTCTTCCACAGAAACTCTCTGGATGATTCAGACGGCTGCAGCTGTGGGCAACTGGTGATTGGCAGCTTCATCACGACAACGCACCCACTCATGCATCACATCTACTGCAGAGATTTTTGGCAAAACATCAAATCACCTATGTGACTCAGCCCCCCTACAGCCCAGATTTGGTGCCCAGTGACTTCTGGCTCTTCCTGAAACTAAAATCACCTTTGAAAGGGAAGAGATTTCAGACTGTTGATGAGATCCAGAAAGACACTATGGGGTGACCGATGGAAAATGGGAGAACTGAGTGAGGTCCCAAGGTACCAACTTTGAAGGGGACTGAGGCATCATTGTCCTATGTATAACATTTCTTGTGTCTTGTATCTTCTTCAATAAATGTCTCTATTTTTCATAATATAAGGCTGGATACCTTCTAGACAGACCTCGTATATAACCTTCCTATACTGAAACACAAAGAACTGGAAAGTCTAAATACATTGATCAACAATGAGGAAACTGAAACGACCATCAAAAACCTCACAAAAAGTGAAAGTCCAGGACCAGATGGCTTCACTAGTGGATTCTATGAAACATTCAAAGATTTAATACCCAGCGTTCTCAAACTCTTCCAAATAACTGAAGAATAGGCAATACTTTGTAGTACATTTTATGAGGCCAACATAAAACTGATACCAAAATATGGGAAGGATAACCACAAAAAAAACTATAGGCCAATATCTCTGATAAACACAGATACAAAAACATAGTATTTTGCTAAGCAAAATACTAGCAAGTCAAATACAATAATACATTATGAAAATAATACAGCATGATCAACTGGGCTTCATTCCAGGGGCACAAGGATAATTCAACATATGCAAACCGATCAATGTAATAAACCACATAAACAAAATAATAAAAATATGATCTTATCAACTTATGCAGAAAAAGCACATGATAAACCATCCACTTATGATTAAAACACTCATCAAAATAGGTATAAAGGAAAGTATCTCAACATAATAAAGGCCGAATGACAAACCCTCAGCTAATATCATACTCAATGGTGAAAAACTGAAGGCTTTTCCTCTAAAATCAAAAATAAGACAAAAATATCCACTCTCACCACTTTTATTTGATATACACATAATTCTGGAAGTCCTCACCAAAGCAATCAGGCAAGAGAAAGAAATAAAAGGCATTCAAATTAGGAAGGTAAAAGTAAAAGTGTCACATTTTGCCAACAATATGATTCTGTATATAGAAAACCCTAAAGACTCCACCAAAACACTATTAGAAACAATTAACAAGTACAGTAAAGTTGCAGGATACAAAGTCAATGTGCAAAAATCCACTGCTTTTCTATATCGTAACAATGAAACTTTAGGAAAAAAATGAAAAGATAAGAAAAACAATTTCTTTTGTAATTCCAACTAAAACAATAAAATACCTAAGGATAAATTTAACAAAGGATGTGAAGGGCCTACATACTAAGAACTATAAGGGATTTTTAAAAGAGACTGAAAAAGACACAATGAAATAAAAAGATATTCCATGTTCACGGAAGAATCAATAGTTACAATGTCCTTATTACCCAAAGCAATATACAAAGTTAATGCAATCCCCATCAAAATCCCAATAATATGTTTTAAAGAAATAGAACAGGGGCTTCTGGCCAGGACAGAGGCGTAGATAGACACACTGTGCCTCCTGGCACAACAAAAAGAAACACAACAACAATTTAAAAACAAAAAACAACCAGAATTGACAGAAAATCAAACTGTATGGAAGTCCGACAATCAAGGAGATAAAGAAGAAACATTCATCCATACCAGTAGGACGGGTGGAGACCAGCAGCCGGGGCGGAGAGGACTCATGGCAAGGCGGCAGCTGGCGGATGCAGCAAAGTGGAGGATTGTGGAACAGGGTACGTCAGGCTGCACCTAGCAGACCCTGCAGCCCCACATTTGCACATAGATAAATCAGGAGGAACAGTGGGAGAGTGAAGCAGACCATGCAACCCAGGGCTACAGTGCAAGGAAATAAAGCCTCAAACCTCTGATTGAAAACACCTGTGGGGGTTGCGGTGACAGCAGGAGAAACTCCCAGCCTCACAGGAGAATTTGTTAGAGAGACCCACAGGGGCCTAGAATGTACATACCCACCCACCCAGGAAGCAGCACTAGAAGGGCCCAATTTGACTGTGGGTAGCGGAGTGAGTGACTGAAATCCAGCAGAGAGTGGAGCAAGCGCCATTGCTCCCTCTCGGCCCCTCCCCCAAGTACAGCGTCACAACACAGTGACCAGTGTTACCCTGCTCTGGGGAACAACTAAGGCTCCGCCCCTTTATGTAACAGGCCCGCCAAGACAAAAAAACATGGCCCAAATGAAAGAACAGATCAAAGCTCCACAAAACAATACAATTAAGCAGCGAAAAGATAGCCAACCTATCAGATGCACAGTTCAAAACGGTGGTAATCAGGAAGCTCACAGAACTGGTTGAATTTGGTCACAAATTAGATGAAAAAATGAA
This sequence comes from Desmodus rotundus, assembly GCF_022682495.2. Taxonomy (NCBI): domain Eukaryota; kingdom Metazoa; phylum Chordata; class Mammalia; order Chiroptera; family Phyllostomidae; genus Desmodus; species Desmodus rotundus. Next base: position 68,479,764 of record NC_071390.1, on the reverse strand, counting down.
GGCTATGCTAAGAGAAACAAAGGAAAATGTACAAGGAACCTATAGTGATGTGAAGGAAACTGGGACTCAAATCAACAGTGTGGATCAGACGGAAGAAAGAAACATCCAACCAGAAAAGAATGAAGGAACAAGAATTCAAAAAAATGAGGAGAGGCTTAGGAACCTCCAGGACATCTTGAAACGTTCCAACATCCGAATTATAGGGGTACCAGAAGGAGAAGAGGAAGAGCAAAAAATTGAAAACTTATTTGAACAAATAATGATGGAGAACAACTCCAATCTGGCAAAAAAAAAAGTCCAGGAAGCTCAGAGAGTCCCAAAGAAGCTGGACCCAAGGAGGAACACACCAAGGTACATCATAATTACATTACCCAAGATTAAAGATAAGGAGAGAATCTTAGAAGCAGCAAGAGAAAGGGAGACAGTTACCTACAAAGGACTTCCCATAAGACTGTCAGCTGATTTCTCCAAAGAGACCTTACAGGCAAGAAGGGGCTGGCAAGAAGTATTCCAAGTCATGAAAGGCAAGGGCCTACACCCAAGATTTCTCTATCCAGCAAAGCTATCATTTAGAATGGAAGGGAAGATAAAGTGCTTCTCAGATAAGGTCAAGTTAAAGGAGTTCATCATCACCAAGCCCTTATTATATGAAATGTTAAAGGGACTTATCTAAGAAAAAGAAGATAAAAAATATGAACAGTAAAAATGACAGCAAACTCACAGTTATTAACAACCACACCTAAAACAAAAACAAAAGCAAACTAAGCAAACAAGTAGAACAGGAACAGAACCACAGAACTGGAGATCACATGGAGGGTTATCAGCAGGGGAGTGGGAGGGGGAGAGAGGGGAGAAAGGTACAGAGAATAAGTAGCATAAATGGTAGGTAGAAAATAGACAGGGGGAGGGTAAGAATAATATAGGAAAGGTAGAAGCCAAAGAACTTATAAGTATGACCCATGGACATGAACTATAGGGAGGGGGTGGGCAGGATGGAGTGTAGTGAAGGGGGGGAAATGGGACAACTGTAATAGCATAATCAATAAATATATTTCAAAAAAAGAAATAGAACAAAAAACCATCATATTTGTATGAAACCAAAAAAGACCCTGAATAGGCAAAGCAATCCAGAGAAAAAAGAACAAAGTTGGAGGTGTTACACTCTCTGACTTCAAATTACACTACAGAGCTACAATAAACAAAACACTATGGTATTTGAAGAAAAGTAGATGCACAGACCAATGGAAAAGAACTGAAAGCCCAAAAATAAACCCACATGTATATGAGGCAAAGGAGCTGAAAACATACAATGAAGAAAAGAAAGCCTTTAAATAAACGGGGCTGGTAAAATTGAAAAGCCAGATGCAAAAGAATGAAACTAGATGCAGTTTGTCTGCATTTACAAAAATTAAATGGGTCAAAGACCTAATTATGAGACCTGAAACAATAAATTACATAGAAGAAAATATAGGTATGGACCTCGTACTCAGAGAGAATTATGTGAATTTGACCTCAAAGGCAAAGGAAATAACGGCAAAAAATAAATGAATAGGACTATAACAAAGTAAAAAACTTCTGCACAGCAAAACAAAACAAAAGGCAGCCATCCGAATACAAGAAGATACTTGCAAGCAACAGTTCAAACTAGGGATTAATATCCAAACTACAGGGGTTGGCAAAAGTAGGTTTATAGTTGTAAGTACATGAAAGTTTATTCTTGTATTTTAATTTATTAATTAATGTATCATTTTCCATAAAACTGTAAAGCTACTTTTACCCACCGCTGTATATAAAAAACTCATACAACTCAACACCAAACTCAACTCAACCCAATTAAAAAATGGGCAGAGAATCCTAAACAGACACCTCTCCCAAGAAGACATACAAATGCTCAACTTCATTAGTATTAGGGAAATGCAAATCAAAACTAAATTGAGATACCATCTCATATCTACTAGAATGGCTATTATCAACAAGACAGGTGATAAGTGTTGGAGAGGTTGTACAGAAAAAGTAACCCTCAAACCTCCAGTCAAGGAGGCGGCGTAGGTGGACAAGGCTCACCTCTTCACACAACCACATCAAAATTACAACTAAAATATAGAAAAACCATCACTCAGAACCATCAGAAATCAAGCTGAATTGGAGTCTGACAACTACACCACATCCATTCAAACTTGTAGGCGGGGCACAGGACGCGGAACAGGCTGGTCCTGCATCCACTTGTGGTGGATAAAAATTCGGGAGGTCTATCTTGGGAGCAAGAAGGCCCAGCCGCACACCAGTCCCCAACACAGGGTTTTAGTGCCAGGAAGTCAAGTCTCCACAACTTCTGACTGCAAAACCCAGCAGGGATTAAGTCAGTGGAAGAAACTTCTAAAGCCCCAAGGAGTTTCTCTTAAAGAACCTACACATGGACTCACCTATTCAGACTTACTCTGAGTTCTGGCGCTGGGGTGTCAGCTTGGAATGCACCAGTGGCAAGCTGGGAGACACTGAGGTGTCTGGCATAAAGGTGAGCAGAGGCCATTGGCCCTTTTCTGGTCCCTCCCCTGACAGAACCATGGAACTCGCAAGCTGGTGACATATCTGATGCTCCATCAACCTAACTAACTCTGTTTATCTGCCTTGGAGATCCCCAGAGACTCCGCTCCACCCAACTTACAGGCCCACCCAAGCTGCTCTTGCATATGATTTGTTGGTCTTGGCTCAAGCTGCACAAATTCCAAAATCCTCTCAAACAAACAACAGCTGGCCTCAGTGAGCCCCAAAACTAGCACCATGAGCAGTCAGCCTAGATTCACACTTTGGCATTGCCTGGGAATCTCCAAGCCCAGCACAAGTAGCAGCCATCTGAGACTGCTTTAGAGTTCAGGCAAGGTGGCCCTAGGCAAAACACAAGTGGGTGCTGACCATGGCCTACACCATCAGGGAAACCCCAGGGTCAGCACACTCATTGGACAGCTACAGACCACGTTAAAGTACCACCACCCTGCCCCTGCACAACTTATCCTCTGTGGAGGAGGTTGATGGTAAGTGGTCACAGCCAAACCTTGTAGCCGACTGGCCTGGGTAAATCCCTCCCATTAATCTGCCAACAGCAACCAAGGATCAACTACAAGAGGAGGGTATACTCAGCCAACAAGAAGCGTGCACCTTGAATACTCAGTCTGGGTGATAGGGAAGGCTGTGCCCCTGGTCCCTATAGGACACCTACTACACTGGACCATGTACCAAGACACAGAGTCAAAGCAGCTCTACTTAATACATAGAAACAAACAAAGGGAGGCTACCAAAATGAGGAAACAAAGAAATAGGGCCCACCCTAGCTGGTGTGGCTTGTGGATTGAACGCAGGCCTGTGAACCAAATGGTCATTGGTTTAATTCCCAGTCAGTGCGCACACCTGGGTTGCAGGCCAGTTCCCTGGATGGGGGCACTCGGAAGCAACCACACATTGATGTTTCTCCCCCTCCCTTTCTCCTTTCCTTCCCTTCTCTCTAAAAATAAATAAATAGGTTTCGGGGAAAGATGGCAGCAAGATAGGTGGGAGTGGAGTCCACTTCCCCCTGTGCCCAGATGGAATACCTAGCTGATCCTCTGAGGAACAGAGTAAACAGCCAACGGTATCCCAGCATATATGAAGACTGGAGGCCAAAATTGTAGAGGACATTGAAAAATCACACAGTAAGGAGAGTCCTTTGGGACAATAAGGTCCCCAGGACCAGCAAGGGGATCAGGGTGGCTACAGGCCCAGGCCCAATGCCTGCTGGGTCTGCCACAGGATTCTTGGGAGAGAGCCAGGACAACAGCCCCCTCTCCTGCCAAACAATGTTTGAGCAGCACCAAGAGGGACCTGGATGCTTGAAGTCATGGGGAGGAGGGAGAGGACTAAGTGGCAAACACACAGGGGCGGTGTGTACCCACTGAGACTACAGACACCGGCTGGAAGAGTTGGGCCCTGACGGACCCTGACCCAGAGAGTCTCCCATATGGTTGGAGAGTTGGGCTAGGCAACCGTATCCAGGCACTTGTTTGGAGCAGAAGGCTTGAATAGGAGGAATTTTTCAAAAAGAAAAAGAAAAAAAAGAGGCACTCGGGGGCTGATTAGGGAATTTCCGTGCAGCAACTATCCCCACCTCCTGAGGCCCTACCACAGCCACACCGGCAGAAGGTTCCCAACCAAGCCCAGGACCACAGTGGAGCACCACTGACCTAGCCGCACCCCGCCCCCCCTGCCAGCTACTGCCATGGCAGCAGAGGCTGATGTGTGCCCAACAATGCTGTCCCTCAACTGTGCTCCCTCCCACTACAGCAGCAGAGGCCAAGCGCTCACACCCACACACCCAGGAGCGGAACAAGCCTGACTCCTCCACCCTGGCCACCGCTGCTGCCACAGCAGAAGCAGAAGCAGCAGAAGCAGAAGCAGCAGTAGAAGCAGCAGCAGCAGCGGAGGCCGTGCGCTCACAACCGAAGCCCCAGGGATAGTGCGCACCCGAAACCACAGTCCAGCGGCTGCCAAACCCACCCCAGCAGGGGAGGCTGAGTGCTAGGGAGGGAGTGCGCCTGACCCGCCACCCACAGGCACCTATCGCTGAACACCACCACCTCGGGAACAGCAGCAGAGGAGGCATTCACCCACAATTGCCAGGGCAGCCACAGCTGCACCCCTGCCCTATAGGTCCAACTAGCTCTCTAAGAGGAAAGCGGAGACACCCCCGCAGAGAGACCTGCAGGGCTCATGGAGTCAGCAGTCCCCAGAATTACTTAACTCATGGGAGGCCTGAACTACCCTGAAGAAACTCTAAGAGTCCCTAGCATCTAGGACAGCAAAGAGCAAGAAGGTGGTGTGTGAGTTGCCCCTAACTAGTGCACCTCAAGGACAGCACAACGGGTGGACTAAAGGCATAGGAAGGGCACTGGGGGCCCAGCAGCAAACTGAGGAACTGGGCTGGAGGTTGGGCAACTACAAAGAGTGCAGCTCAGACCTGGCCCCCATCACACAGTATCACAGGAAGGGAGAAAAGTGAAACCAATCCCCCCTCAGCCTGCTGCAGCCAGGGAAACCTGCAGAACTGGCTTGGCTTGTTTAAAGCCAGCAGAAGGCTTTTAATTTTAATTCCTTCTTCCTTTCTTTCCTTCTTTCTTTTTTTTATTTCCTTCTTCCTCTTTTCTTTTTTTTTTTAAATTCCCACAAGTGAAACAATAAAACCTGGACCTGTGAAAGGACCAGAGTAAGATCCAAAGAGGGGTCATACCAAAACTGAGACAGTGAGACAAATTTCACTTTGCTACTCCAGAGAAGTTGCAATTGTATATTTGTATTATTATTATTTTCTCATTATTTTCACATCTCTTATTTTATTACTATTTTTTTCTTTTTCTTCTTTCTGTTTAGACTTCTTTGCTTGGTTTGTTAAACTGCACTGTTTGGTTTCCCTTCTTCTCTCTTTTGAGTGTATTTTTAATTTTCTGTCTTCCACTCCACTTGTGTTCCAATAGCACACTATTCTAGGTCCTGTACTTGCTATTCTTGTTATTCAGATCACATAGACTCTGTCATATGATTGTTGCTCCATTACTATTATAAATAATTGCTGTTCCATATAATTGTAAATACTACAAAGCAACCCTCCCAGATCTTAGCTCACTTCACTGTTTCTGTTTCTGGAACTTTATTACTGTTGTGGTTAACTCTGTTCTCTCCCACACTACACCTATTTTCTATCCTTTACTCTCATTTTAGCTCATAATCTGACCACCCACAAGCTCGCTGCTTTCTAGATCCAACTCACAATCCGTCCAACCCCTAATAAGAGTCTTATCTTTTTTCCACCCTTTCTAAAAAGTGGCTACTTGGGTGAGATATCACTTTTAACACTATACATACCCAAAGGATCTCTTACCTCTTCTCTACAGGTTGGTACTTTAAATACCATAGAATACACTCCCGCTACCTTAAACCATTTTACCTTCCCCCTCCAACTGATCACAAAAAAGAGTACGTGGGAGCTGTGAACACTACTATACCTGCTGCAAGAAGAAACGCACCATCAAAGAAAGGACCAAGAGGTAACAACAGAAGAAGGTGAAGGAGGGAGTAGAAGCCAAACTAACCTCCACCCAAGACCTACCTGGAAATACAACTCAATGGTGGAGAAATAACCCAGAACAAACAATTGAACAAGAGCAAGAGAGAAGCTTCAACACCTTGTACACACGGAAGAACCAGCTTCAACAGAACCTGTCCACACCTGCACAACAGAATACAAAATGTGGTGGACGGTGTGACTATCGGTTAACCAGCTGGAGGGAAGGACACATCAAAGAAAGACCCAAGAACAATCAAAACTCAAAGACATATACAGAGCCAACATAAATGTCAGCCCAAGACAAGCCAGCTCATAAGATCAAGGAGTCTGCACCACTGAATCTCACAGGTCTTCTACCATAGAAGTTCACACCACAAACCCAGGTGGTCAAAAGAGATCAATTTAAAAAGCAGAGGCTAACAAGAAGAGTATCACAAACAATGTGAAGAAAAAGAAACAAACCCTAATCTGAAGGAAAGGAGGAAGACTCACAAAGAATGCAAAATGAAATAGACACAAGTAAACTATCAGATATTGAGTTCAAAGAACTGGTTATCAGGAAGCTCAATGAGCTCACAGACAATTACCAAAACCTACAGGGAAACTACAATGAACTCACTGCAAACTGTACCAACATGAAAAAGGAAATAGAAACTAACAAGGACCAAGAGGAAATGAAGAATACAATTTCTGAATTGAAGAACACAGTAGAAGGAATCAACAGCAGGCTTGATGAAGCAGAGGATCAGATCAGCGAGCTGGAGGACAAGGCAGAAAAAAACACCCAGAATGAGCAAGAAAAGGAAAAGAGGCTCAGAAAGAATGAAGAGGGGTTAAGGGAAATGCAGGAAAACATGAAAAGGAATAATATCCATATAGTATCCATTTAATAGAGACATCAGAAGGAGAAGAAGAGCAAGGGATAGAAAACCTATTTGAAAAAGTAATGATGGCAGACTTCCCTAATTTGATGAGAGAAAAAGTCACCCAAATCCAGGAAACACAGAGAGTCCCAACCAAGAGGTACCTAAAGAGGCCCACTTTGAGACACATCGTAATTAAAATGGGAAAATTCCAAGGCAAAGAGAACCTTAAAGGCAGCAAAGGAGAAACAGGAAGTAACATACAAGGGAACCCTGATAAGACTAGCAGCTGACTTCTCAATGGAAACACTCCATGCCAAAAGGGAATGGCATGAAAATATTCCAAGTAATGAAAACCAAGGGCTGACAACAGAGATTACTCTATCCAACAAGACTCATTTAAAATGGAAGGCCAAACAGGGAGCTTCCCAGACAAAAGAAGACTCAAAGAATATACTTCCTCCCAATCAGCTGTGCAAGAGATACTAAAGGGTTTGCTTTAACAACAGGCAAAAAAACAGTCAGAGGGAGGGGAACACAGATATGAAAAAATGGCAGTGAATAAGTAACTATCAATAATAATCTTAAAAGTAAATGGAATAAATGCCCCAATGAAAAGACATAGAATAGTTGAATGGATAAGAAATCATGACCCAAACATATGCTGCCTACAAGACACCCACCTCAGAACAAAACATCTACACAAACTGAAAGTGAAGGGCTAGAAACAAATATGCCAAGCAAATGGACAGGGGAAAAAGCCGGGGTGCCAATACTCATATCAGACAAAACAGAATTCAAAAAACCCATAAAGAGAGACCCAGAAGGACACTTCATAATACTCAAGGGAGAATCCACCAAAAACACATAAACATTGCAAATATATATGCACCCAACAGAGGAGCACCCAAATACATAAAGAAAATCTTTGAGGACTTCAAGATATTGAGAGCAAAACAATCAGAGTAGAGGATTTCAACACCCAACTGTAAAAATGGACAGATCTTATAAACAAAACATCAACAAAGATATTGCGGCATTGAACAATCTTCCTAGATCAAATGAACTTAACTGATATATATAGAGCCTTTCAACCGAACGAAGGAAAATGCACATTCTTTTCAAATGTACATGGGACATTTTCAAAAACAGACCATATGATAGGACACAAAACAAGCCTCAACAAATTCAAGAAAACTGAAATCATATCAAGCATTTCTTCCTACCACAAGGGACTGAAACTAGAAACAAACTTGAAGGAAAAAAACCCAAAACACTCAAACTCATGTAGATTGAATAGCATGCTATTAAACAATGAATGGGTTTATGAATGAGATTCAGGAAAAAAGATCACAAAGTTTCTGGAAACAGGAAAATGAACACACAACATTCCAAAATTTATGGGACACAGCAAAGGCAGTTCTGAGAGGGAAGTTCATAGCGATATAGGCATTCCTAACTAATATAGAAATATTTCAACTCAACTACCTAAACCTACAAGAACTGGAGGAACAACAACACAGACAGACCAGAGCAAGTAGAAGGAAACAAATAACCAAGATCAGAGCACCATTAAATGACATAGAGAATAAAAGCACAATTCTAAGGATCCATGAAGCCAGGAGCTGGTTCTTTGAAAACAAAACCAAAATCAACAAGCCTTTAAGCAGACTCCACAAGAAAATAAGAGAGAGGACCCAAATAAACACAATCAGAAATGAAAGAGTAGAGATTACAACTGATACCATAGAAATACAAAGAACTATATGCCAAAAAATTTCAAAACTTAGGGGAAATGGACACATTTCTGGAAAAATATCATCTTCCAAACTCAATGACGAAGCAGAAAGCCTGAACAGACCAATAACAGGTGATAAAATTGAAGCAGTAATCAAAAAGCTTCTGACACACAAAAGCCCTGGGCCTGATGGTTTCACAGGAGAATTTAACAAAGCATTTAACGAAGAGCTAGCCACTATCCTTCACAGATTATTCCAAAAAATTCAAGAAGATGGAAGACTCCCATACTCTTTTTGTGCAGCCAGCATCATCCTAATCTCAAAACCAGATAAAGACACGACAAAGAAAGAAAACTTCAGGCCAGTATTGCTGATGAACATAGACACTAAAATCCTCAACAAAATATTGACAAACCACATCCAGCAATACATTAAAGAGATCATGCAACAAGAGCAAGTGTGATTCGTCCCAGGGATGCAAGGATGGTACAATATTCACAAATTATTAAACATACTACATCACATAAACAAAACTAAACACAAAAATCACATGATCATATGAACAGAGGCGGAAAAAGCATTTAATAAGGTATAGCACCCATTTATGATAAAAACACTTAGCAAAGTGGGAATAGAGGGAACATTCCCGAACATAATATGAGCCATAAATGAGAGACCTACAGCCAACATCATACTCAATGACAAAAACTTAAGAGCTTTCCCGCTAAGATCAGGAACAAGACAAGGATGTCTGCTTTCACCACTCCTAAACAACATAGTATGGGAAGCCTAGCCACAGCAATCAGACGAGAAAGAGAAAGAAAAGGTATACAAATTGGAAAGAAGGAAGTAAAACTGTCATTGTTTGCAGATGACATGATAGTGTACATAGAAAATCCTATAGATTCCACCAAAAAACTACTCGACCTAATTAGTGAATTTGACAAAACAGTGGGCTACAAAGTCAATATTCAGAAATCAAAGGCATTTTTGTATACCAACAATGAAATATCAGAAACAGAAATCAGGAAAAAAAACCCATTTGATATAGAAACAAGAAAAAAAAAAGTACCTGGGAATAAACCTAACCAAGGAAGTAAAAGACCTGTACTCAGAAAACTACACAACAATGAAGAAAGAAACTAAGGAACACACAAACACATGGAAAGATGTACCACGCTCATGGATTGGAAGAATGAACATCATCAAAATGGCCATACTACCCAAAGCAATTTATACGTTCAATGCAATCCCTATTAGAGTACCCATGACATACTTCACAGATATACAACAAACATTTCAGAAATTTATATGAACCATAAATGACTCTGAATAGCTGTAGCAATTTTGAGAAAGACAAACAAAGTAGGAAGGATCACAATTCTGATATCAAACTGTATTATATGGCCGCTGTCATCAAAACAGCCTGGCACTGGCGTAAGAACAGACACATAGAGCAATGGAACAGACAGAGCCCAGAAATATACCCAAGTCTTTAAGGTCAATTAATATTTGACAAAGGGGGAAGAAGCATAAAATGGAGCAAAAATAGCCTCTTCAACAAATGGTGTTGGGAGATCTAGTCAGCTACATGCAAAAAAATGAAACTTGATCACCAACTTATGCCATACACCAAAATAAATTCAAGGAGGATAAAAGGCTTAAATATAGGTTGTAACATGATAAAAGTCCTAGAGGAAAACATTGGCAGGAAAATCTCAAACATTCCACGCAGCAATATTTTTACCTATATGTCTCCTAAAACAAGGGACATAAAGAATAAACAAATGGGACCTCATCAAATTAAAAAGCTTATGCATGGCTAAAGAAAACAGCATTAAAATGAAAGGAGAACCAACTATATGGGAAAACATATTTGCCAATGATACCTGGGACAAGGGTTTGATCTCCAAAATATATAAAAACTCACACAACTCCACCGCAAGACAAAAAAAAAAATTAAAAAATGGGTAAAGATCTTAACAGACACTTCTCCAAGGAGGACCCAGAGAGGACCCAGAGACATATGAAAATATGCTCAGCATCACTAGCCTTCAGTGATGCAAATTAAAACCACAATGAGATACCATTTCGCACCTGTCAGAATGGCCATCATAGACAAATCAACAAACAAGTGTTGCAGAGGATGTGGAGAACCCAAAGGGAACCCTAGTGCACTCTTGGTAGGATTGCAGACTGGTACAGCCACTATGGAAAACAGTATGGAATTTCCTCAGAAAACTAAAAATCGAACTGTCTTTTGACCTGCGTATTGCACTGCTAGGATTATATCCTAATAACCCTGAAACACCAATCCAAAAGAATCTATGCATCCCTATGTTCATAGCAGGACAATCACAATAGCCAAGTGCTGGCGGCAACCTACGTGCCCATCAGTAAATGAATGGATCAAAAAACTATGGTACATTTTCACAATGGAATTCTATGCAGCGTAAAGAAAGAAGGAGCTCCTACCCTTTGCAACAGCATGGATGGAACTGGAGAGCATTATGCTAAGTGAAATAAGCCAGGTGGTGAGGAACAAATACCATATTGTCTCACCTTTAAGTAGAACATAATCAAGAAAAGAAAAAAGCAAACAAAATATAACCAGAGACATTGAAATTAAGAACAATCTGACAGTAACCAGAGGGGAAGGGGGAAGGGGTAATGGGGAGAAGGGTTTTCAGGAACTACTATAAAGGACACATGAACAAAACCAAGGGGGAGGGTGGAAGCAAGGGAGAGAGGCAGGTTTTGCTGGGGTGGGGGGGAGTGGTGGGGAGAAATGCAGACAACTGTAATTGAACAACAATAAAATAATTAAAAAAAAAAGAAAGATAGGTAAAGATATCTAAATTAAATTCAAGGAAAATTGTTAAGTATTCAATCAATGTTTAATTAAGAATTGCAAGCTTCAATTGACCTTATCTTCATTCCTGTCTTAAATTTAGATTTCAACTAATAGGTTTTTTTAAACTTTATTTTTATCTTAAAAGGTTTTCTTTAGCATTTACTACATAAATCTGATGTCAAACTAGAAGACTGAATATTTTTCATTTGGGTGTATTTAAAAACAAATTCTCCATCATTTTCATGTTTAATAAAGTGGTAAGACAGAAAAAATATATAAATAAATAAATAAAATCTTTTTTTTTGAAGACTTGGCCCACAACCCAGGCATGTGCCCTGACTTGGAATTGAACCAGCGACCCTTTGGTTCACAGGAGCCACACCAGCCAGGGCATAAATAAAATTTTACAAAAAAAAGGAAGAAAAAAAAAATATGGCCCAAATAAAACAACAGATCAGAACTCCAGAAAAAGAGCTAAATGAAAAGGAAATAAACAACCTATCAGGTGCAGAGTTCAAAACACTGGTCATAAGGATGCTTGAAGAACTTAATGAGGACCTCAACAGCATAAAAAGATCCATTCAGAAACAAAGGATACACTAATTAAAATAAAGAACAAGTTACAGGGAAACTCTGCTGGAATGGATGACGCTAGAATCAAATCAAGTATTTGGAACATAAGAAGCAAAAAACAACCTATAAGAATAACAAGAAGAAAAAAAGATTCCAAAAAAATTAGTATAGTATAAGCAGCCTCTGGGACAACTTCAAGAGGTCCAGCATTCCCATCGTAGGGGTGCAAAAGGAAAAGAGAAAGAACAAGAAATTGGAAATCTCTGAAAAAATTATGAAGGAAAACTTCCCTAATTTAATGAAGAAAATAGACATTTGAGTCCAGGAAGCACAGAGAGTCCCAAACAAGATGAATGCAAAAAAGACCCACTCCAAGACAAATCATAATTAAAATGCCAAAGGTTAAAGGTAAAGAGAGAATCATAAAAGCAGCAAGAGAAAAGCAGAAAATAACTACAAAGGAGTTCCCATAAGACTGTCAGCTGATTTCTCAAAAGAAATTTTGCAGGATAGAAGAGACTGGCAAGAAATATTCAAAGTCATGAAAAGCAGGCACCTATAGTCAAGATTGCTATATCCAGCAATGCTATCTTTTAGAATCAAAGGGCAGATAAAGTGCTTCCCAGACAAGAAAAAACTGAAGGAGTTCATCATCACCAAACCATTATTACCTGATACGTTAAAGGGACTTATTTAAGAAAAAGAAGATCAAGACTATGAACAATAACATGGCAAAAAATACTATCTATCAACAATTGAATCTAAAAAACAAACTAAGCAAACAAGAAGAACAGTGAGAGAATCATGGATACAGAGAATGTTTTGATGGTTGCCAGATGGGAGGGGTGTGTGGGGGAATGGGTGAAGAGGTGAGATTAAAAAGTACAAATAGGGGGGAGAGCCAAGATGGCGGCGTAGGTAGACACACTGCGCCTCCTCGCACAACCAGAACTGACAGAGAATCAAACGGCAAGGGGGTCCTACACCAAGGAAATAAAAAATGAATATTCATCCAGACCAGTAGGAGGGACAGAGACAGGCACCGGGGTGGAGAGGACTCGCGTGGCTGTGGCGGGGCAGGCAGTCCGACCACTAGCACACCCTGTGGCCCCACATTCGCGCAGATAAACTGAGAGGGCCGGACTCAAGAGTGGCAGAAAACGGGGCAGGCAGAGCAGTGGGTAGCACCCCGCGGCCCCACATTCGCACATAGATAAACCGGGACAAACGGCAGGGAGTGAGGCAGACTGTGCAACCCAGGGCTCCAGCGCGGGGAAATAAAGCCTCAAACCCCTGATTGAAAACACCTGTGGGGGTTGGGGCGGCAGCAGGAGAAACTCCCAGCCTCACAGGAGAGTTTGTTGGAGAGACCCACAGGGGTCTATAGCGTGCACAATCCCACCCACTCGGGAACCAGCACCAGAGGGGCCCAATTTTATTGTGGGTAGCGGAGAGAGTGACTGAAATCCGGTGGAGAGTGGAGCAGGCGCCATTGCTCCCTCTCGGCCCCTCCCCAACATACAGCATCACAGTGCAGCAACCAGCATTACCCAGCCCTGGGGAACACCTAAAGCTCCACCCCTTTAAGTAACAGACACACCAAGACAAAAAAAAAAAAAAGGCCAAATGACAGAACACTTCAAAGCTCCAGAAATAATTCAGCTAAGCAGCGAACAGATAGCCAACCTATCAGATGCACAGTTCAAAACGCTGGTAATAAGGACACTCACAGAATTGGTTGAATTTAGTCAAAAACTAGATGAAAAAATGAAGGCTATGGGAACCAACAGTGATGAGAAGGAAACTGGAACTGAAATCAACGGTGTGGACCAGAAGGAAGAAAGAAACATCCAACCAGAAAAGAATGAAGAAACAAGAATTCGGAAAAATGAGGAGAGGCTTAGGAACCTCCAGGACATCTTTAAATGTTCTCACATCTGAATTATAGGGGTGCCAGAAGGAGAAGAGGAAGAACAAACAATTGAAAACTTATTTGAACAAATAATGAAGGAGAACTTCCCTAATCTGGCAAAGGAAATAGACTTCCAGGAAGTCCAGGAAGCTCAGAGAGTCCCAAAAAAGATGGACCCAAGGAGGAACACACCAAGGCACATCATAATTACATTACCTAAGATTATACAGAAGGAGAGAATCTTAGAAGCAGCAAGAGAAAAGGAGACAGTTACCTACAAAGGACTTCCCATAAGACTGTCAGCTGATTTCTCCAAAGAGACCTTACAGGCAAGAAGGGGCTGGAAGGAAGTATTCAAAGTCATGAAAGGCAAGGGCCTAAACCCAAGATTACTCTATCCAGCAAAGCTATCATTTAGAATGGAAGGGAAGATAAAGTGCTTCTCAGATAAGGTCAAGTTAAAGGAGTTCATCATCACCAAGCCCTTATTATATGAAATGTTAAAGGGACTTATCTAAGGAAAAGAAGATAAAAAATATGAACAGTAAAAATGACAGCAAACTCACAGTTATTAACCACCACACCTAAAACAAAAACAAGAGCAAACTAGGCAAACAACTAGAACAGGAACAGAACCACAGAACTGAAGATCACATGGAGGGTTATCAACAGGGGAGTGGGAGGGGGAGGGGGGGAAGTACAGAGAATAAGTAGCATAAATGATAGATGGAAAATAGACAGGGGGAAGGTAAGAATAGTTTAGGAAATGTAGAAGCCAAAGAACTTATAAGTATGACCCATGGACATGAACTACAGGGGGGGAATGTGGGAGGGAGGGGGTGGGCATGATGGAGTGGAGTGAGGGAGGGGGGAAATGGGACAACTGTAATAGCATAATCAATAAATATATTTTAAAAAAAAAAGTACAAATAGGTAGTCACAGAAGAGCCATGGAGATGTAACAGACAGTATAGGAAATGGAGTAGCCAAAGAACTTAAACACATGAACCATAGATATGAACAATGGTGTAGGGACTGCTTGAGAAGTAGTGGGTGCTCAGTGGTGGAGGGCAAAGAGGAAAGAATCAGGACAACTGTCATAGCATAATCAATAAAATGTAATTTAAAAATAGAAGTTTATTTCAATTTTTTAAAAAATGATAAAGCAACACTCATTCACTGATGGTAGGAATGTAAACTGGAACAGCCACTATGGAAAACAGTGTGTAGGGTTCTCAAAAAACTAAGAATAGTTACCATATGACCCAGCAACCTCTCTTCTGGGTATCTACCCGAAAAATTTGAGAACATTTATTCACAACAATAAATGCACCCCTAAGTTCACTGCAGCATTATTAATGGTGGCCAATACATGGAAACACCAAAGGCCAAGAGATGGAAACAACCAAAGTGTCCTTTGATAGATGACTGGATAAAGACGTGATACGTATATACTATGGAATACTACTCAGCTGTAAGAAAAGATGAGATACTGCCATTTGCAAAAACATCGAAGAATCCTGAGATATCATGCTAAACCAAATAAGTATGACAGAAAAATTAAGAACGACATGATTTCACTTGTATAGGGAATATAAAACTGAAAGCAACAAATGAACCAACAAGAAAAACAAACAAAAACTCATAGACACAGACAATAGTATGGCGGTTACCAGAAGGAAGTTGGGTGGGGGTTAGTAAAGGGTAAAGAAAGTCAAATATATGGCACACAAGGTTTGATTTTGGCTGGTGGGTGCACACACAATGCAATATGCAGATGATGTATTATAAAACTGTACACTTGAAACCTATATAATCTTATGAACCAATCTTACCCCACTAAATTTAATGAAAAGAAAAACATAAAATAAAGAACCTAGAGTCAGTTAAAAAAATAAAAAACAGAATCAAGGGACAAGACCTACCATCTGAAGTTTTCCTTTCCTTCTTCTCTTTCAACATCTTCTGAGGTTTTGTTCCGGGAGATAAGCCTTGAAAATGTCACAGATTTAACCACATTCCGTATGATTAGTATTTATCTGATATTTTACATATGTGTCTGCCATCCTCACGGCTCCTAAGCTCAGAGCAAGCCATTTACCTTTGTATCTCTGCTCCACCTGAGCCCTTCAGTCAGTGCTTTACCGTATCAGACGCTCAAAAGTGCCTCTTTTTAAGCAAAAAGTTTCAATTTACATATCAGGGTCATGTGCCTATCAAGGCTATGCCTGCTGAAAGAATAATCCTTACATATTTCCACTCTATTGAATCATATACCACTCTGTAGAATACATTGTACAGAATGTTTTCATTTAGTAAAGATATAGGGGTAAATATTGAGCCAGTGATTCTTAATCTGGGGCCCATGTTTCTCTGAGGTATCCATTAATTCCCTGAAATTGCATATACAATGTTATATAAATGTATAAATGTGCATTTTTGGCCCCCCAAAACACTGTGGCCCCCCTCCACAGTGTTCAGTTATCAGAGTCTATAAACCAAAAGGAAGAAGTACAACACAAGTCTCTCATGACTGAGTAAAATTAAACAGGGAACTGCCCTCAGGAAGCCCAGCAGGGTTCTGCACTTCCCCACCACCACAGTGTTAACTTATCTTAGGGGGCACGGGGTGTACCTCTTTGTTCCTCTCCCATCTGCCTTGTGGCATCCCCTTTGATCCGAGCAGCCAGCTCATCGGCAAAGGTTGTGGGTCTTTTCTACAGGCAGAAGAGACCAAAAGAATCACTTTTTGTAACATACAAACTAGTACAGTTTACTTTTGAATACCTTACCAAATTTTGTAAATAATTATACAGAAATTGAAATGAGAAAACAGGGTTTAACTAAATGAATTTAAACATATGCTCCCTGTATACAGATCACCTGAGAAACGGGACTCATAAGGGTGTTCCTCCTAAGGGAGATGCTCCATATTTTATTTTATTTTTTTACATTTCAAAGAGCTACATAAGAAAATTATCATTAAGTCCTTGGGGTCGGGGGAGGAGGAGAAGTATTAAAGGTCTTAAAATTCTGAAACTGAATATATTTTGAATCATCTGACTTGTAAAATTGTAACATTTGAAAGAGAAAAAGTGACATTTGAAAGGCAAGTTGGAATGCTCAACCATTAGTTTCAAAAGTAAATGAAAATACAAATATGATATAAGATGGTTACATTTATAAATGACAATAACTGGAATGAGTTTTAGGTACCATTTCTATACTTTGCCAAGAAATAGTAACTATATTGTTTCTTACAGGTCTAGTATTTTCTTCAATGTCCTCAATATCTTCCTCCTCCTTCCCAGAGTCAGCGAAAATGTCACAACCATCATCATCCTCTTCTTCATCACTCATTTGTTCAGTGTGCTGGGTATAAACCACCAGATTAGAACTATTAGATAAGATCATCGAGCTAAAAAAGAAATACTGCTACTTAGCCTTTAGGCAAAATGGTAACTATTTGTTAAATGAAGCAAAAGTTATAAATCAGTACATATGTCAGAACAAATAATATACAAGATTTATTTTTAGCACAAGAATATAACAGCAAAATGAAATACTAAAAACATCCATCACTACAGAAATGATTAAACTAAATAAGTATCATCTTATCTTAATAAGAATACTAATAGTTTTTAAAAAATAAGCTATAACAATTAAAGAGATATCCAAAGCATCAGGTGAAAAAACTGAATGATAAACCGAGTATGATACTCTGCACCCCCCTCATCCCTACATTATCTCCACAGGCACAGATATACTTGTAAAAACAAAGAAAAACGCTTGGATGTGTACACTCACAGAACATAACACCAGTTACCTCTGGAGAGTGTGAGAAGATGAAGACTGATGGCTGACAGTCTGCCAGGCACCATGCTAAAATCTTTAGAACTCTGAGGTTAGCTATGGTACACAAAACCAGTCTATCTTTAACAATACAAACAAATGGTTATGCCAGTGCTTTTAATCACTATACTGTATTGTTTGAAAAACTTAATTTATAGATCTTAATAGTAAATTCCATAGAAAAAAATGTGACTTGATCATTAAAATTATAGAGACTAACCACATTTGTGAATTCAACTGGGAAAATACAACTACCAAGCAAAAAGTACTAAATCCTTAATTTGACAGTTGAAAACTTTTATGAAAAAATATTTCTCAATTAGGAAACAAATGCAAACTGGGACAATCTCTATATATGGCTGTACATATATTATGGTAGCAAAAATCATAATCCCAGTGCTGATGAGGCTGCAGAAAAATTGTTATGCGGGATGTGTAATCCAGAATGTCCATCAACAGCCTTTACTGTAACTCTACACCACTTATGCCTAAGGAAACAGTTCACATAAGCAAATGATTTTTATGTATGAAAATAGTGAATACATCATTATCTCAAAAATAAAGTGCTGAAAATAAACTATTTTCCATACACATTTACAGACCATGACAGCGTCAGATATTAATGTGCTTAAAAACATAGTTTTACAAAGCAAATTACAAAGACTATTTAAAATGACAAGAACAAAGAAACATTTATATTAATATAAAACAGCAAAAAATAAATTATGTATATTTTACAAAAAGAATATATCCTTAGAAGGATATTGAAAAACTAAGACAATGATACAAAAACAGTAAGAATAGAAGATTTTCGTCTTTTGAGTGTTCATGTTACTGCTATACTGTTAAATTTTAAAACAGGGAAAAGGAATTCAGTTTGGGTAACTGGGCCTTCTTTGAGAGGCTCTCTTCCTAATTTTGTTTTTTACTTCTTTTTTTCCCTAAGAAAAATTAACATAAAACATAAAGTAAAATTTTAAAAATATATACGAGAAATTAGCCTAAAAATATGAAATGCTTGAAGGAAAAATAGTTGTAAATATGAATAAATCCTTATTTTCAAGTAAGTTGTTCAAAAGTTATTTTACTATCTATTTAGTATATATGCTATCACTTTAACACATGGGCCTTACCTGGTTTTGACCACTGTCACTATGATTGGCAAAATCTTCATCTGACTCCTTTAGGGGGGAAAAGGCTCTGTTGTTAATAGAGGCTTTACTCAGAAGCACAGTAAATTTTGACTCTAAGCCTTTGGAGCTCATCAACACTTAGTCTCTGTACTGATTACTTGGTCACCTCAAGTATCAATGACAACTGGCTGTATCACCAAGGACTATTCCACTTCACATGTAACATTTTGGGGTTAATCAAAATATCTTTAACAATTTGTTCATGTCTCTCTGACTATTGAATTTGAAGTAAGAGTTGCACATTTGATTAACTTAATTATCCAAAGTTGATTTGTGTTATTTTACTTTTTAGACTCTACTGTTTAAATTCCCTTTTAAACAGGGTGATTCATCAGGCCCAAGAAGGGAACATCAGTATTTTCCACCAGCAATTACATAAAGACTTATATTAATGGCTAAAAGCAAAGGATTCACTAATGACCCAGTTATAGGGAGGTTATTTAAGGAAAACTTATTTCCTACTATTAGGTGTTGTGTTTGGAGGGCTGGCTAAAAGAGAGCAGGGAAAGAGGATGAGAGAAAAAAGGAGTATAAGCATACAATCCTATCTCCTTTTAGAAATCCATGCTCAAATGTCTCTATTCTTTGCAATAACAAATATTCCATCTAAAGGAACAAAGCCAGATACAACAGCGGTCAAGGTCCACAGACCCTGAGTCCCTAGAGCAAGGAGTCAGATTATATGCTGGACATGAAGATGGTAGTGGCAGCAACAAAGCTAAAACATAAGTGGATGCTTTAAGTATTTTTCCGGTTTAGAAGGTTTTGTAAGAAAAGTTTCAAATCTGGACACATTTTTCCTAGAATTATTCAAAGACAGAACTTACTCAGAGACTGTATCTCAGGAAGAGATCCCACCAAAATACCTAAGCTGTCCCCCTCCAAATATATTAGTGAAAAGAGGATTTGGTGGGGAGATGGAAGGAGAGAAACGGTAATAAGAGATTAAAGTAGTTTTCCTTTAATCCCCTATTAATTCCCCAAACAATAAGGAAATCCAATCCCAAGAGAAAAACTTCAGAAAATGGCTTCTATCACTGTTAAAAGATTTATGAAAATAGATTGCTAATTCACAAACATGTATTTACTTAGTCTGCTAAACACATCCTAAGTTTCCTGCCATTCATGACCTGGACACACTAAACAGTCCTTACCTCCTCTTCATTCTCTTCTTCACTGTCCACAATGCTACCACGGTCACTGCCTATTGAACCTTCTATTTAGAACAAAGATAAGGGTTACCACCAATATTCATAAGAAAATATGATTAGTTTCTTCTCAAAACCATAAACCACCACATATCAGCATCACAGAAATGTTGATAAAACTATCTGTACCATTAACTGGAATTAAAAGAATCTGCACTACAGCAAGGAATGAAATATTTACATAGCCTCAAAGTATCTCCCCTCAAGATACTTAATAATTACCAAAAAAAAGTGTACTAATTACAAAGCAAAAAAAATTGGCCTATACTCTTCAAAAATGTTATTGTTGTGAAAAGCAAAGCAAGTGTTTTGGGGGTTTTTTGACAACTAAATGCAGTGAGTGATCCTGGATTATATCCTAGATCAGAGGAAAGAAGTGACTGTAAAAGGACATCACTGAGACAACTGGAAAATATGAATGTGACTGAGGATTAGCTAGTAGTATCATGTCCAGTAAAATTTCCTGGCTTTGATCATTTTAGTGTGGCTATGTAAGAGAAATGTCCTTCTTCTTACAAAACACACACAGAATATCTGTTTGATGTCTGTCAGGTTCAGAAAAAAAATATTAAATATATTGAGAGAGAAAAAGATAAAACAAATATGGTGAAATGTTAACAACTGGGAAAGCTGGATAAAGGGTATGTGGGAGTTCTTGATACTATTCTTACAAAATTAATGTAAAGTTTGAAATTAGAAAATTTTAAAATAAAAAAGTTAAGATATAAAAATTAAAAGTAATAAAAGTATTTGGTACCAAGTATACCTTCACTGGATAGCTCTCCAAGACCTACATCTTCTTGCTCCATGAACAGCTTTGACCCAATTAAATAAGGTAAAGGACGATCAATGTACAGATCCTGCAAAAAATGTCAGAAAATAAGCCATTAAATATTTGGGTTGAAAAATAAAATTAACTTTCCATTTGATATCTTGTTCCATCTGAGTATCCCCCAAAACTACATAATAAAAGTAGATTGAAAGACAAATACCATATGATCTCACCTATAAGTGGAACCTAATCAACAAAACAAACAAACAAACAAAATATAACCACACACAAACATTGAAATAAAGAACAAACTGACAGTAACCAGAGGGGAGGCGGGAGGGAATAAGAGGAGGAAAAGGGGGAAGGATCGTCAAGGAACATGTATGTATAAAGGACACATGGACAAAGCCAAAAAGGGGTAGGATCAAGGGCAGGAGGTAGGGATGGCTGGGGTAGGGGGGAGTGGAAGGGGTAAAAGGGAGACAACTGTACTTGAACAACAATTAAAAAAAATCCTTATTAAGTTAACTTTAAAATCCTAAAAAATAATAAAGTAGTGACTAAGAAACACAGCAGGATTAAAAGTCCAACAAAAAAAAAAACCACACACACACACACACTGATTTTGATTTTAAAAAAGTCAAATTCTAGGTATACATGGCAAAATGAGGATGAATCAAACAAGTGCCAAGTTATATTAACAAAAGTGGCAAAAGCCTATAAAACATTTACCAGCAGTAACCAAACAGGGAAAGGGGCACAACTTCACAGCACCATGTTCAAAAAGAGGAGGACCAAGAAATCAGAAATTATGAACATTGGGGTGCATAGTTTCTTTTGGATTGGTGTTTCAGGGCTCTTAGGACATCATCCCAGCAGTGGAATTGCTAAGTGAAATAAGCCAGGCGGTGAGGGACAAATACCATATGATCTCACTTTTAAATGGAACATAATCAACAAAAGAAAAAACCAAACAAAATGTAACCAGAGACATTGAAATAAGAACAATCTAACAATAACCAGGGGGGAGGGGACAATGGAAGGGAAGGGTTTTCAGGAACTACTATAAAGGACACATGGACAAAACCAAGGGGGAGGGTGGAAAAAAGGGAGGGAGGTGGGTTTGGCTGGGGTTGGGGGGAGTAGAGGGGGAAAAATGCAGACAACTGTAATTGAACAACAATAAAATAATTTAAAATTTAAAAAAATTAAAAATTAAAGAACTCAGAAATTAGAAATTCTAGCAAGCTTTGGTGACTCCTAGTCCTACCTTCCACCCCTAAAAAGCAGCACTGATATGCAAAAATCAACCAATTCATCTATTAATTTTGAGATTCCTCAATAAGAGTCCTAAATTTGGAGAGAAGCACACTGAGGAAATAACCCAAATAGTTTTTTATATAACTACGAGAAAGCAGGTGGATATGTCCAGGTTTTAGGGAGGAGGTACAGACAAACAGGGCACACACATAAAGGGAATCGAGGACTCCTTCACACTGCATTGGAGCAAAGGAGAAGGCTGCAAGAGAGCACATAAAACACAAGCCAAACAAAAAAAAAAACCAGAATGGCAACTATGCAAATACCTATAGTCAACATAATGAACATAATGTCTAAAAGATGGATGTGAACCTATCAGTGAGAAAAAATAACTCAAGAAAGAAAAAATAAGATCCCCTAGAGGTTCACACTGTAATTTAGAAAAGTGAAGTTGGTAAAATAAGACCAGATGATAAAACATCAGAATGAAATGCAGGGGACAGTGCATATGACAATACATGTTGGAGACCCACCCATCACACACATTAAAAACTTAAGGACAAGAAAGCACTCCATCCCTAGACAACCTCCCATCTCCAGTGCTGGAGGAAAGCTGACTTGTCCTCTGAGAGGTATGATTCTTTGGCCACAATATCTCTTCTCTATGAAAAGACCCTGGGGGGCAAGGGAGAAAAGTGCTGAAGTTTCATACAACAACAGAAAAGTTTGGGAAGGTTAATGAAAGGTTAAAGATACAACAGCAACCAATTTATTGCAAAGAAAAGAAAGTAATAATGCAGCTGTCTGCCTTCCCAAGTCCCCCTGTAACAGAGAAAATGGTGTGTGACTTAAAAACTAACAAGTGTGGCCCAGGGAATACATTTCCCAGGTTCCATTGCTAACTTCTAAATCCTTACAGTAAAAACACAAGCCAGCAAGTGTAACAGTGCTAAAGGATCAGCCCCAACTCGGTCTGATGCTGTAAGCTCAAACTGAAAAAGAAATGTACAGCTAAATGAATGACTAGAAGCGTTTGTTTTTGCGGCATGTTTCAATTTGTAGGGCACTTGAGTATCACAAGAATTCTCAAAAGCAATACAGCCACTTTTTGTGTCTGAGTGACTCTGGTGTTGCCCCAATTGTCTCCTTTGCCAATCTGAGAAAGTAACAGTAAAGCAATAAATACCTATTAGACTAATGGTCTGTTCATGCACATGCATAGCAGCTTTTTTCATAATAGCCAAAACCTGAAAGGAACCCAAATATCTTTCAACGCTTCTGCAGTCTCCCTTAGCATACAAGCTACAGAATTCGGGTTCCTAACAATCTCAACCTTTCATGAGTATTCTCATCTTCAAAACCCAATTTAAGTCTCATCTCTTCCATAATTTCCCCAGCTTCGAAGTCAATCCTCTCTCAGGGTACTTATGATGGTGACTCTCACAGATGTCTCCTCTCCCCCCACTGTCTGGTAATGCTTCAATACGCATTTTGAGAGTAGGAACCATGCTCTGAAATTTTGTGCTCCCCTAACTTGGCATGCAGGCTTGGACCTAGTAAGTATTCAATCAATGCTCGTGCAAAGCAAGCTTTTCTGATGGAGTCAATACGAGAATGCTAAGTGACATGTTCACCTGCTAGAAGTAAAGTCCATGTCTTAGTAATTATGTGCCCAAAAAAAGTATCCAAAACACAACAGGTATAACAATAAATATTTGAATTACATGTCTTTACCTTTGGTTCAAGGATTAGTTCCACCCGCTCATTAGCATCATCTTCCTCAGAGTCTGAGTTTCCTGCTTTTATATCTAGTTGTTCAAATGCACTGTCCAATACTTGTAAGCCATAGTTCACAGCCTCCTGAACTTTAGGAATCAGATCTACTTCTTTCTGTTCCCGGGTCTTCTCCTACAAAAAAATACCATTCAGCATGGATCTTCAATATATTGATACCACCACAATAAAACACTGTGAATGTTCTCTAACGTCCAGACTCATGCTCCAAAAAAATCTAAATTAAAAACGCAGACTCTGATGAATGCCTTAACACAGACTTTGGAGTAAGTTTAAATCCCAAGTTTATCACTTTCAGGACATGGATCAAAGTAAAGGTCCCAGAGCTCCACATTTATCATCTATGAAAACAAAACACTACTGCATGACGGTTCAGCTAAATAACTCAGGTAAAAGTACAGTAACAATGAATGGCATATCACAAGCCATCAAATCGCACTTCACTTCCCTGCTGCAAGAGGAGTGAAGGGCCTAGAGTTTTAGGTTCATCATAACTGTATCCCACTATCCTTGGTTAATTAATGGTGATGTGGACAATTTTAGGAATTAAAACCTAGAAGAAAATATCCTAGTCAGAGGTATCATTTTTAAATTAGTTAAAAATAATAATTGGACAATTATAGCTATTTTATAAATTTGTTTCAAACCAAGAAAGGGTCAGTTTCATCTCTAATCTACCCTGTTCATCACCCTAAGAACAATCTACCCTACCCATCCCAAAAGTCTGTATTAAAACACCAATCTACTGAAAATAGTCCACAGGTCTCCATTTCCTACAATAAAGAGCAGCTCTTAGTGACAGTCCCTCATACATTCAACTATGTTATCAATTGTAAGAAATATTGAAAAAAATGTAGTGTCATTCCCCCTCTTCACAAATATTCTAGAAAGTGATACATAATTATAGAAAGAACCAAACCATACAGTGTTGTTTTGAGGGACAGAAAGGGAAAATCCAACAAGAATTTTACACTTTTATCTCAAATATGGAAGTGTTTCTAATTTAGCTTTTTTGGTTTGGTTGCATCTGATACACTTGCTTCTAAATAGGTAACACTGTACTAAGTATGTGGAATGTTTGTGAAATAAATGTGTAACAGCTTTTTGAAAATAGTTCACTAAATACCTTTACTTTGCAATTGAACTTTGTCTTGGTGTAAGGATACTACTGCATGTAAACAGTTAGCAAATCCCTGAGTACTATAAAAAATAGTAATATTAAAAAAATTTATTTTTTAAAAAGGCTGAAAATAGGGAGAACTGTAGCTCATTTCTAATATCCCTTCCTAGTCCAAGAGTTTCATACATTACAAGTAACAGTTACTGATAAAGTACCAACTTTTTCAGGTGATTTATATTTTTTAAATAAGTTAGAGCTGAATCAAAGATACTCTCATAATAAACTCAGTCATATCCCATTGTGCTTTCCTGAGTGGGAGGAACAGGGTATGACTTCTGCTAGAGAGTCAAGAACATTTATCTAGTCTTTGGCCTATGATGTGAGAACCCAGGAAGAATAATACAGGAAGCCACAGAGAGGGAAAACGTAGGAACTGCTGCCCCTCAACTCTTTAGCCGGATAAAGTCCTCCAGCTTCCACTCCTCCCTCTTTAACCTTCCTCTTCATAAAATTCTAGGTACATCACCTAACTCGGAACCTTAGCTTATGGCACTCTTTCTTGCTAAATGGCCTTAAAATCTGGCCTTTCTTTCCTTAGCTAACTAACATCTCATGCTTGAAACTTTTCTCTGCTATCTTACCCAACTGAGCTCTTTTACACCTGAACTTTCGTAACAGTCAGCAGCCATAGAGCTCTGACATGCTATATATCCTGTCACCCCAACAGGACTGCAACCTCCTAAGGTCAATCTCCCCACGTCATCAGCTCCCTGCAATCTTCCTAGAGTCAATAACATTCACTCCACCATCTTCATCCTCTGTACTAACACATCCTGCAGCACTTAGGAGTCACTCCAATGTGTGTGGTCTATCCAGCATTCATCTTATCGTCACCTTTAATTGGTAGGAATAAGAAGCAAAGGGGTCAAGAAAGGCTAGGTTAAAAAGTCTTCAAAGAACTTACAAACTACAGCCCAACCTCTGGCCTGTAGCTGTATAGTCCTCAATGTAAAAATGCTTTTTATATTTTTTAAGGGAAGGGGAAAAAGGAAAATGAATAAAAGAAAAAAGACTAAGAAGAGACAGACCAATGAGGCCAGCAAAACCTAAAATATTTACTGACTGGCCTTTTTTTACAGAAAACCTCTGTTGAACTGGGCTCTATTCTTAAGTCAGAAGGCAGAAACTTTACTATATATTTCTTAATATACTAAATTTCAGAAGTAAAAGTGTTTAATTACTGGGCTAACAGAAGCAGTCTTCCCTATTTCCCCAATATCCATCCCCTGCCAGCCGCATTACAAATCTCCACCATTTTTCATCTCTTAAGTCAGGAACTCAACAGAAAAGGAATATAATGCAAGTACCTGTTCCGCTTTTTCTGCCTCAGCCTTGAGAACCGGCTCCTCTACTTCTTCATCATATACACGCTAAATATGGAAGCAAGTTCATTTTTAAATGGTCAAAACATCATTTGGAATAAATCACAATGAAAGAATTCAGTATACAATTAAAAAAAAGGATGAATTCAATACATGATAAAGACAAGGAAGAAACAATTACTTAACAAATGGCTGAGGCCACTAATCAGGGACAAAAAAACCCCAAAGATCGGTAGTCAATTCACCAAAAACTAAGTTTAAAAAAAAAAAAGAAGACACAACCGACTAGGAGACATGAAAGGAAGTTCAATCTCACTGTTGACCAAAGAGTCACAAAAACAGTAAGATACCAGTTTTCACACCTTTTTGTTTAACCTAATACTTAATGCTGATGGGGAAATGACACAGGCTCAAATGTGAGGCTACAGAGAAATCAACTGGTTCTTACTCAAGAGAACTTACCCACTCTGTAACAAGGGTTTTAACATTTTGAGCACTAGGAATGGTAAAGGTAAAAGCTATTTTCATTCTGTTGCTTCAAATGGTTGGTAAATTTTTATTATCCTATTATATTTATATGAAAATAGATAGGCCATGCCCACCAATAATTAGCCAGCAGGCCAGGCATTGTACTGACCCATGGGCAAGGGCAGTGCAGGCCTCTCTTTTCCAAAGAGAGCTATCACTCCAGCAACTCATCGTGATTTCCTTTGTTATTGCATTATTGCTAAACTACTTATTGTTTTATAAACTCCCAAGGTAAAAGATGCTTGTTATAAACAGTGGGGTGATAAAAATGTTCTGAAGTTAGATACTAGTAATGGTTACAAAACTTAGTGAATATACTAAAACCTACTGACTTGCACACTTTTTAAAAGGGTGAATTTTATGGAATGTGAATTGTATCTCAATTAAAATTAAAAAGTCATATAAAGATATATGGAAAAGAGATATATATTAAAATATTTCCTTCCCTATCTCCAACCTAACCCTTGGAATAACCAGTTTAAGCTTGGTGTGTGTTCCTCTGTATTTCCTGTGGCTCTCGCACAAATATATACAGACTTTTGCACATATTCAGAGTTCTCCCACCCTTCCTAATTTAAAAAAAAATCCACAGTTCTCTGCCCCACTTTTTCACTTAATGTTCTCATAAGCCACTTTCTGGGTCAATGCATATAGATTTGATTCAATCCTCTTAATATCTGCATAATACTCTATGGCATGAACTTAACCATAATTAATTCAACAGTACTCTAATGGTGAACACTATGGAAATCCCAGTTTTTGCTCTTGCAAACAAACTGCTGTAAACATATGCACATACATATTCTTAGACCCCGGCCCTTTATTACTATAGGCTTTCCAAAATAGGATTGACATGTCCAAAGACAAAACTCTTTTTTAATCTTAACAGCTCCTTTCTGATTACTATCCACAAATCTGTGATAACATACATGGTCACCAACAAAAAATGTATTCAAGCAGCCCAGTTCCCAAACCTTTGCCAGCAGGTGTTATCCACCTTTTTAAAATTTCTGTCAATCTGATGAGACAGTGTTATTTTTAAATGTCCGTATTTTCTGACCCAAGAATTCCACTTCCTGAAATTTAGTTCCATGGGGGGAGGGGTGGGAGGAAAAGGCAGAAAACTGTACTTGAACAACAATAAAATTCAAAAGTATTTAGCAAGAAAATAAAATAAACTTAAAAAATAAAAAACAATATACAACTAAAGAAATATGAAAAAAAATTAGTTCCATGAAAAATAATCACAAATGCAAACAATAAGATGTTCACGGCATCACGGTTTACAGTGGAAAATCACCAACACCAAATTTGTAATTCTACACAATTCCAATCAAAATGCTAAGAGGATTTTCTGTGGAACTTAGCAAGATAATTCCCAAATTCACACAGGAGAGTAAAAAGCCAAGGATAACCATGAAAATTCTGAATAAACAGAAGCCTTGGGGACTTGCCCTACTGAAAATGTGATACTGGCATACAGCAGATTAACATAATAAAAGACAGAGGCCAGAATTACACGTAAGCCTGGGTTTATATTCACATAAACACGTGTGCACACACATGCATTCATACACATAAGTCAGTGAGGAAAACAACTATCTGGTAAAAGTCAACCATATGGGAGAAAAAATGAGATCCCCATCTCATTCTTCACATATGCATTCATACACATTCACAAATATATATTCCTCAGGTAAGAAGGATAAAAAGGCAGAGATACAAAGGAGCCCTCACCTAAAAGTTTATAATTAAGGAAAAAAATGGGGAGTTGATGTCTTTGAAGCAAATACAGCAAAATACTAAAATCTGTTAATGCAGGATGGTGTACATCATTAGCATCTGTGGTTATCATCTGTTGTTCTAGGCATATAAAATACTACACTAAAAATTTTAATTGTGAAATATTGTTAAATAAATTATGATTTAGCCATATAGCAGAATAAGAATAAAAATTAAGTTTACAAAAGCCTTACATATGTGTTAAAATGTTTATAAAATAATAAACTGATATTAAGAAAAATCCAGGCTGCAAATACACACATACACATAATCTAGAAAAGCTTAAAGTTTAAAAAAAGATTAAAAAGATATATGCCAAAATATTTTATGGTTGGTTAATTGGAAAGGTAGAATTATAGCTGATTATTTTTGTAGTTAATTTTTCTAAACCTAAAATTTTTTATCTATATCAATCTCTTCTACAATGAATGTTCAATACTCTTATAACAAGCAAGGAAAATAAACAAAGTCCAATGTCTGCCTGGGAAATAGATTTGGAATATTCACAGCAAAATGTTGAGCAGCTCCCCACTGGCTGAAAAAATTTCAGGTGCTGCTTCTTTTTCCATATGCTTTTTTCCTAATTGTTCAATAAAGATGAGAAATTGGGAAGTAATTTTCAAACACAGGAAGAAACAAATAACTAATTCTTAAAATTAGGACTTTAAGACATAGCAGCTTCAAAATTTAAGCAATGAGACCATTTTCCCTAAAAGGATGAGATTCACAATGAAGTCTGAACAGCACCAACTCCCTACTTTTTTTTTCCTGCCTGTCATTAAAAACTACCTCACACAGCACCCATTTCTGATAAAAACACTCAGCAAAGTGGGAATAGAAGGGGCGTTCCTCAACATAATAAGGCCATACATATATGAGAGACCTACAGCCAACATCATACTCAATGGACAAAAACTTAGAGCTTTCCCACTAAGATCAGGGAAAAGACAAGGAAGCCCTCTCTCACCACTCCTATTCAACACAGTACTGAAAGTCCTAGCCACAGCAATCAGACAAGAAAAAGAGATAAAAGGCATCCAAATTGGAAAGGAGGAAATGAAACTGTCACTGTTTGCAGATGACATGATAGTGTACATGGAAAATCCTATAGACTCCACCAAAAATCTACTCAACCTAATAAATGAATTTGGCAAAACAGCTGGATACAAAGTCAATACTCAGAAATCAAAGGCATTCCTGTACACCAACAACGAAACTGCAGAAACACAAATCAGGAAAAAAATCCCACTTGATATAGCAACGAGAAAAATAAAGTACCTAGGAATCATCCTAACCAAGGAGGTAAAAGACCTGTACTCTGAAAACTACACAACACTGAAGGAAGAAATTAAGGAAGACACAAACAAATGGAAGCATGTACCATGCTCATGGATTGGAAGAATTAACATCATCAAAATGGCCATATTACCCAAGGCGTTTATAGATTCAATGCAATCCCTATTAAAGTACCCATGACGTATTTCACAGATATAGAATGACATTTCAGAAATTCATATGGAACCATAAACGACCCCGAATAGCTGCAGCAATTTTGAGAAAGAAGAACAAAGCAGGAGGGATCACAATACCTGATATCAAACTGTATTACAAGGCCACTGTAATCAAAACAGCCTGGTACTGGCATAAAAACAGGCACATAGACCAATGGAAAAGAACAGAGAGCCCAGAAATAAACCCAAGTCTTTACGGTCAGTTAATATTTGACAAAGGAGGCAGGAGCATAAAATGGAGCAACAACAGCCTCTTCAACAGATGGTGTTGGGAGATCTGGACAGCTACCTGCAAAAAAATGAAACTCAATCACCAACTTATGCCATACACAAAAATAAATTCAAAGTGGATAAAAGACTTAAATGTAAGTCGCAACACCATAAAAGTCCTAGAGGAAAACATTGGCAGGAAAATCTCAGACATTCCAAGCAGCAACATCATCAGAGACACGTCCCCTAAAGCAAGGGACATAAAGGAAAGAATAAACAAATGGGACCTCATCAAAATAAAAAGCTTCTCCATGGCTAAAGAAAACAGCATTAAAATGAAAAGAGAACCAACAGTATGGAAAACATATTTGCCAATGACACCTCAGACAAGGGCCTGATCTCCAAAATATATAAAGAACTCACACGACTCCACTCCAGGAAGACAAACAACCCAATTCAAAAATGGGCAAAGGACTTGAACAGACACTTCTCCAAGGAAGACATACAGAGGGCCCAGACACATATGAAAAGATGCTCAGCATCACTAGCCATCAGAGAGATGCAAATTAAAACCACAATGAGGTACCATCTCACACCAGTCAGGGAGGCCAACATAAACAAATCCACAAACAAATGTTGGAGAGGATGCGGAGAAAAGAGAACCCTAATGCATTGTTGGTGGGAATGCAGATTGGTGAGGCCACTGTGGAAAACAGTATGGAATTTCCTCAGAAAACTAACAATGGAACTGCCCTTTGACCCAGCAATTCTGCTGCTGGGATTATACCCTAAGAACCCTCAAACACCAATCCAAAAGAACCTATGCACCCCAATGTTCATAGCAGCACAATTTACTAAGTACTAGAAGCAACTGAAGTGCCCATCAGCAAATTGAGTGGATCAAAAAACTATGGTATATTTACACAATGGAATTCTATGCAGCAGAGAGAAAGAAGGAGCTTATACCCTTTGCAACAGCATGGATGGAACTGGAGAGCATTATGCTAAGTGAAATAAGCCAGATGGTGAGGGACAAATACCATATGACCTCACCTTTAACTGGAACATAATCAACAGAAGAAAAAAGCAAACAAAATATAACCAGAGACATTGAAGTTAAGAACAATCTAACAATAACCGTGGGGGCGGGGGGAGGGGACAGTGAGGAGAGGGGATTAGAGGAACTACTATAAAGGACACATGGACAAAATCAAGGGGGGGGGGTGGGTTTGGCTGGGGTGGGGTGGAGGATGGAGGGATGGGGAGAAAAGGCATAGAACTATAACTGAATAACAATAAAAATTAAAAAAAGAAAAACCCTCACAAGACCCCAACAGCCTGCAGCTGAAAAGTCAAACATGACATCTAAAAATGTCATGTTTGACTAAGAAATCAACCAAGAAACCAACCAAGAAATCCATAAAACCCATGGAAAATTTTGAAAGTAGCCAGGACTGTGCATCTCAAGTACTTAGTACACAGCAGACAATCAATGCTAACTTCTGCCACCCTTATTCACTGACTGGTTCATGTGTTTTTTGACCATTTTCAAATCAGGCTGCCATACCCAGAATTTTAAAATATCTTGGGTATTTCCACTCAAAGGATCTTTTCCTCATTTGAGAGTCATGGTAAGAGGTGAAGATGGGGAATTAGAGAGAAGGGGACCAGGGACAGCTGATTTCTAAACAGATCATATACACAGCCCTGTTCCTTTTTGTGTACATGTTCTCTCATTCATTCATTCAAATGAGTCCCTATATTCACTGAATCCCTATATATCAGGTTTCTGCTGAGCCCAAGGAATAAAACAGTTAGCAAAAATATGGGGCTTGATTCAGTTAGGGAAATTCGCTGCACATCAATAAATGTAAAATTATAATCTTGGAAAATGCTATGAACAAGTTATTAACTAGGTCAATTTATGTTTCAGGACAAAATTCCTAAATTAAAAGATTAATAATTAACAATTATGTTCCCTTCTGTTAACATATTGAATCATTCTGTTAATTAGCATTTCTCCTCCTTCAGAGTCCCCTCTGGAGACTTTACTAAAGGTGCTAATTTCTCTTGCCCTACAAAGTCCTGAATGCTGTTCAGTTTCACCAATTCTTTAACACAGTTTACAATATTGTAGCCGCCTCTGAGGTTAATTACTAAAACTCAGAAACCTACCTGACTTTGAATATATCATTCTAATAGACCATGAAACCAAATGACACCATTACTCAAGTCAGAATTATTATACATGAGTACCAATGTCAGAATTTGAAGAAAATACATAAAAAAGCCAAATACTGCCAAATATAAGATCAGCCTATTGACATTTTGAGAGTTTTAGCTGTACTCTCAACATCATCATATTCAGCCATGAAATGAAAGAACATGTAACACACACATTATAGGAGTCTGGGAAGCAGTTAAATTTGGAAGAGGCAACACTCATCCAGAGGGAAACCAACCAAGAAATTCTGGCTACAGACTGGAAAGGGAAGAGACATAAAGAACAGATGGATGGATGGAAAATGGGAATCCAAGAAGTGAAAAGAAACAAAGAACAATTACCAAAAAAAAAAAAAAAATCAATAAAAACAAAACACACACAAACCTAGATCATGGAAAACTCACAATCTAAGAAAACTTGGACAAAAAAGAAGAGCCAAAAAGAAGTAAGACCTGAAGATTATGATTCAGAAAAAGAAGTTTATGCTGCCCCTCAACCCAAGTATCAATCTGGCACCAATCTAGGGCCAATTTGGTACAAGCTCTTTGGGCACAAAAGAAACCTCCCAACTTTATTCCTTGCCCAGTCTAGGGCTGCAACACTGACTGCAGAGAAGAGCCGAGTGCCTGATCCAGCAGAATGGGAACAAGTACATTGGGATCCAATACATTTAAAAGGACACCAAATTCAGCCTGATGAAAAAGTGATGGGACTGCATATGCCAGTAAAGATGAAAGACCTGTAAACTAGCTATTCCAGTGAGAAAGATGCTCAGAAACAAGCAGGGATAATCTGTGTAGCCAACCAGAATATGACTATAGATTTTACTAGAGTACTTGTTATATTTTAAACTTACTAGTAAAGAGATCTCTAAGATCTTTATTTTATATATAGTTCCCCCCCAAAAGGCTAGTCATGGCATTTCAACCTGAACTACTAAAAAATGCACAAACATACTGCGTAAGATACCTGTATAACAATATATGGTATATTCTTAAGAATCCAGAATCATGGGCTTTTAAAAACCTTGCAGTTATCGAAATCTTTTCTATTACTTTACATCTAACAATCTTAGGGAACAGCCTACTTTCTAAATCTTCTTTTCACAGACTAATAAATGCTAATACTTAGGAAGTTAGTCACCCTATGAGAAATACAGATCAGTTTAACACCTTTCTCTCCACCCTCATCTCTTTAACAGTCTCACCTTCACTCACTGGGTTCCAGCCTTGCTTCCTTTCTATTCTGGAATTACACTATTATGGAAACTTGTGATCTTCTGTAAGGAGAGGCTCTATATAATTTATCTATGTATTCCTAGGACCTAGCACCTAACAGAAACACAATAAATATATAGACAAAATTATACATGGTGTTACAGCTCAGGTTCAGTCATCATTAACAAAATGTTAATTGAGAATATTAGAAGCAAACACATACATGCCTTTAATATAATTTATTAGAACATAATGGAACAATCAATAACTGCAGCCACATGTTGGTGGCTCAGAAGACCAGACCAGGTGCTTGGCTCTCTCTACAGAACATGCCATATCAAGGTTTGTGTGAGTGCCACGCAATTCAGCACACCTGCCGACTACTCTCAAAACTAAAATGGGAATGAGAAAGACAAGAATGATAAAAACCTAATTTTATCATTTTTTTAAACTTAAAAAAACTTTACTTATTTTTAAAAAGGAATTAACCCTAGAGAAAGAAGCTTAAATTACCAAGAACCACTTCCATCAAAATTTATAAGGCAAATTAATAATAGATCACATAATATCACAATGACTCTTGGACTTCGAAAAAGCATTTTTAAGCCTGATGTAACTAAGTAACTCACATTCTCAATGAACTGGGTATTAGACAGCATAAGGAAGTCATTGAAGACATTATGTAGGCGACAATCTGTGGCTTTAGTTTCCCGAATTAGTCCATCTACTTGTTTCTTGATTTCATGGGTCGTAGAGATAGTCTGCTGTGAAAATTCCTGTAGAAACTGTAGTAGCTATTTAAAAAATAAAGATACATAAGTATCAATATTATATGCATCCATTCTTTGTGTCAAAACAAAAAACCCATTTCCTTTCACCTTTGTGTGTGTATGCTGGAATGTACAACGGATGCTGGTTTTGTCAGTACTAAGGCCAAGTGGCATTGAAAAATGTTTAGAAAGCTTATCAAAAAAGTGGCAAGTAGTCAATGGGCACTTGCTATTTCATTTCTGGAGGAATTTTTAAAGTCCTGTTTGTCACTCTACAGGGGTTACATACAAAGGGTAAAATTACAAATCACTACTTTTTTTTAAATCCTATTCTTAAGTGACTTTGGAATCACAGTTCTGAGCTTCACCACATACTGACTTGTCTACAACCCCACTAGTCCAGGGTCCCTCATGGAGTCGCCTCATTAGTGCCACAGCAAGCCCACAGGGCAGGGAAAATCTATCTGCTCCCTTCAATAAGAGAAGCCTACGTCTGGATCACAGTCCAAGTGGAAGCACTATGGACTAAGGCCGACAGGCCCGCCCTCTCCCTGGGCCCTGCCACAGTGGAGTTTTCGACGGCGAGTAGGGATATGTGTTATTACATAGAGGGGTGGCAGCGGGCAGTCTGGATGGAGGGTGAATCTGGACTCTAGTCCTCCCGCTCGCAGGCAGAGCGTCATCGCAGGCAACCCGCCCATCCCTCCCGTCCAGTCCCTGGGGTCAGCCTCTCACGCCTGCGTCCGCGGCCAGCGACCAGCTCTGACTGCTCCCGCGAATCTCCTCCACCGACCAGGGCCGCTCCCACACAGGCTCGGAAGCTGGGGCTCGCTCCTGGCCCGGGGCCGTCCGATTCATCTGCAGCGGGAGGAATAAGAAGAGAGGCTGACTTCGGGAAGGCCAATGCCCCGGACCTGCCCGGCCCCACCCGGGCCTGCAGCCCTCACCATCCCAGCACTGCACTTCGGCAGGATCATCCACTGTAAAGACAACACCTGCCCAGGACCGCAGATTCCCGGAAGCCGAGCCTCCCCTGCACGTGACCGGGTTTCACGTGACTAGACCGCACGTGACCGGAACCACTTGTGACTGGACTCCGGCACCGCCGGAAGGGACTTGCGGAGCCGCGGCTGGAGTAGGAAAGTTTGTTGCTGGCAAGGGACCAGGACGCTAGGGGAGAGTGGTGCCGACGCCAGGAGGCGCTAAAGGACATGCATCCGCACGCGTGCACTTCAGCGGTAGGACTTACGTGGCTATAGCTCCTGCTTCCAAAAGGAGTTTGTGTAGACCCGCCGGACTTAGGGCTTTAGACGTCCGGGATGTTGGGAGAGGAAGAGCCCTCCCTCCCCACGCCTGTTCCTTGCTGCTAGTTCGGTGCTTGTCGCGGGGTTGGCACACAGACACAAGTAAACGGGGAATGACGGACCTGTCTGGCCATCCTCGTGTTTTGATGCCATGCTGTGTTTTAACTCACTGTGTAGGGCTTGCTTAAAGTTCGTTACTCCCTAGGCATTACACCCAGGTTTAAGTCCAGTCTAACCATGTAACAGGTGAAAACCTTTTATACTCTGATCCATGCAATCCATCCTCAACTCTCCCAGCTCTCTAGTGCTCAATGATCTGGCTATTCTGTGTCACACTTATTCTAAGTTCCCTACACTGAGACCCCTCCAGTGACAGACCAACTCAGTTTTGAAAATAAAGATCCTGCCCTGGCTGGTGTGGCTCAGTGGATTGAGCATGGGCCTATGAAGCAAAGGGTCACTGGTTCAATTCCTTAACAGGGTACATGCCTGGGTTGTGGGCGTGGTCCCCAGTGGGAAGCCTGCACAGGGAAGAGGGGGGGAGTCACACATTGATGTTTCTCTCCCTTTCTTTTTCTCTCTCTTCCCCTCTTTCTAAAAGTAAATAAGTAAAATCTTTAAAAAAAATTAGAGTAGTGTCTGTTTAAGTCTTTTGCCAAGCACTGGAAACAACCTAGGTGCCCATCAGTAAATGAATGGATAAAAAAAACCATGATACATTTACACAATGGCATATTATGCAGCACAGCGAAAGAAGGAGCTCCTACCCTTTGTGACAGCATGGCTGGAACTGGAGAGCATTATGCTAAGTGAAATAAGCCCGGTGGTGAGGGACAAATACCATATGATCTCACCTTTAACTGGAAGCTAATCAAAAGAAAAAAGCAAGCAAAATATAACTGGAGACATTGAAATTAAGAATAATCTGACAGTGACCAGAGGGGAGGTGGGAGGGGATAATGAGGGGGAGGGGGGAAGGGTTTTCAGGAACAACTATAAAGGACACATGGATAAAACCAAGGTGGGGAGCAAGCCAGGGAAGAAGGAGGGTTTGGCTAGGGTGGGGAGTAAACACAGACAACTATGACTGAACAAAAATAAAATAATCTTAAAAAATAGAGATCCCCAATAACTTCCATTCCTGTGTGCTCCAGGGTCAGTAATTTAGCCTCCTTGAGATTTCTTCCTTAGTAAAAGTGATATTTGTACAGTAGCTAGCTTGGTGCCTTCCATATGGCAAGCATTAAACTATTACTCAACCAAGGGAGGGAGGGAGGGTGGGAGGGAGGGAGGAAGGAACCTTGCCATTTGCCATATGGTGAGCATTAAACAATATTACTCAGCCATTAAAAAAAAGAAACCTTGCTGTTTGTAATAACTTGAGTAGACCTAATGGTGTTATGCTAAGTGAAATAAGTCAAAGAGAGAAAGAAATATATGAGAACAAATGAACAGACAAAATAAAACAGAAACAAACTTGTAGATACAAAGAGCAAACTGTTGGTTGGCAGATGGGATATGGTTGGGGTTTGAATGAGAAAGGTGAAAGGGATTAAGCAGTACAAATTACCAGTTACAAAATAAGTCACAAGAATGTAATATATGGAATAAGGAATATAGGCAATATCATATTAACTCTGGCTACTGTCAGATCATATGTACAGTAACAGATGGACACTAGGCTTATAGTGGAGGTCACTTCATAAAGTATATAAATTTCTCATCACTATGTTGGATACCTGAAACTAATACAACACTTTATGTCATCTATAATCGACAAATAAAATTTCTTTAAAAACATAGATCTTACACTTTCTCCTGTGCTCTTTATTTGCCCACCTCTTGGACTTTTTTTTTGTTTTAGCCTCTGTCACCTCAGTGAAGTCTTCCCTGATTGTCCCAAGTATAGTTTAAGTGCTCCCTCAATTATTTTTATACATTTATAAAAATATTAATCATGAAGTGTTACACTGTATTGTAATTTGTTTATATATTTGTCCCCCTTTAATAGATAACATTTATGAAATGCTCAGTGTTTACTAAATACTTTCATATATGTTACATAATTTAATTCTCATAATGACTTCATAAGGTAGACAGTATTATCCCTGGGTTATAGTTGAGAACACTGGGACATGGGCAGTATAAGTAACTTCTTACTCAGGGTTAGAAAATCAGTAAAGAATCAGAGCCAGGAACCACATGATTAGCCACTGTGTTGTTACACTATAACTGGACTTCTACTGTGCTATACAAGGTTAATTGCTTATGTCTATTGCTAGGTGAAAATTGTACTTCTTTTAATATACAGTTCAGTGATGCAGAGTCAGTCCCAGGACTTGTATCAGAATGAAGACTTCTGGCCCTGGCTGGTATGACTCAGTGGATACAGTGCCAGCCTGTTAACCAAAAGGTTGCTGGTTCCATTCCCAGTCTGGGTACATACCTGGGTTGCCAGCTGGTTCCCCAGTTGGGGGTGTGCAAATGCACATGGATGATTCCTTCTCTTTCTCCCACAATTTCCCTCTCTCTGAAAATAATAAAATCTTTCAAAAGGAAAAAAAGATGTAGCCATTTGTGCTTTAGCTAAGTTCACAAGTTTACTTTCACATGGAGGGGGTGTGTTAGCTCAGCCTCTTAGAGGCCCCTCAGCTCCATTATAGATTGCTCCTTCAAAAATGGCACCTCCATTTTGCTATCTTTAAAAAATATTTCCACCTTTTGACTGAGATTTTTCCTTAGAGAGCATCAATGTTTAATCATTAGGAAACACCATTAAAAAAGCAACATTGAAAGGGATTGTAAGAAATTACTACGAAGAACTGTATGCCAAGAAATTTGAAAACCTAGGTGAAATGGACACATTTCTAGAAAAATATAATCTTCCAAAACTGAATGAAGAAGAAGCAGAAAACCTGAACAGACCAGTAACAGCAGATGAAATTGAAACAGTAAACAAAAAACTCCCAACAAACAAAAGCCCTGGACCAGATGGTTTCACAGGAGAATTCTACAAAGCATTTAAGGAAGAGCTAACCCCTATCCTTCACAGACTATTCGAAAAAATCCAAACTGATGGAAGACTCCCAAACTCCTTTTATGAAGCCAGCATCAACCTAATCCCCAAACCAGATAAAGACACAACAAAGAAAGAAAACTTCAGGCCAATATCGCTGATGAACATAGACGCTAAAATTCTCAACAAAATATTGGCAAACCGCATCCAGCAATACATTAAAAAGATCATCCACCATGACCAAGTGGGATTCATCCCAGGGATGCAAGGATAGTACAATATTCTCAAATCAATAAACATAATACATCACATAAACAACAGCAAAGACAAAAATCACATGATCATATCAATAGATGCAGAAAAAACATTTGATAAGATACAGCACCCATTTCTGATAAAAAGACTCAGCAAAGTGGGAGTAGAGGGAGCATTCCTCAACATAATAAAGGCCATATATGAGATACCTACAGCAAACATCATACTCAATGGACAAAAACTTAGAGCTTTCCCACTAAGATCAGGAACAAGACAAGGATTCCCTCCCTCACCACTCCTATTCAACACAGTACTGGAAGTCCTAGCCACAGTAATCAGACAAGAAAAAGAAATAAAGGCATTCAAATTGGAAAGGAGGAAATGAAACTGTCAATGTTTGCAGATGACATGATAGTGTACATGGAAAATCCTATAGATTCCACCAAAAAACTACTCGACCTAATAAATGAGTTTGGCAAAACAGCTGGATACAAAGTCAATACTCAGAAATCAAAGGCATTCCTGTAAACCAACAACAAAACTGCAGAAACAGAAATCAGAAAAAAAAATCCCATTTGATATAGCAACAAGAAAAATAAAGTACCTAGGAATAAACCTAACCAAGGAGGTAAAAGACCTGTACTCAGAAAACTACACAACACTGAAGAAAAAATTAAGGAAGACACAAACAAATGGAAGCATGTACCATGCTCATGGATTGGAAGAATTAACATCATCAAAATGGCCATACTACCCAAAGCAATTTATAGATTAAATGCAATCCCTATTAGAGTACCCATGACATATTTCACAGATATAGAACAAACACTTCAGAAATTCATATGGAACCATAAACGACCCCGAATAGCTGCAGCAATTTTGAGAAAGAAGAACAAAGCAGGAGGGATCACAATACCTGATATCAAACTGTATTACAAGGCCACTGTAATCAAAACAGCCTGGTACTGGCATAAAAACGGGCACATAGACCAATGGAACAGAACAGAGAGCCCAGAAATAAACCCAAGTTTTTACGGTCAGTTAATATTTGACAAAGGAGGCAGGAGCATAAAATGGAGCAAAAACAGCCTCCTCAACAGTTGGTGTTGGGAGATCTGGACAGCTACCTGCAAAAAAATAAAACTCAATCACCAACTTATGCCATACACAAAAATAAATTCAAAGTGGATAAAAGACTTAATTGTAAGTCGTAACACCATAAAAGTCCTAGAGGAAAACATTGGCAGGAAAATCTCAGACATTCCAAGCAGCAACATCATCAGAGACACGTCCCCTAAAGCAAGGGACATAAAGGAAAGAATAAACAAATGGGACCTCATCAAAATAAAAAGCTTCTCCATGGCTAAAGAAAACAGCATTAAAATAAAAAGAGAACCAACAGTATGGGAAAACATATTTGCCAATGACACCTCAGACAAGGGCCTGATCTCCAAAATATATAAAGAACTCACACGACTCCACTCCAGGAAGACAAACAACCCAATTCAAAAATGGGCAAAGGACTTGAACAGACACTTCTCCAAGGAAGACATACAGAGGGCCCAGAGACATGTGAAAAGATGCTCATCATCACTAGCCATCAGAGAGATGCAAATTAAAACCACAATGAGGTAGCATCTCACACCAGTCAGAGTGGCCAACATAAACAAATCCACAAACAAATGTTGGAGAGGATGTGGAGGAAAGGGAACCCTAGTGCACTGTTGGTGGGAATGCAGACTGGTGCGGCCACTGTGGAAAACAGTATGGAATTTCCTCAGAAAACTAACAATGGAACTGCCCTTTGACCCAGCAATTCTGCTGCTGGGATTATACCCTAAGATCCCTCAAACACCAATCCAAAAGAACCTGTGCACCCCAATGTTCATAGCAGCACAATTTACTAAGTACTGGAAGCAACTGAAGTGCCCATCAGCAAGTGAGTGGATCCAGAAACTATGGTACATTTGCACAATGGAATTATATGCAGCAGACGGAAAGAAGGAGCTTATACCCTTTGCAACAGCATGGATGGAACTGGAGAGCATTATGCTAAGTGAAATAAGCCAGATGGTGAGGGACAAATACCATAGGATCTCACCTTTAACAGGAACATAATCAATAGAAGAAAAAATGAAACAAAATATAACCAGAGATATTGAAGTTAAGAACAATCTAACAATAGCCAGGGGGGAGTGGCGAGGGGACAGTGGGGAAAGGGGATTACAGGAACTACTATAAAGGACACATGGACAAAATCAAGGTCGAGGGTGGAGGTAGGGAAGGG
Source organism: Desmodus rotundus (assembly GCF_022682495.2). Taxonomy (NCBI): domain Eukaryota; kingdom Metazoa; phylum Chordata; class Mammalia; order Chiroptera; family Phyllostomidae; genus Desmodus; species Desmodus rotundus. The sequence continues at coordinate 68,438,047 of NC_071390.1, read as the reverse complement.
AGGTGGGTTTGGCTGGGGTGGGGTGGAGAGATGGGGAGAAAAGGCATACTACTGTAATTGAATAACAATAAAAATTTTTTTAAATGGCAATAATTAAGGATAAAAATTCAACCTTAAAGGCAGCAAAAATGAAAAAATATCACGTACAAGAGAAACCTCATAAAGCTCTAAGGTGCTTTCTTAGTGGCACATTTACAGTTCAGAAGCAAGTAACAGGAGGTATTTAAAGTACTCAAGGAGAGGAATCTACAATCTAGAATACTATACTCAGCAAGGCTATCATTTAGAATCAAAGGAGACATAAAGAGCTTCCCAGACAAGCAAAAACTAACGGAGTTCACAACCACTAAGCTGTCATTAACGAGCACTCTTGTTAATTGGGAAAGATTAACAAGTACTCTTTTTTTAAAGATTCTATTGAGTTATTTTTGGTGAGAGAGTAAGGGAGGGAGAAAGAGAAGAGAGAGAAACATCAATGTGAGAGAGAAACACTGGTTGTTTGCCTCTTGTATGCATCTTGAGCAGGGACTGAACCCACAACCCAGCCATGTGTTCTGACTGGGAATGGAACGGGTGAACTTTTGATTTGCAGGAAGACGTCCAACCAACTGAGCCACACTCATCAGGTCATTAACAAGTATTCTTTATGCAGAAAAAAAAAAAAGCCATAACCACAAATAAGAAAATACAGGAAATTGATTTGCAGATACTATATCAACTTTACATCCCAGAAATAAATCTCACTTGATCATGGTGTATGATCTTTTTAATGAGCTGAATCTGGTTTGTACATATTTTCTTGAAGATCTTTGCATCTGTGTTCATCAGAGATACTAGTCCATAATTTGCTTTCTTTGCAGTGTCTTTATCTGGGTTTGGATCAGGATAGTGCTGGCCTTCTAAAATGAACTTGAGAGTCTACCAGCCTTTTGTACTGTTGGAATAGTTTGAGAAGGACAGGTGTTAGTTCTTCTTTGAATGTTTTGTAAAATTCACCTGTGAAGCCATCCAGTCCTGGACTTTGGTTTCTTGGGAGGTGTTTGTTTGTTTGTTTGTTTGTTTGTTTTTAATATTACTGCTTCAAATTTGTTGAATGGAATAGGTCTGTTCACAAATTCTTACATCTTTTGATTTAGTCCTGGAAGCTTCTATGTTCCTAGAAATTTATCCATTTCTTCCAGTTTGTCCAATTTGTTGGTATATAATTGTTCATAGTATTTTCTTATAATCCTTTGTATTTCTGTGGTGTCAGTTGTTACTTCTCTTTCATTTCTGATTTTATTTATTTGGGACCTCTCTCTATTTTTCTCTACAAGTCTTGCTAAAAGTCTGTCAGTCTTGTTTATCTTCTCTTTCTTTTTAAATATTTTATCGATTATGCTATTATACTTGTCCCATTTTTTTCTTCCCTTTATTACCATCCACCCTATACCCCCCTCTTCCAGCATCACTCCCCCAACTTAGTTCATGTCCTTGGGTCGTATATACAAGTTATTTGGCTCCATTTCTCATACTATTCTTAACCTCCCCCTCTCTATTTTATACTTACCATTTATGATTCTTATACCCTGTACATTGTCCTTCATTCTCCACTCTCCCCATCCCTGCTGATAACACTCCATGTGATCTCTATTTCTGTGAATTTGTTCCTGTTATAGTTGTTTGCTTAGTTCGTTTTTGTTTTTCTTTTTGATTTTTTAGGTTTGGTTGTTGATAGTTGTGAGTTTATTGTCATTTTACTGTTCATAATTTTTATCTTCTTTTTCTTAGATAAGTCCTCTAACATTTCACACAATAAGGACTTGGTGATGATGAACTCCTTTAACTTGACCTTATCTGAGAAGCACTTTATCTTCCCTTCCATTCTAAATGATAGCTTTGCTGGACAAAGTAATCTTGGATGTAGATCCTTGCCTTTCCCACCTTGGAATACTTCTTTCCAGCCCCTTCTTGCCTGTAAGGTTTCTTTTGGGAAATCAGTTGATAATCTTATGGGAACTCCTTTGTGGGTTACTATCTCCTTTTCTCTTGCTGCTTTTAAGATTCTCTCCTTATCTTTAATCTTGGGTAATGTAATTATGATGTACCTTGGTGTGTGCTTCCTTGGATCCAAATTCCTTGGGAGTCTCTGAGCTTCCTGGCCTTCCTGAAAGTCTATTTCCTCTGCCAGATTAGGTAAATTCTCCTTCGTTATGTTTTCCATAAGTTTCAATTCTTACTCATCGTATTCTCCTTCTAGTACCCCTATGATTCAGATATTGGAATGTTTAAAGTTGTCCCTGGGGTTCCTAAGCCTTTACTCATTTTTTTGAATTCTTATTTCTTTATTCTGTTCTGGTTGAATGTTTATTTCTTACTTCTGCTTCAAATCGTTGATTTGAGTCTTGGCTTCCGTTCCTTCACTGTTGGTTCCCTGTACATTTTCCTTTATTTCACTTTGCATAGACTTCACTTTTTCCTCTGTTTTGCAACCATACTCAACTATTTCTGTAAGCATTCTAATTAACAGAGTTTTGAACTCTGCCTCTGACAGGTAGGCATTCTCTTTATTGCTTAGTTATATTTTTTCTGGAACTTTGACCTGTTCTTTCTTTCTTTTTCTATATTTTACTGTTATTCCACTACAGTTGTCTGCATTTCCCCCCCACCATTCTCCCCCAATCCAGCCATCCCCACCTACCCCCCCCCGAACTCACCCTCCCTTGATTATGTCCATGTGTCTTTTATAGTTGTTCCTAAAAATCCTTCCCCCTCCCCTCCACCCCCATAATCCCCTGCCGCCTCCCCTCTGTTTACTGTCATTTTGATCTTAATTTCAATGTTCCTGGTTATATTTTGCTTGCTTGCTTGTTTTGTTGATTAGGTTCCACTTAAAGGTGAGATCATATGGTATTTGTCTTTTACCACCTGGCTTATTTCACTTAGCATAATGCTGTCCACTTCCATTCATGCTCTCACAAAGGATAAGAACTCCTTCTTTTGCTGCGTAGTATTCCATCGTGTAAATGTACCATAGATTTTTGATCCATTCATTTACTGATGGGCACTCATGTTGCTTTCAGCATTTGGCTATTATAAATTGAGCTGCTATGAATATTGGGGTGCATAGGTTCTTTTGGATTGGTGTTTCGGAGTTCTTAGGATATAATCCCAGCAGTGGAATTGCTGGGTCAAAAGGTAGTGCCGTTTTTAGTTTTCGGAGGAAATTCTACATTGTTTTCCAGAGTGGCTGCACCAGTCTGCATTCCTACCAACAATGCACTAGGGTTCTCTTTTCTACATGTCCTCTGCAACAATTGTTATTTATTGATTTGTATATGATGGCCATCCTCACTAGCGTGAAATGGTATCTCAGTGTGGTTTTAATTTGCATCTCTCTGATGGCTAGTGATGATGAGCATCTTTTCATATGTCTCTGGGCCCTCTATATGTCCTCCTTGGAGAAGCGTCTGTTCAGGTCTTTTACCCATTTATTAATTGGGTTGTTTGTCTTCCTGGAGTGGAGTCGTGTGAGTTCTTTATATATTTTTCAGATCAAACCCTTGTCTAAGGTATCATTGGCAAAAATGTTTTCCCGTACTGTTGGTTCTCTTTTCATTTTAATGCTGTTTTCTTTAGCCATGCAGAAGCTTTTTATTTTGATGAGGTCCCATTTGTTTATTCTTTCCTTTATGTCCCTTGCTTTAGGGGACGTGTCTCTGATGATGTTGCTGCTTGGAATGTCTGAGATTTTCCTGCCAATGTTTTCCTCTAGGACTTTTATGGTGTTACGACTTACATTTAAGTCTTTTATCCACTTTGAATTTATTTTTGTGTATGGCGTAAGTTGGTGATTGAGTTTCATTTTTTTTGCAGGTAGCTGTCCAGATCTCCCAACACCAACTGTTGAGGAGGCTGTTTTTGCTCCATTTTATGCTCCTGCCTCCTTTGTCGAATATTAATTGACTGTAAAGACTTGAGTTTATTTCTGGGCTCTCTGTTCTTTTCCATTGGTCTATGTGCCTGTTTTTATGCCAGTACCAGGCTGTTTTGATTACAGTGGCCTTGTAATACAGTTTGATATCAGGTATTGTGATCCCTCCTAGTTTATTCTTCTTTCTCAGTATTGCTGCAGCTACTTGGGGTCGTTTATGGCTCCATACAAGTTTTTGAAATATGTGTTCTAAATCTGTGCAATATGTGATTGGTATTTTAATACAGATTGCCTTTAATTTATCAATTGCTTTGGGTAGTATGAACATTTTAGTGATGATAATTCTTCCAATCCATGATCATGGTTCGTGCTTCCATTTGTTTATGTCTTCCTTAATTTCTTTTATCAGTGTTGTGTAGTTGTCTGGGTACAGGTTTTTACCTCCTTGGCTACGTTTATTCCTAGGTACTTTATTTTTCTTGTTGTTATATCAAATGGGATTGATTTCCTGACTTTTGTTTCTGAAATATCATTGTTGGTGTACAAAAGTGCCTTTGATTTTTGAACATTGACTTTGTATCCTGTTGTTTTGCCAAATTCATTTATTAGGTTGAGTAGTTTTTTGGTGGAGTCTACAGGATTTTCCATGTACACTATCATGTCATCTGCAAACAGTGACAGTTTCATTTCCTTCTTTCCAATTTGGATGCCTTTTATTTCTTTTTCTTGTCTGATTGCTGTGGCTAGGACTTCCAATACTATGTGGAATAGGAGTGGTGAGAGAGGGCATCCTTGTCTTTTCCCTGATCTTAGTGGGAAAGCTTTTAGTTTTTCTCCAATTGAGTATGATGTTTGCTGTAGGTCTCTCATATACGGCCTTTATTATGTTGAGGAATGCTCCCTCTATTCCCACTTTATTAAGTGTTTTTATCATAAATGGGTGCTGTATCTTATCAAATGCTTTTCCTACATCTATTGATATGATCATGTGAATTTTGTTTTTGCTTTTGTTTATGTGATGTATTATATTTATTGATTTGTGAATACTGTACCGTCCTTGCGTCCCTGGGATGAATCCCGCTTGATTATGTTGCATGATCTTTTTAATGTATTACTGGATGTGGTTTGCCAATATTTTATAGAGGATTTTAGTGTCTATGTTCATCAGTGATATTGGCCTGAAGGTTTCTTTCTCTCGTGTCTATCTGGTTTTGGGGTCAGGACGATGCTGGCTTCATAAAGAGTTTTGAAGTCTTCCATCTTCCTGAATGTTTTTGGAATACTCTGTGAAAAATAGGGGTTAGCTCTTCCCTAAATGTTTGCTAAAATTCTCCTGTGAAACCATCCAGTCCAGGACGTTTGTGTGCCGGAAGTTTTTTGAGTACTGCTTCAATTTCATCAGCTATTACAGGTCTGTTCAGACTTTCTGCTTCTTTATTCAGTTGTGGAAGATTATATTTTTCTAGAAATTTGTCCATTTCACCTAAGTTTTCAAATTTCTTGGCATATAGTTCGTCATAGTAATTTCTTACAACCTTTTGTATTTCTGTGGTATCAGTTGAAATCTCTTCTTTCATTTCTGATTGTATTTGTTTGGGCCATGTCTCTTTTTTTCTTTATGAGTCTGCTTAAAGACTTGTTGATTTTGTTTATGTTTTCAAAGAACCAGCTCCTGGCTTTATTGATCCTTAGAATTGTGCTTTTAGTCTCTATTTCATTTAATGATGCTCTGATCTTGGTTATTTCTTTCCTTCTACTTGCTCTGGTCTGTCTTTGTTGTTGTTCCTCCAGTTCTTGTTGGGTTAGGTTGTTGATTTTGTCACCTTTGTCATCATTTGCTTGTTGGTTCTAGATACAGTGGTTGTTGGTGCATTGCTTCAATTTCATTTCTAGATCTTCACAATTTTTATATTTCAAATCTCAAATTTTACTGTTCCCCTCTTCTACTCCATTTTGCCTTCCTTCTGCCCTTTCTTCCTTCATTATAGATTTCAGTTTTTCCCTGTCTTAGCCTGGTTAATATTCCCCACTCATAGTATTCCTTCTTCTGCTATCATCTCAAAATCATTTCTCTTTCCACCAGACAACTCTTAAGCTTTTCTTTCTTCCTTTTTACCCTCTTATTGCCATCCCACATATACTAATCTTTGCTAATTTGTTGTTGATATTGCTGTGGTGGATACTTTTCTCCAATTTGGTTCCTATTTTTTCACTGTATTTTTACAAAATTTTTGTTTAAACCTGATATTATACACCTTCACTTACTCCATTCTGCCTTCTTACCTCCTTTTTTATTTAGAATGTAAATTTTATTTTTTCTCTCTCTTTGCTTTGTTTATATTCCCTACTCTTATTATTTCTGCTCCCTCTACCCTTTCAAAACAATTTTTCTTTCAGTTAGTCATCTCATATTTGTTTCTCCTTTCTTATAAGAATCTTAATGTCTTTACATCTTTAATAGTATTGGTTACATTGATGTTGATGGTGTGGTTGTAGGTAGGAGTCATTTTTGTGGCTGTGGGTTTATTTCCTAGGCTGTTTGATTTTGTTCTTACAGTAACTGTACAATAGCATACTAGACATGGTGGGCAGTGTGATTCTCAGTCAGCCAACTAGAGTGAAGGACCAACCAAGGAGTGACCCAACAACAACCAAATCCCAGTTGCAACCAGAGAGCCCACGCAAATGGCATAAAGGGCATGCCAATAGCATCAACATCAGGAGACCAGGGAGACTGCACAACTGAGTGACACAACTCTCCTGCCACAAGAGTTCACACCACAAAGACAAGGAGTGAGAGGAGATCAATCTAACACACAGAAACCAGTAAGAAGAGTCACCTAAAATGGGGAGACAAAGAAACAACCCCCAATTGAAAGGAAAGAGGAATCTCTAGAAAGAATACTACATGAAACTGAGGCAAGCAAACTACCATATATTGAGTTCAAAATATCGATGATAAGGATGATCAAGGAGCTCAGTGAGAAATACAAAGAACTATCGAGATGCTACAATGAACTTACTGCAAACTACACCAGCATGAGAAAGAATATAGAAACTGTCAATAAGCACCAAGAGTAAATGAAGAATACAATACTTCAAATGAAGAACTCAGTAAGAGGAATTAAAAGCAGGCTACATGAAGCAGAGAATCAAATCACTGTGCTGGAAGACAAAGTAGAAAAAAATTCCCAGACAGAGCAACGAAATGGGAAGAGACACAAAAAGAATGAAGAGGATTTAAAAGAGCTAGCTGCAAGACAACATGAAACATAATAATATCCGTATTATAGTGATACCAGAAACAGAAGAAGAGGAGCAAGGGCTAGAAAACCTGTGTGAAAAAGTAATGACAGAAATCTTCCTTAACTTGATGAGAGAAGAAAATCACGCAAGTCCAGGAAGCGCAGAGGGTCCTAATCAAGATGAACCCAAACATACCCAATTCAAGATACATCATAATTAAAGTGGCAAAATTTATAGACAAAGAGAGTATCTTAAAGGCAAGCGGGGAGAAAGAGCTAGTAACATACAAGGAAACTCTGATAAGGCTATCGCCTGATTTCTCAACAGAAACACTACAAGCCAGAGGGAATGGCAAGAAATATTCTAAGTAGTGAAAATCAAAGGCCTACAACCAAGACTACTCTGCCCAGCAATGCTCTCATTTAAAATGAAAGGCAAAATAAGGAGTTTCACAGACCAAAAAAAAAAAAGCCTAAAAATACCTCTACGTCTCCACCAAACCAGCATTGAAAGATATACTAAAGGACCTGCTTTAAGAAGAGGAAGAGAAAAAGAAAGAGAGAGGAACAGAGGTACAAAGGTGGTCAAATGGCAATGAATAAGTACCTGTCAATAATGATCTTAAATGTGAATGGGTTAAATGCTCTAATCAAAAGACATATGGTAGCTGAAAGGATAAGAAACCTGCACTGCATGTATGCTGTCTACAAGAGACCCATCTCAGAATAAAATATCTACATATACTGAAATTGAAGGGTTGGAAAAAAATATTCCAAGAAAATGGACAGGGAAAAAAAAGATGGAGCCCTGGCTGGTGTGGTTTGGTGGATTGAGTGCTGGCCTGTGAACCAAGGGGTCACCAGTTTGACTCCCAGTCAGGGCACATGCCTGGGTTGCAGGCCAGGTCCCCAGTGGGGTCGCAAGAGAGGCAGCTGCACCTTAATGTTTCTCCCCGGCTCTTTCTCCCTCCTTTCCCCTCTCTCTAAAAATAAATAAATAAATGAAATATTTTTTTTTAAAGCTGAAGTAGGCATACTTGTACCAGAAAAAAAGAGATTTCAAAACAAAGGCCATAAAAAGAGACAAAGAAGGACACTTCATAATACTAAAGAGAATAATCCATCAAGAAGATATAACCCTTGTAAACATATGCACCCAACATAGAACCATCCAAATATATAAAGGAAATCTTGGAGGACTTCAAAAAAGAAATAAACAACAACACACTCATGGTAGAGGCTTTTAACACCCCACTGCCAATAATGGATAGATCTTCCAAGCAAAGAATCAACAAGGATATTTTGGTATTGAACAACACTCCAGGTCAAATAGACTTAAATGAAATATATAGAACCTTATACCCCAAAGAACAAAATTATACATTCTTTTCAAATGCACATGGAACATTTTCAAAGATAGACCACATGGTAATACACAAAACAAGCCTCAACAAATTCAACAAAATTTAAATCATATCAAGCATCTCCTCAGATCAGAATGTCTTGAAACTAGAAATGAACCTAAAGGAAAAAATTTCAAGAACATTCAAATAAATGGAGACTGAACAACATTCTACTAAATATTGGGTTAACAATGACATCAAGTAGGAAATCAAAAAGATTCTGGAAATAAATGGAAATGAACACACAACAGCCCAAAACCCATGGGACATGGTGAAAGCAGTCCTGGGAGGGAAGTTTATAGCAATACAGGCATACTTAAAGAAGATAGAACAATCTGAAATAAACAACTTAACCCTACATATACAGAGGAATTAGAGGAATGACAATATACAAAGCCCAGAGCGAGTAGAAGTAAGGGAACAATCAAGATCAGAGCAGATTAAATGACATAGAGATAAAAAGAATAATTCAAAGGATCAATAAATCCAGGAGCTGGTTCATTAAAAACATGAACAAAATCAATAAGCATTTCACCAGGGTCAAGAAGAAAAAAGAGAGGGCCCAAATAAATAGAGTCAGAAAAGAAAGAGGAGAAATTACAACTGAAACCACAGAAATACAAAGGATTGTAAGAAATTACTACAAAGAACTGTATGCCAAGAAATTTGACAACCTTGATGAAATGGACAATTTCTAGAAGCAAATAAACTTCTAAAACTGAATCAGAGAATGTAGTAGAAAACATGAATATCCTGATAACATTTAGTGAAATTGAAGCAGTAATCAAAAAACTCTGGACACACAAAATCCCTGTACTGGCCAGTTTCAAAGGTAAATTTTACCAAACATTTAGGTAAGAACTAACTCATATCCTCCTCAAATTATTCCAGAAAATTCAAGTAGAGGTAAGACTCCCAAACTCTTTTTATTAAGCCAGTATTATCCTAATTCCAAAATCAGGTAAAGATACTACAAAGAAAGAAAACTACAGAACAATGTTGCTAATGAACATAGATGCTAAAATTCTCAACAAAATATTGGCAAACAGCATCCGGCAATACATTAAAAAGATCATACACCATGATCAGGTGGGATTCATTCCAGGGATACAAGGGTAGTATAATATTCACAAATAAATAAACATAATACCCTACACAAAGTGAAAGACAAAAATCACATGATTATATCAATAGGTGTTGTAAATGCATTCAATAAAATACAGCACCAATTTATAATAAAAACACTCAGCAAAGTGGGAGTAGAGGGAGCATACCTGAATATAATAATGGCCTTATACAAGAAACACACAGGCAACATCATACCCAACAGGCAAATACTAAAAGCTTTCCCCCTAAGATCAGGAACAAGACAAGTGTGTCTGCTTTCACCACTTTTATTCAGCATAGTATTGAAAGTCCTAGCCACAGTGATCAGACAAGAAAAAGAAATAAAAGGCATCCAAACTGGAAAGGAGGTAGTAAAGCTGTCACTGTTTGCAGATTACATGATAGTGTACATAGAAAACCCTATAGACTCCACCAAAAACTACTCAACCTAAAAAGTGAATTAGGCAAAATAGCGGGACGCAAAGTCAATGTTCAGAAATCAAAGGAATTTTTGTACATCAATAATGAAATAGCAGAAAGAGAAACTAGGAAAATGATCCCATTTACTGTAACAAGAAGAAAAATAAATACCTGGGAGTAAACTTAACCAAGGAGGTAAAACACCTGTATTCAAAAAACTACAAAACATTGAAGAAAGAAATCAAGGAAGACACAAATAAATGGAAGCATGTACCATGCTCATGGAAGAATTAAGATCACTAAAATGTCCATACTGCCCAAAGCAATCTATAGATTCAACACAATCCCTATTGAAATACCAATGACATATTTTGCAGATTTAGAACAAATATTTCAAAAGTTTATATGGAACCATAAACAACCTTGGATAGCCTCAGCAATCTTGAGAAAGAAGAACAAAGCAGGAGGGATCACAGTGAAAAGGGGCAGGAGGTTGGATGAGGCAGTAGAGAGAAATGGAGGAAAAATTGGGACAACTATAATAGAACAGTAAATTTTTTTAAAAGAAAGGAAAAAAAGAAAGCTATGAGGACAGAGCAATGAATACAATAAACAAAGTTATTTCACTCAAGGATGGAAATGAAAGAGCAGACATAGGACTACTCTAAGCAATACTGTGCTGGCAAATGTTTACATCTATCTCATGGGAGAAATAGGTGCCACTATACATACAAAAATGTGTGTGTGTGTGTGTATACATACACACACATATATATAGATGGTATATATGTATGTTCATGATATATAAACATATATGTATACAATAAGCTAAAATATTTTTTCTTCAGTATTATTAGCTTGTATTTTAAGCCTCACAGTATTTACCAGTTAAAAAAGTGTGGTGAAAGGGACATACCTGCCTTATTCCTGATCTTTGTAGGAAAGTAGCCCTTTAATCTCACCATCCTTTCTCACCTTTAAGTCTGATGCTGTCTATGGTGTTTTTTAAAATATCTTATTTATCTTTGTAGAGAGGGGGAGAGAGAGAGAAAGAAAGGGAGAGAAACATCAATATCTGAGAGAGGTGTCAATGAGTTGCCTCTCACGTGCCCCCTGCTGGGGACCCCACCCACTACACAGGCATGTGTGCTGGCTGGGAATTGAACCAGTGATCTTTTGGTTTGCAGGCCAGCACTCAATTCACTGAGCCACAGCAGTCAGTTCATCTATAGTGCTTTGTAAACATTTTTTATCAAGTTGAGGAAGTTCCTGACTATTTCTAGTTTACTGAATTTTTATGAATGCTTTTCAAAAAGCATTTTTCAAATGCTTTTTCTGAATCTATTGATGTAACCATGTGATTTGTCTTCTGTAGTCTGTTGATGCAATGAGTTACATTCACTGACTTTGAATATTAAACTTTTCCCATACCTGGAATACATCTTGTTTAGTCACAGTTGAAAAAATAAAATAAAATTAGAAATGAAAGAGGAGAGATTACAAGTGACACAACAGAACCACAAGGGATTGGCAATCTAGGAAGAAAATAGATAAATTTTTTAAAAGCATGCAATCTTTCAAGGCTAAACCAGGAAGAAACAGAAAATCTGAACAGACGAATTAGTAACGAAACTGAAGCAGTAATCAAAAAATTTCCAACACACAAATGCCAGTTCCAGATGCCTTCACAGGTGAATTCTACCAAACAATAAAGAGGAATTAGTACCTAAACTTCTCAAACTATTGCAAAAAATACAGAGGAAGGAACACTTCATACTCACTCTTTGATGCCAGAATTCCCCTAATACCATGAACAAGTGGGATTTATACCAGGAATCAAGTGTGGTTCAACATCTGCAAAACAATGTAATTCATCATATCAACAAAATCTAAAATAAAATCATGTGATTATCTCAATAAATGCAGAAAAAACATTTGACAAAATTCAACATCCATTTATGATAAAAACTCTCAACAAAATAGGCATAGAAGGATCTTACCTCAACTTGATGAAGGCTATATCGTACTCCATGATGAAAGTTTTTCACCTAAGATGAAGAATAAGACAAGGATGCCCACTTTAACCATTATTATTCCACATAGCATTGGGAATCATAGTCATAGTAATCAGACAAGAAAAAGAAATAAAAGCCATTCCTATTGGAAAGAAGGAAAAAAAAAAAAAAACCCTGTCACTACTTGCAAGTGATATGCTATAAATAGAAAACCCTAAAGAATTCACCAAAGAATTTGATAGAATTTAAAAAATTCAGTAAAATAGCAAGATACAGAATTACTATAAAGAAATCTCTTGTGTTCCTATACACTAATAACAGACATTCAGGAACAGAAATGAAGAAAACAATTCCATTTACATTTGCAACAAAAACAACAAAATACCTAGGAATAAAGTTAACTAAGGAGGTAAAAGATCTCTACTTTGAAAACAAAGACATTAAAGAAAGAAATTGAAAAAATACAAACAAATGGCAGGATATACATTTCTCAGGGATAAGAAAAAACAATATTGCTAAGCTGACTGAAATTCCTATCAAAATACCAATATCATTCTCAGAACTAGAACAAATAATTCTAAAATTTATATGGATACAGAACAGACCCTTAATAGCCAAAGCAATCTTGAGAAAGAACAAAGTTGGAGGTATCATGCTTCCTGATCTCAAACTATATTACAAAACAATAATAATCAACACAGGATGAGACTATCAGCTTCTAGTCAAGATGGCAATGTAGGCAGGCATGGCTCACCTCTTCTCAAAACCACAACAAAATTACAACTAAAATATAGAACAACCATCACTCAGAACATCAGAAATTGAGTTGAATGGAAGTCTGACACTGCAGAATTGAAGAAACCACATCCATCCAGATTGGTAGGAGGGGGCATGGACATGGAACAGTTTGGCCCCACACCTATATGTATAAAAATTCAGGAGGGATATCTCACGAGTGAGGAGTCCCAGACCCATACCAGACCCCCTCCCCCACAGCCCAGGATTCCAATGCCAAGAAGATAAGTCCCCACAACTTCTGGCTGTGAAAACCACTGGGGATTAAGTCAGCAGAGGAAGCTGCTGGAGACCTAAGAAGTTCCTCTTGGGGAACCCACACATGGACTCACCTACTCAGACTCACCTCCACTGAGCTCCAGCACCAGAGCGGCAGCTTGATGGGCACAAGTGGTATACAGGGAGAGAGTAAAGTGTCTGGCATTGGGGTGAGCAGACGCCACTGTCAGCTGAGCCTTTCCCCCGCCCCCCAGAGCTGGTAGGCTGGCACCATATCTGAGACTCCATCAACCTGGCTAACACTGTGACCCACCTTGAAGATCCACAGAGGCTCTACCCCACACAACTTATGGGCCCACCCAAGCTGCTTTTCCATAAGAATGGCTGGTCTTGGTTCCTAAATCCTATCAAACAAGCAATAGATGGCTTCAGTGAGCTCTAGCAGCAGCCAGATTAGAGTCACAACTTGGCTTCACCTAGGAATCTCCAAGCCCAGCACAAGTAGCAGCCATCTGAGACTGCTTTACAGTTCAGGCAGGGTGCCCCAGGCAAAACAAAGGTGCGGGCTGACCTTGAACTGCACCAGCAGGGAAACCCCAAGGCCAACACACTCAGTGCACAGCTGCAGACCACGGTAGAGCACCACCACCTTGCCCTTGTGCATCTGATCCTGCACGGAGGGTGGAGGTTGGTGATCAGTGGTCACAGCCAGTACTTGAAGCTGACTGGCCTGGGTAAATCCCTCCTATTGATCTGCCAACAGCAACCAAGGTTCAACTACAAGAGGAGGGTGTACTCAGGCCACATGAAGGGTGCACACTGAGTATCCAGTTTGGGTGATAAGGTCACTGGACTGTACAGGACACCTACTACATTAGGCCACACTACCAAGACACGGAGTCAAAGCAGCTCTACCTAATACATAGAAACAAACACAGAAGGCTCACAAAATGAGGAGACAAAGAAATGTGGCCCAAATGACAGAAAAGATCAGAACTCCAGAAAAAGAGCTAAACAAAATGGAGATAAGCAATCTATCAGATATAGAGTTCGAAACACTGTTTATAAGGATGCTCAAGGAACTTAGTGAAGACCTCAACAGCATAAAAAAAGATCCGGTCAGAAATGAAGAATACACTAATTGAAATAAAGAACAATTTACAGGGAAACAACAGTAGAATGGATGAAGCTGAGAAACAGATCAATAATTTGGAACATAAGGAAGCAAAAAACAGCCATGAAGAACAAGAAGAAAAAGGAATCCAAAAAAATGAGTATAGTATGAACAGCTTCTGGGACAAATTTAAGAGGTCCAACATTTGGCCCCAGCTAGTGTGACTCAGTGGATTGAGTGCTGGCCTGTGGACCAAAGGGTCGCCAGTTCGATTCCCAGTCAGGGCACATGCCTGGGTTGCAGGCCAGGTCCCCAGTAGGGGGTGTGAGAGGCAACCACACATTAATGTTTCTCTTCCTCTCTTTCTCCCTCCCTTCCCCTCTGTCTAAAAATAAAATAAATATAAATCTTTTTTAAAAAGAGGTCAAACATTCACATCATAGGTGTGCCAGAAGGAGAAAGGAAAGAGCAAGAAATTGGAAATCTAGCTTAAAAAATAGTGAAAGAAAGCTCCCCTATTTGGTGAAGGGAATAGACATGAAAGTCCAGGAAGTTCAGAGAGTCCCAATGATGGTAAATGCAAAGAGGCCCACTCAAAGACACACTTATTAAAAGGCCAAAGTTTAAAGGTAAAGAAAGACTCTTAAAAGCAAGAGAAAAGAAGTTAGTTAGTTACCTACCTTACTGGAAGGTTACCAGATGGGAGGGGGGAGGGAGAGAATGGTTGAAAGAGTCAGGGGATTAAGAAATACAAGTAGGTAGTTACAGAATAGCCAAGGGGAGGTAAAGTACAGTATAGGGAATGGAGTAGCTGAATAATTTATATGCATGACCCATGGCCAGGAGCAATGGTGGGGGCATTGCTTGAGGGAGTAGGAGGCACTGGGTGGAAGAGGGCAAAGGGAGAAAAATTAGGAGAACTATAATAGCATAATCAATAAAATATAATTTAATAAAACAGCATGTTACTGGCACAAAAACAGACACATATTATCAATGGAACAGAATAGAGAACCCAGAAATACACCCTTGCTTATATGGTCCACTAACCTATGACAAAGGAGGTAAAAATACACTGGAGTTACAAGTGATGTTGGGAAACCAAGACAGATACATTTTAAAAAGTGAAACTCTGCCAATATTTTACGCCATATACAAAAATAAACTCAGCCCTCACTGGGTAGCTCAGTTGGTTAGAGTGTTGTGCCAATGCATCAAGGTTGCAGGTTTAATCCCCAGTCAAGGTACATACAAAAAGCCACCAAAATATGCATCGATATGTAAAACAACAAAGCTGATGTTTCTCTCTCTTCTCTCTCTCTTCTCTCTTTCTCTTTCTCTCTCTCCCTATCTCTTCAAAATAAATAATAAAAAAATAAAAAATAAATAAATTCAAAATGGGTTAAAGAAATGTACTTAAATGTAAGGACTGAAACCATACAACTCTTAGAAGAAAATATACTAAGTAAACTATCTGAAATCAACCTGAGAATATCTTTTTGGATACACCTGCTTGAGCAAGGGAAACAAAAGAAATAAATAGAACTATATCAAACGAAAGAGCTTCTACACAACAGAGGAAATCTTCAACAAAACAAAAAAGCAACCTACTGAATGGGAGAATATATTTTCAAACGATATATCTAATAGAGGATTGCTATACAAAATATATAAGAAACTCATACAAGTCAATAACAAAAAAATAATAATCTGATTGAATATGGGCAGAAGACATGAAAACACATTTCTCCAAAATAAGACATACAGATGGCCAACAGACACTTGAAAAGATGCTCAAAATCCCTAATCTTCAGGAATGTGTGAATCACAACCGCAATAACATGTCACTTTACATGTGTCAGAATGATTATTATCAAAAAGTTAACAAATAACATGTGTTGGTAAGGATGTGGAGGAAAGGGAACCCTTGTGCATTCTTGGTGAGACTGCAAACTGGTGCTGCCACTATGGAAAACATTATGGAGATTTCTTTCAAAACTATAAATAGACAAATCATATGACCCAGCAATTTCACTCCTGGGTATTTATCCAAAGAAAATAATAATACTCAAAAAAGATATATGCACCCTTATGTACATTGCAGCATTGTTTATAACAGCCAAAACATGGAAGCAACTTAGGTGTCCGTAGATAGATGAATGGCTAAAGAAAATGTGAGATACATATATGGTCTGTCCGGAAGGTGTCTAGCCAAGTAATGGGAAAAATAGACACATTTATTGAAGAAGATACAAGAAACATTGTACATAGGACAATGATGCCTCAGTCCCCTTCAAAGTTGGTACAGTTCTCCTAATCACCATCAGCTAGATGCCCTGTCATATTTTTCTGAATTTCACTGATGGTCTGAAATCTCTTCCCTTTCAAAGGTGAATTTCGTTTTGGAAAAGCAAGAAGTCACATGGTGCCGAATCTGGGCTGTAGTGGGGCTGAGTCACCTGGGTGATTTGATGTTTTACCAAAAAACTGCAGGAGAAAGGATACATGAGCAGATGCATTGTTGTGATGAAGCTGCCAATCACCAGTTGCCCATAGCTGCAGCCTTCTGAATTACATGAATAGTTTCTATGGAGGAATGATCAAGCTTAGCACAAAATTTGAGGCATATTTGATGCTCTACTCGCTCGGTCATTTTGAATGAGATGGCCACAGCATACATGTGCTTATTCAATGGCATCTACCGCCCCCACTGACTACTACAGTGAAGCTGTCATTGTTCACGCATGTGTATTCCAGTCTACTGTCCTTGGCTGCCAAGTTACATTGATGTCATGCAAACCATTCTTGTTATACTAACAATGGCTGGACTTTAACTGGATAGACTTCATATATATGAATATTATGCAGCAATTATAAAGAATGAAATTTTGCCATTTGTGACAACATGAATGGGTATTATGTTAAGTGAAATAAGTCAGGCAGAAAGAGACAAATACTTTATGGTTTCACTTATATGTAGAATAGAAAAACAAAACAAACAAAACAAAAACAGACTCATAGAAACAGAGACTAAAGGGATGGCTATCAGAAAAAAGGTGGTGGGTGAGGGGTGCATGAAAGTGAAAGAGGAATACAGTCAGTAATACTTGTGATCACATTGTAAGGTATAAATATGTCAATTCACTATACTGTACATCTAAAACTAGTATAACCAAAATGAGATTGTTTACAAGCTATACCTAAATTTAAAAAGTATTTATTGAGATATAATAGATATATAATGTTAATTTGAGGTGCAGAAGAATGTTTCAATATTGGTATATATACAAAATGATCACCACAATAAGTCAAATTAATATCCATCACTACACATAGCTACAATTTTTCCCTTGTGATGAGAACTTTTAAAATACACTCTTAGCAACTTCCAAATATACAATACAGTATTATTAATATAGACATCATGCTATATGCCACATTCCCATGATTTATTTATTTTATAACCAGAAGTTTATACCTTTAAACCACCTTCATGCATGTTACCTACCTACCCCCACCCATCTCCAACAAAGGCAAGCCCATCTCTGGCAACCCCTCCAATCTATTCTCTGTATATGGGAGGTCACAGTTTTCCTTTTTTGCTTTTTGGATTTCACATATAAGTGAGATCATATGGCATTTCTCTTTCTGAAGAGGAATCTGTATAGCCCATATTTTTCAATTCTTAAATTAATTTATTGTTCTTCAATTTCAGTTGTCTGCATTTCTCCCCACCACTCCCACCCCACCCCAGCCAAACCCACCTCGCTCCCTTACTCCGCTTCCACCCTCCAACTTGGTTTTGTCCATGTGTCCTTAATAGTAGTTCCTGAAAACCCTTCTACCCACTATCCCTTCCCCCCCTCCCCTCTGGCTATTGTTAGATTGTTCTTAACTTCAATGTCTCTGGTTATATTTTGTTTGCTGTTTTCTTTTGTTGACTAGGTTCCAGTTAAAGGAGAGATCATATAGTATTTGTCCCTCACCACCTGGCTCATTTCACTTAGCATAATGCTCTCCAGTTCCATCCATGCTGTTGCAAAGGATGTAAGCTCCTTCTTTCTCACTGCTGCATAGAATTCCATTATGTAAATATACCGTAGTTTTTTGATCCACTCATTTGCTGATGGGCACTTAGGTTGCTTCCAGTACTTGGCTATTGTAAATTGGGCTGTTATGAATATTGGGGTGCATTTCTGCATAGGTTCTTTTGGATTGGTGTTTCAAGGTTCTTAGGGTATAATCTCAGCAGTGGAATTGCTTGGTCAAAGGCAGTTCCATTTTTAGTTTTCTGAGGAAATTCTATGCTGTTTTCCACAGTGACCTCACCAGTCTGCATTCTCACAATGTACTAGGAACAATGTACTAGGGTTCCCTTTTCTCCGCATCCTCTC
Source organism: Desmodus rotundus (assembly GCF_022682495.2). Lineage (NCBI taxonomy): Eukaryota > Metazoa > Chordata > Mammalia > Chiroptera > Phyllostomidae > Desmodus > Desmodus rotundus. The sequence goes on along the minus strand of NC_071390.1, from coordinate 68,419,422 downwards.
CAACATTTGTTTGTGGATTTGTTTGTGTTGTCCATTCTGACTGGTGTGAGATGGTACCGCATTGTGGTTTTAATTTGCATCTCTCTGATGGCTAGTGATGCTGAGCATCTTTTCATATGTCTCTGAGCCCTCTGTATGTCTTCCTTGGAGAAGTGTCTGTTCAAGTCCTTCCCCCGTCTTTTAATTGGGTTGTTTGTCTTCCTGGAATGGAGTTGTGTGAGTTCTTTATATATTTTGGAGATCAGGCCCTTGTCTGAGGTATCATTGGCAAATATGTTTTCCCATACTGTTGGTTCTCTTTTTATTTTAATGCTGTTTTCTTTAGCCATGCAGAAGCTTCTTATTTTGATGAAGTCCCATTTGTTTATTCTTTCCTTTATGTCCCTTGCTTTAGGGGACATGTCAGTGAGGATGTTGCTGCGTAGAATATCTTAGATTTTCCTGCCAATGTTTTCCTCTAGGACTTTTATGGTGTTATGACTTATATTTAAGTCTTTTATCGACCTTGAATTTATTTTTGTGTATGGCGTAAGTTGGTGATCGAGTTTCAATTTTTTTGGATGTAGTGGTCCAAATATCCCAATGCCATTTGTTGAAGAAGTTATTTTTGCTCCATTTTATGCTCCTGCCTCCTTTGCCAAGTATTAATTGACTGTAGAGACTTGGATTTATTTCTGGGCTCTCTGTTCTGTTCCATTGGTCTATGTGCCTGTTTTTATGCCAGTACCAGGCTGTTTTGATTATAGTGGGCTTGTAATACAGTTTGATATCAGGTATTGTGATCCTTCCTGCTTTGTTCTTCTTTCTCAAAATTGCTGCAGCTATTCGGGGTTGTTTATGGTTCCATATGAATTTCTCAAATGTTTGTTCTATATCTGTGAAATATGTCATGGGTACCTTGATAGGGATTGCATTGAATCTATTAATTGCTTTGGGTAGTATGGCCATTTTCATGATGTTAATTCTTCCACTCCATGAGCATGGTACATGCTTCCATTTGTTTGTGTCTTCCTTAATTTCTTTCTTCAGTGTTGTGTAGGTTTCTGAGAACACGTCTTTTACCTCCTTGGTTAGGATGATTCCTAGGTACTTTATTTTTCTCGTTGCTATATCAAATGGGATTTTTTTCCTGATTTGTGTTTCTGCAGTTTCGTTGTTGGTGTACAGGAATGCCTTTGATTTCTGAGTATTGACTTTGTATCCAGCTGTTTTGCCAAATTCATTTATTAGGTCGAGTAGATTTTTGGTGGAGTCTATAGGATTTTCCATGTACACTATCATGTCCTCTGCAAACATTGACAGTTTCATTTCCTCCTTTCCAATTTGGATGCCTTTATTTCTTTTTCTTGTCTGATTGCTGTGGCTAGGACTTCCAATACTATGTTGAATAGGAGTGGTGAGAGAGGGCTTCCTTGTCTTGTTCCTGATCTTAGTGGGAACACTCTAAGTTTTTGTCCATTGAGCATGATGTTGGCTCTAGGTCTCTCATATACGGCCTTTATTATGTTGAGGAATGCTCCCTCAATTCCCACTTTGCTGAGTGTTTTTATCATAAATGGGTGCTGTATTTCATCAAATGCTTTTTCTGCATCTATTCATATGGTCATGTGGTTTTTGTCTTTGCTTTTGTTTATGTGGTGTATTTTGTTTATTGATTTGACAATATTGTACCATCCTTGCATCCCTGGGATGAATCCCACTTGATCATTGTATGTGATCTTTTTAATGTATTCCTGGATGTGGTTTGCCGATATGTTGTTGAAGATTTTAGCATCTATGTTCATGAGTGATATTGGCCTGAAGTTTTCTTTCTTTGTTATGTCTTTATCTGGTTTTGGGATTAGGATGATGTTGGCTTCATAAAACTAGTTTGGGAGTCTTCCATCATCTTGAATTTTTTGAAGTAATCTGTGGCAGATGGGTGTTAGCTCTCTCTTAAATGCTCTGTAGAATTCTCCTGTGAAACCATCTGGTCCAGGGCTTTTCTCTGTCGGAAGCTTGGCTTGTTGATTTTGTTTATCTTTTCAAAGAACCAGCTACTGGATTCATTGATCCTTACAATTGTACTTTTGGTCTCTATGTCATTTAATTCTGCTCTGATCTTGGTTATTTCCTTCCTTGTACTTGCTCTGGGTTGTCTTTGTTGTTGTTCCTTGAGTTCTTGTAGGTGTAGGGTTAGGTTGTTTATTTGAAATGTTTCTATTCTTTTTAGGTAGGCATGTATTGCTATAAACTTCCCTCTCAGGGCTGACTTTGCTGTGTCTCATAGGTTTTGGGTTGTTGTGAGTTCATTTTCGTTTTTTTCCAGAAATTTTTTGGTTTCTTCCCTAATATCAGTCTTCACCCATTCATGGTTTAATAGCATGCTATTCAATCTCCATGTTTCTTAGTGTTTGGGTTTTTTTTCCTTGAGGTTTGTTTCTAGTTTCAGCCCCTTGTGGTCAGAGAAAATGCTTGATATGATTTCGATTTTCTTGAATTTGTTGAGGCTTATTTTGTGTCCTATCATCTTGTCTATCTTTGAAATGTTCCATGTGCTTTTGAAAAGAATGTGTATTTTGCTTTTTGGGATGAAAGGCTCTCTATATATCAGTTAAGTCCATTTCATCTAGGGTATTGTTCAGTGACACAATATCTTTGTTGATATTTTGTTTGGAAGATCTGTCCATCTTTGACAGTGGGGTGTTAAAATCCCCTACTATAATTGTGTTGCTGTCAATATCTTCCTTGAAGTCCTCCAAGATTTTCTTTATGTATTTTGGTGCTCCTATGTTGGGTGCATATGTATTTACAATGTTTATGTCTTCTTGGTGGATTCTTCCTTTGAGTATTATGACGTGACCTTCTGGGTCTCTCTTTATGGCCCTTCTTTGGAAGTCTATTTTGTCTGATATGAGTATTGCTACTCCTGCTTTTTTTTCCTGTCCGTTTGCTTGGAAAATTTGTTTGCAGCCCTTCACTTTCAGTCTGTGTAAGTCTTTTGTCCTGAGGTGGGTCTCTTGTAGGCAGCATATGTGTGGGTCATGTTTTCTTATCCATTCAGCTATTCTATGTTTTTTGATTGGAGCATTTAATCCATTTACGTTTAAGGTTATTATCGATAGGTAGTTATTCATTGCCATTTTTTCCTACTTGTGTTCCTCTCTCTCTCTCTTTTCCTTCCTTTCCTTAAAACAGTCCCATTAGCATCTCTTGCAGAGCTGGTTTGGTGGAAGTGTATTCTTTTAGACCTCTTTTGTCTCAGAAGCTCTTTATTTGGCCTTCTGTCTTGATTGAGACCCTTGCTGGGTAAAGTAGCCTTGATTGCAGGCCTCTGGTTCTCATTACTTGGAATATTTTTTGCCATTCTCTTCTGGCTTGGAGCGTTTCCATTGAGAAGTCAGTTGCTAACCTTATTGGGGCTCCCTTGTGTATTCCTTCCTGTTTCTTCCTTGCTGCCTTTAAGATCTCTCTTTGTCTTGGAATTTTGCCATTTTAATTATGATGTGTCTTGCAGTGGGCCTCTTTGGGTTCCTCTTGCTTGGGACTCTCTGTGTTTCCTGGATTTGGGTGACTTTTTCTCTCCTCAGATTAGGGAAATTTTCCATCATTACTTTTTCAAACAGGTTTTCTATCCTTTGCTCTTCTTCTCCTTCTGGTATTCCTATTATACTGATATTATTACGTTTCATGTTGTCCTGCATTTCCCTTAATCCCTCTTCATTCTTTCTGAGCCTCTTTTCCTTTTCTTGGTCTTTCTGGGTCTTTTTTTCTACTTTGTCCTCCAGCTCGCTGATCCAGTCCTCTGCTTCATCAAGTCTGCTTTTGATTCCTTCTGCTGTGTTCATCAGTTCAGAAATTGTATTCCTCATTTCCTCCTGACCCTTGTTGATAGTTTCTATTTCCTTTTTCATGTTGATATAGTTTGCAGTGAGTTCATTGTAGTTTCTGGTAATTCTCTGTGAGCTCAGTGAGGTTCCTGATAACCATTGCTTTGAACTCAGTATCTGATAGTTGATTTGCCTCTATTTCATTTCGCATTTTTCTGAGGCTTCCTCCTTTCCTTTCTTTTGGGTGTTGTTTCTTTGACTTCCCATTGTTTTTGAGACTCTGCTTGTTAGCCTCTGCTTCTTAAATTGATCTATTCTGACTCCCTGGGTTTATGGTATGAACTTCTATGGTAGAATGCTAGTGCGATTCAGTGGTGCCGTCTCCTTAATCTCCTGAGCTCACTGGTCTTGGGCTGATGTTTATGGGTCTAACAGGGTCTAACTCTTGTCTTTTCAGAGCTACAGGTTTTATTGTCTCACCCTCTGATCTTTCAATGTCCTCTGTCTTTGGTTTCTGATCTTCATATATGCTGGAATACCGTTGGCTGTTCGCTCTGTTCCTCAGATCAGCTAGGTGTTTCACTGGTGCCGAGGGGAAGTGGACTCTCTTCCCACTTATTTCGCCGCCATCTTCACCTCATCCAAATGGTAAGTTTCTTAAATATACCAGGAGGTTCTGCTTGTTGCCAATCCCCAAAACCATCTTGAGCATAATGAGGGTAAGCAGGGGGGCTTTTTGAAGATCATTGTTGAACAAAGAGAAGGCTTGCTTGGTGCAGTGGAGAGTAAAGATTTAAGATTCAAGACGAGGTACAGAAAGTTCAAGCTGTTTGAGCACATGTGGCTTCGTGGGAAACAGGGCTGCAGAGTGCTGCTTTCCTTTTCCACAGAGGGCATATCTGTTCTTTCAGAATAGACCTGAGGAGTACCCTGTTAGGCCTTCTAGGCTGACCCACTGAACTATTCTAATGTCTCTCTGAAGTGTAGCTTTACATCCTGGCTGTGTGATTGGTGTCCTGAGCTTCTGTTTCTCTGTGAAATCAAATAAGATAGCATATCATGTGCCTAGCCATCCACCCAACTTAGGGGCAAGGCTCAGGAAAGGGGAGTTCTCTTCTCTGCTCTTTCATGTCAAGGGCAAATGCACATCAGGGTTGGAAATGGCAAGAATAAACATATAATTAGGGTGGAGATCTATTTCTGAATAACTCGTAAATCATGTGAAACCAGTTTCCTGTTGACAGTCAATCCTCAGTAAACACCAAGTGTGTCCTTGGCACATTATCTTTCCTAATCATGCCAGAGAGGTGGTAGTCCTCTCCTATGTAAGTTTTCTGTGACTTTCCCTGGATGTACATTCTTGTAAGGACTCTAGCTCATTAAAGTGGTAAGTAACTGGTTTTATCATACATAAAGGCCAGTAAAAGAAAAAAGTATATACAGTATATTCCTTATTTTAATGTGCAGTGATGTGTTTCTACTGGATATAATTTAATGATAAATGTGAGCCTAATTACGAATCTTTTTTAGATTACTTGCAATTCAGTGTGTGGAGTATAATGAGAGGCTGGGAGCTTGAGAAAACTCTTAATGAATTTAGCGCTATTTCTCTTCTCTAAGATCAAAGCTGTTGTTTCTTCCAGTAATTTTGGGATTCAGTTAGGCTTTATATGTGTCTCTAATTCTTGAGTGATTTGTGAATTAATATAATTTCAGAGCTATAGCACTGCATCATTTTACAGATGAGAAACTGAGCCTGCAGTTAGGAAGAAGCAGTCACTACCCTGTGGGCAGCTGAAACAGGAACCCAGGTGTCCCCCACTCTAGGCCAGTGGCCCCCAAACCAGGCTGCACAGTGGAATCATCTGTGCATGTTTGACAAATACTGACATCTGACTTCTGCACCAAATACTCTGAATTAATTGGTCTGCAGTGTGTCCTTGGGAATTGGAGTTTTTAAAAGGTGATTTTAATATTCAGCAAAATTTTAAAACCATCACCCTAGGCTCTTTTTAGTGTATCATGTTGTATTAAGAGAAAATTTTGCATCAAAATCTATGAAAATTCATGTATTCTTCCTTTCTGTCTTTATTTCAAACTTAGTCTTTTGTAAAGTATCCTTTGCTAAAGCCAGTGAAAGGGGATAAGCTGGGCTTCTCTGGTGGTACAGTGGAGCAGAGGGAGGAAGTGGCCAATGAATAGGAGTAGAAAAGCCTCCCTTAGTCCACACCTCAGAAACTGTCTCAGAAAGACAAAACTGGGAATAGTAGAAAAACAGTGGGATGGCAGCATGCTACTCCATTCAGACCTCTCCTTCAGCCTCATATACGTTGCTGAGCTGGCAATGTCCCTGCCCTGCTTAGAACCCTTAAAGACGCCTTACTCTTGGTCATGTGTGGAAGACCCAAGGAGCAGCAGCAGCTTACCTAAAGGGACACTATTTCTAGGCACTGCTTCACTCTAAGCCTGGCATGAAGCCACACCATCCAGAAGGTGCAACAAACACCTGCTTCATAGCTGCACTGTTGCTGTTCCTGCCCATAGCAGGTACTCATCTTTACTGAATGCTGCAGAAGAAGGAAAGGGAGGGAAGGGACGTGGAGAAACAGAATATGGGAACAAGAAAGAACTTTAGAGCTTTTGTACTGAGGTGGTCCTCAGACCAGCAGCATGGGCATCACCTGGGAGCTTGCTAGAAATTTGGACCCTTTGAGTCCCAACAAAGCAGAGTCTGCATTTTATTTTACAAGATTTCCCAGGGACTCATATCCATATTAAAGCAACACAGGCTTTGACCATGTTTCTTGTGCTCACCTGGGGAACTTGGTAAGGATGAAAAGGCATTGGCCCTGTCCTTCTTCAATGAGCTAGATTGTATTTGTTATTAAGCCTGGGTTACTCTGGTGCCCACCCAAGCAGGAGAATCTTTGTTATTACAGGGGAGGAAGCTGAGGCTGAGAGAGAGAGAGAGCCAGCCCATGGAGGTTATATGCAAATGGTTAATCTCAAAACTGTATACTTTGCTGTCTCCTGTCACCATGTTTGTACTGCATCCTTGAATAGTCAATTAGAATGCCTCGCTCAGGACAGCTGGAGATCTGGGAATTCTGTACCCTTCACTCACCCTGGGCTGCAGCCCTGGCTTGTGCCCTTTCATGCCTCTGTTCTGTGACTAGGTAAAACAAGACCTCCAAGATTCCTGTGATCACCAGCGTCCCCCAGAAGCCCTCTTTCTGTATGAAGGGAGCACAGACTCTGTCAGTAATGCTGGCTTTTTAATTTAATTTAATGTTGAGAAAAATTTCAGGTTTCCACGATCATCTTAAGCTGAATATTATGCAAAAGAATAAAACAGAGAGAGCAAGTGCAACCTCAAGTTCTGATGTGAGCTAAGTATGTTGAGAGTTTCTTGTAGTAATTGATTTAATTCTTTTGGTTATAAAACCAATGCATTTCATTGGAGAAAATTTAGAAAATAAGAGGAAAGGCCCAAAGAAAAATCCCACAGCTCAAAAATCACTTGTTAAAATTTGGTACAAAAACTTTAATCTTTTTCTGAGCATTTCCCTCTATGTGGATCTTTTTTACATTGGAATAACATAGGAATAACACCATGCAATTTTTTTTGTAACCTGCCTTATTTCACTTAGTCATAATAGTGATCATTTATGTCATTTCATATTCTCTTACCTCCTAACTTTACCAGTTCTTTTTTTTACCCTGAATCATCATATTCTCAAATAGCCTGTTTTGGGGGCTATTTTTATTATTTCCATTTCCCTGTTATGGTGAGCATCCTTGAGGAGAAGTCTGTCTCCTTCTGTGTGCCATTCTTCTTAGGGTCAAGCCTTAGAAGTAAAAAATGTGAAGTCAAATGTTGTAAACTGTTTTAAGAATATGGATATACATGATCAAATTGTGCTCCATAAAGATGATTCCAACATAAACTATTCTTATACAATTCACTTCCCAGATATACCTCAATTTCCCACTGGGGATTAGAAATTAAATAATTACTTTTGTCATCACATTATGGTTCTATTTTATTTACATATTTACATTTCTTTTCTCATCAGTAAGTTGAACTTTTTCCCATGTTTATTCATCATTTGTATTTGTGTGTGTGAGAAATGCCACTTTATTTTCCTTGCCATTTCTCTACTAGGATATTTTTATTTTTCCCATTGATATAGAGAAATTCTTTATATGATAATGCTGTTCTCCAAATTTGGTAATTGTTTTTTAATTTTGTTTATGGACTTATAACTTTTACATATTCAAATCAATTTCTTTTCTTTTTTATACTTAGAATAAGATAAATATTTGATTATATTTTCTGTGATTAGTTTATGGTCTTTACTTTTTTTTAATTGATTCCAGAGAGAGGGAAAGGGAGGGAGAAAGAAAGGGAGAGAAACATCAATGTGAGAGAGAAACATTGATCAGTTGCCTCTTGTATACCCTTGTATACAATACCCTTGTATTGCCCTCCTGACCGGGGACCAAACCCACAACCCAGACCTGTGCCCTGACTGGGAATTGAGCCTCAGACCTTTTGGTTTGTGGGACAATTCCCAACCAAGTGAGCCACACCAGCCAGGACTAAAGTTTTTAAATTATAGTTGACATGTTATATTATATTAGTTCCAGGTGAATCTGTCACCATACAAAGTTAGTTCATGATCTTATTGTAAAAATTTAACTTTCAAATCCTTTCAGAATTTATTTGTGGGAAGTAAAGTAGAAAATTAATTTTGTTTCTTTTTGAAATAGCCCACCATTTGTTCTAATATTATTTATTGAATAATCATTGTCTAAATATTTCAAAGACTAAGTTTACCTTATAATACACTTTTATATGTGTTTATAAATATACTTTCTGGAGTTTCTATGCTGCTGCCTTTACTTCTCTTTCTATTCTTATATCAGTAATGCATTACTTCAGGTAACATCAGTTCATAATTAATTTTTGACATCTTACAGAACAAGCACTCTCACCCCACCTCCTTTTTACAAGGTTCCTGAAAATTCCCACATAAAGTTTGTTTGTTTATTTAGTTTGCTCATCTCAAAATGATGACAAAAGCAACTTGATATTTTTCTTTGTCCTGCAGAGCCAGTATCAGCTACTTGAACTAATATGTTCACGCACCCATCAACAATGCCTTTATTACCTGGAAAATGAAGTTCTTAGCTTCATGGTCTAAGAACTCCAACTAATTCAGCTCCATGAAGTCTCCTATTGCATTTTCTTCATCTTTTTGTTAACATTTTATTATCTTCCTGAAGCTCTCTTCCACTCCCTCATTTCTGTCTTTTAAATTATATACACTCTGCAGAGAGTCTAAAAAATCAACTATCTGTAAGGCTTCCCCGAACCTCCTCTATAATAAAATAGCACACTATCATTATTTTTACTGGTCTCTGAACTTCAACCCATATTTAACTCTTTTTTCAATTTATTTTAGTGACTTGTGTAGGTCCTGTTCCTTTGCTTGATTACTTGATGGTAGAAGCTCCAGCTCTAAACCACCTGCCAAAGCCTGGTGGGGGTCATCCTACAGGATACTCAGTCAATGACTGCCGACTGAATTCATTTGTTTTCCTTCCTGACCCTTCTTTACATTACAGAATGCTCTTTTGAACAGCCTCATAATTTTGGCGAACTTGGTGACTTTATGCAATGCACAGGGCTGTGTTATACCTAATCCAAACACTCCAGGTGATTTATTTAATGGTAAGTCATGGCTTTTCAAGTTTATTATTTTACTGCAGCCTGGTAGATATATCCTGTTGGCAGATCAAGGCCTTTAAATCTAAATAGGAAGGAGGGTTAGGGCAGATATCAAATGGCATAAAATGAGAGGCTTCCATTTGCCATTTATATAAGACAGTAGTTCTCAACACTAGGTGTATGAGAAGTGCCTAGAGAGCTTTTGAAACTACCAATGCTCAGGCGCTATCCAAGACCACATATACCAGAATCTCTGGTGTAGGAGCTGCGTATGTAAAAGCTTCTTTATTGACCCCGCTACGTGCAGGCGAAGAACCATCAATTATTCCATAGCAGTACTTCTCAAACTTCAATGTTCAGGTAAACCCTCTGAGGATATTGTTAAATTAAAGGTTCTGATTCTGTGGGCCTGGAGTGAGAGTGTGAATTTGCATGTCCAACCCAGCCTCAGATAGTGATGATAGTAATTCCTCAAGCACACTTGGACCACCAAGACTTAAAGCAAGGGTTGTCACCCTTGGCTGAACATTTGAATCACTTGGGGAGTTTTTAAAAATATGGCAGCCTGGCCCCCCTGACTAGAGATTCTGATTTTGCTGTTGCGGGGTAGGACTCATGCATAGATTTTTTTTTTTAATACTCAAAATGTTTTACATGTTTATTTAGGGTTGAGAAAAAAAGCAAAGGGAGGTACAAAAATGAGACATTTATCCAGAAATAATCCATCAGAAAACAAACAAACAAACAAACAAAAAACTTGGCCCCAAGTACCCCCAGGATCATAATAGCTATCTGATTAAAGAGGAAGGCCTTATTTTTTTTTTCCTTGTAATATTTGTACTGAAATAAAATCTGGAAGGATTTAAGCTTGCTGTAGGAAAACATGGTCAGTGGCAGGAACTTGGCAGGTACTGAAACTTAGCTGTGGGAGAACACAGAAGCACTTTTCATAGGTGCCCTTAAAAACAATTAGATTTTTCCTTCTCCGGGAGCGGTGCAGATGACAGGGGCTGGCCCCATGTCCTACCTACAAGCCTTGTTCCAGTCGCACGACTTGGGGATACCACTTATGATGCCACATGTATTATTTTAGAATGCAAGGACCTCAGTAGAGTCATTCACCCACTTCATAGTGGAAGACTGAGAACTGTGAGGAGTGTTCTTGTGGCCAAGATGGAATTAGCTGCTGTAACATGTAACTCTCAAGCCAGCAGGGCTAAGAAGGGGTGCAGTTGCTGTTGGGTTGCTCGCTGAGGTACAGATGCTCCTTCTTTCAAAATCTTATCCTGAAGGGGAGTTAGTTTTCAGTGTTATTTCTCTTTTAATTGTAGTAAAATATACATAATATAAAATTTATCATTTTAACCATTTTAAGTGTAAAATTCACTGGCATTAAGTACATTCACAATTTATTTATTTTCCTCACCCAAGGACCTTTTTTCATTGCTTTTATTTATTTTTTTGAAGATTTTATTTATTTATTTTTAGAGAGAGGGGAAAGGAAGGAGACAGGGAGAGAAGCATCAATGTGTGGTTGCCTCTCATGAGTCCCCCACTGGGGACCTGGCCTGCAACACAGGCATGTGCGGTGATTTGGAATTGAACCAGTGACCCTTTAGTTCAAAGCCGGCACTCAACCCCTTGAACTACACCAGCCAGGGCTTTTACATTGCTTTTAGAGAGAGAGGGAGAGAGGGAGAGACAGAGAGACAGAGAGACAGAGAGGGAGGGAGGGAGAGAGGGAGAGAGAGGGAGAGGGAGGGAGAGAGAGAGAAGGAGAGAGACAAAGAGAGGGAGAGAGGGAGAGAGAAGGAGAGAGACAAAGAGAGGGAGAGAGGGAGAGAGAAAGAGAGAGAGGGAGGGAGAGGGGGGGAGAGAGAGAGAGAGGGAGAGAGAGAGATTCACACACTAAACTGGCAACGTAGGTATATGCCTTGACGGGGAATTGAACCCATGACCTTTTGGTCTATGCTCCAATCAACTCAGTCACACTGGCCAGGGCAAGTAGATTCACACTTTTGTGCAACCATCTCCACCATTCATATTCAGAACTTTTTCATCTTCTCAAACTTTAACTCCCTACCCAATAAATAACTCTCCATTCCCTCTTCTCCTCAGTCACTGTCACTGGCAACCACTGTTGTACTCTCTGTCCCTATAAATCTGACAACCCTAAATGGGATTATACAGTATTTGTCCTTTTGTGACTGGCTTATTTCAGTATAATGTCCTCAAAGATCATTCAAGTTGTAGCATGCCTCAGAATTTCCTTTCTTTTTAAGGCTGAGGAATGTTCCATTGTATACATATATAGCACATTTTATTTATGTATTCATCTGTTGATAGACATTTGAGTTGCTTTCACGTCAGTCTTATTTCTTTTAAGTTGTTTTTGAAACTTGATAAATATATTTATTATTAAATACCTACATCCAGATGGGTTGTTAAAGATAGGAAATGATACCTAGTGGTCTGAAACTATTCTAGAATTTAGCTAGTTTTACTTCAGCCTTGGTCTGTGGCGATTTGCAGGAGTAATAGTGGGTCTGAAAAGGCAGAGGGAATGGGTGTGAGGTATAAAGGATACTCTGTGGTTTTCCTCATACTCTAAACCCTAGTTTCTTTACTGCTTAAGTGTAGCTTGTGCCAGCCCAAAGATTGTGCAGATGTTTTCTGCTGGCTTGCTGTGGACACCAAAGGTCTAGCACTTGGGTCAACAGAACAGAGTGTACCTCCAATGTGGTCCTAATTGTTCTGTTTCCTCAGCAGCCACATCCATACAGCTACTCCACTCCCTGCCGCCCCTGGAAAATCCATTTGACGTGTTCACTTCAGTCTTGCCCTATAGTGTTTTGGAGGAATAGAAGTGGCTTTGATGAAAGAAGCATTGGTATCAAGTAGTGTTTCCCAAACTTGCCTGATCACAGACTCATCTGGGAAACCTGATAGAATACAGATTCCTGGGCTCACCCCAGGACCTACTGAATCAGAAGCTATAGGGGCCTAAGGAACCTGAATTGTAACAAGTACCTCAGAGAGTGTTTTGACACCACCGGTGAGTAGAGGAGCAAGCACTAGACTTAAGCATGAGACATCTGAGTGTCCAAAAAGTTCCAAACACATTTAATTGAGCATGCCCCATGCTAAGTGCTTAATGGAACAAAAGGGTTATCAGATCAGGCTTTCTGGCTGGCTGCCGGAAGCAGGTCCCCAGGTTTTGTCTCGTTTGGGTCACTGCATATCACAGCTCTACCTTGATCTTGTAGCTCCAGAAATTTGACATTGTCTTTGTGTCTAGTGTCAATGTGACTCTGGAGTGTGATTGCATCTGTGAAGTTAAGGGCTATTGAGCCATTCCTCCCTAACATTGCAGCAACCTACTTCCAAAGTGGCCAAAGCATCCATGCCACCTGGATTTGGAAACTTCCACCCCTGTCAATGCTGCGTCACTATAGCCCTGTCAATACAACTTTCTTCTAGGGTCCCATGAACCTAGTGCAGAAAAGAGTGAAGTGGGAAGAGCCTTGATGCTGGAGCCAGAGTAATAGAATCTGAATCTCCATTCCCTTGTATACCTGCTGTGTGATTATGGATACATTTCTTAATTTCTCTAAGCCTCAGTCTCCTCACAGCAAAATAGGGATGATCAGGTGTATGTGAAAATTAAATGAGATTCTGCATATAAATTTGTTAACTCAATATATATTAATGTCTACTCTACACCAGTCTGTGTCCCTTGAGCCTGGGACACTAATCAACACCAGTTGGAACTCAAAGCACTCCTTCCCTCTTTCCTTCCATGTGCCTGTCTCATTTGGCACATTGCTCCACAGAGAGGAAATGTGCACGTTTCTCTACTATTCAAAGTCAACTCTATTCCTTGTAATTGCCTCACAGCTTACCAAGTTTTTTTCATGATTTTTTTTTCCCTTTTGCAATAGCAAAAGATAGGTTTTGATTAAATTTTCTTTGGGATAATTGTTTTGACCCATTGTACTCTCTAGATCTCGAACTGCCCAGTGGCCTCCGCACTACTAAGGGCCTCCATCTCAGGTGCCCTGGGAAAATCTATTTTTAGTTCTCACTTTGGTTTCCAGATTACCTGTTGAGGGGAAGACTGAACTGTCCTCTTTTGTTAAAACAAGTCCATGGTCACCTTTGGGAAAGAAATATTCTCACAAAGGGCCCTGGTGGTGGCTGCTTCTGTACACACTTTGGTCAGGGACAATTTAAATCTGAGATTTAGGGATGGGTTCTGAGAGAGTGATGAGCCCTAACATTGTTTGTACCCTTGATTGTGTGGGTAGACTTTTCTGGAAAGATGTTCCCCAGTTTTCATCAGCTTCTCCCTGGGCCCCATGATTCTGGCCTGCAGTGACTCTCTTCCTGTTGGTTTAGCCAGCTCCTATCTGATAGTTCTTCATTAGAATGGGACAACTATTCCTTTCCCACATTCAAGCGGCAGTACTGCTGGCTACTTCCTGAGCAGGGACAAGAAAAGTCAGGCTAGAACAAGCTGCCTGGCCCCAAAGTAGCCCAGACCTGCATTTGGGCCTCTCAGAACTTACTTCTGTCCTGTGCAATGCAGAATGGAACTGAGAAACAATGTCAGGGGTCGTCTATGTGTTCAAATCCAGGTTCCTGAAGGCAGCACTTTGGGGTTGCAAGCCAAGGAGTGACAGTAAATTGGTGAGGGACATCCGAGACAGCTGGAGTGTGGGCTGCTTCAGGCACAGGCTGGGCATCTTATCCCTTCTAATAGGCCTTGCTCTTGTCTCAATGACAGTGTTGCTACACCTGTAAGCTGACGCAGATCCCGGCCAGCAGGATCTGTTGTGGTTGCAATATTCAAATACACAAGGACTACAGAAATCCTGTGGAGGAAAAGGGAAGGCACGGCCACTCCCTCAAGAGGAGAGTGCCCCACCCTTGCCTTGACAGGCTTTTATTGTTTTTCTAGGCCCCTTACATCAAAAAAGGTCCTCCTTTACTATGCAAAGGTTTGTTTTGCGTGGTTATCTTCTGCAGACAAAGGAGAGGGTGTCACTGAATACATCAAAGGAGGATATTTGCAATGTAAAGGAGAAATGGTCAAAATGGCTATGTTCCATACCTGGAGGGTCTAGCCCAGATTATGGGAAGATGAAGATACTCAGTAAACATTTGCTTGCCTCAGGGTGAGGGAGTTTTAGCAAGAGCAAGTCTCATAGCAGTCTGGGTACAATGCAGGCCTGATTTCCCACTGGAGAAGCTATCCATGGACATGGGTCCTGCCCACCAACCTCGCTCCCCATTGGCTTTTCCGAGTGGGGGCTGAGCCACATTTCCCACGCTTGGAATGGTTCCCCACAGTAAGCTATGACACAAGCAAGTGCCAGAAAATCTTCAACAAGGAGACGTGTAGTTTTACAGTGGTGGAGCAGAAGAATCCAGGAAAGTCTTGTTTTGTTGGTGGATGGGTGCTGTATTGTACTTCTAGTGGGACCAGAGCTCCCAACCAGAAGGGCCCCAGGATCTCCCAAGCCAAACCTCATTCTCATATGGCCTCTAACAGTCTATGGTTTTGTAACCCCATCAGTAAAAAAAATAAAATAAAAATTTTTTAAAATTGAGCAAACACTTGAACATGTGTATACTTGTGATTTCTAAATTATGTGTGCATTGATTTAAAACACATTATAAAACATGCAAACATTTAATGGAAGGAAGAAAAAACAAATATGAATAAAAGGTATAGTTTTCCTACACTCCAATAAGTCATTGTACATCCCCTACTCAGGTACTGCTGCTTCTGTTGCTTCTGATATGTCTGTACTCTGCTGGCCTGGTGTCCCACTTATCTGGTGAACAATTCAAAAGATAAATGTGTCTTCAAGTGAAATCTAATCCTGTATTTGCTTTGAGTTTTTCATATTTATCCTTCCTTCCTCTTCTTCAGAGTGTCCTTCATGCTACATCCCTCGTATACCTCTGTGTTTGCCTCAGGTTAGAGGAGGTTAGGTAGAGCAGGACAGCCTGGAAGAAGTAGCTCCAAGACCACATGCAGCCAGATGGGGTATTGAAAAGCCAGGGGCTCTGGCTTGGGGGAATGGCTGAAGTGTAGGGCTCCAGTATCAGCTGTCTCCTGCTGCATAAAGAAGACCCCAAAATTTAGGGATTTAAAACAGTAACAATATTATCATCTCCTGCTTCTATGCTAGAGAACATTTATTCACTCAATAGGTCTTTACTAAGTGCCTGGGTCAGGCAGTGCTATGGGCCTGGGGATATAGCAATGAGACAGACAGACTAGAGTCTGTTGTGTGTGTACGTGACAGATCACAAATGAAAGGACTGAAAGGAACCCGTGGGAGAAAAATGTTATAGAATTGGATCATTTGGGGAGCCCAGGTAGTGTTACTGAAACAAGTCCTTTCCCCCTGGGTTTTTCTGTTCTAGGTTTGTCTTGCCCACTGCCAGGTGTTAGGAACTGTGGCTCTCAATGCCAGAGTTTGGTAAAAAGGAAAGGAACCATTTATTCACAAGTTATACAGGTTTAGAGTAATGGTGGAATGTCGCCATTAAAATCCCAGTCCCTTTAAAATATCCACAAACAGGGAGAACCAAGATGGTGGCGTAGGTAGACACACTGTGCCTCCTCGCACAACCAGAACTGACAGAAAATCCAACGGCAAGGGGGTCCAACACCAAGGAAATACAAAATAAACATTCATCCAGACCGGTAGGAGGGGCGGAGATGGGCACCTGGGTGGAAAGGACTCGCGTTGCCACGTTGCCGCGTTGCCGTGGCGGGACTGAGACTGGCGGAGTGTGGGACGAACGGGGCAGGCAGTCTGACCACTGGCAGACCCTGCGGCCCCGCATTGGCGCACAGATAAACCGAGAGGGCTGGACTCAGAGTGGCGGAGAGCGGGGCAGGCTGAGCAGTGGGTAGCACCCCGCGGCCCCACATTCGTGAATAGATAACCGGAGGAACAGCGGGGAGCGAAGCAGACCACGGAACCCAGGGCTCCAGCAAGGGGAAATAAGGCCTCAAACCTCTGATTGAAAACACCCGTGGGGGTTGGGGCAGTAGCAGGAGAGACTCCCAGCCTCATGGGAGAGGTCGTTGGGGAGACCCACAGGGGCCTAGAGTGTGCACGGGCCCACCCACTCGGGAACCAGCACCAGAGGGGCCCAGATTGATTGGGTATCGGAGTGAAGGACTGAAGTCTGGAGGAGAGTGAGGCGGGCGCCATTGCTCTCTCTCGGCCCCTCCCCCACGTACAGAGTCACAGCCCAATGACTAGCGTTACCCTGCCCTGGTGAACACCTAAGGCTCCGCCCCTTAAAGTAACAGACGTGCCAAGACCCCCCCCAAAAAATGGCCCAAATGACAGAACACTTCAAAGCTCCAGAAAAAATACAACTAAGTGAGGAAGAGGTAGTCAACCTATCAGTTCAAAACACTGGTTATCAAGATGCTCACAGAATTGGCTGAATCTATTCGAAAACCAGATGAAAAAATGAAGCCTATGCTAAGAGAAACAAAGGAAAATGTACAGGGAACCAATAGTGATGCGAAGGAAACTGGGACTCAAATCAATGGTGTGGACCAGCAGGAAGAAAGAAACATCCAACCAGAAAAGAATGAAGAAACAAGAACTCAGAAAAATGAGGAGAGGCTTAGGAACCTCCAGGACATCTCAAAATGTTCCAACATCCGAATTATAGGAATGCCAGAAGGAGAAGAGGAAGAACAAAAAATTGAAAACTTATTTGAACAAATAATGAAGAACTTCCCTAATCTGGCAAAGGAAATAGACTTCCGGGAAGTCCAGGAAGCTCAGAGAGTCCAAAAGAAGCTGGACCCAAGGAATAACACACCAAGGCACATTATCATTACATTACCCAAGATTAAACGCAAGGACCTACATCCAAGATTACTGTATCCAGCAAAGCTATCATTTAGAATGGAAGGGAAGATAAATTGCTTCTCAGATAAGGTCAAGTTAAAGAAGTTCATCATCACCAAGCCCTTATTATATGAAATGTTAAAGGGAGTTACCTAAGAAAAAGAAGATCAAAAATATGAACAGTAAAAATGACAGCAAACTCACAGTTATTAACAACCACACCTAGAACAAAAACAAGAGCAAACTAGGCAAACAACTAGAACAGGAACAGAACCATAGAGATGGGGATCACATGGAGGGTTGCCAATAGGGGAGTGGG
Organism: Desmodus rotundus; assembly: GCF_022682495.2. Lineage (NCBI taxonomy): Eukaryota > Metazoa > Chordata > Mammalia > Chiroptera > Phyllostomidae > Desmodus > Desmodus rotundus. Next base: position 68,401,665 of record NC_071390.1, on the reverse strand, counting down.
AGGGAGAGAGTGGGGGAAAGGTACAGAGAGTAAGTAGCATAGATGATAGGTGGAAAATAGACAGGGGGAGGGTAAGAATAGTGTAGGAAATGTAGAAGCCAAAGAACTTATAAGTATGACCCATGGACATGAACTATAGGGGGGAATGTGGGAGGGAGGGGGTGGGCAGGATGGAGTGGAGTGGGGGTGGGGAATGGGACAACTGTAATAGCATAATCAATAAATATATTTAAAAAATTTTTAAAAAATATCCACAAACACACACAGTCCTTCCTTCCCCGCTTTTCCAAACAGGCCAGTCAGGGCCTCAGGAAAAAGAAATAAAAGTCCTGGTTCCTCCCAGTAATCCATGCTCAGCTGGGCAGGTCTCTGGCAGTCCCCAGCACCATCAGCTGTGTCACCTCCATCTCCAGTTCTTAATCCAATACCATGTGGCACCTCCTCCTGGCTCACCAGCAAGAGTCCTTTCACCCCTTTTCTTCTCTGACGCGAATCCTGGCCAGCAGGATCCATTGTGGTTGCCATATTCAAATACACATACACACGGACTACAGAAACCCTGTGGAGAAAAAGGGGCTGTGTGGCCGCTCTCCAAGTTAAAGAAGGGGCCCCTGACCCCTGCCTGGACAGGCTTTTATTGTTTTTCTAGGCACATTACATTGAGGGCGATCCTCATTTACTATGCACAGGTTCACCACAGGTGATTACCTTTTAAGGAGGACAAAGGACAGGACACTGCTAATTACTTCAAAGAGAAGGATGTTACAGCTCAAGGGAGAAGTTGCTCACACTCCATACTTAGGTGGTTTAGCACAGACTTTAGGAAGATGAAGATGCTCAGTAAACATTTGCTGCCTCAAATCAGAGTGAGGGAGTTTTAGCAAGAGCAAGTCTCACAGCAGTCAAGGTACAATGCAGGTCTGATTTCTCAAGGGAGAACCTATCCGTGGACGTGGGTCCTGCCCGCCAACCTCGCTCCCCACTGGCTTTTCCGAGTGGGGGCTAAGCCACATTTCCCACGCTTGGAATGGTTCCCCACACTTTTCATATGGTCTCAACTTGTCCTTGTCCATAGTCCTCCATTGTTTCTCTTTCTTTGTGGCAGCCTACCTTCAGTTTAAATCCCAGCCTGGAACCTCCTCCATGACCCCATTTCCAACTCCTCCCACAATCGGCTACACCTGCCAGCACTCCCACAGTTTATATTTTTCTTGGCTGCCATAGTTATTCTGGGCAGGAGTGGCCCCATGGTGTGGAGTGAAACATCTCCAAGCTCTTGGGCAGGCACTGTAACCAGGGAGCTGCAAAATAATCATTTTTCATATGGGTATGAAGCTATCCTGCTGTTATTGATATGCAAATTAACTCTCAACGGCCCTGCTCCATGTCTCCCTTCCCCCAGCCAGACTTGTTGGGGTGGGGATATCTTATATTCCCGGACACCCCAAGGTCTGGACCCTGTTACAAATTCCCCCTTTTGGGGGCCCTGGGCCTCCCAGCTTACACCCTGTTACAAGTCCTCTGTTGAACAATCAATCTGTGGGCAGATGGTTAAAGAGCTTTATGTGTTCTCTGTCCCCTAGCCCTATCTGTTTAAACGTGCTACTGAACTAGTTGAGCAATCCTAGGTAAGCCCCTTAGTTTTGGGGGATCACCCTAAGACAATAAAAAAGTGCTTTCTTTGGTCACTGTTAGTGAATCTGCATCTGAATTGAAAAGGGAATGGGGGATGGGCGAGTTAAGGGTATGATGCAGTCTGGGGTCCCTGGGCTTGTGGCAGTGCTTAGGGTGATTACTTCCTCATGGGGCTTTTGTGGGCCTCTCTGACATTCTCTACTGCTCCCTTTTCTCTACAGCTCTCCTTTGACTTACAGACTATGACTATGCCTTCTTCAATTCTGTGTATGGATCTACGTTTCCTGTTGCTTTCAGCTGAGATTGCCTTGTCCCTTGTAGGAGTCACTCTTGGGTGGGATCCATAAAACTCTGTCAAGATCATCTCCTTGGTAAAGCCAGTCGTCGTTCCGGGAAAGTTGGGGCTCAGTTAGCACTGAGTATTGGGGACCTCTGTCAAAACAGAGACAAAAACATTCCTGTTTTAACATCTGGTCACATGTAAATAAACAAAAAATTCCAATGTGGATAACGTCACACTGGGCAGATTGCGAGAGGTACAGAGCAGTGAAATGTGAAGTGTAGAAAATCGTGGTGTGATGTGGTGCAAATATTTACTGAATTTAAAAAATATGGCAAAATACACATAACATAAAATTTAACATTTTAACCATTGTTAAGTGTGCAATTCATTGGTATTAAGTGCATTCATATTGCTGTGCAAACATCACCATTATCCACATCCAGAACTTTCTACCATCCCAAACTGAAGTTTGTCCCCATTAAACAATAATTCACCTTTCCCAAGCCTGTGGCAAACGCCCTTCTACTTTCTTTCTCTATAAATTTAACTACTCTAGGTACCTCATATAGGTGGAATCATCCAGTATTTGTCCTTTTCTGTCTTCTGAGATTTATTACATCTGTACGTTAAGGCACAATGTCCTCACAATATCTGTTCTGTGAGGACAGTTGATGTGACAGGATCACTCATGATACTCCTAGGTACAAAGTTGGCCTTTAGCAAATGTTTGTTTCATTTAATCTGCTTTATTCAGCAAGGGCAAAAGGACGGTGACCTAGAACACCGGAAAAATGTGCGCCTGCGCTCTGCGCCCTCTACAGGGCAGACAAGGCCTCTGGGCTGACGCCCTTCTCCCGCCAGCAGAGGTCTCGCGACACTGTCAGAAGTGCAGCGTGAGACGTGAGAGGAAGGTTGTGCTATCGCGGGAATTCTGGCTTCAGGCCCTTGGCTCGTGTCAAGCGGCGTCTCTCCACCGAAGGTCCTCTTGGATCGCTTGGAATTGCACTGGTAGCTGGTAAGAATCGGGGTGGCTGGAAGGACGGGCGCACCTCCTCCAGCATTCACGCCTCACGCTGGTCTGGGGCGCCGTGACCGCTATCCTGACGTGCTTGGGCCTGCTCTGCCTGCGGGGCCGGCCTCTTCCTCCACGCGCCTGGCCCGCCCTCCCCACCTCCGGCTCCCCCTAAGTCCTGCCGGCTTGCCTTCTTCTCTCCGACACTCTTGGCCCTGGTTCCCCTCATCCTCCCTCCCGCCTTCCCCGCGCCGCGGCTCTGACAGCTCCTTGTTTTTGCTCGCTATCGCCGTTGTCTCTTGGAGCGAGGTCAGGATCGTATTCCAGAAAGTGCCCAGAATATATGAATTCCTAGGTTGTTGGTTGGAAACGTGAAGACGACAGTGTATTTTTCCAGCGCTCTGTGTGCTCACAGAGCGTTACTTACTACCTCATGTAATTCTCCCAACAATCTCCAGAGGATTACAGTAATCATATAAATAACCTTACTTGCCATGTGTTATAATGTGGGATGATGTGATTAAGAGTAGCAGAAGTCAGTGCTAGGGTCTATGTGACCGCAAGTAGCTTTTTTCACCATACCATTTTGTATTGTTTTCTAATCAAGGTAAGATTCACCATAGTGTAAATGTTTGCACCACTCACTTGGTAATTTGGAAATATGGTTGGGTGAAGATGGTTAGGTAATCCTAGTTGGCTCATTTCTGCACCGCGATCCTAGCGTGACATTTGTGAATTTTAAGAACATCAGACCCTTTGGAGAAGACTTACCCAGATGCTGTAGTGGAGGTGGGGGCGGGTGCATGTACGTTATGGCTTAGGCAAATTAACTTGATTTGCACTTTCCAAGGCTTGCTAGCTTGCAGGTTTGTTAAGATAATTAAGTGAGATAATGTATGTAAAGACTATCACGGTAACATTTCCATTTTATTTCTTCTTCCCCCTCTTTTATGGAACTTTTTGTTCTTTGGGTTCCTAGGGAAATTCCTAGAGATTTAATGATATCTCTAACGTTTTATGATATGTTGGGTCTCAATAAACCTTTACATTATTAATTTTGGGCAAACAGGTATTTCAAAGGTGGAAAAGCATGGGGAGTTGTGTAAGGGGAGGAAGATGTGATTCTCAAAGGGGGAGGAGATATTTTAGGTTTCCCCACCCCATCCCCACTTTATTAAATGAGCTTGGCTGTGTCAGACTCTCTGGAACCTGTGTAGGGGCTTCATAAAATTGAACAGGATATTTTGACACATATCTTTCCTCCCATCTGAGAGCCTTTTGGCTAGTGTTTTATAATTTGTCCCATAGAGTAAGTGTGAGCAGACTGAAAGACATTCAGAGACACTGCTGTTGATGGAGTTTTAAATCTTAGTCTCTTATTTCATAGAATTAGTATTTTCTGCCTAGTCTTTGGTGAATCAGTGACACAAATTCTCTAGATCAGCGATTTTCAACCTTTTTCAATCTGATGGCACATACAAACTAATTACTAAAGTTCTATGGCACACCAAAAAATATATTTTTTTCCTATCTGACAAATAGGTATACTTTTGATTAATTCACACTGGATGACTATTGTTGTGTTGGCTTTTGTCTTTTTTTTTTTTTGGACAATCTAAGGGAAAAGAGGTCAATGCCCCTGACTAGTCAGGTATTGCATATTTTAAAAATTCTTGGGCACAACAGTGTGTGCCAAGGCACAACAGTTGAAAATCGTGGCTCTAGATGGCAAGTTCACCATTATGTCCTCAGGGACTGTCACAGTATATGTCAGCTTAAGCACTCAATAAATATTTGTTGAATGAATACATAAAGTTGTAATAACTAAATGTAGCAATTTGGTTCATTGAAGGAGTGAATAACTGACAAGTTAGGTTAAACTTTTTGCTTGTCTATATGGTCATAGATAAATTAAGTCTTTTAATACTTGGATGATTATATATTTCATGAGAACGTAATCTTGGGTTTACATTGAGTTTTATTTTTGGATTGTTGCTAGTCCCCCAGGCTTTAGAGGAAGGAAATTATTTTATCACATGTTTACTTGTGTGGGGAATAACCACAAGATGCTTATGATGTAAAATCATGTATAAAGTGGTATTATTACTGTGATAATAATACCACTTTATAATAATAATAATAATACTGTGATAATAATACTGTGATAGATAAATAACAAGATTTTCTATCCTTGACTATATTATGGTGAGAAGTTTCAAATGGAAGTTAGGGCACATCCCCAGTTCTAAAAGCCTACCAAACTTCTGTGATGTCAGCTGGAATGTCTGTGGCACTGCAAAATCTGAGAAAAAAAATCCAGAGATGGCTGTAAATACAGTAATGTTTCTCCTTTAACTGACAAACCTGCTGGAGCTTGTGGATCTGTTTAGCTAAGCTTTGATGGGTCTGGCATCAGAAAAGACTTTATCTTAGCATCTGTCCTGGAATCATGGTTTCAGTGGCAGTACTCTTGCCAGTTTTATTTTGTTTGAAAGAAAACTAAAAGTAATAGTTAGAAACACTTCCACTTCTGAAAAAACTTCCTGAACTAAGGAAGGCCTTAGTCATGCAGGGGTGTCAAACTCATTTTCACCGGGGCCGGGGGTGGGGGTTGGGGCATCATCCTTGCAGTTGTCTTCATAAGGCCCCGTGTAATTTTAGGACTGTGTAAATGTAACTACTCCTTAACAGTTAAGCAAGAGCTCAGCGCTGCCGCTGGGTAGAAAACAAGGTGCTGGGCTGGATAAAACTAGGTGGAGGGTCAGATTCAGCCTGCAGGCCTTATATTTGCCACCCGTTCCTTAGTGGGACACCGAGGTGACTATGTTTAAAGCAGAACTATACCATACTTATTGTGGCTGGTCTGAATGTAAGCCTTTAGCATTTATTCATCCACCCATCCATTTATTAAGCATGTATTAAGCCTCTGTTTAGGGCCACAACATTGCACAATTCCAGGAACACCATTCTTTTCCATCAATTCAATAGTGCACACAGGATGTGGAGGGTATTGGTAATGCTAAGATGCTGATACCAGGCCATCTGTTCAGCATTAGGATGTACAAAGCCAAATAAGACACAGTTCTCTTCTCCTGGAGAGTTCTCAGGCTAAGGAGGCAGACATGTATCAATGAGGGTAACTCACATGTTAAAGGTGTCATGCTGGAAACGTGTACAGATTACAATGGGCCCAGAGGAAGCAGCAACTAATTCTATTGGCCAAAACTTTGGAGGAATGGGGTGCTTGGTCAGAAAAGATTTAGTAATGGCTGTGACTTGAGCATAGTCAGAAAAGTGCGTAGGAAGGAACTGGCATTGCTGGCAGAGAGAGTGGGAGAGCCAGGCTGGACAGGGTGAGCCACTGCATGGAACAGGTTGTCTGGTGGATCATGGTGTGGGGGCTGCTCTGGGGAAACTGCAGAAGAGTCAGGCTGAAGCCAGAAAATAGAGAATTTTATTGCCTTATAAGATATTTGGATTTTATCTTATAAGTGTGAAGCCATTGAAGAGTTACAGTTTGTGCTCTCTCTAGATGAGTTGATCTACTATGAAATGAGCTATAGAAATCTTGAAGCAGGAGAGTAATATGCTTTATGAATCTTTCCCCTTTAGCACCTAAACATTTTACAAAAATCTAAGAGCAAGTAATGCGGCTTAAGGGAATAAAGAAGTGCCAGCAAAATAGCCTGAATACAGAATTCTAATATATCTTTTCCCAGTCTTTTTATGCTAATATAATATTTAAAAAATCACATCACATCATTATATTGTAGTAACAGCTAAAGGTGGCTTAAGCTGAAAGAGTAAACACTGACTCTCAGTAATTGTGTAACAGTGGGAATTCAAGTGAGGGAGAGCTGGAGCTTTTAGTGTGCTGAAGCATTGGTCATCTTTTAGAAAGGGCATGAGACCATTGGTTATGAGGTGATGGTCAACATCGTGACTGTTTTATAGGGGCACATAAAAGAGAGATGAAAGTTCTTGGTATCAGCTGTATTTTATTTTTATAAGCTGAAAACTCCTCCTTTGCAGCCATTGACTGAAAGTACAAAGGCCCATAAATTTTTAACTTTTCATCATTCAGAGGTATGGCTAGTTTTTCTTTTTGTATCTTCGCAAAATGTTATTTTTGGTACCAAATCCCTGAAATGGGAATCAAGAAGCTGTGCATCACAAATAAAGCAGGCTCCTAAACCAACTCTGTTCATCTGAAATCTGAGGGATGCTTAACTGAGGATGATGGCCTTTAGTGTTTCCTTTTTTGGTCATGTTGCTTTGCTTTACTCTTACTATTTACAAAAATAGCTTCATATACATAGACAAAAGCAAGTACTTTCCATTTAAAAAATTAATTGAAAGGAAATGGCATTGCTGTCTAGATTTTGTCTCTGGCCAGATTGGAGTACCATGAACTTGATAATCATCAGCCAGAAAGTACTAATGGGTGCCAGGCACTGTTCTAACAATTTTATACATATTAATTCATGTAATTCTTATTGAGTTTGTTTCATTATTACTTTTCCCATTTTACAGATGGGAAATTGAGGCACAGGTTGGTTAAGTGACTTGCCTAAGGTTACAAAGCATCTAAGTGGCAGAGCCAGGTTTCATATCCAAACGGGGCCATCGTCTTAATGACTGTGTATTGTATTATTGCCTCTCCAGGTAGGGCTCTCAATTTCACTTCTGCAGTCACATCATCTAGAATAGTGCTTGGCATCTGGAAGATGCTCAGTCAACTTTTGTTCAATGCACAGGTGTCAAACTCATTTTCACCAGGGGCCACATCAGCCTCGTGGTTGCCTTCAAAGGGCCGAAATAATTTTAGGGATTGTATAAATGTAACTCCTATTTAACCGTTAAGGAGTTGAAATTACATTTAGTCCTTTGAAGGCAAGGGCGAGGCTGATGTGGCCTCCTGTGAAAATGATTTTGACACCCTTGGTTTAATGCAGAGCACCCATGAGTATTAAAACAGCATTGGACTGAGGCCGTGTGTGGGAGTGTGTGTGTATGAGAGAGAGAAGGAACTAAGCACAAAGACCCACGGGGTGGGGTGGAGGGGGTCAGGGGTTACTGGTAGAGGTGTGTCACAGATGTGATAGGTCTGACAGCCTGAAACAAAAGCCGAGGGCTGAACCCCAGCTGGGCTGACGGTGATAATCTCAGGTAGTCAAAAGCCATCACCCAGGAACATTCCAATAATAATTAGGTAAGCTTCTGACTGTCCCACGTTTGTTATTTCTCTGTAGTGATTAGCAGCAAAATCCTTAAATCATAAACCTCTTGACGATTTTGGCGTGGAGGGGTGGGTGGACCCACGCTAAATGCTGGAGCAGGTAGACCGAAGAGAGGCTGGAGTCGCGACCCCGGGCTCTGCGAACTCGCCTCGCGCTGATCGGCCAGGCGGGGGTGAACGTTCCTAGCTGCGAGCTTAGGCATTGCTGCAGCCATTCCCGAGCCTTGCTGGATGCTGAGTGTACCGGGGTCCGGTTGCCTGGAGGGCTGAAGTGCCAGCGGAGTGGGCGGAGACTTCGCGCCCCCCCCCCCCCCCCCCCCGCTGACGTGCGCGCTTCTGGGTGCGGGTGGCCGCCGCCACGCTCGTGAGGGGTGTTGGGGTGTAATCCTCGGGCTCGAAGACCTTTCCATAGCCTTGGGCTCCCGGGGCTGCTCAGGCTGTGCAGACTTGGCCTTTGAGGTGTGTTTGGCGGCTCAGGATAACTACGAGAGCCGTTGGGGTCGGCTGGCCTTCCGGGGCCCTGCGGCCGCAGCTGCGCGCATGCGTGCTGAGCGGTGACCGCGCCATTTTGGAAGCTGAGCGTCAGAGGCTCGGCTTTGGCTTCCACAGAGCATTGGACCGAAGGCTTCGTGGAGAGACGGTGGCTCTTAAAGTGCTGGGGAACAGGTGAAAGTTACGTGAGTCACTGTTGCTTTTGAAATGGATAAGACTTAGTTGGCATTAGATGTTAAAGACCAATTTTGTGGTCAGTTTTCAGCTACTGTTACGGAAAGTTGATTAGCTGGAATTAATTGCTCATAGTTAATTTTATAAAGGTAGACAAATCTGAGCGCAGTAATCTCTGAAGTGTTAACCTTAAAATATGCTCCTGTGAATTTATTATTAGCTTATTTTGTTTAAAGCATTAGTTGTTTGCGTGGTTTAAAAAAAATTACAGGTAATTAGTCCTGGCTCGGTGTGGCTCAGTGGATTGAGCGCTGGCCTCCGAATAGTGTGTTCGCCGGGTTCGAGTCCCCGTTGGGGCGCATGCCTGGGTTGCAGCCTTGTTCCTACTGGGCAGCACGCGAGAGGCAAGCACACATTGATGTTTCTCTCTTTCTCCCTCCCTTCCCCTCTGTTAATAAAGAAATAAAATCTTTTACAAAATTACGGAGAATTAGGTCCTGTGTTTCAGAAACAACTTGTTTTAATAAAGCATTAAAAGTGGGCTGGGACCAGGATAAGATATGTATATAACTCTTGAGTTAATGAATGTGGTACAAAGAAACTTTTTTTTTTTTTTTTTAAGTGAAGGAACCTCTGAATTGAAAAAGAAATGTCTCATGGTAAAATTGAATATGGAATTTTTCCTGAAAATTTGTACATACGGTCAGATACATGTGGGAAGAAGTAGGTTTACATTTGTAATACAAATAAACAATACAGTAATTAATAAGTAATAACATAAGAATAAATTTTCCGGTACTCACATCTGTAAACTTATTTTGCCTCATCAAAGATAACCAAATTGGCAGTTTATCGAATTTAGTAATCCATAGAACAATAGGTATCTTGTGGATTGTGTTTTCAGGGTTGGGCTTCTAGCAATGATTCAGATGCCAGGAAAATAAATTAAAAGTGGGCTTTTTGTGGGGGGAGGGGGAGAGGAGGGAAGTGGGACAGAGTGGAAAGCTGTAGTTAGAGATGATCTGGTTCAAGCCTTCATTCAGACAGACAAATGGAACTCTGAGTGATACAGGTGATCAGATTCGAGGCAGGGCTCTTGTTCCTGTGCTTCATACTTAGCACTGGTATTTGGCAGTGTTTTGATTATTCTGACATGCAGAGGTGCACTTTATTTTGTTAGCATTGTCTGAGGAAGAAGGTTCTGAAAAATTGTCATAACTTATTTAGGGCTATGAAAATGGACTGAGAATCTTAATGGAAGTTATTCCAGTAGTAACCCAAATGTGACTGACTGAGTGGTAATTGGAATGCTAATTTTGGAATGCTAATTTTAAATTCTAGTACTGGTAAATAAAAATAATTTATGGGTGATAAAACAGCAAAGGAAGAACAAGTTGGCCAGAGAGAGAGAATCTAGGAGTTGATCCAAATCTCCCCTTAATGGCTGTGGCCCTTCCAATGGGTAATTTAAAGAATCTGGGCCTTTGTGCACCTTCATCTATAAAATTACAGTAGTGTACTAAAGAGATAGCAACGGTTTTTCCAACCTCAAATTGTGGTTTATGTCAGTTACAAGTGGGTCATAACTCTGGAAATTTTATGGTTAAACCATATGATAATGACTTAGCTCCTTTTGTGGTTAGTTGCCTAATTCTGGTTTTGTGATTTTAAGACTCGATAACTAGTGTGCAAAACATTGTGCAAATATGACACATATGGTTTGTAAAGTCCTTTTTGAGGAAAGCTCCAGGAAAACCTGGAAAACCTGTTTGAAAGGTATGTGTGTTTCTCCCACCTTCTTCCCACTCCCTAAAGCCTAGGACAGGAATCCTAGAGGCAGGGAGGTTTTAAGAAAGTGCTTAAATTTTTAACATTGTTTCAAAAAATATATTTAAGGCAGTCTTCTTTGGAAGGTAGTAGGACAGTAGTTTGGATTATAAAGTGAATATAAAACACATTTTCAGTAGTCTTTCATTGATTTGATTTTTAGAATTAGAGCTGATTTGGTTCAGTCTTTTTCAGTCTTTTTACAGGTTAGAAAACAGGCAAAAGTGTGCATACTTAGTTTAGATTGTTGAGTTAATAAATAGCTAAATGATTATAAGTCAGGCCTTCTCACTTCAAAGCCTTTTCTAGCATCAGTGCTGTTTTCTATAGTCCAAAGGTGGTGGTTCCTGATTCCTGTAATTCAGGTAAACGTAATAACAATAAATGTGGTATTAAAAAATGCAGTGTGCAGGGGCTGGGTTAAGGGCTTTTAGGCAGATAATGTCTCACTTTAACTTCACTGTAGCCCTTTGTAGCTACTATCATTTTCTCCATTTTTTTCCCCAGAGGAAATTGAGGCCAGAGAAAGTACCATATTTTGCCATGTATAATGTATACTCTGGTGTATAATGTGCACCCACGTTTTTGGCCCAAACTTTCAGGAAAAAAAATCTTTTGTTTTAATTTTCTAATTAATTAATATTTAGATACTTGTTCTTTTGTATTATAAAGAAATTTTAGGATTTATTTTTGAACATACTACGGTACAAGAAATTTTATGTAATAAATAATAACAAAATACAAGAACAGATACAAGGTATTTCAGGCACTATCCATGTATAATGCACATTCTTATTTTTCCTAAAAAATTTGGGCAAAAATTGCACATTATACATGGCAAAATATGGTAAGTAAAGTTCATGGGTTCTCAAGATTCCAAATGCAGCTGGAATTCTGTTTTGTCAAGTCTCCCAGAGTTATCTCTTAATTATTATGCTTGCTACACTGGCGGTGCTGGAACCTGAAACAAATGGTGAATTATTGAAAATGGCTATGTCAACTAGGTACCTCAGACAATTCTCTTTGGATGTGGCATTTCATTAAGCTAGCTCACGCTTCACCTAATTGTTATTGGAGTTCACCTGTGTAGAGGGGTTCTTGATTTCAGCTCTGAGGTCATTTTCCTCACTATAATACAATACGACAGGCAGTACACAGCTCCCATTTGGGATCTGGGCAGTGGAAGCTAACTCCCCCATAGGGAAGGAGGGGCAGAGCTAAGGGCAGCAAAGGGACAGGCACCCTGGGACTGGTCATAAAGAAATGAAACAAGTTTTCTTAGTGGCTGACAAATGGACTCTAAAGACCTTATTCTACCAAGATGACTGTTTTGAAGAATAACACCCATTTTAATTTGAGAACTTGACAAGTACGTGGGGAAAAATAGTTTTGTAACAAGTAACTGATAAAAGAAAAGTCCAATTTGTGTACTTTTGCAATATTCTAGTCTTATTAGAGAGTTGTATAGTGCTTGTGATTGAATCGAGAAACTTACGTTAGGGATCTAATAATACTGTCAGCACTATATGCATTTGAATTTGTCTCCCATGTGATCTAGAGCTCTGGGTTTTTTTTTTGACATTATGAAACAACATGTTGCCTTAAATTTATTGATTAAATTTTGTATTGTGCCAGGGAGGCATTGTGGTGTTTCACATAAATGGTGAGGGCCTAAGAGAAGGAAATTTGACACAGGTGACAATTGATTAACACATTTGTAAGACTGCTGAACATGCCTTGCATATATCTACCCTAAGTGCAGAGTGAAGCAGGTTGTGGTAATGTGGGACACTCCAGCTCTCTTAAATCTGAGCCCCATTTCACTTGTGTTATGCAGCTGCTATTTCAAGGGTTGGAAAATACTGCAGGAATTCCTGTCACATCATGGGGCAACAGACTGAGGTAACAAAATAACAAGGGAAAGTTAGAAAGTTTGCTGGATCTTTTGGTTTCATATAGGAAGTCTGTAGTTCTTGAATGTGAATCTTTTGCTGAGATGGTCAAAAGAAAGCCTGTTGGGCTTCTTCCTCTCACTGTTTTATTTTTGAGAGTGAGAATCACACTATTGTCTCTTTCCTGCTTCTAGCTAGCCATCTGGCCCTAAAGCTAGGCCTGAAGATGCAGTTTAAGCCAAAGTTTCCTTTGTTTCAGAGGAGCAGTCAGCCATTTCAAGGGCTACATTGGGCAGGTTGCTGTTCAATTCAAAGCTGGTGAGGTCACTGACTTCAAGACTGCTGGGAAGTTCTTTCATATATTGCCTCAGGTGTCTCCTATTAATCCTTTTCTTTCCCCTACTTGGGTTATTCTGAACATGCTTAGTTCTTTGATATATCTCCAAATATTTGAGAAGAGACTTCTCTTATCAAGGCTGAACAGCTTTCCTTCTGGAGAAATTTTTCATGGTTTTGAGGCTTCTTCCCCTTTTCTAAATGTTTCTTTCTAAAGTGTTATTCAGAAAGAAATGTCAAATATAGTCCAATAAACATGGACCAGATTAGTCCTGTGACAAACACTATACATTTGATGATTTGAGTCAAATAGTGAGTGTGTAGGTTATTTTCCTCTCAGATCCAGCACAGTGCTACCTTATGTAGGGCTCACTTTCAGTTAAAAATCTCCATCCTTTTAAATATTTATTCTCTTCTAGTTTGTACCCACCCCCATTCAAGTTCAAAATATTTACCTTTTGTTTTATAAGATTTAACAGCCTTGTGGAAACTGTTTTGGAATCTCTTTCTTTCATAGCCCCATGTTATCTCTAACTTAAATGCCTGCCTCCTATGTTTTCATCCATGTCATTAGGGAAAACAGTTAAGTAATTGGGGAAAACAGGGACATACCTCTAAAATCTTTACATGCTGGCTTCAGTCCATTATCCTTTCAGTACCTTGTAAAAAAAATTACCTTATTATTTAATTTAATTGTTCTATTTAGCCCATATTCACTTTGTCCACAAAGATAGCATACAGTCTTGTCACAGGTCTTATTGTTGTCTAGATATATCATATCTACAACGTTACATTGACTAGCCAATTTAGTGAAACTATCCAAGATGGAAATAACTTCAGTGTCGTGGGGCTTAATTGAACCCATGCTGGGCTACAGTGATCACTGCTTTCTTTATCTAAGTGTTTAAAAAACTATCTTTGATTCTAGATCTCTCCAGGATAGACACCAGTGGCTTCTGTCAAACTTTACTTCATTGCATTTCTGACACTCTTCTGTCCCTATCTCATAATTTATTGTGCTATTCTTTTCACTTATATTTCTTACCTTTCATAAACCTAAGCTTATTAGAGAACTCTCACTAATTTATGTAAGTACCTCCTATATGTCAAACTTCTATGCAAAAGTCTTTATTTTGTTTTTCTTGAAATGGCTTTGTAGAAGCACACCCTTTAAAGATTTATTTATTTTTTAGAGAGAGGGGAAGGGAGGAAGAAAGAGAGGGAGGGAAACATCGATAGGCTTCCTCTTGTCCACCCCCAACTGGGGACCTGACCAGCAACCCAGGTATGTTCCCTGACTGGGCATCGAACTGGCGATATTTCGGTTTGCAGCGGTGCTCAGTCTGCTGAGCCACACGAGTCAGGGAAGATTTATGTTCTTGAGAGCTTCCTAGCTATGAAGCCATCCCTAAGTTGCTCCTGAATTTTAAAAAATACATAAGAGATAATAAAAATTCTGTCCTCTCAACAAATTTAGGTAAATGCCAGATCTAAACAATGTTCTAAATTATTTATCGAGCTTTTTCTTTTGCAGCTTTTTTCAAAGGAATTATGGATCCTTCTAGACCTTTTAGTCTTGACCTCTAAATCTGTGAAACAAGAACACATGCCCCTTGTGACTTTCTGTGTGTTAGAACTAGAAACTTGCACTCTAATGTTCTTTTAACTATTGATTAAAAAAAATTGCTGAATTTTTTCAGAAATATCTGTTTACATTTAGTGACATACACAAGTGTCACTAAAGTAGATGCATAGGATTTTATGGCAGGAACACAATAGTGGTGGGCAGGGAGAGGAGGCAGTATTTATTAAGAGTGTACTATGTGTCAGGTCCTGTGTTGGAAGTAATTTAAGTAAATGGGAGCTGGTTGGAGTGATCATTTGGGAGATTATTGAAAGGTGGTTTTTGGTTGTGATTATGGTGTAATTTGGATTGTTCTTTTTTTGTGTTCTTTTAAAGGAACAGTGAGCAGAATGAGTACTTCACAGGACCACAATGGCTCCAGTAAGAGAGAACCCCTTTTGAGGTGTTGTGATGCACAGAGGGACTTGGAGCTTGCTATTGGTGGAGTTCTCCGGGCTGAACAGCAAATTAAAGATAACTTGCGAGAGGTATGATATGTACTTTTTTCTTGCCATGTCTGGACTCCTAGGGCAGAGATGGTTAGAGCATGGCCAAGGACTTGGCTTCTCAGTGCCAACCAGGAAGACCCCATGTCTCACATGGTCTGCCTGAAATGTTGATGTCTTTGATTTTAAAGGTAAATAAAGCAGATGTTAGAAGAATCTGGAATACCTTGTACCACCATAGAGAATTAGTTCAGCATGCATTTTTGATTGCTCTTTGGTGTGGTCCCTGTGCCAAGCACTGCCGTCAATAAAGAAAATAAAATGAATGAGCAGTATACTTGTACTGCTCATCTGTATCCTTGGCATAAATGATGGCACTGCATCCTGTCCCCTACCATCTTTTTCACTTGGTGGCACCATGGTACTGCTGGTGGCATGGTTCTATGAATGGACTTCATTAGTGCAAGCCAGAATGAAATACAGGGTTGGCCAAAAAGTTTGGTTTTTTTCACATAAGGTGGCTCTACTAGCTCTTAATTGTCTTTACCTTCATTTGAAACAATTTTATTAGATTGTATTGTGACAGCTGTCATATCAGCTTTCATTAAAAAAAAATCAAAATTGGTGGATTTTTGTGTAGCCATTTTAATACTGAAGATGAAAGAAAATATGCAACATTTTCAGCATATTCTTTATTATTTCAAGAAAGGTAAAAATGCAACTGAAACACAAAAAAGATTTTGCAGTGTATGGAGAAGGTACTGTTACTGATGGAACGTGTCAAAAGTGCTTTGCAAAGTTTTGTGATGGAGATTTCTTGCTGTACGTTGCTTCATGGCTGGGTAGACCAGTTGAAGTTGATAGAGATCAGATCGAGACATTGAGAACAATCAACATTATACCATGTATGAAATAGCCTACATACTCAAAATATCCAATCAAAGTTATTGGTGAAAATGAAAAATGTGTCTTTTATTTTATAGAATAAACCACATGGACTGTTCGGCCTAATGTTTGTTCTGTTGGCTTAATAGTATTCTGTTGGCTTAATAGTATTCTATTGGTAATAAAGTGGATAGACCAAGTAGTATTACGTGACTTTGAAATACAACTCTATTATTTAGAAAAATGTGTTATAAAAGTTAAAAAAAATGTAGATTCTCATGGAAAATTTTTAGCTGTTTTGATTTTTTTCTTAGGATTTTTATATTACCCCTCTTTGAATCACTATTTATGCTTCCAGAAACATTTAGTTTATAATTTTGCTTAAACTGTCTACCCTAGTGGTCTCTGGTTATGGACATGCAGTGGCATATCTCTTTATTAAATTGACCTACTCTAAATGGATTTCTCATTTGTGGGGTGAGAAAGAGATAAAGTAAAAAACTGAGGGGGATCAGCATTACCTGACATTTTTCTCTTGATCTCTTTAGGATACTCAAAGTAAACCTGATCCTCTCAGAAGGAGAAGTATGGTAGGAGGATTTTAGAGCATAGGGTATGCCTTTATGGCTGGAATTCTTAAACTGGGTCCTTGGGCCTTTGGCACACTAAAACCAGAAATTATAGGCACAATTTTGAGTATATGCATTTTTCTGGAGAGATTTTCTATAGATGTCATTGGATAGCCAAAAGGATTTGTGACTCCCAGAAGTTTAAGAACTCTACTGTTCTGTGGGAAATACATTCTTTGGCCATATAACACTAGTGAAGCTAATATGTATGTGTTTCCTAGATCAAAGCTCAGATTCACAGCTGCATAAGCCGTCACTTGGAATGCCTTCGAAGCCGTGAGGTGTGGTTGTATGAACAGGTAGATCTCATCTATCAGCTTAAAGAGGAGACACTTCAGCAGCAGGCCCAACAGCTCTACTGGGTAAGGTGGCTGCAACGCTATAGTTGGTTTGAGTATGGTTTCTGGTTTCTAGGGAATGTCTTTCCTGCATTGTAGCCTTAATATACATCAGACAAAAGTTTAATTTCAGGTGCTATTTGTTAACTTGGATACACTTGGTACTTTTAGTATCATTGTGGCTAGATGGTTTCATTTTTCTTATAGTTACTGGGCCAGTTCAATTGTCTTATTCGTCAACTGGAATGCACCCAAAACAAAGATCTAGCCAATCAAGTCTCTTTGTGCCTGGAGAGGTAAAGACTATTTTTGCTTGTTTTGATGTTTGGCTTTTTGACTTTGGTGTATTAAAAATAAAGCCAGTTCTGTGACATGATCATTACATGGGTTGGATTTAACTTGACTTTTCTGTTCCTGTGATGATAAGATCATCTTGCTTCCTAGTTTTAATATTATACTTGGTGCATGGTTAAGTCATCTGCCTTTGGATGAGAGTCTTAGCAAAGTACAATCACTTCAAATCACAATTTGGCTTTTGTTTTGGATGAAGTTGAAATAGATATTCCTTAAAATAGACAGATTTTATTTAATTTTTTCTCCAGACTGGGAAGTTTGACCCTCAAACCCGAAGATTCGACTGTTCTACTTTTTGAAGCAGACACAACTGCTCTGCGCCAGGCTATCACAACTTTTGGGTCCCTCAAGACCATCGTGAGTATTGTTGATCTCAGATGGTTCATAGAGTGTGCTTCTCAGGTCTGTGGCCTCACAGATGGTCTTAAAAACAGCACGTTTTTACTATGAATAGTGGCTTTCTAGAGAATTTGGGGAACTTCAGAAATTTCATGTTCTGATTAAGTCGATGGAGCATTACAGCTGGTAGTTCTTGGAATGTGGTATGATTCATGGATAATCTCGAATTCATCTTATAACTCTTTAAATACCTTTGATATATTTCTTATAAAATTTATGGTTTGAATGGTCTTTCATATAAAGAACCAAACTAGGTCTTATTTGGATCTTGTTAAAATTAGTAATACTACCAATTCTGGTGAAATGTCTTGTATGATGAGAGTTATGTAGTAGATAGAAAATTCTCTGATTTGATAACTACTTTGTAGGTCATTGAATTTAGTATAAAGAAGATTTATAGAAAGAGTAATGCTTTGCTTAATACTTTAGAAATTCAGGAATTACAATTTCACTTTTTTGGCAAAAAAGTATGACACTGATAATCATGATTATTTTGTTTTTATTTTATAGCAAGTTCCTGAGCACTTGATGGCTCATGCCAGTTCATCAAATATTGGACCCTTCATGGAAAAAAGAGGCTATATGCCATTGCCAGAGCAGGTAAAATATAATTTTGTTTCTGATAACTGAGTTATTACTTGGCTAATATTTCTTTTGGATTTCGACTAAATGACTTTTTCCCCCTGCTGTCATATATTTATAAACAGGCACCAGTGGTAATGAGTTAGTTTATACAATTAAATGCTTTCCTTGAGACTGAATGTCAGATAGAAATTTGGAGGTTTTATAGATGTTGAGTCAGAGAGACTCTTACTGTTATCAATTAGTTCATAAGAAATTGTCATCAGCTCTCTGATTATACTGGTTCTCTCTTGGGAATCCTTTCCTTTATAATTCATAGAGATGATTTACTTCTAAAGGCAATTGGAATATTGGTTTCTAGACATTTTGAGTCGAGAAGAATCCCAGAGCTCAGCTATACTCCTTGTTTTATAGTTGTGAAAATGGAGGCTTAGGGAAGTCATATAATATGTGAAGAAGGGGCAGTGGCCAGCTAAGATTAGAGAGCTTGGATCTCCTGCTTTTCTGGTGAACATTTTTCTGCTCTTGACATTGCCTTGTTAAGTAGCAAAGTGTTGTTATGTGATTAAGTAGAAGTCAGCATCTAGCACCACAGCTGTCCCTCTCAGTGAATGGCTCCTTGGAAGCAAACCTGCCAGTGGTCATCACACTTCTTACACACCCAGCACCAATCTGCAGGACTGGCTCACTCAAAAGCATACCTTGGAGAATAATCAGGTGTGTTGCTGCTTTATTGTTTCTGAGGTAGATGTAGTAGTAGATGGGGTTAGTTTCTAACACACAGTATGTTTTTGTTTAGTTTTTAGTTCTGGTCTGGAAATATGTATTTTCAATAATTTTTAATAACAATATAACCTCTTCACCATGGATAGAAAGTTTAGAAAACAAACAACTGTATAAGGAAATACAAACCCATAATCCTGATATTCAGAGACACTCACTCTAACATTTTTATTCATGTACTTCATTTTTCTGTGTCCATACATATACTTTAAAAAAATCATCCTTTTTTGGTTAGATTTTTTTCACTAATAGAGCATGAATATACTTCTCTGTCATATAATTTCTTCCATAAAATCCTTAATAGAGTGGTGTTTTATCGATTGGCTGTAACTTAATCTCCAGTTTTTCTGGATATAAACAAAGTTCCTCTAAATAGTCAGGAGCTAATATTTCTGTACATTATTAGTTCCTTAGGATTAAATTCCTAGAAGTTGCATTAGTAGATTGCAGTTTTAGATACATATTGCCAATTTGGCTTTCCTGGAAATTGGTACCATTTCTGTTCCTACTAGCAGAATACTTAGTGTACTTGCTTAACAGAAACTTCTCTAATAGTGGTTGCCATTTGTAAGTACTCCCCACCCCCGAATTTGACAAAAAGTAACAATTTTGTTTTGAATGTATTTGATTATTAAGGAAATTGAGTGAAAGATTATTGGCCCGTTTTATGATTTGCCTAGTATCTTTTGCTCATTTTTGTCTTCTTTATTCATAAAGGCATATTATGTTAGACCTAACTTTCCTGTCTTGCTACAAACGCTTTCTCCCAGTTTGCCTGTACTTTTCAGGTTTTTTAAATAGCAGAAAAGTGTTTTTTTTATGTATTTAAATATGTATTTTTTTTATTGCAACAGAGAAATCCCTTGTTTCTTGGCTTTGTATACTTAAATTTAGAAACATTGGGCAATGCAATAAATAGGCAAATAGAACTCTTTTTGTCTTGAATCCCAAAGCAGTCAATGTTCTGGTGAACTAATATTGTGTACTTTTTGTGTAGACTTCTGCCAGAGCCTGCAATTTCTTCAGTCATGTCTGGGGCAACCTAAAGGGCTTGGAAAACTGGCTCCACAAGAGTCAGCATCAAGAAGTTCCTGAAAACCCAAGTTGTCAAAAGGGTAGCAGTGATTCTACCACCATTTCTTACTCCATTGATACTGAAAAGGTTGAGAATCTGCAGCTGCTTGATCAAGATGAGATGGATCTTGCTGATTGGCTGGTGACTCCCCAGGAATCCCAAAAGCTGGAGAAGCCTGGGAATGGCAGCTGTGCAACCAGTGAGAGGTTTAAGCTCTTGTTCCAGGTGTTCCAAGAGTCTTATAGTGTGAATGATTGGCTTGTCAAGCCTGATTCTTGTACCAATTGTCAGGGCAACCAGCACAGAGGTGTGGAGATTGAAAACCTGGGCAATCTTAAGTGCTTGAATGACCACGTGGAGGCCAAGAAACCCTTGCCTACTCCCAGCATGATTATTGAGGATTGGCTTGTCCAGAACCATCATGACCCATGTAAAGTAGAGGAGGTCTGCAAAGCCAATGAGCCCTGTACAAGCTTTGCAGAGTGTGTGTGTGATGAAAATTGTGAGAGGGAAGCTCTTTGTAAATGGCTGCTGGAGAAAGAAGGAAAGGATAAAAATGGTATGCTTGTGGAACCAAAATCTGAATCTGAGAAACGTATAGATTCCCTAAGTATGTGGCTTTGTCCTTCCAAAAAAGAGGCAACAGAACCAGCTAAGATAACAAAAACAATGGCTCCTTCTAGAATTGCTGATTCCTTCAAAGTGATAAGGAACAGTCCCTTGTCAGAATGGCTTATCACACCCTCATGCAAAGAAGGACATCCTAAGGAAGTGCCTACTACCGAGGACCAAGCTGGCAAACAAAAGCTTACTGGCCCTGTGGCCTCTTCCTGGTGTCCCTTTAACACAGCTGACTGGGTCTTGCCAGCAAAGAAGACAGGAAACCTCAGCCAGTTATCCTCAGGAGAAGATAAGTGGCTGCTTCGAAAGAAGGCCAAGGTGAGCAGAGACAGCAAAATAGCACCATTTGAAATACAGTTAATAGATTTTTACTTTCCTAATCCCAAACCTAGCATATGGCCCAGATCCTTAAAAACATGTTAAATATTATAATTGGCTTAAGTATTAATTTTAGTGCCATGTTAGCAACAGAATGGAGAATTTATTATTTAGGTCAAAGTTTTTGTGCACTTTCTCAGTTTCTAGCCCCCATCCTGTGGGGCCGGGATTGAGTGCAGTAAAACCCCAGCCTGTTTTTATTGCTAATTATGGAAAAGATTTAGGGGCAGGGGAAGCAATTGTCGCCTCTGCTCTTATTACAGAGAATGCCCAAGATGTACATCATTATTCATAGACGCTATATTATTGGGAAGATTATTTGTAGCAACCCACTTTTTTCATCTTCTTGCAGGAAGTACTGCTTAATTCACCCCAACAGGAGGAACATAACTTCCCCCCAGACTGTTATGGCCTCCCAGCAGTTTGTGATCTCTTTGCCTGTATGCAGCTTAAAGTTGATAAAGAAAAGTGGTTGTATCGAACTCCTCTGCAGGTAGGTACATGCCACTGGTGTAAATACTAGACTTTACTGGTTATAAATGTTTTTTAGTTATATATGAATTCATACTTTGCCCATTTAACCATAATCATTTTAATGGAATGAATATTAGGCAAGTACGGATGGGAGAGAGAAATCATAAAATTTTATGTATTTTACCTGAACTTGCTTAATGAAACAACTAGGACATACCTGAATGTGACCTTTCAAGGTATTGTTAGTTGTGTCAGGGGTGTTTTTAAAGCCTGTGTGGATTCTAATAGCTTATTCAGAAATGAATGAGCCAGCACTTTGAGTTGGGGAGAAATGTTTTTGTCCTACAGTGAGTGACTTTTTATTTATGGGCTTTTCTTTACAGATGTGAAGGAATGGAGTATTAGAGTCAAGCAACTTTTCTGCAAATTCTCACGCTTCATAAGCCGAGTGACTGCAGCTTGCCAAATCATTGTTTCTGGGTGTGACCAGTCAGCTTAGTTCTTTTCTTGCCTAATTTTGAACAAAGAAAAATAAGTTATCAAATTATGAGTTACTGTGTAAAAGAAAAAGGCTATTTGTTGATGGCTGAGGTGATTCAGTTCCTTCTTACAAAGAATTAATTCACTCTTACACTAGAAATGCAGCATGTTGGTGAATATTTCTTTCATAAGCCTACATGGCTCCTTACATTGGGTTGTTACTAGTACATTAAGAACACTGTAGTTTTAAGAAAGTAAGTTCTATTATCAAGGTATTGATCAAAGAAGCTAGTGAACGTCTTTATATCCTTTTTAGATGCTTCCTTTGCTGTGGGTTTTCCTCCATTAGTGGTGGAAATAATTTCTTCTAATTAACATATAGTATATTTCTTACAAAGAATTAACCTTGAGGATATGGCAATTTTTTTAACCAAAATGTATATCAGCATCTTGGCAATTTTTGACATTACAAAATATTTAGCCCACATGTCAGATTCTACATTGTTTTCTTTTGGAAGAAATATAGTTACTACAAATTTTGTCTTTATTTCCTTCTAAATGTCGTATCTAGTGAGCTCTTTTAGAAGGGCTCTGGATTGCTTCAAGACAATATCCTGGGTTATCCGAATATCTTTGGAAATATTCTGAAGAAATGCAGGCAAAAGAATCCCCATGCCCAGTAATCAAAAAGCAAAAGACAGGATGTGTTGGAAATGTAGCACTGGAATTATTCATTATCCTAAGGGTTGGTTATTGGTAACGTCCTGTGTAAAATGGAAGTTGAGCTTGACACCTACCTGGTGCTTTTAACTGGGGTTTAATTAAATGCCCTTTTACTGCAAGTACAGTGGTCCTTTACCTCTAAAATTAAAATGCAGAGACATTTTAGAGAACAGGCTGTTTTGAACACTTGTGCCTTGGGGGTGTTTACTGAAGCTTTATGAAAGCTGATCTTTTCTCAAGATCCTTAAACTAATATTTTAAAAAGTTTCTCTGTAGGAGAGAAATGGTATTTATGTTTTTAAATTTTCTGATATAACTGCTTTCCACTAGGCCTTTAAATTATTAAGCCACTCAACTTGCCTTGGTATATGTGGTATTGGAAATACTTTTACAGTTTCTGATGTTGTCATCCAGAAAGCCCTTTTGGAGAAATTTCACAGTTTTGAGTGTCACTTGCCATACAGCTTCACTGGGATTCTTGAAACACAGCTGAAAAAAGCCCTTTATTATTTTTAGTTCCCCCTCCCCCAGCATCATTTGTAACTTTAATAAAGGTGGTGGGTAAAAACTTAAGGAGCCTTTCTATCATTTTAGGTTGCAGGACAGTTTGTAGTTTTTGAGGTTTAACAGTGTGTATTCCTAAGTTTACATTAATCACTATACTAATGAGTATGTGAAATTCTTTTGCATTATGCATTTTGTACCTCCCCATTAAAAGCATTAACAGACAGTTGTGTGTATTTGTAAAAGTACCTTGTAACAAAATATTCTATCATGTTATGCAAATGTGATGATCTCTGGTTAGTAGTACAGCTGATAAACTGAACATAAAAATTCTATATTCAATAAAATACCAATGAATTTTATGAATCTTAAATTAGCAATAACAGGTATATTGCTACTAACTTCCATTTCCAGTTTCTTCCTGCAAACTCTTCATATCGACTCCTTTTAATCTGCTTAAGTTCAGGGCTCTTCTGCCAAATCCCTTACTGGATACATCCAAAAGGCCCTACTTTTTCCAATCATAACCACCAGTTGTTTAGCATTTATGTGTTTGTATAACCTGCAGTGCAATTTTACTGTTTCATAGAGGACAAAACAGAAGTAACTTGCCCTTATTTCCTTTAGCTTTCCCAAGGCTTCCTTAAAAACTTAAAAGCTCTTGTTTATTTCATCTTTTTTTCCCTCCCTAATTATCCCCAGTAAGGGGGTTAATGCATACAGACTTAAGCATGATTGCCAGATAGATTGTTCTAGCAGGTTATTCTAGTGGTATTATGTTTAATCTAAACTATCTTAAGGTTTAGTGTCAACTCTGTAGGAGGAAAATCTTAACCTAGCTATTAATGCCACCAGTAACCCTTTAACACAAATGTGAAAACATGTTTTAGCCTAGCTGGGGTAGAAAAAAATGCCGAGAGTAAGTTTCACTTTAAACCCAGAAAGATGCTTTTAAATAGACACACCCATTATGTTTACATTGGAGTGGACTTTGGTTCTGTTTTTACCCTTTATTGGGAATGCAGGGCAACATTACAGTTTTTGATCATCAAAGGAACAAACATGGTGATATGGTATTGATAAGAAGGAACCAAATGATGGGAGTAAGCAGTTTTCCGTTCAGCAGGTAGGAAAGAGAACAGGCGCAAGATCTTCAAAGAGAACCATATTACTCAGTCACCAAAGGGTTTTGGCTTCAATTCTAAAGGCTGGAAGGAGACCAGTCTGGTCAACAATCTTCATCACAGCAAATCGGTATCTGCACAATTTTTCAACCTAATTGTAGGTATAAGAGAACTCTACATTAACTCAAATTGATCTGGATAACTACTAAAGTGTCCTCCATTTGCAGGCTGGCAAAATCTTCAGAGTGACTGTTGAAGCAAGGAGCCTTTCATGTGTTCCCAGTTATTATATAGTGCATAGAGGCTAGTAAGTGTTAGTCCTGCTAGACCACCTCGTGCTACCCCTCGAAGACCACCTGAGAGAGAAAAAAATAAGATTTGTATTGCATAGTGTCCTAACATCAGTGGATTAAAAATAAGAGTATCGGAATTGAGACATAACCATTCATTTTTATAAATACTCTGTCCCAAACAGGAGAGTAAAAATTTTAAAAGAAATACAAGAAACCAATCAGGAGACAAAGTCCCTAAAAGACTTGTTTAATATACATACTGTATTTTATATTTATAATAAGATCTTTAACTTCAGCATTAACAGTTTGACTTTTCTCAATCAGACTTGTTCTTAATAATACTATTATAAAAGATCTTAGGCTTATTACCATTGAAGTCCCAGCCAGATCAGTAATTTCTTGCTAGTCCTAACAGTTTAGACCTAAAGCAATATATAAACAAGGCCACGGCCTCTTTGGAAACAGTATTAACCTTTGGACTCTACAGGCTGTCAAAATATTAACTTGGAAGACTCAAGTAGTGGTGATAAGATGATTATAATGAAGCTTTGAGTTAGTGCTGATGAAGTACCAACTCTCTCGTTCCACCTTCCCACACTGATGTGTCAGACAATATTCTATTACAAATATTGAGCAATGAGGCTCTTGGCATCGTTGCACTAGTTAAAAAACATTTACGGATTAACAATAAATGTTCTGTTTAAAATGCAGAAACAAAACTGTTCCAACCAATTAACTACAGATACTACCTAAATCTGCTAAGACAAATGGGGGTACTCAAACTTTTAATAAATACTTGATCTCTTACAAACAGATAGGGACCATAAACTTCAGGTAGCCTATACTGTACCTATGGAGTATCTGTTTTAAGTTGTTTTGGGAAAGCAAAGGGAATGCAGCTGTGGTCCAGTGATTACCTACCAGAGAGAGGTAGGAGACATTAAATTCTGTGAAATTCAGTGATGTTGCCCAGTTCAATTCAAGCCAATCATTTCTGCAATGACACCTTGCCAGATGGCTTCAGCTGACAGATTAAAGGGCTACTCCTTCCAAGAGCCTCTGAAGTCTGAAGAGTTCTGATAGCTAACCTGCTTAGGTTTCCACTATGAAATGCCCTATTTATCTCTCTCAAACAGATCCATACAGAAACTGCTTACATCATCTCTAAATAGATGTCAAATATGTGTGTGTGTGGTGGGATCAGAAACATCAAAAATATTCAAATAGGAGGTATCTCCTTGAAGTCCAGATCTTTGTATCATCTTGGTTAAGACTAGACATTACAGTTGAATTTGCAACTGTATTCAGTGTGTGTGAAATAATATTTAAAACAATCAGTTCAGTTTAATAAGGATCTACCTTGTATTTTTGACCTGATAGGTCAATAAAAAAGAAAATGAACTATAATTAGACTTAACTCTTAAAATAGAAAAGAACTACAAAGTGCAGAATAAAAGCTAAGCTATCTGTAAGAACATCACTATGGCTCAGTTAATAGACCTAACTTTTCTGAGTGTAATAAGCAAACAAGTTATAAAAATTTAATACTCTAATTTGTTCTGATTCAACCCAAAACAAAAGTTAAGATGGCCTCACTGTTTATTAGTTGAAAAATGATGGAAGGCATATAACTGAAAACAGTAAGTTGCAGATACTATTTCCTGGGACCAAACATTTAGACTTATTCCCTTGGACCTTTAGTAAATTAAAAACCACAGGGCTCAACAACAACAACAACAACAAACAAACAAACCAACAACAAAAAAACCACAGGGCTCTGAAGTCTGTCTACTGGTTTGGAAATAGCCAAACTGTTTCTGCCAGTTTTCATACTAGTTTTCAGCAATCAAATAAGCCTCCCTGGGAACAGTAAGGCTTTCAAATACTTTGACCAAAATGAAACAGTTCACAACAAGCTCGAGACCTGTGTTTCAGTTTTACTTTCTATCTTTTGGATCCTTACACAACTCTCCTGGAAAGGGCAAATATCACCTCTTAAGTTTGGGGAAATGAGGTTCAAATTATTTAAATGCCTTTTGTGAGGCAGAGAGGTTAGTGGCAGACCTTACACAACGATCTGCCAATTTCTTCAGAGCAGGAATTGGCAAATTTTTCTTAAAGTGGCCAGAAAATAAGTATTTTAGGCTTTGAGGGATCAAGGGCTATTATGAAGCACTTCCATAAGATTTAAAATTTTAACTTTAAAAAATGTAAAACATAGGGAATGGACAGACATCTCGCAAAGAGGAACTGGTGGCCCCTGCTTTACAGGATTAGCCTAATCTACACAGGGATGGCTATTAAACACCATTCACATCTTTTTGCACTATTGAACTTAAATTTTTGTTAAATTTATTTTTAAAAATTATGGTAAAACACACCTAACATGATATTTAACATTTTAAGTATGCAGATCAGTAGCATTAAGTACATTGGCACTACTGTGTTACCATCATCACCATCCATCTCCAGGGAACCTTCATCTTGCAAAGTATCTCCCCACTCCCCTTCCCAGGCTAATGCTTAATTTAAGTTTTATTATGTTGATAAATATTACTCATTTTACTTTTATCAAAGTAGTCCAAGACAAATCTTGTCAAAGACAAAAAATCTTGTCAAAATCAAGATTTTTGTGATGCACAACAGTCTGGTGTGCTCCCCATCCTCACCCTAATTCCCAGTTCCCTAATTCTTTGTTCTTTACCTTTATGATTTTAAAGAACATGATTACCTTGCTATTTCTTGATTTTTCAATGTTAGAGGTTGTCTTTTGACTTCCTACTATGAAAACCGTTAAGTCTTAAGTTGTACAAATGTGCTCACCGCAGAAAGGAAGTAACTGGTTACCTCATTTACATGTCTATAAAGGGAAGAGAGGTCACTTTTGTTGTATAAACAAAGAAACTGAAATTCAGACAAGTTACTGTCTTGTTCACACAAATGTTTAGTGATCTAGTGCTAGGCAAACCTGTCTGACTCCAAAGCCCATTGTCTCTTTCACCACAAAAGTGAGAAAGGAACAATCAAATATCTTGAAAGGAGTAATAAGTTGAGCTGGGCCTTAAGGATGGACTGGATTTCAAATTTATCTGTTTGGTCATATGATATGTACAAGGAAGGTATGGGAGAAATGTTTGGAAACATAGATTAGGACCAGAGCATGGAAGACTAAGGTGAGAAGTTTAAATTTAGGTTGAAAGGCAGTGTGTCGTCACTGTCGTCCAAAGGTTTTTGGACAGGGAATATTAGAATTAGAATCTACCTTGAGAAAGATTAAGCCAGAAATAGTGAGCAGCTAAAATGGAATTGAGGACAAAGCCTAAAGTCAAAATGATCAATGAAAAATACTGCTAGAGAAGTCCAGGTTTTGTGATAAGGGCCTCACCTCAGAGAATAGGTGATAAACTTCGCAATGGATGAAAAGAGGGGACAACGACAAAAAGGTAAAAATCAAAGGTGACTGAGTCACTAGAAGGCTGTTTCCTGCTTCCTTGTTTTTTCTTTACTTTGTTACAGTGGTAGCAATGTGTGACTTTGAACAGCATGGTGGCTAAATTTGCTGTGCTTCCCTCACCACAGTCCCATCCATCTCTTCCTTGCAATAATCCCAGTTCTTCCATGCAAGACTAAACACACTAAAATACTATCTGTTGTTTTTGACTCCCTACATTACTGTGTCCTTTTAGTACTATTTTTCACCAGATCCTTACTCTTTTTGGTGGTGGTTTTTCTGTAGGTAATAGGGAGTGTCCCAGACCCTCTTTGAGAATCTTACAGAAGATCTAGAGGGTTTTTCAACCCTGAGTGAACATCTGCTGGTATAAACTTTGTATTCAAGGAAAAGGGTGAAAGTTTAATTCTTTGGAAGTTATAATACACAATATAAGGCTTATGAATAAATAGAAATGCCAGTACTTAGGAGGTAAGATTAACTGATGCCCTGTTAAGCCAAATTCTTTACTGTGGCCTATGAAGCTCTATCTTTTCCATGATTTAGTTCCTTGCAAGTTTTTTGGCTCCGGATTCTACTACTCTTCCTAATGCCTTTGATTCCCACTTTAGGGCCTTTGATTGTGCTATTACCCTTATCTAAGTCACTCCCTCCAGATTCATATCACACATTCCCTCATCTGTTGGTGTTTGTTCAAATATCACCTTCTCCTTGAAGACAGTCTCAAATGTCTTGGCACAGAGTTTTGCATGTATGCCTTAGTTTGCTATAGAATAAACTGCTGAATGTTAGAGATTACTTGAGCAAAGAATCTACATATTTCAAATATTAATAACTAATGCCAAATTGCCCTTCAAAGCACTTATCTTTTGCCAATATTAAATGTCATCTACCATCACCTTAATTAATTAAGCTAGTTGGTTAAAAAATATTATCTTAATGTCTTATTTTGCTTTTCCCTGGTTGCCTGTGAGACTGAACAGCTTCTATCATTTAGCAATCATTTGTATTTTTTTGTCATATCCTAACTCCATTTTTTAGTGGGTTGTTGGTTTAAGTGACTTGTTGAAATGTTTTATATATTATGACAGCCGTCTGCCTAATTTATATGTTATATGCATTTTTACTTACTAGAAGAATGTTGATGCTAGCAATAGAAATAAAGAAGTCATCAAAAGGCTCCTTTTTACATACAGAATTTATTTTTGAAAGCCTTGCACTCATGGATAAATATTACCTATTAACAATAACACCAATGACAATCACTTAATTTGATAACTTGGATTTGTATATCTTGTTACTTTTACTTAGTTTGCTTTTATAAGATGACTTTCTTATGGAAGGAATAGGATTAACAGATCAGGGATTTTTTGTGAGTGGGAAGGGGAGCCCATGCCTTGGTTTGAGGCCTTGTTCTGAAGATAAGTGACCAGGTGTCTTAAACATTGCTAAGTTTATAGATGATAGGAAAACTATAGCCGTTCTTGTTCTGGTAGAATACTAGTCATTATTAAACAGACTTTCATACACCATAGGAAATCTAATAGTGACATCTCATGCCTTCTAGGGAATATTTACCTAGTTCATTAAGTAAGCATTAGGCCTAAACTAGAATCGTATCAGAACTATTACTTAAAAACCTTTAGCCTCTTTTTGGTCTGACAACACATTTTCTCATGTGGTATTTTCCTTCATAATTTCTCTTTCTACTAAGCAGCTGGAAAGTACTACTTTTGTACTAAAGTGTCTACATTACATCATAATACTTTCATTCTAAACTCTTTTTAAAAATTTCTATTTTTAAAGAGTACACTGGGGATTGGAATATTTTAGGTCAGTTAGGAATTAGCCATTCCCTAAATGTAAAATTCTTAAAAAAAAAAAAAGATTTTACTTATTTTTGGAAAGAGGAGAAAAGAGAGAGAAAGACAGGGAGAAAAAAACATTGATGTGTGAGAGAAACATCACTTGGTTGCCTCTCGCAAACCCCCACTGGGGATGGGACCTGGCCTGCATGCAACCCAGGTATGTGCCCAGACCGGAAATTGAACCAGTGATCTCTTCAGTTCACAAGCTGGCGCTCAATCTACTGAGCCACACCAGCCAGGTCTAATGTAAAATTATTTGTTTTTTAGTTTTTTCCTTAACAGTTTATAGTGGCTCTAGACTAAGTGCCCAAACTCTTCCAAATCTGAAAGTTGAAGTTACATTTTGTATTCATGTCAAATTCATAATTCTGTGCTTTGTCTTCTTAAGTTTATCCCAAACCAGAAATCAACAAGACTCCAATTTGCCTTTGTTAGGGTGACTTTGATGTTCTGAGCCAGGAACTATGAAGCAATGCTGGATTGTGGTTCAGCAGATTATTTACTTCCTCTGTGTTCCACAACTTAATGGAAACTGCAATCAGCTTAATCACCTGACAGAGTTAATGGATCATCTTTTTCTTTCGCTTTTTCTCTTCTGAGCCAAGGGCTTTCTCTTACATAATTTACGTTGAAGCTGACACAAGCTATTACTGCAAGGAAGTTCTTGACACAGAAAGCAAGGCTCCCATTTCTTTTGATAATATCAATATTTAACCTTTCCTATCTTTTAAATATGCATAATGTCTTAACTTAGATGATAACTTGCATTCCTATACTCAGAACTGCTCCTAACACAGGAAATGCCATAATGGCTTACACTGAGTAAGAAAATAGGGAATGGTGGAGACCCAGCTGGAGCTTCAGTGCCCATCTACTGGGGTAGAAGCAGCTGCCCACTCTGCTCCAGTCATTTGACACCTTTCAATGGAGCTTGGTGTATTCCACTTACTCAAAAGAAGCTGGAATTCCAGATTTTTGTGAAATCTGCTGTTTTTTAAAAATTAAATGGTCATTTAAAACATAGTTTGGGCCGCTCTGACGAGTGTGGCTCTCAGTTGGTTGAGTATTACCCCACGGAGTGAAAAGTCTCTGGTTTGATTCCTGGTTAGGTCCCCAGGCTCCCCAGTAGGGGGTAAACAAGAGGCAGCCTACTGATGTTTCTCTCACACAAATTTGTTTCTAAAAAATAAATCTTAAAAAAAAAAAAGTGCCACCTGAATCATTGCTGGCTGAGTGTCACCTTTGTGCTGCCAATTAAAATTTAAAATTTTTTTGTCTGATCCTATTGACTTTCAATGTGAAAATTATTTTTAGGTTTACAACAAGACTTTTCGATGCCAAGACAACATTTCACGGACATATTCCACTTGGGAGCTCTGTTTGTTGTGTCAACACACCCCATACATGTTGCAAGAAGTTTTGTGAGCTCTTAGGGATAAAATTCCAAATGTAATTTATTTTCAATATAGAAAAGTCTCTCACTCTATGTTAGGAAAACTTGGACTTTATAATCATGTGAGACTTTGTTTCTAGTAAAAATTAAGCAAAAATGTCTATATATGATAGAGGAATTCCTAAAAAAACAGAATTACAGTTAATGAAGTGTCTAATACATAAGAAAGCAATCAAGCAAATAAAAGTGCTTTTCAGAGGCAGGAGTATAGGACTTATGCAGTTTAATTAAACTATTTAAAACTAAAATGTGATGAAAAATTTGGGGCTATCACTGCTTATATGGCATTTTGAAAAACGTCATCTTAATACTGTGCTCATCTATAAAAGTGGGGTGTGATTATCACTTCAAGGTGTATTAAATGAAATTAATTATTTATTATTGAGAGTATAGTCATAATTCAGTAAATGTTTATTATTTATCCATTTTAGAGGAGAATTTGGTTTTGATCTTCATCCAGACCATTCTGATTCCTTAGGGCTTTATTTTTTCAAAATTAAATGGTATTTAGTTTACCAATGTTCATTTGTAACAGTATTGTTTAAGGCAGCCAAAGGTGGAAGCAACCCAAGTGTCCATTGAGAGATGAATGGATAAACAAAATGTGGCATATATGTACAATGGAGTACTATTTGGCCTTAGAAAGGAAACAATCATGACACAACATGGATGAAACTTGAGGACACTGTGCTAAATTAAATAAGCCAGTCACAAAAGGATAAAGACTGCATGATTCCACTTACGGGAGGTACCTAAAGTAGTCAATTTCAGATACAAAGCAAAATAGTGGCTCCCAGGGGCTCAAGGGAGAAGTAGGGAGTTGTTTAATGAGTAGAGTTTCAGTTTTGCAAAACGAAGTTCTGGAGATAGGTTGCACAACAATGTAAATATAACATTACTGAACTGTATACTTAATATATGGTGTAGATGATCAATTTTATGTTATACATATTTTACCAAAACTAAAAAACAAATAAACATACAAACGAAAACCCTAAAATAATCACCAGGTTTCTGAGAACACTAGGTGATACTGGAAAAAAATGCATCAAGTTTCTTTTTGCAAACTATGAATAAAAAGCACACTTCAAGTGTACAAAGAGACAGCTCTCTCTTCGCTATTTCCTACCTGTACATTTATACAACATGCCCGTCATGGTTCCAGCTGCTACTGTATTGAGGTCATCTTCTGCACCTCGTGTTTTCTCAATGATGACACCAAATGCACTATAAAGCAAAGCTATAGGGGAAATGGAACTGATCAGTAGTAATGAAAAAACTGATTGCAAGTCAGTCATCAGACATCAGACAGACATCCTACAGACATCATCCTGTAAGTATTCAAAGGTATATATAAAGAGTGATCAAGATGGCATACTATACTTACTTAAAAAGGAGGATGAGCTAATATGTAAAGCAGGCACATGATTATGACTCTGAATAAGCAAAAATAATGTTTGGAAAGATTCAGAAGAAATATTAATAGTAGCTATTCATGGAAAGTACCACAGAGGAGTCCCAGGAAGAATATCTTTAATTTTCACTTGTATTTTATTTATAATAGCTATACTTTGGATTTAGAAACAAAAAGACATGTATTTCTATTGTAATAAAAATATAACTAAAAAAGAAAAAGGTGAAGTTTGATTCCCGAATGTGTAAAAACTATGAAACTAGTACTATTTAGTTTTAACAAGATCTTCCCCCCTCCCTATGACTCTAAAGATTTCTATTATCCATGAATGCATTAATCTAGCGATTTTCAACCTTTTTCATCTCACGGCACACATAAATGAAAATTCCGCAGCACACCAAAAAATATATTTTTTACTGACCTGACAAAAAAGTGTATAATTTTGATTCATTCACACCAGAGAGCTACTGTTGTGTTGGCTGTCATTTTTAAATTTGACAATCTAAGCGAAAAGAGGTCAGTGCTCCTGACTAAATAGTCAAGTATTGCAAGCTTTAAAAACTTTTGTGGCACACTGGTTGAAAATCGCTGCATTAATCCTTTTCCTTACCTGTTCTCAAAATTGCCACATTTGACTCTTCAACATTATACCAAGATCAGCCTTACAAATACTCTGTGAGTTTTTATAGTTTCATAAAGGCTTTTCTTCCTGTTTCGACTTATTTAACTGAAATTGAACTTGAGTAGAACATTGTGATAAATCACATTGCAAAGGGAACACATAGTGTGACTGGGCATCCCAATGTGTCCAGAACTGAGGGTTTCCTGGTACGTGGGACCTTCAGTGCTAAAACTGAGAAAGTTCCAGGTAGAATAGGATGGGTGATTACTCTAGGTATACAAACAATCAAACAGAGCAAAGGAGGGTGGATGTGTGAGGAGGGTGGCTCTGTGTGGAGGGTGGGGGCAATGGGGAAATGGGCAACATATGGAAGCTGCCATTTACTAGGACTCCAAATGCGAGCCTGACTTCATAGTGTGAAAATGTACTACTTTCAAATTTATAACAAGGCTAGGATATTACTGTGTCAACTAAGGCCTTTTCTGTCTTTCAATAGATGCCTACATTTTCCCCTTACTTAATCTGCCATATTTAAAAGATTTTCAGGCTTTCCACTAAGTTATAAAGAAAACTGTGGAAGTCAGGGCATTAAGTGCCACAAACAAGTAGGTTTATTTTAGGTCATGAATAAAGAGTCAGTAATATAGTAGGAAAGCACTGGGCCCTAAATGTTACTAATAACTTCCCCTTGCTTAGAACTGCAAATGCTTTAAAAAAAAACAAACAAACAAACAAAAACTACAAATGCTTTCATCATCTTGACAAAAGCCCCTACTGAAACTGTGGCAATCAAGTCTGGGAAATCTACTCAGGTAAACAGAGTGCTGAACCAGCCTTAGAAAACAGAGCAAGAGGGCTGGAATTCACCTATTATATTTAACTACAGGGTCTTAACCTTCCTAACATACAAAGCCATTTGCCTAGGACCTACATTATTTGGATTTCATTTTTTTAAAACATGACTTTATTTGGTGTCTTGCATGAACAGGAGAGTATTTAGGGTTTTAAAAGATTTAAAACATTCAGAAATGATATACAAGATGGTATTAGCACCTGGGATTATTTTATGTAGTTTCTGGTCTTTTCTAAGTAGTAGCTATACTGCCGACAAGAGTGGATTTAAACATTATTTTTTAATATACTAGGATTTAAAAATTTTTGGTTTATCAAATTGTTCATGTTATGTGTATATTTGTTCTTTGCATTAATAATTTATTATCAAGAGAAATCTCTACTTACCCAAAGAACCTAGAGTATTAGCCCAAAGTGCCCCTTGCCTGGTCACCATGTTCAAAATCCTACAAGGGCAGAAAGACAAAGAATCTCTATTTAGAATCATTATTTCTCTAGTAATTTGAAAAAGCATACTCGCAGCTATTTAAAAACTATAAACTCAATTCCCAGGTTTGTTCATTAAAAAACTTAGCACCTCCTCAGAATTCAGTAAGGATGACTTTTACTTTATAGAAATATAAATGAAGGTAGGTTAAAATCTCCAATCTTTTTGAGCAACCAGTAAGGAAATTTCTCATAAAATATATAAAATCGTTACATATGTATCAAACACATAAAGGCTTTCAATGACAGCCTGAAATTTATTTTATAAAGAAGTTTATAGAAACTGATCTGTATAAAAAAATGCCATTATAATGAACAAACTAGCTTAGAAGTTGTTTTTTTTGGGGGGGGGGGGAGGATACATTTAGAATATTAAGTAAAATCGAAGCATGGAATATTACAGAAGATAAGGCAGAATTAAAAATAAATACTCAAAGAAAAGGAAAAAGCAAACCAGAATGCATGGAGAAAGCACACTCTCAGGGAAG
The DNA here is from genome assembly GCF_022682495.2 of Desmodus rotundus. Taxonomy (NCBI): domain Eukaryota; kingdom Metazoa; phylum Chordata; class Mammalia; order Chiroptera; family Phyllostomidae; genus Desmodus; species Desmodus rotundus. The sequence continues at coordinate 68,366,429 of NC_071390.1, read as the reverse complement.
CACAGTTCTGCCTTGCACCAGTGCCACCTGCCACCAGAACAGTGATGGAGGCAACTGGAAGAAGAAGAGGGGACATTCCTCTTCCAGCAATGTAACACCATCACAGCAATGATTCTGCCTGGACAGCTGACTACTGCTGGAGATTATAGAATTACAGCAACAAACAGAAAAAGAACTAGTTTAATGCTTAATGATAAAAATTTGTATTCTAAAATGTTTATGGAGCAGAATATTATTTCTAATTAATTATTTACTAATGTTATATTTACTATTACATTTTAAGTTTAACACTGCTTTTACATTTGTCACAAGTTTTTAAAACTATGAATTTTAATTACTGTTAATACCACTGCAAATTGGCAAAATTCTTTGGGATATAATTAGGCAATATATCTCCATTTATTGGGCCTTTACCTACCTCTCACTTGAATCATCTCTCTACAACTCTTAAAGGCACAAAGTATAGAAAGCCTAAGCCTTACCTAAGATCACAAAATAGTAAGTAATGAAACAAGGCTTTGAAGCTACATAGATCTATTTAACCTGAAACCCTCCCTTCTTTCCATTTTTAAGTGCTGTCTCCCTATTTAGGAAGAATGATTATATAAAAAATGGTATATAAGGTTTTAAAAATGCAAACTAACTCACCTCTCTATAAAAAATTACTATTACTGTTTTATGAAACAAAGAGTGATGCCCGGACTAGTGTGGCTCAGTGGGTTGGGTATTGTCCTGCAAACTGAAAGGTCACGGTCGCAGTTCAACTCCCGGATGGGGCACATGCCTGGATTGCCTGCCAGGTCCCCAGTTGGGGGTGTGTGAGAGGCAACCAATGTTTCTCTCCCTCCCTTCCTCTCTCTAAAAAGAAATGAAATCTTAAAAAAAAAAAAAAAAAAAAAAGAAAGAAAGAAAGAAAAGAAACCAAGGTCATCTTTTCTAGGAGACCCCCTACCTTCAAATTGATGCTTAATGATACAACACTGGGGATCTGTTTCATAACAATATGGAAGACAAGAAAGAGATGGGACACAATTAGTCTTGGTTGATGGCTGTTGAGGACAGGTTATGGTTCACGGGTGTTCACTGTACTATTCTACTTTTGTGTATGTTCCAAATTCTCCATAATTCAAAAAGAAAAAAATTATTGGTATAAGGGACAAATATTAAGAATATAAATATAAGAACATCCAAGGATCTGGGCTAGTTAAGCAAGGGCAACGATCCACAGAGTAATAGGACTATGAAAAAACTGACATGCCTTCAGGATTCCCAAGGTCTAATTCTAGCAGATACCTGCTGCCATCTGCTGGCTAAGCAACAAATAACAAAGATGGAGTTTTAAGTGTCCTAATACACACACAGCCAAGAGCCACTGAAAAACATATACTGTAATTCCACTCATATAAAATATAAAAACATGCAAAATTAAACAACATATTAAGAAAATATAAACAGGGGCTGGTCATATTTCTTAAATAGGGTGAAGATACACATTATGTACACTTTCTGACTTTTTAAATTGCACTTTCTCTTCTCTGCAATGTCTTACTCCTTTGGAATTATCTCTGAGTTCTAGAAATTTCATTTAAATTTTTGGCAGCTTTCCATTTCAGAAATGGAAAGTGAAGCTACATTCAGGTCAAGTATTGCAGATCTAGCAATACTTATATGTGCTTTTTATTTCACCACCATGTCCTATGGTTCTGCATGCCCCTGAACAATCCAAATAATGTACTACTAATTCAACAATTTGAAAAGCAGATTATATAGGCCTACCAAATAAAATACATAATAAAATAAAACACGTGTAGCTGAGAAGTTAGGCTGGTGTAGCACCAGCTGATTGAGGGACACTGACTCAAAAATCACTCCTTTTAAAAACTTAAGCCTCAGTAACCTGATTCACTTAGTTCCTTTTACTTTGAAGAAAAATAAAATTGATCAAAAAAAAAGACTATCAATACCCTAAAAATTTGTAATCTCAATGTTGTACTTATCAAGCCAACACAGTACAGGTTAATATTCAAGCATCACTACATCAGATGATTACATGAGACTTACTGTACGTTTCTTGGTTTGGACCAGGCCATGTTCTGGGTTTCTTTCAATCCTAGCCGTAGACCGTTCATTGCCCCAAATGCAGCCCCTAGTAAATCATAGTAACAATTCATCCAAGTAATACATCTTTATATTAAAACCCCTCCCCCCAAAACTGTACTTCTCTTTTTCACTTTTATATAATAGGAAAGAATGAAAAATGTCAATAATGATTCTTCAAAAAAATGTGAAAGCAATATTCTAATTGTTTTAGGTCTCTTGACTACCTGGATTGAGGACAGTTAAAAAAAATTATTATACTCACCTGTCATACAACAACCTCCAATAGTAAAGAAGGCCAGTTCAAATCTTCCCCGGGTTTTATTAGCTCCAGTTGGTAAAATAAACTCATCTGTATCCTAAAGGAAATATATAAAAACCAAGATGAGCTCCCCTCAAGAGAGAATACTTGCAAAATGTTTTTTAATTTGTTAGTTTTTCACATAAAGTAAAACCTTATATTAACTAAAACTCAACTATGCTTAGTCAAACAAAAACAAAACTTTCTATAACACCAGAAACACTTAAAGTGAAATGAAATATACAAGATAATACAGTTATGCTCATTAGGTCTTAGGAGGGATTCTTGTTCAAAACTATGCTTCTCAATGTAAGTTTGATGGGTTGTAGTAGTGTGCCTTATGTAATGATAAATGTATTTTTTAAAGATTTTATTTATTTACTTTTAGAGAGAGGGGAAAGGAGGGAGGGAGAAAGAGAGGGAAACATCAGTGTGTGGTTGCCTCTCATGCAACCCCTACTGGGGACACGCCTGAAACCCAGGCATGTGCCCTGACTGGGAATCAAACCAGTGATGCTTTGATTCACAGGCTTGCCCTCCATCCACTGATCTACACCAGCCAGGGTGATTTTTTAAAATTTATTTTTAGAGAGATGGGAAGGGAGGAAGAAAGAGAGGGAGAGAAACATCAATGTGTGGTTGCCTCTCACATGCCCCCTACTGGGGACCTGGCCCACAACCCAGGCATGAGCCCTGACTGGGAATAGAACCGGTGACCCTTTGGTTCACAGGCCGCCACTCAATCCACAGAGCCACACCACCAACCAGGGCAGTAATGATAAATTTGAAGCAACAGCACCACAGAGTTTATGAAGAACAGATCTAGAGAAAGGTAAACTGAAAGCTATGAGAAGTAATAGCTGACATAGTAACAGTCTGGAAGAAGAAAATAACTTTCATTCCATAGCTACTACTTATCAAGCACCATTTTACTATGTGTAAGACTAAATGTGCATTAAAAAATGAGCAGAAACTATAAAAGCATAACACCTTGGATCAGTTATGCAAGGTCAAAATTACCATCTTAATTTTTTCTTTTGATAATCTTAGAAAGCTGTAGACTCTCTTTCCAATTAATGTATACACAAAATTTGGTATGAACTCCTTGAAGGCTAACCAAGAATGCTAGGATGAGAAATGCTACCATAAGAACACAATATGACTAACTGTACAATACAATACATTCTTATGAAGAACACGTTCAATGCACTTTGGCCAAGCTTTCCATACAAAAAGGGTTAGAAAAAGCCCCTGAAGGACAGTATATATACACTTGGTAACTCTCTAACAGGTTCCTTTGTACAACACCTTTGGTAAATGCGTTCCTGATCAGGAAGAGTGTATCTCTGCACTGGTTTTTGATCTCTGGCTTATGCATACATTTTCAGCAAAAATTGCACAAACAAGCAAGCACATCTACTTTTATCACATGGAAATGGTTTGTTGGGCAATAATAAGCAAACTCTGAATAGATGCCATGCCATTCATATATTTATTATGTACATAGTTTTGTAAATTTTGGGTATTTCCCATCTTTTAAATTTAATGACAATTTAAAATTGTGCTTCTGGTTTGAGGTTTCTAGAAATGCCATATTTGACTTGATGAAGTAAATAATTACCTTTCAATCCAGAATGGGTCACTAGTTACAAACAGAACATTTAAAAAAAATGGTTCTAATGAGCCTTAGTAAGCACAAGAGTATGTCATTACCAATTTACTCTTTGCTAGGGTCACTGTAATAAAGACACTATGAAGACTGAAAGCAAATATGCATGAATTCATATACAAAGTCACTTGAAAACAATGTGGTTACTTGTCATTGGGGTTTATAAAGCTAACAAAAATGTACTGTTCCATATAACAAAAATTTTCAAAGATTTTGAGGGAGTAGACCCTAGTTAAATTACATTAATTTTGGAGGGAATCCCATGAAATTAAAGCTCTTGGTTTCTATAAAAATCTGATTACTAGCTTTTCCCAACTTGTATGGTTTTGGGATCTTTGTGAAAACCTACTAACTATACTTCTGGCCAAGATAGAGGCGTCGGTAGATACACTTTGCTTTCTCACACGACCAAAAAAATGATGACAAATTTAAAACAAAACAACCCCCCCCTCCCCCCCGGAACTGCCAGAAAATTGAACTGTATGGAAGTCAGACAAACCAAGGAGTTAAAGAAGAAGCTGTCATCCAGACTGGTAGGAGGGGCAGAGGCTGGTAGCTGGGACAGGGAGGACAAGCGGCAAGGCAGCGGCTGGAGGATGGGAGAGGCAGCAGCTGGGGTCCCACATTTGTGTGTGGATAAACTGGGAGGAACAACTGGGGAGAGAGACAGACCACGCAACCCAGGGTTCCAGCACGGGAAAAGAAAGCCTCAAAACTTTGACTGTAAAAACCTGTGGGGGTTGAGGCAGTGGGAGAAACTCCCAACTTCACAGGAGAGTACATTGGAGAGACCCACAGGGTCTTAGAATGTACACAAACCCATCCACCAGGGAATCAGCACCAGAAGGGTCCAACTGCTTGTGGGTAGCAGAGGAAGTGAATGAAAGCCTGCAGAGAGCTGAGCAAGCAGCATTTCTTTCTTGGACCCCTCCTCCGCGTACAGCACCACAACACAGTGAAGTGGATTGTCCTACCCTGGTAAATACCTAAGGCTCCACCCCTTGCAACATACCATGTGCACTGGGACAAAGAAATATGGCCCAAAGGAAAGAGCAGATCAAAACTCCAAAAATAGAACTAAGTGAGGAGGAGATAGCCAACCTATCAGATGCAGAGTTCAAAACACTGGTAATCAGGATACTCACAGAAATGGCTGAATATGGTCACAAACAGAAGAAAAAGTGAAGGGCATGAAAGGTGAAGTAAAGGAAAATGCACAGGAAGGGAAGGAAACTGGGACTCAAATCAAGGGTTTGGACCAGAAGGAAGAAAGAAACATTCAACCAGAACAGAATGAAGAAAGAAGAATTCAAAAACATTAGAGGAGAGGTTTAGGAATCTCAGGGACAACTTTAAACGGTCCAATATGTGAATCATAGGGGTGCCAGAAGGAGAAGAGGAGGAGCAAGAAATTGAAAACTTATTTGAAAACACAATGAAGGAGAACTTCCCCAATCTGACAAAGGAAATAGACTTCCAGGAAGACCAGGAAGCTAAGAGAGTCCCAAAGAAGTTGGACCCAAGGAAGCACACACCAAGGCACATCATACTTACATTACCCAAGATGAAAGAGAAGGAGAATCTTAAAAGCAGCAAGAGAAAAGGAGACAGTTACCTACCTACAAGAGTCCCATAAGACTATCAGCTGATTTCTCAAAAGAAACCTTACAGGCAAGAAGGGGCTGGAGAGAAGTATTCCAAGTCATGAAAGGCCAAGACCTATATCCAAAAGTACTCTATCCAGCAAAGCTATCACTTAGAATGGAAGGGCAGATAAAGTGCTTCCCAGATAAGGTCAAGTTCAAGGAGTTCATCATCACCAAGTCCTTATTATATGAATTGTTAAAGAGACTTATCTGAGAAAAAGAAGATCAAAACTATGAACAGTAAAATGACAACAAACTCACAACTATCAACAACTGAACCTTTAAAAACAAAAACAAACTAAGCAACAACTAGAACAGGAACAGAATCACAGAAATGGAGATCACTTGGAGGGTTATCGGGGGGAGGAGGCAGGGGGAATGTGGGGGAAAGGTAGAGGGAATAAGCAGCATAAATGGTACAAATAGACAGGGGGAGTTTAAGAATAGTACAGGAAATGGAGAAACCAAAGAACTTACATGTATGACCCATGGACATGAACTAAAGGGGGGGAATGCTGGTGGGAGGCGGGGTGCAGGGCAGAGCAGAATAAAGGGGAGAAAAAAATGGGACAACTGTAATAGCACAATACATAAAATATACTTAAAAAAAGAAAAAGAAAACCCACTGACTATAAATGTGAAGAGTTTATTTCTGGACCCTCAGTTTTATTTTGTTGATGTATATATAGATCTATCCTCATGCCAGCATCAAAATGTCTAAATTACTGTAGCTTGTGAGTTGTTTTGAAATTGGGAAGTGTGAGTGCTCTAATTTGCTCTTCTTTTCAAGATTGTTGGCTATTTTTTACATTGTATTTTTTCATGAATTTCAAAATCAGCCAATTTCTGCAAAAAAGCCAGCTAAGATTTTGATAGGGGCTGTTGGATCTGCAGGTCCATTTGTAAATTATGTTATTTTAACAATACTAAACCTTCCAAGAAACTGGAATATCTTCCAATTTATTTCTTTAAGTTTTTTCCATAATGTTTTGTAGTTTTCAAAGTTTTGTATTTTTGTTGAATTTAGTCCTAAATATTTTATTCTTTTTGATGTTATTGTAAATGGAATTTTTTTGGCACTTTTGTCGTGTCCACTGCTATTATATATAAAAATAATCATGTATACTGACCTTGTTTCTTTCAACTTTGCAGAAATTGTGTATTAGATCTAAGTTTTTTGTGGTTTCCTGAGGATTTTCTATATACAAGGTCATAATACCTGTAAATAGATCGTTTTATTTCTTACTTTATCAATCCAGATGCTATTCATTCTCTTGTCTAATTGCCCTGGTTAGACAATGCTGAATAGAATGAAGAGAGTGGACATCCTTTTACTGTTCCTTATTAGTGGGAAAATATTCAGACTTTCTCCATTAAGTATGATGTTAGCTTTGGAAGTTTTGATTTAAAATAAAGTATCAGGTATAGAAATTCACTTCTATTTCTAGTTTACTGAGTGTTTTTTTTTTAAACCACAAGGGAATGTTTAATTTTGTTAAATGCTTTTCTGAATCTTTTCAGCTAATCATATAGTTTCTTTCCTTCATTGATATTTCAAATGATAAATCAACCTTCCATTCCTGAGAATTCCAACAAAACTTTCTGAACTTTCTTGATCAGTTTAGTTCAGTATCCTAATAAAAGAAAAACCAAATAAACAAAAACAAAAAAAACCCAACCAAAGCAAGACAAAAAAAGAATGCTGAAGCCAATGTAAATCTTTACATGTATAACCCTAATTTCAAATCATTGTGTCCATCTGACCACTGTTGTATCTACAGACTTCTGAATAATATTAATAATCTGATCTAATAAAGTAAACTGAAGTAATTAGCCACTTTTTTTTAATATATAAGGATTTGGTTCAAGATTTCATTTAAAAAGATTCCCAGGCTATACTTTCTCATTTATGTTTAACTTACTATTACTGTAACTTTGTAACAAATCACTCACTATTTTTACTGGAATGCTATTTAATGTCTTGTTGCTTTTAAAAGCAAACTTTTAACTTGTGCTCTGATCATTGACTGTTACCTATGATCACAGAGATGCAGAGAAAGAAGAGGGCAGCCATTGTCACTGCATGCACCACCTGCCGCTGACTTCCAGGGGATTTAAAGAAGAGTTAGTCCCTTTGTTGCTTCCTCTTTGAGTTTGCTTCTTCTTCCTCTGGGAGCCAGACATTAAAACTAGGATATTCAAAAGGAACTGCATATAGAGGGAAAATTAAAAAGTGATATGATCATAAAGAAAGTATAGGCTTACAGAAGAACTGAGAAGAGCTTAAGTTTATGCCTCAAACTGGTCCCTTAAAACAGATACAGCCTGTAATAAAATTGTATTCCCACCCCATCCAACCCCAAAGCAGTTAACAACAAAAAAGCAAAACTTGGGGAAGGGAATCTGATTTCCAGAGTGCCTAGTTTTCAACAACAAAAAAATCCAAGGGATACAGAAGAAATGGGAAAGCATGGCCCATTCAAAGGGGAAAAAAATCAACAGATATGTCCCTGAAAGTAATCTGGTAGAAAATCTACTAGGCAAAAACTTTAAAAACAATTGTATTAAGGGAGCTCTAAGAGAGATGAATATGAACATCTCAGGAGCTCAATGAACATCAAGATAATTTCAGAGACCCACAGTGACACACAACAAAATCAAACTTTTAAAACTGAAGACAAGGAGAGAATCTTGAAAGTAGTAAGACAACCAACTCACCACATACAGCGGATCCTCAGTAAGATGGCCAGCAGATTTCTCAAGAGAAATGTTAAAGGCCACAAGGCCATCAGCCAATATATTTAAAGTGCTAAGGGGGGGGGGGGGAGACATTAAGACATTACCAAGTAAACAAAATCTGAGGGTGTCCATGACCACTAAACCTGTCCTGAAAGATATGATCAAGGGAGTCCTTCAAAGTGAAATGAAAGGACACTGGAAAGTAACTCAAAGCTTTATGGAGAGAGAACAATCTCAGTAAAGGCAAATATATAGGGCAATTACAAAAGTTAGTATTATTACAACTTTGGTTTTTAACTCTACATCTTGTTTTCTACACAATTTTAGAGAAAAAAGTATTTAAAAGAATTATCAGGCATGTTTTTGGGCAGGCACAGACACAATTTTGTGACAACAATCAAAAGATGGCAGAGACAGAACTATAACAAAGCAGTATTTTTGTATGTTTTTGAAGTTAAGCTGGAATAAATTCAAATTAGTGTTATAACTTTATGACGTTAATATAATCCCCATGGAAACCACAAAAAATAACTATAGTATATACACAAAAGAAATGAGAAAGAAACAAGTATTTCACTACAAAACATAAAGTAAACACTAAAGACAGCAATGAAGGAAATGAGGGACAAAAAGCTTTTTTAAAAAAGATTTTATTCATTCACTCATTCATTTAGAGAGAGAAGAAGGGAGGGAGAAAGAGAGGCACAGAAATGTCAATGTTTGGGTGCCTCTCACATGCCCCCTCCTGAGGACCTGGCTGGGAACCCAGGCATGTGCCCTAGACTGGGAATCAAACTAGCGACCTTTTGGTTCGCAGACTGGTGCTCAATCCACTGAAGCACACACACCAGCCAGAGAAGGGACAAAAAGCTTTCAAAAAGCATATGGAAAATAGCAAAATGACAAAAGTCTCTCTTTACCAGCAATCCCTTTAAAAATGGAGCCCTGGCCAGTGTGGCTCAGTTGGTTGGGGTGTCATCCCACAACCAAAAGGTTGTGGGTTCGATTCCCAGTCAGGGCACATACCTAGGTTACAGGTTGATCCCTGATTCCTGGGCGCCTAAGATCTCTGGTCTGGATGCTTACAGGAGGCAACCAGTCTCCTCCTCTTCTTGTATCAAAGTGCTTCTCTCTTGCATCAATATTTCTCTCCCTTCCTTTCTCTCTAAAGGTGATGAAAAAATGTCCTTGAGTGAGGATAAAAAAAAAAAAAAGAAAATGTAAATGGATTAGCTCTCTAACCAAGAGATAGGGATTGGCACACTGGACTGAAAAAAAAACCAAAAACAAAAAATGATCCAACTATGTGCTGTCTATAAGATATTCACTTTAGATCCAAAGACACAAAAAGATTGAAGTCAAAGAATGGAAGATATTCCATGCAAATAATAACTGAAAGGGAGCAGGGTGGATATTGTAATATGAGAAAATATACACTTTAAATCAAAATGGGTTCCAAGAGACAAGGCTGTACACATTATATTAATAAAAGGTTTGATACAGCAAGAAGATATAACAATTATAAACACTCACCTAATAATGGATCATCAAAATATATTAAGTAAAACGTGACAGACAGAATTAAAGGTAGACAGAAAGTTCTACAATAATAATAGTTGGAGATGTCAACAGTTCACTCTCAGTAATAGCATCCATTATAACCAGACAGAAGATAAGGAGATATAGGATTTAACATGATAAACCCACTAGATCTAAGAGACATACACTATACTCAATACATTTTTTCAAGTGCATGTGGGACACTTTCCAGGACAGACCATACATTAGGCCACAAATTAAGTCTCAATAGATATAAAAGATACCATAAAAAGAATCTTCTCCAACAACAGAGTGAGTTAGAACTCAGTAACAGAAGTAAAACAGGAAAAATTTGTGAAAATTAACCCTTTAGTCAACAGCACAAAGAACAAATAAAAAGGGAAATTAGGAAACACTATAGAAGTAAATAAAAAAAAACACAACATACCAAAACTCATGACAATCAAAAAGGGTACTAAAGAGGTAAATTTATAGCTATAAACACTTCCATTAAAAAAAATCTAAAATCAACAATCTAATTTTACAATTTAAAGAACTAGAAAAAGAAAAAACTAAACCCAGTGCTAGCAGAATGAAGGACATGATAAAAATTAGTGCAGCTCTGGCTGGTGTAGCTCAGTGGACTGAGCGCAGGCTGCGAACTAAAGGGTTGCCAGTTCGATTCCCAGTTCGATTCCCAGTAAGGGCACATGCCTGCATTGCGGGTCAGGTCCCACGAGAGACAACCACACATTGGTATTTTTCTCCTTCTCTTTCTCCCTCCCTTCCTCTCTGTCTAAAAATAAATAAAATCTTAAAGAAAAGATTAGTGCAGAGATAAATAAAATAGAGAATAAGAAATAGAAGAAATCAATGAAACTCAAAGTTGGTTCTTTAAAACACCTTTAGCTACATGGACTAAGAAAAAAAAAGAGAAGAGTCAAATTACCAAAATCAGAAATGAAGGTGAGAACATCATAAGTACTGGGATGACCTTGATGAAATATACAATTTCTGAGATACACAAAATCACCAAGAAATAGAAGATTAGAATAGACCTGTAACTAGTAAGGTGATTGAATCAGTAATAAAGAAAAAGTCTAACAAAGTAAAGCAAAGCCCTGGACCTGACAGCTTCAAATGGTGAATTCTACCAAACACTTAAAAAAGAACAACAATCTTTCTCAAACTTTTCCAAAAAACTAAAGTGCAGGAAAATACCTAGAACACTTCATAACCCTTAGTTTGAGACCATCATTACCCTGATAACAAAGCCAGACAAAGACACTACAAGAAAACTACAGACCAGCATCCCTTTTATAAACACTGATGCAAAATCCTCAACAAAATACTAGGAAACCAAATTCAGCAGCATATTAAAAGAATTATATACCACAACTAAGTGGGATTTATTCCTGGAATGTAGGATGGTCCAACATATAAATATTGATCAATGTTATTATACCACATTAACAAGAATGAAGAAGAGAAAAACACAACCACCTCCACTGATGCAGAAAAAGCACTTGACAAAATCCAACACACTTTTGTCATCAAAACACTCAACAAACTAGGAAGAGAAAGAAACCATCTCGATATAATAAAAAACATATAGGGAAAAGCCACAGTGAACATCATATTCAAAGGTGAAAGACTGAAAGGTTTTCCTCTAAATCGGTAACAAGGCAAGAATGTCCATTTTTTGCTACTTTTACTCAACATAGTAGTACTAGATGTTCTAGTCAGAGCAACCAGGCAAGAAGAAATAAAGGCATTCAAATCAGAAAGGAAGAAGTATTATTTTCTTTCTTCACAGATAAGATCTTACATGTAGAATATCCTAAAGACTAAACAAAGAAACCTGTTAGAACTAGGAAATGAATTCAGCAAACAGGATACAAAGTCACACAAAAGTCAGATGCATTTCTACCTACTAACAATGAACAACTGGAAGAAGAAATTATGAAAACAATTCTATTTATTATAAAATAAAAAATAAAATACTTATTAAAGACATAAATAAAACACATCTCATGTTCATGGACTGGAAGACTTAACTCAAAGCACTACTACTAGTAGTGTTGAGTCAACACTACTCAAAGCAACTGACAGATTCAATGAAATGCCTATCAAAATATAAATTATGTTTTGTAGAAATAGGAACACTCATCCTAAAATTCATATGGAATCTCAGTGAAACTCTAACAGCCTGCAATACTGAAAAAAAATTAAAAAAACCCAATGATGGTGGACTCAACACTGTTTGGTATCAAAACTTACTACAAATCTACAGTAATCAAAACAGTGTGGTATTAGCATAAAGACAGGCATATTGATCAATAAAACAGAGAAAGAGCCCAGAAATAAACCCTCACATATAAGGTCAAATGATTTTCAATGAGTGCCAAAATGATTTCATGAGGAAAAGATAAAACAGTATCCACATAAAAAAATGAAGCTGGATACTTATGTAACACTGTATACAAAAATTAACTCAAAATAGATCTGAGACCTACTGTATTTTGCGAAGTATAATGAATACGTTCCCATGTTTTTTGTCCAATCTTTCAGGAAAAAAAACCTTTTAATTTTTTAATTCAATTATTTATTTCTTTGTATTAGAAACAAAACCCATTATTGTATTCCAGGGTATTATTTTGCATATGGATATTGTCATTGCTTTCTAGAGTTACACTTTTAACACATATGCATAAATAAGAGAATTCAAAACATTTATATAGATAGGAATTAGTACTACCCACGTATAATGCGCATCCTTATTTTTCCCTCAAAAATCTGGGCAAAAAGTGCCTATTATACATGGCAAAATATGGTAAATATAAGACTTAAAACTATAAAACTCTTAGAAGAAAATAAGAGGACAAGCTTCATGACATTGGATTTGGCAATGATACCCTGGATATAACACCAAAAGCACAGGGAACAACAACAACAAAAAACTGGCCTTCAGGTTTGTTTTAAAAATTTTGTGTATCGAAAGACAATAACAACAGAGTAAAACAGCAACCTACAGAATAAAATATTTTCAAATCATACATTTGATAAAGGGTTAATACTCAGACTATATAGAGAGCTCAACCGATAAAGACTCAATTCAAATATGGACAATGGACTTGAATCGATATTTCTCCAAAGACATATAAATAGCCAGTAAAAAGGCACTGAAAAGATGGTTAACATCACTAATCATTAGGGAATGCAAATCAAAACTACAATGAGTCACCACCTCATACCCACTAGAATAGCTATGATTTTAAAAAAACAACAACAAAAAAACCCCAATCTGGAAAATAACAAGTACTGATGAGGATGGGGAGAAATTGGAGCCCTTGCGTACTATTGGTGGGAATGTAAAATAGATAGCTGCTGTGGAGCAAATACGGCAATTCCTCAAAAAACCAAAAATAAACCAGAATTACCATGTGATCCAGCAATTTCACTTCTGCTATATAACCAAAAAAACTGAAAGGAGGGTCTGAAAGAAGTATTTATATTTGTATACCTATGTTTATATCAGCATTATTTACAATAGTTAAAACATGGAAACAATCCAAATGTCCATGGACAGATGAGTAGATAAGCAAAATGTAGTATTATCCAATGGAATGTTATTGGCCTTTAAAAGGAAGGCTATTTTGACACATGCCACAATACAGATGAACCTTGAGGACATTATGCTAAATAAAATAAGCCAAACAAAAAAAGAGAAATATTATATGAGTCTATTTATTTGAGGTAGAGTATACAAAATCAGCAACAGGTTATCAGGGGTTGGAGAGAGGGCAGAATGAAGAGCTGTTTTGTAATGGGTACAGTAGTCCTCCCTTATCTGTGGTGATATGTTCCAAGACCTCCAGTGGAAGCCTGAAACCGTGAAGAGTACTGAATTCTATATAGATTATGTTTTTTCCTATACATATATACTTATAATAGTTTAATCCATAAATTAGGCACAGTAAGAGTTTAACAGCAATAACTAATAAAAAATAGAACAATTATAACAATATGCTGAAATAAGTTGTGTTAATGTGGCAGGTCTCTCTCTCCCTCTGATAATGGAGAAGGCTATAAGGGGATGGTAGTGTATACAGTGTGGATCTGGTGAACAAAGGAATGACACCCTGGGCAGGATAGAGTGGGAGATTTCATTGCACTACTCAGAATGGCATGCCTATTAAAATTTATGAATTGTTTATTTCTGGAATTTTCCATCTCATATTTTCATTGTGGTTCCCAATGGATAACTGAATCCACGGAAAGGGAAACTGTGGGTAAGAATGAACTCCTGTGTAGTTTCAGTTACACAAAATGAAAGGGTGATAGATATAGTAGGTGGTGATAGTTGTACAAATATATTTAGTAACGGTGAACATAACCTTAAAGAAATTTAATCACCTAGTGTCCCGGAGAGTTGCAAGCCAAATCCCCAGGGTTTGTGAGAAAGAAGGGTGAACGGAGACTTGAGACTTGATGCCTCCAAAAGTATGTATCACAGATCAGGGCAGCATAAATACCTGGCATTAAAAATTTTTTCTAAAGTAAGTAACTAACTAGTCAAATCATAAAAGGATTAGTCTTAATCTTACCTGCACGAGATACCGTGGATCCACATTTAAATAAGGTGAGAGAGGATTCATACCAGTCACTAGAGAAAAAACAAAGCATCATGCTACAACAAAAAATTTTAAAGTTATTTCATTTAGCATTAATTCTGCTTTTGTTTCATGTTTTGCCATTCTGATTTACAGACTCACTGAATGTGAAATTTTCTCCCACTTCTCTATGCTTATCCTTCTTGTATGGCAGTTTTAGGGCCACCTCCTTCTGCTGTCTTCAATCCCAACCCCCATTCTTGCAGTGGTGACCCTGGCTCTCATAGAAAGATGATATAGGCAGTATGTGTATCAAATGGTCAAAGTATCAGGAAGCATAGCCCAGGTCAATTTGAAAGCTAATGTCTTTCTGCTCTGCCACAAGAATGCTTGCTAACTGTACAAACTGCAAAATAAGACTGACAAGAAACCAATGAATTTCATGGGAAAAACAGTGTTTGCGTTATGTGTTGTGTATAAATATCTCATGGCAGTTTCTTCAGATCTTAGTATTAACAGGTGCTGAACAGAGTTTATTTACTGTGGCAGGATAGAGAATTCTTGGGCCATCACCACAGGTATGGGGGTCAGGGAAAAAGAAAATGGAAACTCAAGAGGGCCAGATTTAAACCTCATTAACTCATGTTAGAAAAATCTATCAAGGAAAATCAACTTTCTCATACTTTAAAATTAATCTTTGGATCCTACTGTATCTCAGCTGATTGTTTACACATCTATGCATTACACATGACTCTAGTCTTCTCATTATTCTGAAAGTCCTATTAGTTCTATATTCAGTAGCTATTTTGTACCGTGTTACTTATCACTACCTTTATTGCTACCATTCTAGTTTAACTATTAAAACCTAAACTACAATAACAATCTCCTACCTAACTATATTCACTTACTACCTAGGAATTAAAGTGATTTCTTATGAAAAGGAAATCAGCCTTTTACAGCCTTTTAGCAGCCACTTACACTTATAATCATATCCAAATTCCTTACCATGGAAACACATTAGCTGCCATTCCTTGTCCCCTCTGATCTCATTAGCTCCTATCACTCCAACTCACTCACAAATCGTAGACACACCTAATGGTTCTTCCTCCAACATGCCAAGTATGTTTTTTTCTCAGGACATTTGTACTAAACATTTCCACTGGTGTATTTGTCCCCTCCCAGGCATTTGTACCGCATTCAGATCATGCCTCAATGTCAGCACCCCTGAGATGCTTTCCCTGACCCATTCTAAAACAGCTTCCTGCACTGAACAAAATCTCATGATCCCGTTTTACTGCCTTTACACATACTTACCACTAACTGAAATGTTTTTGTTACTTGGCTCACTTCAACAGGATGTAAACTTCATGAAAGCAGGAGCCATCTTTTAAAAGTAATTTAAGTGCTATAGCTCTGCACCCATAAAAGTCATTGAATCATTGTAGGGGCCCAATGAATGGTTTTCACCCCTCCATCACTCATTTTACCTTCAAATCTTAAATTAATGTAACAATGTTTTACCATGTTAAGGCAGTGCCCTCTGTGTTCCAAAACTCAGAGCTCCTAAGACTTATTAACTGTTCTAGATCGTTGTGACAAAAAGGATTTGAAAGAGCTTTTTTGTTCTTGAGCATAAAGGACCTAGAGAAATAATACAAGAATTCTCAAAAAAGAAAAAAAGTTTTATCAAGCGCTTATCCTCCACCAAGTTCCTACTATCTTTAAGTCTGAGTTCTATTTATCCAGGCGAATTTCCATGAAGTCCGAAAGACCTGGCATACATATTCATAGAACTGAGAAGAGGGCAAGGGTATACTCGTGCTTCTCCATCCTCTTGCATAATGCCTCTCGTAAAATTCTTTCTTAATGTGTATAAATGACCTTTAAATTTAAAGTGCACCTCACTCCCCAGCTCTTACAGTTGTCTTGGCTCGTATTTCTTTCTCGTCTACACGTATTACTGAGTGTTTTGACCTGACGGCTACCTTGTGATTGAGAATATGCGGCTTTGTGCCAAAATGTTTTCTACAGGATAGCTATTTGGAGTATTCACGTGCAGAGCCGGGCTCTCCTCTTAATTTAGGGCCAAGCACACAGCCCAACACACAAGGAAGTGGGAGGAAAAATAAGGCCCAAAGCTGGAGTACAAATGGAAGAAAAGATGCAACATTTCCTAAGTCCAGGTCAGCCACAAAGAGTTCTCGGGGATCCATGGCTTCAAGAACTCGTTCTTGAATCTTGATAGAGCGGCAGCGACACATACTAACCGCACCGCTGAAACTGTAGACTGTGAACATCAACAAAAATGAGAAACAAGACTCGCCGCAGGCCTGGCGCAATCGTCAAGAATCAGAAATGTTCGCAAAATGCGCCCGATACTCACGCGGGACGCCGGCCAAATCCGCGTGCGAGTAACCAGCTCCGCCCGCTCCGAAAAAGCCGGCCAAACCCCCTGTGGTTTTGTTGCTGCTTCCCCCGCCGCCCTCCATGGTCTCGCAGCAAAATGAGCGTCTGCTTCAGACCGGGGACGTCCGACTGCTGCTCCTCGACAACAGCAGCTAGTTCAGGTTACTAACGATTCCTTCACACGCTGACCTTCCGGGCGCCGTTGTCCGCTAGGCCCCACCCTTCCGCTTTGCGACTTTGTACGGCCCGGAAGCCGGATGCGCCTAACGGCAGTTTTCCGGTGGTGAAAACTGGACGTAGCCAGTGTCGGGGCGGTGTATCCTGAGGAAGGCGGGTTGCTTGTGGAAGAGGGAAGAGAGGCGATTGGGTAGGGCCAGGCTCGGGAAGCCGGCGGAGCAACAACTGCAGAAGCAGGCAGCGGCAGAGAGGGAATGGTGCCTGGAGGCGCTGAGAAGGAGGCGCAGTCCATCCCTCAGGGTTAGTGAATGAAGCTCTCCACCCGGGCCAGCCCCGGGACTGTGCGGTGCGGGTCCCAGCATGAGTGCGGGCCCCGGCTGGGAGCCCAACACCAAGCGACCCCGCTGGGGTGCCTCTGCAACTTCTCCGCAGGCCGCCTCGGACGCCCGGAGCTTACCCGGCAGGCAGAGGCGCGCCCTCCACCCTAAGGACACTCCAGTGCAGTTCAGGGTTCCACACTGCTCGTCTGGCTGCGTCTCGGGGTGGGCGGGACCGCACAGAGGCCGCTCCACCTCGCTTGGTACGTGGGGAAATAAAGATCTTTTTCTTCGCCTCGGCCCAAACCTCTTTTTGGTCTCTGTGTGAGGACCCAGGGATTCCAGTCACCGTCTGGTCTAGTGTGCACCACTCTTGAGGGCCGCTTGCAGAGCCACCAAGGCCACTATGGGGGCAGTGGGGCTACATTTTCCCTGTTGGGATTAGTGGTGTGAGAAACCCTGAGGAGCAGTCACAGGGCAGAAAATGACAGAAGACTCCACCTTTTGCCTTACTAGGTTTTGACTGAGAAATTGTAGTCGTTAAAGGAGGTCTAATTGTGTATGTGAAGCTTCAGCCTATGTATTGAAAGAAAGGTACAATTTCCCACAATTCATATTCTGGTTCCCTGACTTCAGTGCTGTTAGACTCACCTAGCACTGTCCTTGACTTGGGTGTATAGAGTTGAACAGGAGTCATTCAGCCTCTGCCTTAAGACCCTTTCCTCAGGATTTAGAGGCAGTGGGGTGCAGATCTAACATAAGTATTGAAGGATGAGCAGGGTTTGCTGTATAAATCCAAGAGAGAGTGAATATGAGTATACAGAACAGCATGTGTAAAAAGTGGTAGGACTGGAGTGCAGAATGACATTAATATCAGACACTGGGAAGGGGAGCAAGAGCTTATCATAGACAAACTTGAGTGCCATCTCAAGGCATTTAGGCTTTGTTCCGTGGTTAATGGGGAGCCACTAAAAAATCTTTTAAGAAGGGGGATATTTGGTTAGTATTTTAGAAAAATTGCTTAGGCAGTCTTTTCTAACTAACAGTTTAAATTTCACTTTGTATATAGAGTAAGAAATACATGTAATTAAGTAAATATGCTGTATTTCTAATGAATGTTTCATGAAATGATACCCTTACTGTGTATGATACATTCTTATGCTGTCATTTGTAGTTTGTAAAACAGAGAAAGTGAAGAGTATAGACACAGAGATCAGCTGCAAGAAATAAGTGCTGTTGTCTGATAAATGATGTACTTGTTCTTTTAATGTTGGTGCTATTTTGAAGATGAAGAGGAAAGGAAGAGTTTTAAGATTTTGGATATAGATTTCAGAGTGCTTGGTGAATGAAAGTGGAGAGGAGGTGGAACTTCCAGATACTATGTCTGACTTATATGACAAGCTAATTTGTGGTTCCATTAACTTTACAGATAAAGGAGAAGTTAATTGTGGTAGTAGGGGGCAGTTAATCCTCACTGGTTGGAACTTCTGATTTTCTGAAGAAGAGGGATCAAATTAATACTTTGGCTGTACTTACATTTGCAAATGTCAGTATACCTGGCGCAGGGCACCAGTTAACAAAATGTTCAAAGTGTAAATATATCAAAAACTATTGCTTCAAATTTTGGAATTTTTTTTAGGAACTTTGAATTTAAAACTTTTATGTATAGTTTTTCTAGGATAGGTAGGTAGAATAAGGAAGTAGATATTTTTTTCAGTATCTTAAGTTTTGTGTTATCTTCCGAACACATTTCTTATATTGATTGAAATTTGCATATGTACATATAGGCAGAACCTAGCATGCTATTCACATTCTGATAGGGAAGGATTTGTTCAATTGTGTTGTGGAAGCTCCCTTATTCTGCCTGTTATAACTACCTAGAGTTTCTCTCCCCACTCCAGAAATGATCCAAGTGTAGGTCAGTGGTTGGTGAATGAGAGGCTGGAGCTGGCTTGTCCCATATTCCTTAGTGCTGTCAAAAACATCTTCAGACCTCTTTCCTCATCTCAGAAACTCTCCCACTGTCTCCATTGCTCTTTGTTTTTAACCACATCCTTCCTTCCCATACCTTACTTTGCTGCTGGAAGAAAGACTTTTTGTGGAGGCAGGGTGCTCCTTTGATATACAGATGAATTTTACAGATTTTGTGCCTTTTGCCTGTATCTGTAGCAATTAAATGATTTGCTTATTGAAATATGCTACTGAGTAATGTTACTGATGAGATTATGTATAAATGGTATGAAGTCATAACGAAGTAGGGTAACTACTGATCTCAGTGAAAAAGAGGTTGGATGTAAGTGTTAGAAGAGAATAATACATTTGTTGAGTTTCTGCTCTGTAAGACTGGATACTTAATATATTCTCTCATTGATCTACATAAGCCTTGGAAGTAGGTATTGTTAATCACAGTTTATAGATGAGAAAAGAGAGGCTTAAAGAAATGAATTACTTCTAAGTGACTTAACAAAATTCGCAATCTAAGATATTGTTTGACTCCAGATCTTGTATCTTTTTCATCAACTCTCACTGCTTCCCTTTTTGTTTACTGTGGTTATTTCTAGTTAAAAGGAAGGAGTTCCCAGGAAACCTGGGAAGCATCATTTTATGCTTACTTCAGGAATTAGGTAAACTGAAACAATCCTGTGATGTGTTGCGAAAGAAATCTTTAGAAGCCAGAGGTGGTGGTATTAGAAAGAGAAGTAGGCAGGCCTTTTTCTGGGGTCCTCAGGAGGACTGAGGAATGTGTTATTCATAGGAAATATTAGTTCCTCACCTGATGGTTCTCTTTCATCCTGTTCTCAGGTTTCAGGAATGATAATAGGAAGCCTGAAGTGAGGGAACACAGGCTCAGTGCCACAGTTTCAGGAGAGAGCCCTGTTCTTCAACTGCACTAGAACACTTCATAGTGTTTTCAGGGTTTTTTTTTTTTTTTAATGAAACCGTGTAGGCAGTCTAGGTTCCATAGACTTGTCATCATGATTCATATGTATTACAGGAACCTAGCCATTGCATACCATTTAATCCTTACATTTATGGGAAAAGGTATTTTAAATTATATACTGACTCAAAAAAGGAAATTGTTTTGGCTTACTGCTGGTTTTTAATTTGAGGATTTTCTATATTTGCTGTATTTGACATAAAATTAAATAGAGAAGATGGAACTAGAGAAGTCTCAGAATGAAATGATTCACTTTTTACTCCCTTCTGACAAACTAATATTTTTCTGAAGCCTGATTTGCTGTAAAAGTACTAACTTAATTAAATCACTAAAGTAGTGGTCTTTAACAAGAAACATCAAATATATGTATATGTATAATTTTTATATTTTATTATAAAATAAATACAATATATATTTATTTTAAAATATATATATTATATTCTTATATACATACAATTTTTTGAAAGAATCTATTTTAAAATGCTGAATTGATTTTTAATAAGTTGGAATGTTAGTATTTTGTGGGAGGTGCAAATTATGTGGCACTCAATTACAGTGATAAATAAGCAGTCTATTTTTACTTATTTGGAACAGCATCTGTTTGGCTCTTGTTATTGTGTTTGAGGGGATTTAGGTAAATTAGAATGAGTCTATGATTGAAGAAGCCTAGATTCTTACACTGTAATTTAGACAGTAGTTGAGATGGTTGAAGATTTTTTGTTTTTTTATACTAACATATATACATTTAACCTACATGATATACATTAAATTTTGAAAGCATGTTTATTTCTAATGCTTTATAAATTGTGGCTCGCATTTGTTTATGTTGCATCTCTCTCTGCTGAGCCATCAATTCTACTTTTGCTACTCTGTGCTGGTCATTTCTACATGCAGAAATGACCAGCAGAGAGTACCCTAGTTATCTAATTGGCATCCCAAATTTAGCAGTTCAGAATTGACCTAATCATATTTCCCCCTAAATCCAGTTTTCTTATATTCCACATTTAGTGCTGTCATGATCTTTTGAGTTTATTAAGCTTAAAACTTAGTGTCACCTTTAACTTCTCCTATGATTGTGTAGTCTTTAATGACTCACTTTTCAACTTGTTTGAATAGTTATGGTCCTTGGCCAATAGTTCTCCAACCTAGTTGATCATCAAAATCACTTTGAAAAAAATACAGATTCTAGCTCCCTTCACACCTCCATCATCACACATATAGATTCTGATTCTGTAGATCTGAGTGTGTCCCTGGGATCCATTTATTAGCAGCCTCTTGATGATTCAGATGGTTTGAGAACCACTGACCTAGATCAGTAGCTTTCTTGCTGGTTTCCACCAATGAACTGTTTCTTCTTGCCCCTTTAGATTTGCCCTCCAGGCTACATGGGAGCTTCCTAGATTTGATTTATGGAATTATAGCTCTGAGTGTGAATTTTGACACTTATTTGTAATCCTAGGAGAGATACTATTAATTTGGATGTTTACAGATAAGGATGTGAGACCCTCACAAAGTCACATAGGAATCTGGTGTGGGAGCTAGAATTTGAATCCAGGTGGTCTGATTCTAGAGCCCATGCTCTCATCCTTTAGGCCATACCAACTCTTTTAGAGAATGGTTGCTTTCTACTCTATGATGAAATGTATTTATGTTCCTGTATTATCTCCCATTACAAAGGGAGTGATTAATCTTTTTAACCCACATAAGTTAGCCTTACATGTATATATGCTGCCAGAAGTATTTTCTCTTTGAAGGCACGCATGCATATATATTAATGTTTTGGGTGTGTGTTTTTTTTTTTAACAGTGTTCAAACAAAAGACTATTACCAATTGGATGGACACTAAAGGAATCAAGACAGCTGAATCAGAAAGGTATAGAAACATACATATATAGAGAAATGAATACCATGATATATGGATGTTTATCTTGCCTCATGCTATTTTCTCTTTGCTTTGTCAGTTTTTTAAATCCACATTTATTCTTTCAATTTATAAATAATAATTTTTTAGAGTCTCCTATATGTCAAGACTGTCCTATATATTTGAGATAAACAGAGATGAAAGAGAAATAGTCTTTGTCTTTAAGATACTTGTAATGGTGGTGGTGACAGATACAGAAATGAATGATTATGGTAAGTCCTGACTTAACATGGTCAATAGGTTTCCTGAAATGATATATAATGAAACCAATTTTGCTAAAGGCTAATTGACATAAACAAGAGGTAAGTTTCTATCACCCCTTATCAACCTTATAGCAAGTTGAATGAAACAATGTTATTTGAGGGCCTGCTGAGTGTGATCAATGTAATAGTAAAGGTATAAACAAGGTACAGTGGTGGCTAGCATTATAGAATAAACAATCCACTTTACCTTTGCAGAAACAACTTCACAGTGAGTGAAATTTAACACTTCTGTCAGGCACATAGTTGGGGAAAGGGCATTAAAGGCATATGTGCAAAGACATGGAGTCATTAATGAGAATGCTATATACTCAAATAATCACAAGTAATTTAAGTATTGCTGTGATGTTATAGGAATGTGGTTGGGTAAGTGGTTTTCTTGCATAAGTTTTTTCTATTAAAATATCAGTTCTGTTGTGTCATTAGTTCTTTCTATTTTCTTATAGTTTGCATAGTAAAGAAAACAACAATACAAGAGTAGAATCCATGATGAATTTTGTACAAAAAGATAACTGTTATCAACATAACATGGAAAAATTAGAAAATGTTTCTCAGCTAAGTATTGATAAATCACCAGTTGAGAAAAGTGCACAATATCTGAACCAGCATCAGACTGCAGCTACGTGTAAGTGGCAAAATGAAGGAAAACATACAGAGCAGCTTTTGGAAGGTGAACCTCCAACAGTAACTCTGGTATCTGAACAGTTCAGTAATGCTAACATTGATCACTCACCTCAAAATGATGATCAGAGTGACACATACAGTGAGGAAAGTAGAGATAATCAACAATTTTTTATACCTGTAAAGGTTGCAAATGCAAACCAGACTACAGAAGATGGACAGACCAGAGAAGCCAGAAGTCTCCAGAAGTGCAGAAAGTCTTGCCATCTTGTGGAAGACTGTGCAGATTGTCAGCAGGAAGAGATCAATGTGGTGCCAGAGAGTCCCTTGTCAGACATTGCCTCAGAGGATGTCAGTACTGGACTGAAAAATGCCAACAAATTGAGTAGACAAGAAAGTAGCCTAGGAAATTCTCCATTTGAGAAGGAAAGTGAACTTGAGTCACCAATGGATGTGGATAATTCCAAAAACAGTTGTCAGGACTCAGAAGCAGATGAAGAAACAAGTCCAGGATTTGATGAACAAGAAGATGGCAGTTCTTCACAAACAGCAAATAAACCTTCAAGGTTCCAAGCAAAAGAAGCTGACACTGAACTGAGGAAACGGTCCTCTGCTAAGGGAGGTGAAATTCGATTACAGTTCCAATTTGAAGGGGAGAGTTGTGCTGGAATGAATGATTTAAATACCAAACTACCTGAAAGTACTTCTAGCATGAATGTAGAATGCAGAAATTCCAAGCAACATGGGAAAAAGGGTTCTAAAATCACAGATCATTTCATGAGAATGCCCAGAGCTGAGGACAAAAGGTAATTTTTTCCATCCAGAGTATCTCCAATAGTGCAATGCATTTTGTAATTTTGTAAGGAGGGTTTAGCAAAGATATAGTTTACACTGAAGCTAAATAACAGTTGCGTTTCTTGTTATCTATTTATGCTAAATTTATACTTAGACTCAAAACTTTAAATTCTAAAAAGACCAGACTCAAAAATAAGTAAATAAATATTGTTAATCAGATTTTTAGTTTCATGAACTAACTTCTGAAATTTATGTAAATTATCAGGACATAAAAGTATTTGATAGTAGCTACTGTTTATTTAGCCATTTTCCTAGGCCATTGTCTACTCCATTTTCTCTAATGCTCTGACAGGCAGACAGGTGGTATTGTACTCACTTCACATATGAGAAAACTGAAATTGGGTTTAGAGAATTCACTGAAATTACGTAATTTGCGGGCAGTAACACTGGGATTTAAATCCCAGTCTAATTACAAAAAAAAATTAAAATTACATTTTTGCAGTTTTTCCATATGGAATAACTCTTAAAGCCCGGTCTCTGTTTTCTGTGATTTTTTTTTCTGTCAAAGTTCACTTCACTGAAGATTACTGTCCAGAATCCTGAGGAGTAACTGATACGATAAACCATGACTTACTTGGTAATGTCCATATTCTTACGTGGTCCTTTATTCAGAAGGTGGTTTACGTGTGTTTGGAAATTCCTACCATAGACTATTGAAAAGGAGCTTTTGGGTTTTACTATAAGCTTTATAAGGATTTTTGTTTGTCTTATTCTGTTTTTATAATTAACAAGGATAAAGAACAAGCTTGACACATTTTAAACAATAACAGTCTGGGTAAATTTTATACTGTGTATCCAAGTGAATTTAAACAGTAAGTACATTGTGACTGAATACATTTGTTTTGACATTAGAAAAGAACAATGTGAAATCGGACATCAACGAACAGACAGGAGGATCCCAAAATACATTCCATCTCACCTTTCTCCAGATAAGAAATGGCTTGGAACTCCTATCGAGGAGATGAGAACAATGCCTTCCTGTGGAATCCAGCTGCCTCTCTTGAGACCATCTGCCAATCACACAGTAACTATTCGGGTAGGTATTATCTCTCACCTATAAAGAGAGAAGACTAATAAAGTCTTGATTTCTTTTGTTACTTATTAATGTGAAAAACAGACAAAGGTGTAGAAAGTGGTTCTCTTTTTTGCATATAAAGTACTAGGAAATCTATAGAATGTAGAAATATAATGATAGCTTAATATGGTACTTAATAAATCCATAAGATGAATTATTGTCAACTAATGAGGAAATTGAATTTTTTTTTGTATTTTTAAGAAAATTCATTGGATTCTTTTTTAAAAATAAATTAATTGACAATATTTATTGAGTACCTATTATTAGATATATTTTAGGTTATCTAATAATGGGTACTCAACTGGGTTAGTTCCTAAAATTCAAAGTTACGGTTCAGTATCTTCAAATCATTCTCTAGTTTTTCCCTCTTTTTTGAGCTTTAGAGTCTTCCAGATGTCTCCATCACTGTTCCACAGGTATCTCAAACTCAACGTGTCTAATACCAACCTCATTTTAAAAATTGTGGTTGAATATACATAATAGAAAATTTACCATTTTAACCATTTAAAAATACTATGTTTCATTGGCATTAAGCATATTCACCATATTCTACAACTGTTACCACTATCTATTTTCGGAACTTTTTCATCATCCCACACAGAAACTTGGCACCTACTAAATAATAACTTCCCATTCCTTGCTTGCGCCTATTAACCTCTTTTATACTTTCTGTGAGTTCTTTTTTTAAAACACATTTTTATTGAGGTATATAAAATTTACCCATTTTAAATGATCAATTCAGTAATATTTAGTGAATTTACTGAGTTGGACAACCATCACCATAATCCAGTTTTAGAAGATTTTTATCATTCTTGGGACAGTTTTAGTCATCTCATTTGTGTCTATCTTGTTAGACTTTATAGGAGCTACTTATTAAAAAATCCCTTTTATGGTACAACTTAGTTTAGATGTGATTAAATATTTCAAAATACAGAATTCTTTAGTGTAGTTAGAGGTAGAAGCAACAGTTAGCAGGGTGGTGGGGTTTGAGCTGAGCTCAAAAAGGGGTGAAAATTTCTGAGGTGGACTTTAAGATAAGACAGTTCTAAACATGTATGTACCTTTATAAGTAAAGGCTGTGCAGTTGAAAAATATTTGCTTTAGGAATGGAAAACAGTTGGTTTGCTGGAGCTTAGAATTTGGGAAATGGTGGAGAAGACTTTGAAAAGTATATTGGGTTTATATATTGAGGGCTCCAGGTGGCAGGAACTGGAATTGACTTTATAGGTAATAGAAATCATTAAAATGCCTGTGCAGATAGTAGTTGTGTTGTAGTAAGATTAATCAAACAGATGTATGTAAAAAAAATAAAAAATTGAAGTGAGGATGCATTGGAAACAAGGAAAGGTAATAAGAGATGAAAAGGAAGGAGGTAGTAATTATCAAATTGTGCTGCATGGAAGTGGTTGTGGGGTTCTTTTGAAATTCAACTCGTTTCTTTTCTAAATTATATTTTTAACTCTGAAAAACCTATAATAAAAGAACTAACAAACAATTTGAAATTGTGTGTGTTTGTTCGGATTTGAAAATGCTTAATGCCATATTTTAACCAGCAGGTTTACCAAGAGAACTCATCTTTGTTCATACAATAGAATCAAGATTCTCTTGCCACTGCTGTTTAACTGAAGAGTTTCCTTAAGCATAAAAATAACAGTTTAAAAAATTACCATTTGCAACTATTTAGGTATGTGAGTAATATTTTCTTAATGATGTGTAGGAGATAAAAAAGTAAATTAAATAGTAGCTTTAGCTGTCATCCCTAACTCCCAATTTCAAATTTTGCATTTCTCAAAATAGCCATTCTCATTTATTGATGTTAGAGTAAGTAAAAACCATTGTAAAAATTATACTTATAAAAAGTTTTTATTTGATTTTCATGATTTCATGTTAGATTTCTTAAAGAAAAATGAGGTCTACTATTTTAAAACGTTTGAAAATCACTGAGCTAGGGTAATAATTGTTAAGATAAAAAAGAAAATAGATGGCTTCATTGTTTTATTAAAATTAATAGGACATGGTGAATTCTTAAAGATTGGGTGGTAAGGGAAAAGGGGGCATTGATAATAACTGTCTAATTAAGAAAAGGCTGGATCACTAAGAATATATTGATGGTTAAGATTTGGAAAAAAGATTGATTGGGGAGGTAATGATATTTTGACTTTTCCTCCTTTTCTTACACTGTCCACAAAGAAAACCCAAAGCATCCTATGCCATCATTATTTAATCTCTGTAATTACTGTTTATTTGTTAGATAACCGATGACCCATAAATTCAAAAAATCTTAAAAATTATTTTTGTTTTATTGCAGTAGTAATGAAGGATCATTATAAAAAAATGCAACTGTTATATGAAAGTATATAGCTCAGAAAACCTGTCTTTTGTAGTCCTATTCCAAGAGTTTAACTATTTGGTATATTCTCTTCTAGATTCTTTTTCCTGAATATGGTAATATAATATATGTGTAATGAACAGTTATTAAATAAATAACCCTTAATTACATTTCTAAGATGCCAGATATTAATAGTTACAGAATTTGAAGTAATAAAATAAAGCTGATATTTAGCGTTAGGAATGTAAGGCAGTCTGAAACTTCATGGACATGACACTCAGTGCTTGATTATCTATAATACATGGATGACACACATGCACATAGACATCCATGCAGACATAAGCAAATACATATACACACATACATACACAAAGCATATTCTTATCTGTGTGTTCTCCTATGTGGAAGCTGGACTGGTACCTTTTCTGTCACCTCCTATTACATGGAACATCTTTACAAAATCACGTTTAGGACCTCCATTTGGAGGTAAAAATAGTTCCAGCGTAATTGATGTCTTAGCCACTTTTAACCCTTGACCACTCTCTCCTTGGAGTATGCTCATCCTTTGGCTTCAGTGACACCATATAATCCTAGTTTTCTTCCTCACCCATTAGTTACTTCCTGTGTTCCTTTAGCTCTTCTTTATGAGACCATTCCTCAAGGTTAATTCATAGGTGTTCTTTTCTTACTCTCTCTCTGGTGTTCATCCATGATTAGGGTTTTAATGGTCACCTATATAGGCGGCCTTACAAATTTGTTTCTGTTGAGTTGCAGACTTTTTATGCAGTTGCTATTTATGGTATTTTTTAAATAAGCTGTTCCCTTTTTGAGGAACAATTGTTCTTTTCCTGGTTAACTTCTTTTTATTTATTTATTTTTAATATACTTTATTGATTATGCTATTACAGTTGTCCCATTTGCCCCCCTTTATTCCCTTGTGCCCTACACCCCCCCCCCCCACCTGCATTCCCCTCCTTTAGTTCATGTCCATGGGTCAAGTTCTTTGGCTTCTACATTTCCTACACTATTTTTACCCTCCCCTGTCTATTTTCTACCTACCATTTATGCTACTTATTCTCTCTACCTTTTACCCCTCTGTCCCTGTCCCACTCCCCCACTGATAATCCTCCATGTGATCTCCATTTCTGTGATTCTGTTCCTACATTAGTTGTTTGCTTAGTTTGTGTGTGTATGTTTTAGGTTAGGTTGTTAGTAGCTGTGAGTTTGTTGTCATTTTAGTGTTCATATTTTTGACCTTCTTTTTCTTAGATGAGACCCTTTAACATTTCATATAATAAGGGCTTGGTGATGATGAACTCCTTTAACTTGACCTTATCTGGGAAGCACCTTATCTGCCCTTCCATTCTAAATGAAAGCTTTGCTGGATACAGTAATCTTGGATGCAGGCCCTTGCCTTTCATGACTTGGAATACTTCTTTCCAGCCTCTTCTTGCCTATAAGGTTTCTTTTGAGAAATCAGCTGATAGTCTCATGGGAACTCCTTTATAGGTAACTGTCTCCTTTTCTCTTGCTGCTTTTAAGATTCTCCTTCTCTTTCATCTTGGGTAATGTAATTATGATGTGCCTTAGTGTGTTCCTCCTTGGGTCCAACTTCTTTGGGACTCTCTGAGCTTCCTGGACTCCCTGAAAATCTATTTCCTTTGCCACATTGGGGAAGTTCTCCTTCATTAGGTTTTCAATTTCTTCATCTTCCTCTTCTCCTTCTGGCACCCCTATGATTGGGATGTTGGAACGTTTAAAGTTGTCCCATAAGTTCCTAAGCCTCTCCTCATTGTTTTGAATTCTTGTTTCTTCATTTTGTTCTGGTATAATTTTTTTTTTTTAATTTATTGATTATGCTATTACAGTTGTCCCATTTCCCCCCCCACTCCACTCCATCCTGCCCACCCTCCTCCCTCCCACATTCCCCCCCTATAGTTCATGTCCATAGGTCATACTTATAAGTTCTTTGGCTTCTACATTTCCTACACTATTTTTACCCTCCCCCTGTCTATTTTCCACCTATCATCTATGCTACTTATTCTCTGTACCTTTCCCCCCTTCTCCCCCTCCCACTCCCTTATTGACAACCCTCATGTTCTAGTTGTTTGCCTAGTTTGCTATCGTTTTTGTTTTATGTGTGGCCGTTAATAACTGTGAGTTTGCTGTCATTTTTACTGTTCCTATTTTTTATCTTCTTTTTCTTAGGTAACTCCCTTTAACATTTCATATAATAAGGGCTTGGTGATGATGAACTTCTTTAACTTGACCTTATCTGAGAAGCACTTTATCTTCCCTTCCATTCTAAGTGATAGCTTTGCTGGATACAGTAATCTTGGATGTAGGTCCTTGCGTTTAATCTTGGGTAATGTAATTATGATGTGCCTTGTTGTGTTCCTCCTTGGGTCCAGCTTCTTTGGGACTCTCTGAGCTTCCTGGACTTCCCGGAAGTCTTATTTCCTTTGCCAGATTAGGGAAGTTCTCCTTCATTATTTGTTCAAATAAGTTTTCAAATTTTTGTTCTTCCTCTTCTCCTTCTGGCACCCCTATAATTCGGATGTTGGAACGTTTCAAGGCGTCCGGGAGGTTCCTAAGCCTCTCCTCTTTTTTCCGAGTTCTTGTTTCTTCATTCTTTTCTGGTTGGATGTTTGTTTCTTCCTTCTGGTCCACACCGTTGATTTGATTCCCAGTTTCCTTCTCATCACTATTGGTTCCCTGTACATTTTCCTTTGTTTCTCTTAGCATAGGCTTCATTTTTTCATCTGTTTTTCGAATAGATTCAACCAAGTCTGTGAGCATATTGATAACCAGTGCTTTGAACTGTGCATCTGATAGGTTGGCTATCTCTTCCTCGCTTAGTTGTATTTTTTCTGGAGCTTTGAAGTGTTCTGTCATTTGGGCCATTTTTTTTTTGTCTTGGTGCGTCTGTTACTTTAAGGGGCGGAGCCTTAGGTGTTCACCGGGGTGGGGTAATGCAGGTTGCTGCTCTGTGATGCTGTATGTGGGGGAGGGGCCGAGAGGGAGCAATGACGCCCGCCTCACTCTCCTCCGGCTTTCAATCTTTTACTCCGCTACCCACAATCAAACTGGGCCCCTCTGGTGCTGGTTCCCGAGTAAGTGGGCCTGTGCACACTCTAGGCCCCTGTGCATCTCTCCAACAACCTCTCCTGTGAGGCTAGGAGTCTCTCCCGCTGCTGCCCCAACCCCCACGGGCCTTTTCAATCAGAGGTTTGAGGCTTTATTTCCCTGAGCTGGAGCCCTGGGTTACTCGGTCTGCTTCGCTCCCTGCCGTTCGTCTGGTTTACCTGTGGGCAAATGTAGTGCCATGGGGTGCTACCCGCTGCTCTGCCTGCCCCGTTCTCCGCCACTCTGAGTCCGGCCCTCTGGGTTTATCTGTGCAAATGTGGGGCCGCAGGGTCTGCTAGTGGTCAGACTGCCTGCGCCATTTGTCCCACACTCCGCCAGTCTCAGTCCCGCCACAGCCACGCGAGTCCTCTCTACCCCGGTGCCTGTCTCCGCCCCTCCTACCAGTCTAGATGAATGTTTATTTTCTATTTCCTTGGTGTTGGTCCCCCTTGCTGTTCGATTCTCTGTCAGTTCTGGTTGTTCGATTCTCTGTCAGTTCTGGTTGTGGGAGGAGGCGCAGTGTGTCTACCTACGCCGCCATCTTGGTTCTCTCTGGTGTAATGTTTTTTTCTTTATGGTCCAAACCATTGATTTGAGTCCTAGTTTCCTTCCTGTCACTGTCGGTTCCCTGTAGATTCTTCATTTCACATAATGCGACCTTCATTGCTGCCTGGGTCTTTTTTATGCTGTTGAAGTTCCTGGTGAGTTCCTGGAGCATCCTGATAACCAGTGTTTTGAACTCTGCATCTGATAGGTTGGCTATCTTTTCGTCACTTAGTTGTAAGTTGTTGTTTTTCTGGAGCTTTGAACTGTTCTTTTATTTGGGCCTTTTTTTTTTCTTTTTGTCTCAGCGTGCCTTTTAGATAGTAAGGGACCAGGGTGGGGCAACCCACCTTGCTGGGTTGTGATGCTGTATGTGGGGGAGGAGTCTGAGCGGGAACAGTGCCGCTTGCTTTGCTCTTGGCTGGTTTCCAGTTAGTTCCCCCACTACTCACAAGGAAATTGGACCCTTCTGGTGCTGATTCCCGGTTGGTGGATTTTTGTATGTTTTAGGATCCTCTGGGTCTCTCCAACGAACTCTCTTGTGAGGCTGGGAGTTTCGCCTGCTGCTGCCTCAACCCCCACAGGTGTTTTCAGTCAGAGGCTTTGAGGCTTTATTTCCTGGTATTGGAACCCTGGGTTGTGTGGTCTGTCTCGCTCCCCAGTTGTTCCTCCTGGTTTATTTGCACACAAATGTGGGACTACCCCGTCTGCTGGCCACCACCTCGCCAGGTCCTCCAGCTTCTGCCTTGCCTGAGAGTCCTTTCCACCTGGCTGCCCATCTCCACCCCTCCTACCGGTCTGGATGAATGTTTCTTCTTTAACTCCTTGGTTGTCAGACTTCCATACAGTTCGATTTTCTGTCAGTTCTGGTTGTTTTTTGTTTTTAAATTTGTTGTTGTCCTTGTTTTGGTTGTTTGAGAGGAGGCAGTGTGTCTATCTATGCCTCCATCTTGGCCAGAAGTCACTGGTTAACTTTTTTTCATCTTTCGGAGTTCAGCTCAATTGCCACTTCCACAAGGAAGCCTTCTCTACACACATAAGTTAAGCTAAAATTGTCTAGAATAGATTTATTATTTTTGAATCCTCACCCAAGGACTTTTTTTCCATTGCTTTAAGAGAAAGAGAAAGGGAAAGAGAGGGAAGTGAGAGAGAAGAGAGAGAGAGAATGAGAGAGAGAGAGGGAACATCAATGTGAGAAAGAAACATTGGTTGATTACTTTTTGTAATATACCCTGACTGAGGATTGAACCTGCAACCTGGGTATGTGCCCTGACCAAGAATTGAACCCATGACCTTTTGGTCTAAGGGAAGATGCTTCAACCAACTGAGCTACAGCAGCCAGGGCTAGAATAGATTTTTTTAACACCACAAACCTCTCATTTACAACATATTACAGTTCAAATTTTATATTTATTTTTGTGATTATTTGATTATCTGCAATGAAATACTGATTCGTGCTACAACATGGGTGAATGTTGAAAACATTATGGTAAGTGAAAGAGGCCAGACACAAAAGACCATATATTGTATTAATCCATTTATATAAAATGTTAAGAATATGCAAAATGTAAAACTTTGTGTTTTAAAATATCTTCTTCCTCAGACATTTATTGAATGTTTATTATAAATAGCATATGCATATATATAAATGTGTATGTTTACATATATGTATATGCTATACATATAAAAACACACATGCCATGCTCTGTAGTAAATATTCAGAATACAAAGTTAATATGGTTATTATTCTCAAGAAGTTTAGAGTCTAGCTGGGGAAGGAAAAAAGAGTGTGCTCTAGTGTGATCATGATCTAATAAAACAAGGGGGAATAAACTACCTACCTTTAAAATTTTTTTGAAGGCTTCCTAGAGGAAATGAAAATTGGGTTGAGTGTTAGAGGTCAGAATAGATGTTGAACCAGATGGTGTTTGGGTAAGAGAGGATGTTAACAACAGGGAACATCATTTGGAATCAGAGTATAGGCAGAGGGGAGCCATTTTAAGATTAGAAGCCTGGAAATACTTGAGAAAGATAGTATCATTCCCAAGTGAGCATGGGGTGTTTATGGGGGATGAATGTTGGGTATAGTTGGAATTAGAGAAATAGAAGACTGTTGGCAGAAATTCAGGCAAGGAATAATGAGGATCAGGGGCCTAGATTGGATGAAGATAGAATGCCCAGGACTTGGTGTTTAGGAAACTGATTAAATGGAGGTAAGGAATGGAAACAGCTGAATAAGATTTCTGCTAATGCAGAGGAGCTGGTGTGTTTT
The DNA here is from genome assembly GCF_022682495.2 of Desmodus rotundus. Taxonomy (NCBI): domain Eukaryota; kingdom Metazoa; phylum Chordata; class Mammalia; order Chiroptera; family Phyllostomidae; genus Desmodus; species Desmodus rotundus. The sequence goes on along the minus strand of NC_071390.1, from coordinate 68,332,985 downwards.
TTATAGTGTTTGGCTGCTTTATTCTTTTGTAAATGATACATGGAGTTTTTATATACTTACAGTTCTTGTTAATTTCTATTTCAGGTAGATCTTTTGCGAGCAGGAGAAGTTCCTAAACCTTTTCCAACACATTTTAAAGACTTGTGGGACAACAAGCATGTAAAGATGCCTTGTTCAGAACAAAACTTGTACCCTGTGGAAGATGAGGTAAAAACAAAACTGATTTTCTTTTAGTTTCTGATAGTTTAGTACATTCTTGTTTGACTCCTGCTTCTATAGTGAAAAAAAAAAAAACTTAGTTTGCTTATTTGTTTTTCCATTTTCTCAAAGAATGGTGAACGAACTGCAGGGAGCAGGTGGGAGCTCATTCAGACTGCACTTCTCAACAAATTCACACGACCCCAAAATCTAAAGGTATGTTTTTTTTTGCTATTCTTGCCTCTTACGTGTAGCTCTTAGAGATGGTCCCTGTGTCTCCTCCCTGAAAGACTTTTTTTTTTAAAATCTTTAATGGACTCCGTTAACAGCATCGTTTATTTGCAATGTGCTTGCTTCCTGAGGAACTCTATTTAGAGACATTCTTGGTTTCCATTTCATCACTGAGAAATGAGTAGAAGTATTAAGAACTGTAAATGACTTGCCTGAAGCCACACAGAATAATTTGGAGAACCAGAAATTAGACCTCTGTTTCTTTATTCCCCATCCAATTTCCTTCCATTCAAGCTTCTCTTTTGTTTTAGAATTATCATGTTTCTGAAATGTCTTTAAAAGTAAATGAGGAAAGAATTATGACTTTAGTAATATTTGCCCAAAGGAAAGCCGAGTTTCCTAATGATTAAATTATACATTAAACATTCCTTTTTTTTATTGCTTTTGATATAGCTTCTAGCAGTTTAATAATTTATTAATTTAATATTTTGGCAGTAATTTACTTTTTGATTTTTTAAATATTTTATTTAGGACTGTGAGGGCAGTCTATCTAGTCATTAGATTGCTTTTCTAATAGCTAAAATATGGGTAAGTATATGTTTATTTTTGGCACTATGTAAACTTTTAAGTTTTTATAGCTACAAACAGTAACAGATATTTCTGTACTTCTGTGAAAATGGGTTTCATTGTCTTTGAGAGGCTTAATTTGTTGTGTATAGTTTCTCAGATTTTATACTGTTTTTGCATTTATTCTTACAAGTTATTCTTAAACTGTCTATTTCTGTAGCTCCTGTTTTTTTTTCCTTAACATGAAAATACATTGATAATGTTGTGCCATAATGTATTTTGAAAATTTTATCCCTTAGGTGCAGTGTTTTTTGATCTTGTAGTGTAATCCTTTTAAATGAAAGAACTTCTCAGGGTCTGCTCAGGGTCTGCCAGAGTTTATTTATTTTTAGTATAATGTTAATTACATATGTACAAACATTAAATTAAATATAAATTCTTTATACTTATAGTATGTCTAGGAACTTGAATATCCCCTGGTTCCAAGTAAATAATACACATTCTGTTGGCTCCTTTTTTAACCTAGATAGATGCTTGATGATTATTTATATGGCATGAAGTGTTTTTCAGGAAGATCTTGGGCAGAGTGTTAATTTTTTTAAACCTCTTTAATGATAAAGGAATTTGGAAATTTATAGTAATAATCTAACACAGTGTTTTTCAGATTTACATATGCCTTCAGTAAAAAAATTTTGGGGTGTGTATTATGAGTATTAACAGCTTATAAGTTCTACATATTTATTACTTTATTAATATAAAATATAATCAAAAGAGAAATTTAAAAGGATGAGGTAAGATATAATTGTAAATAATAGTTCTTTCTGCATAACTAATAGATTATTTGAAGTGTAGCCCCCTCTGGTATTAAAAAACCAAAATTCAACTGAGTAAATTTTAAAGATCTTATTGGCTTTATTCACCAATTCATGAATTTGGGTAGCATCCCACCCAACAGATAGAAAGGAACTCCAAGAAGCTATACAAAATAAGGACATTTATAAGGATAAAGGAACGGGAACAAGGAAGTTATATTAGTAAAAAGTGCAGGTTACTTTCCTTTAGGGAATGACAAGGGTCTATCAGGCAGATGACCACACTAGCGCCAACCAGGTGATTCCTGATTGACTGATTTAAGATTCTGTTTTTGGGAGAGCCAAAACTAAATAAGTTTTGATTTGATGATGTGGCGCTCAGCATAAATGACTCCATTTTGGGACCTGTTGTCTATTTTTAATAATTGGCACCAGGTATAAAGTACTGCCTATTCAGACAGTAATTTTAGTAGATGGCATACTGTTTTGACTCTTCATTCTACATAAGTAGTATGTAGCTTATGTGAACTGCTGGGAGAAGATAACCATTAATATGTAGCTTATAAAAATAGCTGATAATAAAGGAGAAAATATTGTTTTATGTTTTAGGGCAGTGTATCTCAATCATTTTTTTATTATTGCCCTCTCCACCAGGGATCCTTTTTAGACATTTTTTCCCTAATTTACTCTCCCCTTGAAATTTTAATGCTACAAGTATAGTGTATGTCTGTATATATAGTGTGACTGTTTTGATGGCCAGAAATCATAATATTTAATTTTTTTAATCCCCAATATCCAATTTATGTCTACTAGGATTGCATCACCTCTGTTTAGAATGCATGCTTTGGAATAATTATGATGTTTTTCCCCTATTGACCTATCTAATCTCATATTTCTTAAGTGAATAATAAATTAGTATGCATTGTATTTGTTCATAGCTACTGACGTGGAGTAGTTAACAGTAGGAGGAAGTTTGTCCATCATTTAAAAATTTACTATAAGTAGTTCATAAAGCATACAGGCTATTCATAGATAATTCACTTGACTATCATAAGGATTTTGTTTATGCTTTTTTCATAGGATGCTATTCTGAAATACAATGTGGCATATTCTAAGAAATGGGACTTTACAGCTTTGGTTGATTTCTGGGATAAGGTAAAAGTATACTTATTTCTTTAACTATGAAAATATGACAACTATAAAAAGTTTAAGAAAAATACCCATAATTCTATCACACCAACACAATTATCATCTTTTATTTTTGTGAAAAGTATTGCCTGTTATAATAGGCATGTTTTAGGAACTAATTTTGAATTTTGCTTTATTCTTTTTTTCTTATATTGTTATACCATTATCAAGATTATTAATAGCTGCATATTTTATGACTAGTTTTTGAGGATTTAATGATTCCATATTCTCAGACATCTACGTTGTATCTAGTTTATACGTATAAACATAGACATACATGTATAGTTATGTGCCACTTAACAGTGGATATAACTCTGTGAGAAATGCATCATTAGGCGATTTCATCTTTGTGTGAACATCATTGATGTTTTGCACTTACACAAACCTGGATGATACACCCTACTGTACACCTAGGCTATATGGTATAGCCTATTGCTCTTAGGTTACAAGCCTGTGCAGCATGTGGCTGTACAAAACAGGTACAAGAGATCAAGAGATGTGGTAAACACGAGATGTATGAGGCTACTGGCTGTGTTTACAGCATTTTTTTTATAAGTAGAGTACACTCTGAAATAATCATAAAAAATATAGTATAATAAATACATAAAACAGTACTGTAGTTTATTACTAAATATTATGTACTATACATAATTTGTGTGCTATACTTTCATATGAATGGCAGTGCAGTAGGTTTATTTACACTTCAACGCAAACACGTGAGTGTGTGTTGTGCTACACTATGATGTCATTAGGTGATAAGAAAATTTTGGCTCCATTATAATCTTATGGGATCACAGTCATATATGTGGTCTATCATTGACTGAAACTGTATGCTTTTCCAAGTTTGATACTGTTTTTTTAGGTGATATCCAGAAATTATAAGACTAGGTCAAAGGGCACACAATTTTGTGGCCATGGATTTATGCTATAAAATCATTCTCTGCAGACTAGCAAGTTAGTATGCCATTGGCAATAGGTAAAAATACTACTTTCATAGTACTGTTGGAGAAAAGGGCATCATTCTTTTTGAGAAAATGTCCGTATATCTTTTTTGTAACACTTTAGTTTGAAATAATGATAGATTCACAAGAAATTATGAAAAAATGTACAGGGAGGTTGTATGCATGCTTCATTCCACTTTCCCTGATGTTGATTGCTTAAATAAATATAATACAATATCAAAATCAGGAAATTGACATAAAAGCTTATTTACATTTTACCTTGGCTTTTCTCACTCAGCATAATTCCTTTAAATACACCATTACTTTGTTACTTTTTATTGCTGAGTAGTATTTCATGATGTAGATGTATTTGTTTAACCATAGTCACATTTCAGGACATTAGGGTTGTTTCCAGTTTTTGGCTGTTACAACAGATCTACTGTGTATATACTATCATGCAGGTTTTTGCATGAATGTAAGTTCTTTTTTTTTTTTTTAATATATGTGTTCTTCTGCAGTTGGCTTTTTTAAAAGATTATTTATTTTTAGAGAGAGAGTAATGGAAGGAGAGAGGGAGAGAAACATCAATGTGTGGTTGCCTCTTGCACACCCCCTACTGGGGATCTAGCCCACAACCCAGGCATGTGCCCTGACTCGGAACTGAACTGGCAACCCTTTGGTTCACAGGCCGGTGCTCAATCTACTGAGCCACACCAGCCAGGGCCTGAACATAAATTTTTATTTCTCTGAGATAAGTGCCTAAGAGTGTGATGGTTGAATTATTTGATAAGTGTGTTTTCAGTTTTATAAGAAACTGCCAGTATGCTTTTGCTAAGTTAGTAAGCCTCTGAAAGAAAGATACTTTATATACAATATATTTTTACATTTTTTATTATTTTTTCTCACATTTTTAATTCATGTCATGTAGGTTTTATTTACTAATAATAGAAACTGTAAATAATTTTTGAAATGGGAACATTTTGAATTGAAATATTTTTCCATGTTACATAATTTTGATTTATCTAATCAAAGGTAAGCTGGTTAAACTTTGAACATTTTTTCATATACCTGTTGGCCATCTGTATATCCATTTTTTAATGGGATTGGGTGTTATGTTGTTGACTTGTATAAGTGATTTTTTTAGATATTAACCCCCATCGAAGGGGGTGTTTGCAAGTGTCTTCTCCCTTTTGGTTGTTTGCGTTGTTGTTTTGCTGAGAGTTTCTTTTGCTGTGCAGAAGCTTTTTAGTTTGATGTAGTCTCATTCATTTGCTTTTACTTCCCTTGCTTTTGAGGTTAAATTAATAAAATTCTCTCTGAATGGAAGGTCCATAAGTTGAGTACCTATGGTTTCTTCTGTCTAATTTATTGTTTTAGGTCTTATATTTAGGTCTTTGATTCAGAATTTTTGTGTATAGTGACAAATAGTAGCCTTGTTTTATATTTTTGTATTTGTCTTTCTAATTTTCCCAGCATCATTTGTTGAAGAAGCTTTCTTTTCTCCATTTTATGTTTTTGGCTTTTTTGTCAAAAAGTATTTGCCCATGTACATGTAGGTTTATTTCTAGCCTCTGAGTTCTGTTACTTTGGTATCTGTTTCTGTTTTTTTTGCCAATAACATTGTTTTGATTTTTGTCACTTTGTAGTGTAAATTGAAGTTAGGAAGTATGATATTTCTGGTTTTTGGTTTTTTTTTTCCTTCAGGATTGCTTTGGCTGTTCAGGGTGTTGTGTGGTTTCAAATAGAGCTGATGATATTTTGATCTATTGCTTTAAAAAATGCCATTGGGGCTCTTTGCCTGCAGCCATGGAGTTGTATGAGAGACAAGGCTTGGGTGTGTTCAAGATTCAACTCTTTGCATAACCCACCTACATGACTGAGGAAGGCATTGCTGCTGGAGGTGTAATACTCCTTTACAAGAGTTGCTGAAGACCACACTCATCCACAGTGCCTAGTGCATGGAATTCCTGAAGCTGCCAAAGCCTTAGGTACCAAGTTCACTTTTGTGTGCTTGCATCCAACTGTGATGAGCCTATGTATGTCAAGGTGATGGAGCTCTTTGTGCTGAACACCAAATGAAGCTAATTAAGGTTGATGACAATAAGAAACTAGGGCAGGGATGTCAAACTCATTTTCACCAGGGGTCACATCAGCCTCCTGGTTGCCTTCAAAGGGCCAACATAATTTTAGAACTATATAAATGTAACTATTCCTTAACTGTTAAGGAGTTGAAATTACATTCAGCCCTTTGAAGGCAACTGTGAGGCTAATGTGGCCTTAGGTAAAAATGAGTTTTGATACCCCTGAACTAGAGGAATTAGTGAGCCTTTGTAAAATCAACAGAGGGAAAACCTGGTGAAGTGGTTGGTTGCAGTTGTATAGTAGTTAAGGACTATGGCAAAGAGTCTCAGGCAAAGAATATCATTGAGGAGTACTTCAAATGCAAGAAATAAACTTGACTTTTGTTTAAAATAAATAAATGAATAAGTAAACAAAAAAAATACCATTGGGATTTTGATGAGGATTATATTAAACATATATATTACCTTGGGTAATATGTGCATTTTAACTATGTTGATTCTTCCAATCCATGAACATGGAATATCTTTTCATTTCTTGTTTCTTCGTCAATTTTTAAAAATAATGTCTTGTAGTTTTCAGTGTATAGGTTCTTCACTTCCTTTATTAAGTTATTGTTATTTGTTAAGTATTTTATTTTTTGTTGCAATTGCAAAATAAATTTCATTTTTTTCTTGGAATTTAATTGTTAGCGTATAGGAACATAGTGGATTTTTATACATTGAATTTGTATCCTGCAGCATTAACTGTATTTGTTTATTTTTCGAATAGATTTTTTGGTGGAATCTTTAGGGGTTTTGTATAAAGAATCATGTCATCTGCAAAAAGTGACAATTTTACTTCTTCATTCCCAATTTGATGGTCTTTTATTTCTTTCTCTTGTCTGATTGCTTTGGCTAGGACTTGCAGTACTATGTTGAATAATAGTGATAAGAATGGTCATTCTTGTCTTGTTCTTAAACTTAGAGAAAAACTTTCCATTTTTCATTATTGAATATGATATTAACTGTTTGTCATATATGGCCTTTATATGTTGAGGTACTTCTATACCTATTTTGATTAGCGTTTTAATCAAATGGATGTTGTATCTTGCCAAATGCTTTTTCTGCATCTATTATATGATCATATGATCTTAATCCTTTATTTTGTTAATGTGGTATATCATATTAATAAATTTGTATATTGCACTGTCCTTTTATCCCTGGAATGAACCTGACTTTATCATGATGTATTATCTCTTTAATGTGTGATACTTGATTTGCTAGTGTTTTGTTTAAGATTTTTGCATTTGTGTTCATCAGAGATATTGTTCTGTAGTGTTCTTTTTTGTGTTATCCTTGCCAGGTTTTGTTATCGGGGTAATTTGGCCTCATAAAATGTCTTAGGAAATATTGCCTCTTCTGAGTTTTTTTGGAAGAATTTGAGAAGGCTAGGTATTAAATCTTCCTCAAATGTTTGGTAGAATTTACTAGTAAAGCCATCTGATCCTGGACTTTTCTTTTTTGGGAGGTTTTTGCCAGTTTCTTTAATTTCCTTACTGTTGATCACTATATCTAGATTTACCAGTTCTTCGTAGTTTAGTCTAGGAAGGTTATATACAAGGTCTGGGAGAAGTAAGGCCTGCTTGAGTGTGGTTAGTAGGGTAATAATATGGGTGTAATAATTTATAGTCTTAATTTGAACATTTCACTTAAAATGTAATATGGTGTGCTTGAGTGTGTACTGTTGTGTTATGGAATTATATATCCCTTACGATTTTGTAATAAGAGATTTTGTAATAAAAAAGGGATGTTATTTGTGCCAGACCCTGTATTTCTAAGAACCTGTTTCTTCTAGGTTATTTAATTTGGTAACATACTATGTTTCATGTTAGTCTTTTAGGATCTTTTGTATTTTTGTAGTGTCCTTCCTAACTTGTCTTTCATTTGGGATTTTGTTTGGTTCTTTTCTCTTTTTTCTGTAGTGTGTCTAGCCAGAGGGCTGTCAATTTTATTAATGTTTTCAAAGAACCAGGGTTTTTTTGGTATTATATTTTTGTATAACCTCTTTGTTCTCTATTTCATTTAATTCTGCTCTAATTTTTATTATTTTCTTTCTTCTGCTGGCTTTGCATTGCATTTGTTCTTTTTTCCCCTACTTCTTTAAGATGTGATATTATGTTGTTTATTTGGGATATTTTTTGTTGCTTGAGATAGGCCTGTAATGATATAAACTTCCCTCTTATTGCTGCTTTCACTGCATCCAAAAGGTTTTGATAGTCTTGTTGTCATTCTCAGTTGTCTCTAAGTATCTTTTGATCACTCCTTCTGTTTTTTTCTTTGACCTATTCATGTTTTAATTGCATGCTGTTTAGTCTCCATGTATTTTTGGTTTTCCCCTGTTTTCTTTTGCAGTTGATTTCCAATTTCAAAGCATTGTGTCCTGACCTAGTGGCTCAGTTGGTTGGAACATCATTCCACACACCAAAATGTTGCAGATTTGATCCTTGGTCAGGGCATGTACCTAGGTTATAGGTTTGATCCCTGGTTGGGGTGTGTATTGGAGGCAACCAATTGATGTTTCTCTCCCAAATCAGTGTTTCTCTCCCTTCTCTTTCTCTCTCTAAAAATCAATAAACTTATCCTCTATTGAGGATTAGAAAAAAAAAAAGCATGTGGTCAGAGAATGTGCTTGGTATGATTTCAGCCTTCTTAATTTTGTTGAGGCTAGTTCTGTGTTCCTGTAACCACCTGCTGCCCATAGGCAATAACTCTGGAGACAGATTCTGGTAGAAAGGAAAGTGGAATTTTTATTTACTTAAAGATATAGACAGTAGATTTCCTTTTTTTTTAAATCTTCAAATACATTTTTTCATTGCTTAGAGAGAGAGAGAAACATCAGTGTGAGAGAGAAACATCAATTGGTTGCCTTCTTGTAAATACTCAGACTGGGGATGGAACGTGCAACCTGGGTAGGTGCTCTGACTGGAAATCGAACCTACAGCCTTGTGGCCTACAGATGACACTCCCACCAGCTGAGCCACACTGGCCAGGGCATAATCTAAATTCTTTTTTCTTAAGTATATAATCTTTATTATATTTCTTCCCATTACCATTTAGTCCTCTTATACCCCCCTTCCCCCAGCAGTCACCACACTGCTGTCCATATTCATGAGTCCTTTTTCCTTTTTGCTCAATCCCTTCACCACCATCCACCACCATCCACCACCCCCACTAGTTGTCGTCTGTTCTTTATCTATGAGTCTGTCTCTGTTTTGCTTGTTAGTTCAGTTTGTTCATTAGATTCCACATATGAGTGAAATCATATGGTATTTGTCTTTCTCTGACTGGCTTAATTCAGTTATCATGATATTCTCAAGGTCCATCCATACTCTTGCAAAGGGTAATATTTTCTTCTTTTTCATGGCTGAGTAGAATTCCATTGTGTAAATGTCCCACAGTTGTTTTATCCACTCATCTATTGATGGACACTTGGCTGCTTCCGTATCTTGGCAATTGTAAATAATGCTGCAATGAACATAGGGGTGCTTAAGTTCTTTCAAATTAGTGTTTTGGGTTCCTTTGGATATATTCCCAGAAGTGGGAATTCTAGGTCAAAAGGTAGATCCACTTTTAATTTTTCGAGGTATTTCCATACTGTTTCCACAGTGACTGCACCAATCTGCATTCCTACCAACAGTGCAAAAGGGTTCCCCTTTCTCACATCCTCACCAGCCCTTGTTTTTTGATTTATTGATGATAGCCATTCTGACAGGTATGAGATGGCATTTCATTGTGGTTTTCATTTGCATTTCTCTGATGATTAGTGACATGGAGCATATTTTCATATGTCTGTCGACCATCTGCATGTCCTCTTTGGAGAAGTGTCCATTCAGGTCCTTAGCCCATTTTTTAATTGCATAGTTTTTTGGTGTTGAATGTTGTAAGTACTTTATCAATTTTGGATATTAACCCCTTATCAGATGTATTGGTGTGTATGTTCCACCATTCCGTAGGTTGTCTTTTTGTTTTGTTAATGATACCCTTTGCTGTGCAAAACTTTTTTACTTCGATGTACTCCCAGGTGTTTATTTTTGCTTTTCTTTCCCTTGTCTGGGGAGATACATCCAATAAAAAATTTGTAAGAACTGTGTTCAAGATTTTGCTGCCTATGTTTTTTTCTAGGATTTTTATGGTTTGGGGTCTTAATATTTAAGTCTTTGATCCATTTTGAATTAATTATTGTGTGTGGTACAAGAAGGTGGTCTAGTTTCATTTTTCTGCATGTGTCTGTCCAGTTTTCCCAACACCATTTATTGAATAAACTAACTTTAGCCCATTGTATGTACCTGATTCCTCTGTCAAATATTTATTGACTGTAAAGTTATGGGTTTATTTCTGGGCTTTCTATTCTGCTCCAAAGATCTATGTGTCTGTTTTTATGCCAGTACCAGGCTGTTGTGATTACTATGCCCTTGTAGTATAGTTTGATATTAGGTAGTGTGATTCCTCCAACTTCGTTCTTCTTTCTCAGTATTGCTGTTGCTGTGTGGGGCCTTTTCTGGTTTCATCCAAATTTTTGAAATATTTGGTCTAGTTCTGTGAAGTATGTGATTGGAATCTTGATGGGAATTGTGTTGAATCTATAGATTGATTTGGGTAGTATGGACATTTTAATGATGTTAATTTGTCCCATCCATGAAGGTATGTGCTTCCACTTATTTGCATCTTTAATTTCTTTCTTCAGTGTCTTATAGTTTTCCAAGTACAGGTCTTTAACACCCTTGATTTGGTTTATTCCTAGGTATTTTATTCTTTTTTAAGCAATTTTGAATGGGATTGTTTTCTTAATTTTCCTTTCCATTAGTTTGTTATTGGCCTATAAAAATGCAGTGGATTTTTGGATATTAATTTTATATCCTGCTACTTTGCTGAGTTCATTTATCAGTTCTAGTAGCTTCTTGGTGGAATGTTTGGGGTTCTCTATGTACAGTATCATGTCATCTGCAAATAAAGACAGTTTTACTTCTTCTTTCCCAATTTGGATGACTTTTATTTCTTCTACTTGTCTGGTCGTTGTGGGTAGGACTTCCATTGCTATGTTGAATAAGAGGTGAAAGTGGACATCCCTGTCTTGTTTGTGATCTTAAGGGGAACTCACTTGTAGTTTTTGCCCATTGAGTATGATGCTGGCAGTGGGTTTGACATGTATGGCCTTCATGATGTTTAGGATGTTCCCTCTATTCCCAGTTTGCTGAGAGTTTTTATCATATATAGGTCTGGATTTTATGAAAAGCTTTTTCTGAATTCATTGATATAATCCTGTGATTTTTATCCTTCCTTTTGTTTATGTGGTGAATCACACTTATTGATTTGTGAATGTTGTATCATCCTTGAATTTCTGGAATAAATCCCACTTGATCATGGTGTATGATCTTTTTGATGCATTGCTGCATTCAGTTAGCTAATATTTTGTTGAGGATTTTGGCATCTATGTTCATCAGTGATATTGACTTATAATTTTCTTTCTTTGTAGTGTCTTTATCTGGTTTTTGATTTAGGATAATGCTGACCTCGTAAAATGAATTTGGGAGCCTTCCCTCCTCTTGAATATTATGAAATAGTTTGAAAAGCAGAGGTGTTAATTTCTTCTTGGTTTGATAAAATTCACCTGTGGAGCCATCTGGTACAGGGCTTTGTTTGTTGGGAGTTTTTTGATTACTACTTCAGTTTCGTTAGGTGTAGTCTATCTTCAGATTCTCTGATTTTTCCTGATTGATTTGTGGAAGAATTGTATGTTTTTCTCCATGTGATGTCTATTTCTCTGATTCTGTTCCTGTTCTAGTTGTTTGCTTAGTTTTTGTTTTCACTGTCTTTTCTTTTAAGTTCATTTGTTGATAGTTGTGAGTTTGTTGTCATTTTACTGTTCATATTTTTGATCTTCTTTTTCTTAAATAAGTACCTTTAACCTTTCATATAATTATGGCTTGGTGATGATGAACTCCTTTAACTTGACCTTATCTGGGAAGCACTTTATCTGCTCTTCCATTCTAAATGAAAGCTTTGCTGGATAGAGTAATCTTGGATGTAGGTCCTTGCCTTTCATGACTTGGAATACTTCTTTCCAGCCCCTTCTTGCCTATAAGGTTTCTTTTGAGAAATCAGCTGATAGTCTAATGGGCACTCTTTTGTAGGTAACTGTCTCCTTTTCTCTTGCTGCTTCTAAGATTCTCTCCTTATCTTTAATCTTGGGTAACTTATGATGATGTGTCTTGGTGTGTTCCTCTTTGGGTCCCACTTCTTTGGGACTCTGTGGGCTTCCTGGACTTCCTGGAAGTCCATTTCCTTTGCCAGATTGGGGAAGTTCTCCTTTATTATGTTTTCAAATAAGTTTTCAATTTCTTTGTCTTCCTCTTCTCCTTCTGGCACCCCTGTAATTAGGATATTGGAACGTTTCAGGTTGTCCCAGAGATTCCTCAGCCTCTCCTCATTTTTTTGAATTCTTGTTTCTTCATTTTGTTCTGGTTGAATGTTTCTTTCTTTCTGCTCCAAACCCTTGATTTGAGTCCTGGTTTCCTTCCTATCACTGTTGGTTCCCTGAATATTTTGCTTTATTTCATTTTGGGTATCTTTCATTTGTTCTTTCATTTTTCAACCAAGTTCAATCTGTTCTGTTAGCATTTTGATTACCAGGACTATAAATTCTCCAGGAGATGGTTGGCTATCTCCTCAGGGCTTAGCTCTCTTTCTGAAGCTTTGCTGTGTTCTTTCATTTGGGCCATATTTCTTTGTCTTGGTGCACCTGCTAAGTTGTAAGGGGGTGGGGCCTTAGGTGTTCACCAGGACAGGGCAACCCTCCCTCCTGCACTGCATCACTCCTTGTGGGGGAGGGGCCAGAGAGTGAACAGTGCAGCTGGCCTGATTCACTCTAGCCCCATTTTCCAACTAACTTGTGTGAGACTGGGAGTTTCTCTCACCTTGGGAACTTCCCTAATCCACAGTGAACTCTTGAGTCTGTTTCCCGTTCAGCCAGCCCTCCCCACATGCTCTGCCACCTCACCCGGGTTTCTCTCAGCCTGCTGGGCATCTTGCTGCAGGTTCTTACCGGTCAGGTTGTTCTGGTTGACTGTTTCTTTATATATTTAAGATGATTATTGACAGATGTTGAATACGTATGTAGTACCACTTTATTGTTAGACTGATTTTCTCTGGTTTATTTTCCTTTCTCGTTTTTTCCTTCTTAAAGCAAGCTCTTTAACATTCATTGCAGTATTCGTTTGATGTTAACAAACTCTTAGCTTTTTCTTGTCTGGAAAGCTCCTTATTTCTTGCTTGATTTTAAATGATAGCCTTGCTGGGTAAAGTAGCCTTGTTTGTAGGTCCATGCTTTTCATCACCTTGAATATTTCACACCATTCCGTTTGTCTTGTAATGTTTCTGTCTAACAATTAGACAGTTTAATTGTTACTCCCTTGTAGTTAACTACCTGCTTTTCTCTTTTAGCCTTTAGGATTCTCTCCTTATCTTTAAGCCTTGTCATTTTAATTATGATGTGTCTTGGTGTACCCATCTTTGGGCTCAACATTTTTGGGAGTTACTGAGCTTCCTGGACTTGTGTGACTTTTTCCTTCACCAGATTAGGGAAGTTTTCAGTCATTATTTCTTCAAATAGGTTCTCGATCCCTTGCTTAGTCTCTTCTCCTTCTGGTATTTTCATGATGCGGTGTTGTTATGCATCATGTTGTTCCAAAGTTTTCTTAAGCTCTCCTCATTCTCTGTAATTCTCTTTTCTCTTTGCTGCTCTGCTCAAATATTTTTTTTCTACCTTGTCTTCCAAATCACTGATGTGTTCCTCTGCTTTATCTAACTTACTGTTTTTCCCTTCCAGTGTATTATTTATGTCAGATATTGCATTCTTAATTTCTGACTGGTCCTTTTTTATGGTTTCTGTGTCTTTTTTCATGCTGTTGAGTATCCTTACAATCATACTGTAAACTCTCTATCTGATAATTTGCTTACTTCCATTTCATTTAGTTCTTTTGGAAAATTCTCTTGTTCATTCATTTGGCATCTAGTTCTTGTCTTCCCTTTTTGCCTGCTTTGTGTTTTCCAACTGATGTTGAATTAATCAGCCACTAATCCAATCAGTTAATCTAATCAATCTATAATTAGTAGTCAGGCTTAAGCACCAAAGGGTGGGGCAAAGTAATTCTTGTGGGTGGGGCTATTGCTTCCCCTCTGGAGATATCATTCAGTGAGGTGTGCTCTGCCTTAGAAGGATGGCCCCTGCATTGTGGGGGATGACTGAGTACATGGATCCTGGCAGCTGTTCCCTCAGTTCTCCCCCCAGAGCCACCAGTCCCAGACTCTCCTCAAGTGTCTCTAGTTCACTCTGCCCTCCCTTTGCTGGCCCTCAGGGAAGGTGGCTGTAAATACAATTTTGTCCTTTGGCCCTTTAAAAGGCTCCCTGCATCTCTAGGTGTCTCTCCCTGGCCAACATGACCCCTGCTGCTTTTCATAGCTGGATGTTCTGGGTTCCTTTCTGACTCTGGTGCTGTAGGCTGGAGAGCCCAGCTTGGCATTTAGACCCCACACTTCTTATGGGGAATCCCCCAGTTGCTGAAAAATTCCTCTGGCACTTCAGCTGCCGCCCATCAGAGCCCAGCCAGCCCTCTCAGGTCTCCTCCACACTCCGTACTAGTCATGTTGTGCTGAAGGGTTTTCTTCTGTCTGTCTGTGGTTGTAAGGTTTCTTTCCAGCTAGTGTCGAGTTGGTTATTCACGATGATTTCTCTACAGTTTAGTTGTAATTCTAGATTGATCCTGGGAGGTGGTTAGTGTAGCTTCTACTTACTTTTCCACCATCTTGGATCTCTCCAATATAGACAGTAAATTTCTTGATGCCCACACCAGTCCCCCGGAGGAGTGAGCCGTGGGCAGGTGGCAGCTGCAGCGGCTTCTTGCCTGGGGGAGGAGCATGGGGTTTGCCAGCCCTTGCTCCCCTGAGTCTGCTGGCCAAAGCCTCCCCAAGCCTGCCCACCTGAGCCTCATCCCCTTCCTTGTTATCCAGGCTCACTGCACTACACGATCGCCCTGGAGTACTTAGAGAGGGGACCCTCGAATGTTCCTAGGACACCCAGTCCCCTTGTCTGGGGCCCAGGAACTCACAGCCCCCTGGCCTTGAGGAAGGAGGGGACAATTCAAGAGAACAATGTTCCTACCTGTTCTCTTTTTAAAGGGTCTCCCAGAATCTCCCATGTGATCGAACCAATGGGAGGATATATTCCTCCCATCCAATCACTTTCCTGGTTTTTGGCTCCAGCCTGCATGCCTCTTTTTTCTGTATCATGTGCCGAAGGTCCCTCCTGCCAAGGTGATGCACACCTGTGTTGTCTTTGGCTCTATTCCACCCCTCTTCATTTCCTGGGAGGAAATGCCCCCCATTACAATCCAGTAATGGTCTATCCTTGAGACTGTTCCATGTGCACTAGAGAAGACTGTATAATCTGGTGTTACGGGATAAAAAGCTCTGTAAATGCCAGTTATGTTTATTTGGTCTAATGTGTCATTTAAGATCAGTATTTCTTTATTGATTTCTGTTTGGATGATGTATTTGGAGCTGTCAATCCAGTATTAAGGTCCCCAGCTATGATAGTGTTTTTGTCAGTTTCTCCCTTTAGTTATGTTGTAGTTGCTTTATATATTTCAGTGCACCCTCATTGGGTGCATATATATTCAGAAGTATTGCCTATTTTTGATGTTTTGTCCCCTTTATCATTATATAATGTCCATCTTTGGCTAGTGTTACCTTTTTTAATCTTGAAATCTGTTTGTCAATTATTACTATGGCTACATGTCTATTTGTTTGGAGAATTATTCTCTGCCCTTTCACTTTGAGTCTGTATTTGTTTTTGCAACTGAGATGTGTCTCCTGAAGGCAGCATATGGTTAGGTTTTGTTTTTTGACTCAATCTGCTACTCTGTACCTTGTTATTGGTGAGTTCAGTCCATTGACATTTAGGGTGATTATTGATGTATGAGGCTTGCCTATAGTCATTTTATTTTTTGTTTTCTGGTAGCTCTGTGTCTCCATTGTTTCTTTTTCCTTGTGTTTCTGCCTGTTATATTGGTTTGGTGGTATTCTATGATTTTTCCCCCTCTGTTTTTTCTTTTTTAATGTTATTGTCTCACTTCTGGATCTTTTGTGTGTGGTTACCATTATTAGGTTTATACAAAACGAAATTTAATATATATGGTAGTCTTTTGAAGTCAGCTTATCTCCATTACCCTTTGTGAATTCAGAGCTTCACTCCCTCTTCTTTTATGTTTTTGTTGTCACAAATTATCCATTTATGCTGTGTTCATTTTCAAATTGCATTAGCTTGTTTTCTTTTTTTAATGTTTTTACCTCCTTTAACCTTTATGTTATATTTAAGTTTATAATACCCTGTCCTGTAAAAAAGTTGCAATTTCCTGCTTCTCTGTTTGTTAGTTATTTTACTCATAGTTTTGTATATTTTTGTCTTTTTGTTTGAGGTGGAATTTCCCCCTTCAGTATTTCCTCTAATGGAGGGAGGTCTTGTGGTGCTAAATTTCCTCAACTTCTGTATGCGTGGGAAAAATCTTTATTTATCCTTCATAGCTAATGGACAGTTTTTGTGGATATATTATCCTTGGCTTGTTATTTCTCTATTTTCAACTGTGTGAACATTGGATTCCACTCTTTCCTAGTTTGTAGATTTTCTGCTGAAAAATCCACTAATAATCTAATGAGATTTCCTTTAGGTGTTACAGTCTTTCTTTCCTCCTGGCTATCTTGAGACTTCTTTCTTTGTCATTAATTTTGGACAGTTTTAATATAATGTGCCTTGCAGAAAGCCTTTTGGATTGAGATAAATAGGTATTCTGTTTGCTTCTTGGATTCTGGGATCCAGCTCTTTCCATAGGTTTGGGAAGTTCTCTTAAACTGTTTTTTTGAATAGGCTTTCTGTTCCCTTCTCTTTTCTCCTTGTGGAACACCCATTATTGTTATATTGCACTTTCCGATGGAGTCAGAAGTTCTGGTAGAGTTCTTTCATTTTTTTCTTTCTTTCTTTCTTTTTTTTTTTTTTTGGTACTCTCAAGTCTCTCTCTCTGTCCATCTGCATTACTTCTAGATCTCTGTCTTTGACATCACTAATTCTTTCCCCTCTCTGGTCAGCTCTGTTTCCTGTGCTTGCTAGTTCTTTCTTCATCTCTTTTATTGAGTTCTTCATCTCCAGAAGTTCTCTTTGTTTCTTTTTAAAAGTTTCAAGCTATTTGGTAAAGTACTCCTTTTGTTTGTTGATTTTATTTCTGAGTCCATTAACTGCCTGCATTTGTTTTTATTTTGGGGGGAACTTTTTCTTTTTTTAATAATATATATATTCTTGTTCAAGTACATTTGTCTCCCTTTTCACCCTACCACACGCACCCCACCTTACCCATCCCGGCCTCCCACCCACGAACCCATCCCCTTTGGCTTTGTCCATGTGTCCTTCATGCATGTTCCTTGATGGCCCTTCCCCCTTTATTACCTATTATCCCTCTACCTCCTTCTCTCTGATTACTGTCAGATTGTTCTTTGTTTCAATGTCTCTGGTTGTATTTTGCTTCTTTGTTTTATTAATTAGGTTTCACTTACAGGTGAGATCATATGGTATTTCTCTTTAACCGCTTCCCTTGTTTGACTTAAGCATAATGTTCTCCAGATCCATCGGTGCTGTCGTAGAGGGTAGAAGCTCCTCATTCTTTCTGCTGTGTAGTATTCCATTGTGTAAATATACCATAGTGGTTTTTTTAAAGATTTTTTTATTATTTATTTTTTTAGTATATTTTATTGATATACTATTGCAGTTGTCCCATTTTCTCCCATTTAGTCCTCTCCACTCTGCACCCTGCCTCCCACTAGCATTCCCCCCACCCTTAGTTCATGTCCATGGGTCATACATATAAGTTCTTCGGCTTCTACATTTCCTATATTATTCTTACCCTCCCCCTGTCTATTTTCTACCTACCATTTATGCTACTTAGTCTCTGTACCTTTCCTCCCTTTCTCCCCCTACTACTCCCCTGCTGATAACCCTCCATATGATCTCCATTTCTGTGATTCTGTTCCAGTTCTAGTTATTGCTTAGGTTTTTTTTTTTGTTTTTTTTTTTTAGGTTCAGTTGTTGATAACTGTGAGTTTGTTGTCATTTTATTGTTCATAGATTTTTATCTTTTTATTTTTCTTAGATAAGTCCCTTTAACATTTCATATAACAATAGCTTGGTGCTGATGAACTCCTTTAACTTGACCTTATCTGGGAAGCACCTTATCTGCCCTTCCCTTCTAAATGATAGCTTTGCTGGATAGAGTAATCTTGGATTTGGGCCCTTGCCTTTCATGACTTGGAATACTTCTTTCCAGACCCTTCTTGCCTATAAGGTTTCTTTTGAGAAATCAGCTGATAGTCTAATGGGCACTCCTTTTCTCTTGCTGCTTTTAAGATTCTCTCTTTATTTTTAATCTTTGGTAATGTAATTATGATGTGTCTTGGTGTGTGCTTACTTGGGTCCAACTCTTTGGGACTCTGAGCTTCCTGGACTTCCTGGAAGTCTATTTCCTTTGCCAGATTGGGGAAGTGCTCCTTCATTGTGTTTTCAAGTAAGTTTTCAATTTCTTGCTCTTTGTCTTCTCCTCTGGCATCCCTATGATTCAGATGTTGGAACATTGAAAGTTGTCCCATAAGTTCCTAAGCCTCCTCATTTTTTTGAATTCTCGTTTCTTCATTCTGTTCTGGTTGAATGTTTCTTTCTTCCTTCTGGTCCACACTGTTGATTTGAGTACTGATTTCCTTCCCATCACTGTTGGTTCCCTGTGCATTTTCCTTTATTTCACTTTGCATAACCTTCATTTTTTCCTCTATTTTGTGACTATACTCAATCATTTCTGTGAGCCTCCAAATTACCAGTGTTTTGAACTGTGCATCTGATAGGTTGGCTATCTCTTTGTTACTTAGTTGTATTTTTTCTGGAACTTTGATCTGTTCTTTCATATGGGCTGTTTTTTTTTGTCTTGTACTGCCTGTAGGTTGTGAGGGGTAGATCCTTAGGTGTTTACCAGGGCTGGGAAACCCACATCACTGCGTGGTGGGGTTGTATGTGAGGGAGGGGTCCGAGAGGGAACAATGCCACTTGTTCAGCTCTCTGCCAGCTTTCAGTCACTTCCCCCGCTACCCACAAGCAAAGTGGGCACTTCTGGTGCTGATTCCCTGGTGGGTAGTTTTGTGTACATTCTAGGACCCTGTGAGTCTCTCCAGTGAATTCTCCTGTAAGGCTGGGAGTTTTTCCCGCCGCCTCAACCTCACAGGTTTTTCAGTCAGAGGTTTTGAGGCTTTCTTTCCCCACACTGGAACCCTGGGTTGCACTGTCTGTCTCGCTCCTGGTTTATCTGCATGCAAATGTATCTCCCGCTCTGCTAGCCGCCTTGCCTGCCACCGGTTCTCTAGCCGCTGCCTTGCCAGAAGTCCTGTCCATCCTGCTGCCCATCTCTGCCCCTCTTACTGGTCTGGATGAGTGTTTCTTCTTTAACTCCTTGGTTGTCAGACTTCCATACAGTTCGATTTTCTGTCAGTCCTGGTTGTTTTTTGTTTTTAAATTTGTTGTTCTCCTTGTTGTGGTTGTGTGAGGAGGCACAGTGTGCCTACCTAGTTCTCCATCTTGGCCGGAAGTCCTAACTGCGTATATTTTTTCTTGTGTCTTGTTTAGATTTTTCAGAAATGCAGTCTGGAGTTCTGTCATTTAAATCACATATTTGTGTGTCTTTAAATTTGTTTTCTGGGGATTTAAATTTTTTTTCCCTGGATACCTTATTGCCTTGGTTATTCATGGTATTTGATGTGTTGTTTTTCTGCCTTGGCATCAATTGGAATGAAGTGTTCGCTTTTTTTTTTTAAAGAGTGGTACTTTTCTATTCAGTAGGTTGGTAAGAAGTCTTTCTTCTGTTTTCCACTAGGTGGCACTGAAGGTTTTTTTTAGTTTCTTTTACATTGTTCAGGTTTCTCAGATCTCTTGCTGGGTGGTAGAAATGCCTTGTATTTGCTGGGCAGATAGGGGTCTCCTTTCTGACCAGGTCTCCTAAGTCTCAGTGCACCACCCCTGTGGAGCAGTGTGGTGGGAGATACGGTCAGAGGCTGTGAAATTCCAGCACTGTTCGCTGCAAACCAGAAGATGCCAGCAGCACTGTGCTGCCAGAGGTGTCCTTGGTGTCCCCACTGGGCTCAGTGCCTGGCTGGGTGATCTAGGGGAGGCCAGCTGGTGCATTTGTGGCATTGTTTTCCTCCCAGTAATGCTGACTGCCATACCTCAGCTGTCTCACGTCTGTATCCCCACCCTGTCACAGGGATTAACTGTAGCATTCTCCCTCTGCTGCTCAGGGAAAAATGCTTCTGCCTCTCCAGTTCTCGGAGCTGCAGTGAATGTACTGTGTTGTCAGATACTTAGGGCTACAGCCTCTTCTGGAGCCTGCTGCTTTATCTGGGAAGGTGGGGGGAAGTGGCAAGGTTACCCCGCTGCCCCAACACACACCCTGCTTTGTTTTCCTACCTGGCAGTGATCACCACCAGACAACCATGGTTGCATCTCTACCCTTTCTCTCCGCCTCAGCCACTGGGCTTAACTGCAAAATGTACTGATCACTCGGGCAGGAATGCTTACGCTTATTTTATCTCTCTGCTCCTCTGACCTGCAGTTGGCAACCTGATTTCTTCCTATGAGGAGACCTGCAATGAATTCCCAGCTATGTGAGACTGCATTTCTGATGGGTTCTTTAGATGCTGTTGCTGCTGC
Organism: Desmodus rotundus; assembly: GCF_022682495.2. Taxonomy (NCBI): domain Eukaryota; kingdom Metazoa; phylum Chordata; class Mammalia; order Chiroptera; family Phyllostomidae; genus Desmodus; species Desmodus rotundus. The sequence goes on along the minus strand of NC_071390.1, from coordinate 68,312,143 downwards.
TGGCTCAGGGACCACACTTTGAGAACTCCTACTGGAAAAAAGATCATATACAATTAGAAATGAGAATCATGGGTTCTTAGTCTCAATTCTATGTAGCTTTGGAGAAGCTGATCCTCATTTAGTTTCCTCATTTGTTACATTGACAAAATAACCACTTTATCTACCTTAATGGCATATTTTAAGGATCCAGCTAACTAATGTATCTGAAATTATTTTTAAAACTGTAGAGTGGTAATCAAATAAGTTGTTATTTTTTACCTCTAAAAACTGGCCACTTAAAAAAAATTTTTTTTTATCATTGACATATCTAAATTGCAGAAAACTTGGACAATACAAAAACAGAAAAACAGTAAAGATTGCCGGTGATTTTGCTACCCAGAAACAACCACATTTTAACATTAAAAAAAATGTAATTCTATCCACCTATGCAGATTGAATGTGGATTTTATAAAATGTCATTGTTTTACAATGAATATCTTGGTACCTGAATCTTTCGTGTTATTGATTATTTCCTCAGAATAAATGCCTAGGAATATAATTATTGGATCAAAAGATGTGTTGGTTTAAGGCCTTTGACACATACTGCCAATTTACTTTCTTAGAAGGTTGTGCTAATTTTCAGTTCTCAGTTCGGTAGTGTGTGAGAGTCCCACATAAGTGTGCCTTCCTCAGTATATTTACTTGCAAAGTGGGCTAATGCATAAAACACACTGTATACTGTCTTCTGCATAGTAAGAGCTTAACATGTTTGTTAAATTTGTTGCATAGGAAAATACACCTATAATATTCAAGCTTCTTTGCAAAGCAGATTTTGGTTATGATAAAATTAAGATTTTTTAGCAATTATGTTGTATCAATGTGGGATACTACATTTTAATGATATTACTTCTCAGACTCCGAATAAGTAATTTTACTAATAAAACATGGGCTTCATAATATAAATTACAAATTTGATATTTGCTTTAAAAATTTGAGATTATTTTTCTCCTGGGTGTACCCTCTATGTTTTTTACAGACCTAAGAAAATGTGTTCAGTTACTTTTGAGGGAATGAGAAAAAAAAGGACATGCTGTTTATTGAGGACATACATGTATCAAAAGGAATATATGAAATCTGTCCAGAAGGTATCCAGCCATATAATATGAAAAATAGAGACATTTATTGAAGAAGATACAAGATATAAGAAACATTGTATACAGGGTAGTGACACCTTGGTCCCCTTCAAAGTAGGCACCTTGGGACCTCACCCTGTTCTCCCAGTTGCCATGTCATATTTTTCTGAATCTCATCGATGGTCTGAAATCTCTTCCCTTTCAAAGGTGATTTTAGTTTTGGGAAAAGCCAGGAATTGTAGGGTGCCAAATCTGGGCTGTCAGGGGACTGACTCACCTGGGTGATTTGATGTTTTGCCAAAAAACTCTGTACAAGACATGATGCATGAGCAAGTGCATTGTTGTGATGAAGCTGCCAATCACCAGTTGCCCATAGCTGTGGCCTTCTGAATCATCCGAATAGTTTCTAACAGGTGTGAGGTGGTATCTCATTGTAGTTTTGATTTGCATTTACCTAATAGCTGGTGAAGTTCAACATCTTTTCATACACCTGTTGGCCGTTTGCATGTGTTCTTGGAAGAGGTGTTTGTTCAGGTCCTCTGCCCCCTCCCCTTCTTTTAAATCCCCACTGGAAGACATGTTTATTGATTTAGAGAGAGAGGAAAGGAGGGAGAAAGAGAGGGAGAGAAACATCATTGTGAGACAGAAATACCAATCAATTGCCTCTTGTATGTGCCCCAATCAGGGACCTAACCTGCGGCCTAGGCACGTGCCCTGACTGGGAATTGAACCTGTGACCTTTCGGTTTATGGGATGATATTCTAAGCAACTGAGCCACACTACCCAGGGCTCCTCTGCCCATTTTTAAATTGGATTGTTTGTTTGTTTGGTGTCGAGTTTTATGAGGTTTTTTTTAAAAAAATTATTGATTATGCTATTATAGTTGTCCTATTTCCCCCCTTCATTAGAGTTCTTTATATATATGGATGTTAACCCCTTGTTGGAGCTGTTTGCAAATATCTCCTATTTGATTGGTTGCCTTTTTGTTTTTTTTGCAGTGCAGCAGCTTCTTAGTTTGATATAGTCCCATTCATTCATTTTTGCCTTTAATTCTCTTGCCTTTGGGGTCAAATTCATAAAATGTTCTCTTTGACCAACAGCCGTAATTTTAGTACCTGTTTCCTTCTATGTAATTTATTGTTTCAGATCTTATATTTAGGTCTTTGATCCAATTTGGGTTAATTTTTGTACATGGGGACAAACTCTAATCTAGTTTCTTGCATGGGGCTTTCTGATTTTCCCAGCACCATTTATTGATGAGGATTTCTTTACTCCATTGTGTGTGTTTTGGCTCTTTTGTCAAAAATTATTTACCTATATACATGTGGTTTTATTTCTGGGCTCTCAATTCTGTTCCATTGTTCTATGTGTCTGTTTTTCTGCCAGTACTGTGCTGTTTTGTTTATTGTAGCTCTGTTGTATAATTTGAAGTCAGGTGGTGTGATACCTTCAGCTTTGTTCTTTATTTTCTCAGGATTGCTTTGGCTATGTGGGGTCTTTTGTAGTTCCATACAAGTCTGATGGTTTTTTTCTTTAAAAAATGCCATTGAGATTTTGGTGGATATTGCATTAAATATGTGTATTGCTTTGGGTAATATGGCCATTTTAACTTTTGATTCTTCCAATCCATGAATATAGGGTTTCTTTCCATTTCATTGTGTCTTTTTCAATCTCTTTATTTTTATTCTTTTAGTTGCACTTGCAAAAGGTATAGGTTTTTTTGTTTTTTTTTCTCATTTCTTTTCCTGAAGTTTCGTTGTTAGTATATAGGAAAGCTGTGGGGTTTTTGGTACATTGATTTTGTATCCTGCAATGTTACTGTATTTATTTATTGTTTCCAATAGTGTATGTATGGAGTCTTTAGGCTGTTCTATATGTAAAGTCATTAATCTGCAAAAAGAGACAATTTTACTTCTTTGTCAACCCAATTTGGATTTCTTTCTCTTGTCTGATTACTCTGGCTAGAACTTCCAGAACTATGTTGAATAAGAGCGGTGATAGTGGCATCCTTTTCTTGTTCCTGATATTAGAAGAAAAGCTTTCAGATTTTCACCATTGAGTATGATACTGGGTGAGGGTTTGCCATTATGGCCCTTATTATGTTGAGGTACTTTCCTCCTACACCTATTTTAATGATATTTTAATTATATATGGATATTGTATCTTATCAAATGCTTTTTCTGCATTTATTGATTAGGTCATGTGATTTTTATTCCTTATTTTATTAATGTGGTATATATTACGTTGATTGATTTTTGTATGTTGAACCATCCTTGTGATGCTAGAATGAACCCCACTCTACTGTGATGTATTATTTTCTTAAAGGATTGTTGTACTTGATGTGCTAGTATTTTGTTTAGGATTTTTGCATTTGTATTCATCAGAACTGTTGATCTGTAGTTTTCTTTTTTTATGTTACTCTTGGCAGATTTTGCTATCAGGATTATGTTGGCCTCGTAAATGTGTTAGGAAGTGTTGTCTATTCCTCAATATTTTGGTAGAGTTTGAGAAGTGTTAGGTATCAAATCTTCCTTGAATGTTTGGTAGAATTCACCATTGAAGCCATCTTGTCCTGGATTTGAATTTTTTGGGAGACTTTTGATGGTGGTTTCAATTTCTTTACTGTTCATTGGTCTATTTAGATTTTCAGTTCATTATGATTCATGTTACAAAGGTTCTATGTTTCGAAGAATTTACCCATTTCTTCTAGGGTATTGAATATGGTGAAATATAGTCTTTCATAGTATTCAAGTGTGATCCTTGTTATATTTATCATATCTGTGGTAACTTCTCTTTCATTTTGGATTTTGTTTATATGGGTCTTCCTCTTTTTTCCTTAGTGAGTCTAGCTAGGGGTTTGTCAATTTTAGTAATCTTTTCAAAGAACCAGTTCTTTGTTGTATTAGTTTTTTATATAGTCTTTTTTTCTCTATTTCATTCAATTCTGCTGTCATTTTTATTATTTCCTTTCTTTTGCTGACTTTGAGTTGCTTTTGTTCTTCCTATTCTAGTTCTTTAAGATGTAATGTTAGGTTGTTTACTTGCAATTTCTCTTGTTTCTTGAGATAAGCCTGTAATGATACAAATTTACCTCTTATTACTGCTTTCACTGCTTTATAGATGTTTTGATATGTCATGCTGCCATTTTCATTTGTCTCTATGTAGCTCTTGATACACTTTTTATTTCTTCTTTGACCTGGTCATTTTTTTGTAGTGTGTTTTTTTTTTTAATCCTCACTTGAGGATTTTTTTTTTTTTTTTGATCTTAGAGAGAGAGGAAGGGAGAGAGAGAGAAACGTTTATGTGAAAGAGAAATAACAATTGGTTGCCTCCCATACACACCCAGATTGGGGATAGAACCTTCAACCTGTATATGTGCCCTGACTGGGAGTTGAACCCATAACTTTTAGTGTATGGGATGATGCTCCAACCAACTGAGCCACCCAGCCAGGGTTAATAGTATGTAGTTTAATCTCTCCGTATTTGTGGGTTTCTTTACTTTCTTCTTGCAGTTGGTTTCTAATTTCAAGGCTATGTACCCAGAGTGTGTGCTTGATATAATTTCAATCTTCTTCTTTTTTTTTTTTTTTTTTTTATGAGACTAGTTTTGTGACCCAACATATTGACTATCCTGGCACTTCTCTCACAGATTAGATTTATGAAAAGGAAAGTTTTATATATACAGTAGTTATTTTTTTTTCCTGAATACATCTGATATCCATCCTCCTTTACAAATTCAGACCTTTATCCCCTTCTCTTTTATGTTTCTGTTGTCACAAATTATCTCTGTTTATGCTGTAAATTTTTTGGTGACCTTAATCACAGTTTTGTGACCTTTTGTTTTTTGTTTCAGATAGACTGACCCCCTTGAGTATTTCCTGAAATGGAGGTCTTGTGATAAATTCCCTCAGCTTCTGTATGTTTGGAAAATTCTTTATTTCTTTTTCATATTTAAAGGATAACTTTGCTGGATATACTATTCTTGACTGGTAATTTCTCTTTCAGTAGCTTGAATATTTGGTTCTACTCTCTTCTGAGTTGTAGAGTTTTTGCTGAGAAGTTTCATGATAACCTAATTGGCTTTCCTTTTTGGGTTAATTTCTTCTTTTCCCTGACTGCCTTGATATTGTTTGTCATTAATTTTTAACTATTTTAAAACAGTGTGCCTTGGAGAAGGCTTCTTTGGATTGACGTACCAAGGTGTTCCTTCTTAGATTTGAGGATCTGGCTCTTCCCATAGGTTTGGGGAATTCTCGTCAACTGTTTAGTAGAATCTCCGTTCCCTTCTCTTACTCTCTCTCTTTTTTTTTTTTTCTGGTATGCCTGTTATTCATATATTGCTCTTTTTGATGGAATTAGATCTCATAGATTTCTTTCATTTTTTATGCTCAAATCTCTCTCTTCTTTTCTCTGTCATTTCTAGATTTCTATCTTTAATATTACTAATTCTTTCCTCCAGCCAGTCCATTCTATTTCCTGTGCTTGCTAGTTCATTCTTGATCTCTTTTATTGAGTTCTTCATCTCCAGAATTTGTTTGGTTCTTTTTTAATGTTTTGATCTCTTTGGTAAAGTACTCATCGTGTTTGTTTATTTTTTTTAAAGATTTTATTTATTTATTTATTTTTAGAGAGAGGAGAAGGGAGGGAGAAAGAGAAGGAAACATCAAAGTGTGATTGCCTCTCATATACCCCCTACTGGGGACTCAGCCTGCAACACAGGCATATGCCCTGACTAGGACTTGAACCAGTGACCCTTTGGTTCACAGGCTGGCACTCCATCCACTGAGCCACACCAGCCAGGGCATGTTTATTATTTGTTTTCTGACTGCATTAAATTGCCTGTCTGTATTTTCTCATAGCTCATTAGGTATTGTCAGAACTGCTAACTTGAATTCCCTGTCATTGATATCACATATTTCTGTATGTTTAAGTTTGCTTTCTGGAGATTTTTTTTTCATTTTCTTTCTGAGCTGACTCACTATCTTGGTAATTCATGGTATTTGATGGATTCCTTTCTGTATAGGCATCTTTGTATGAGTGGCACTTCTCTAGCAGAGTAATACAAGGAGGTCTTTCTATTATTTTCTAGTGGGTGGCACTGAATCACAAGTTTTTTGCTCTCTGAAATCCCAATGCTCGTCTTCCATCACACCTCTGACTATGGGTTAGTGTAGTTGCCATGTGTGAGGGTTCGGTTGGCTGGGGGAACCTGGCTGCCTTCTTTGTTTTACCCAACTTTGGACCTCTGCGGTGTCCCTCTTGCTCCTCAACCCCCGACAGGTCTCAGTGTGCACCCTTTGTTCAGGGAATAAAGTGATTCTCTAGTGCTAGTTCCGGGGTTTCCAGTTAATGTGCTGGGCCACCACACACCAAGGGCAAAGGGAGGCAAGCTCTGGAAGTCTATGGGGCAGAGTAGCAGGCTCTGAGGTTTTGTTTCTCTTTCTGGAATGTCTGCTGCCCAACACCTGGGGCAGCACTCCAGTGCTGTGTCCTTGCCCAGGTCTCTGGACATGGCCATAGCTCATACTGTTCACTCTTGCAGGAATGCCCACCAAATGTCTTTGCTTGTTCCAGCTGGAGGGAATACCAGCCACAGCTGGTTCTGCCTCTCTCTGGGCTGAGTCCTACCTTGAGCTCCCAGCTGCAGAGCTGTGTCCATGGCTCATCTCTATTCTTTTCCCTTTTTACCTCCCCGATTTGTTCCCACTTACCCACCTTTCCCATCCTTTAATGAGTGGATCTTTTCAGGCTTGCCTGTACATTCAGCAGGGAATTCTTTGTTGAATTATAGCTGTTCAAATTGTTGAAACTTCAAGCAGAGAGACCAAGCTGATTTCTCACGATACTATTTCTCTGACATCACTATGCTGTGAACTTTCACGTGCAGTTTTTGTGTGGGCGTATGTTTTCAGTTCTCTTGGTGTGTGTGTGTGTGTGTGTGTGTGTGTATAATTAGGAATTACTGGGTTATGTAGTAATTCTGTTGAACATTTTAAGGAATTGCCAAACTGTTTTCCAATGTAGATGCAGTCCTACCAGCAGTGCATAAGGGTTCCAGTTTCTACCATCCTCATTCATTATTGTGTGCCCTTTTGATTTGAACCATTCTAGGTGGTGTGAGGTAGTATCATTGTAGTTTGAGTTGTCATTAAATGAGAAATGATGTTGAACATCTTTTCATGTGCTTATCAGTTGTTTGTGTATGTTCTTTTGAGAAATATCCATTCAAATACTTCCTTCTTTTTAAACATTGGGTTATGTGTCTTTTTATAGAGTTGTAAGTGTTCTATATATATTCTGGATGCATGTTTCTTATCAGATAAATATTTTCCAGATATTTTCCTCCATTTTGTGGGTTGTGTTTTCATTTCCTTGGTGGTGGCCTTTGAAGCACAAACGTTTTTAATGTTGACAAAGTCTAATATATCTACTTTTTCCTTTCGTTTCTATTTCTAGTGTCAGGTCTAAGAACATAATCCAAGGTTGTAAAGATTTACTTCTATGTTTTCTTCTAAGACTTTTATGTTTTTAACTTTTAAGTCCATGACCCATGTTATTATTTTTATATACGGTGTAAATTAGGTGTCTAATTTTATTGTTTTTCATGTGACTAGTCATTTTGTATTAATTTACATATATATATGTGAGGTAAAAGTGTCATTTTATTATTTTGCATATATCTCTGGTTGTCCCAGCATTATTTGTTGAGAAGACTAATCTGTCCCTATTAAATTGTCTTGGCACCTTTTCAAAAACCAGTTGCCCATAAACATGAGTGTTTATTTCTGGCTTCTCAATTTTATGTTAATGATCATGTGTGTATCTTTAACAGAGTCTTAATTACTGTAGCTTTATAGTAACTTTTAAATTGGACAGTGTGAGTCCTCTAATTTTGTTCTTTTTCTAGTTTATTTTGGCAACTTGTAATGTTTTGCATTTCCATGTGAATTTTAGGGTCAGCTAGTTAATTTCTACAAAAAGTTAGCTGTGAGAAGCAATTTTTATAATCGTATTAATAGAATCAAAACTAATTCTGCATCTTGAGATAGGAACAGTGATTTCAGTGTACCTTTTCAAGCCTTTGACTCATGTGATGTTTAAAGGTAGGCCTAAAGTAAGTAAAAGCCTATGCCTGTATCAGAATATCCTTGAATCTAGATATCTCTCATAAAGAAATGTAATTTATGATACAATGAAAAGTTGACCAAACTGATATAATCTTTTGTCACTTAAATTATAAAATATAGGTGGTCTATTTGCATTTTGTAATTTTCCAGGATTAAAGTGGACACAGTTATTAATTTTGGTAAGAAGTAATGTTAAAGTTGATACTTTGTGATGGTAGTAAAATGTGCCATGGGTTAAAATACCTCTGTCACCTCACTATGAGGCAAAGTAGTCATGCTTCCCCTTCTTTTTAATCAGACTTCTCTAATAGGACCTTGTTTCCCCTTTAATCTGGTGGCCTTGTCTAGAAGCATTTCTTTAAGGGTAATATATAGCAGTTTTGGTGTGTTAGTGTAGGTCATAAATATGATGTGATTACCAAGGTGCTGATGATAGTTTTACAGTTTTTTAGAGAGTGGAGTCATTGCATTTTTGACTTTCTGATTTCATTTATTTTGTAAATATCCAGACGGTTGGAGGAGTCCCCACAGCTGTACTTTATTCATTTGTTAGTATTTCCTTTAAGTTTTGCCTATATATATAGTATTTTGTAGTTATCTCCAAATATAAAAGTATATTCAAAATGTTTTATGGGATTTTATAAAGTCTATGTTAGTTTCATTTTTAGCCTTAATAGTTACATAATATTCCACCGAGTGGATTTATCATTTGCTCAACTGTTCCAGTGTTAGAGATTTAAGGAAACCTATTTGTGAAAGAATACCTAGAGATTCAAGGATTTTCTTTTTCTTTTTCTTGTAAGATTTTATTTATTTATTTTTAGAGAGAGGAGAAGGGAGGGAGAAAAAGAGAGAAACATCAATGTGTGGTTGCCTCTCGAGCACCCCCTACTGGGGGCCTGCCCTGGCCCACAACCCAGACATGTGCCCTGACTGGGAATCAAACCAGTGACCCTTTGGTTCTTAGGCCAGCACTCAATCCACTGAGCCACACCAGCCAGGGCAAGGATTTTCTTCTTTGTGATTTTTTTTTTATTCTGTCATTGTCAGTATACTTAACAGAAGACCACTCGTGTGTAATACAGTTGTTTGTTTTTCTGTCTAATAAACCTCCAAAGGTATTATATAGAACTTTACCATTTCATGCCTCACAGGAATAACATTGCCCAGACTGCAGTGCTTAGTGAGAAGTAAGTATTAGTCGTGTATGTGGGAGGGGTTGGAGGAAAAAAAGATCTTTTAGTGCAAGGTAGACAATTGTTTGGCTAGATTTTAAATTATAAATGAATTATAAATGAATTATTAATTCATTTTTTATAAATGAATTAATACAAAAAACAATATATATATTTGTTTTGCATTACCTATGTCCACATTTTGCAGTCAGGGTACTTCTTTTAGAGGGATTCTTAAATGTTGCTTATTAACAGTATTTGAGAATGTTTTTTTTAAAAAGATTTTATTTATTTATTTTTGGAGAGAGGGAAGTGGGAGAGAAGAGAAACATCAATGTGTCAGAGAATCATCAATGATTGCTTCTTGCACGCCCCCAACCAGGGGCTTGGCCAGCAACCCAGGCAGATGCCGTAACCGGGAATCGAACTGGGGACATTTTGGTTTGCATAATGATGCCCAACCCACTGAGCCACTCCAATCAGGATGTATTTGGAAATTCTTAAGTGTCACATTGAGCCCTGAGTGGCTTTCTTAAGAGAAAAAGATGAAGTTCAAATTAGACATCAATGTTAATATTTTACAATTAAGTTTATGTGGGGGGCTGTTAATATTTATGTCTTTAAAACATTGCTTTGGCTAATTCTGTGAGTAATAGATTTTGTAACCTGAACTGCCTAAAACAGGAATCATTAATATTAACAGTCATTTAGTGTGATTCCATGTTATAGTTACTACCTGTATCATAGCATCTAATGCAAGAAGCAAGAGACCCGGAATCCTGGTAATCCTGCAGTGTGAACATCCTTATTTGTAATGGAAGTGAAGAGTATTCCCTAAGCTTTTTTATGTTGTTAGGGCCCAGCAAAGATCACAGAGATCAATCTGTTATTTTGTAATTTATAGTTAAATATTTAGGTGCTGCTCAGTCGAAATGGCTATTATTTAGTGTTTTTCTCATCTTGAGTGCTAATATTGGTTTTCACTGCCAGCTGTTGAAAGTGCTAGGAACAAATAATCTGAGTTTTATGGCTCTCCTGTGTGGTGTTCCACAAAATTAAATTCAAGCACTTCAATACTTTGTATTCTGAATGGATCGATATACTTATTGCTGGCATTTTCCACAGGAAAGTTTAACAAAATGTCCTATATTTTAGAAAAGGTTCTGTATTAATATATTTTAGGGGTGTTTTAAATACTTCCGTCTTACACCACCTGTGACACTATTTTCATTCCTAGTGAATTAACTTGTGAAACTTACATAGAATGGAAGCCACAGTGATTAAAGATGGGTGTGGGGATTCTGTTTAAGAGAGGTTCCTTCTGTTTGTCTAATCTTGGCTTTTATTTCTCTACGTGGATGGTAGTTTAAAAATGGGTGTTTGCTTTATAATTTTCTTTATCATGCATATAGATTTTATGTACTTTTTGGATATATATTTCATAATAAATGTAAATGTTAACTTATTCAGTATAGAGAGCCTTAAATTCTAAAATTAATTGCTATAGTAAACTTTTTCAGCAAATGTGTTAGTTGTTCACAGGAAACTTAAGGTTTTAGCGACTATTTTATTTTTCTTTCCATATTTAGTTTTATGTCTGAAACAGGAAAGATAGGAATGAATAGGCCTCTTTTTTCCTCATTTCTGTTGATTTATCCATAAGGCTGCCATAAATAACAAAATGAGGGTGTTTTTGGTTTTGTTTTTTAAAAGTAATCTGTGACTGTCACAAGAGTGAGAGTGAGGAATACGGGAATGAGAGGGCATTTAAAAATAAAAAATGGAAAAATTTATGGCTTAAAGTAGAAGGGTTTTATTTCCATTGTTAGGTTATTAATATATTCCTCTTAGAAGCCACAACTTTTCTTTGTAAATATAGCATGAAATCTATACCTCAAGTCATACATACACACACAAAAATTCTTTATTACAACTTAGAAATTATGCTTTTGCCTTTGCTATAGTTATTAAAATATCAAGTATATGTTGTCCTATGACCTAACAGAGAAAGGCTGTGTAAAACCTCTTTTGCTGTAAATGAGGGTGTGTAAATCTCTCTATAATGAACTTGCATTTTTGCCTATGTGCCAGTAAATTTCAAAAGGTAAATGAGGATCATACTGAGTTTTGATGAATAAAAACTAAGTGCATCAAATTATGCCTAAGTTATCTTTTCTTTTACAGTTCTTTTTTTAAAATATATTTTATTGATTATGCTATTACAGTTGTCCCAATCCCCACACATTTATTCCCCTCCGCCCTGCATACCCTACCCACCCACATTCCCGCCCCCGCTTTTAGTTCATGTTCATGGGTCATACATATAAGTTCTTTGGCTTCTCTATTTCCTATACTATTCTTAACCTCCCCCTGTCTATTTTTTACCTACCATGTACGCTACTTATTCTCTGTACCTTGTCTCTCCCTCCCTCTTATTCTCCCCCATTGATAACCCTCCATGTGATCTCCATTTTTATGATTCTGGTCCTGTTCTAGTTGTTTGTTTTTGTTTTTTAGGTTCAGTTGTTAATAGTTGTTTGTTGTCATTTTACAGTTTATGGTTTTTGATCTTCTTGTATTTCTTAGATAAGTCCCTTTAACATTTCATATAATAATGTCTTGGTGATAATGAACTCCTTTAACTTGACCTTATCTGAGAAGCACCTTATCTGCCCTTCCCTTCTAAATGATAGCTTTGCTGGATAGAGTAATCTTGGATGTAGGTCCTTGCCTTTCATGACTTGGAATACTTCTTGCCAGTCCCTTCTTGCCTGTAAGGTCTCTTTGGAGAAATCAGCTGACAGTCTTATGGGAACTCCTTTGTAGGTAACTGTCTCCTTTTCTCTTGCTGCTTTTAAGATTCTCTCCTTCTCTTTCATCTTGGGTAATGTAATTATGATGTGCCTTGGTGTGTTCCTCTTTGGGTCCAACTTCTTTGGGACTCTCTGGGCTTCCTGAACTTCCTGAAAGTCTGTTTCCTTTGACAGATTGGGGAAGTTCTCCTTCATTATGTTTTCAAATAAGTTTTCAATTTCTTTGTCTTCCTCTTCTCCTTCTGGCACCCCTATGATTGGGATGTTGGAACATTGAAAGTTGTCCCATAAGTTCCTAAGCCTCTCCTCATTGTTTTGAATTCTTGTTTCTTCATTCTGTTCTGGTTGAATGTTTGTTTCTTCTTTCTGCTCCAAACCCTTGATTTGAGTCCTGGTTTCTTTCCCATCACTGTTGGTTCCCTGTAGATTTTTCTTCATTTCACATAATGTGACCTTCATTGCTGCCTGGGTCTTTTTTATGCTGTTGAAGTACCCAGTGAGTTCCTGGAGCATCCTGATAACCAGTGTTTTGAACTCTGCATCTGATAGGTTGTCTATCTCTCGGTTGCTTAGTTGTATTTTTTTCTTGAGCTTTGATCTGTTTTCATTTGGGCCATTTTTTTCTTGTCTCTGCACCTTTTAGGTAGTAAGGGGCGGAGTCTTAGGTGTTCACCATGGCGGGGAAACCCACCTTTCTAGGTTGTGATACTGTATATGGGGGAGGGGTCTGAGAGGGAACAGTGCCACTTGCTCCGCTCTCTGCCAGCTTCCAGTCACCTCCCCCACTACCCATAATCAAATTGGGCCCTTCTGGTGCTGATTCCTGGGTGGGTGGGTTTTGTGTATATTCTAGGACCTTCTGGGTCTCTGCAACGAACTCTCCTGTGAGGCTGGGAGTTTCTCCCACTGCCGCCTCAACCTCCACAGGTGTTTTCAGTCAGAGGTTTGAGGCTTTCTTTCCCCGCACTAGAACCCTGGGTTGTGTGGTCTGTCTCGTTCCCCACTTGTTCCTCCCAATTTACCTGCATGTGAATGTGGGACCACCCAGTCCACAAGGCACTGCCTCATCCAGTCTGCCAGCCGCTGCCTTGCCTGCCCCGGTCCTCTAGCCACTGCCTTGTCTGGAGTCCTCTCCATCCCACTGCCCGTCTCCATCCCTTCTACTGGTCTGGATGAATGTTTCTTCTTTTGCTCCTTGGTTGGTGGGCTTCCATACAGTTTGGTTTTCTGTCAGTTCTGGTTTGTTTTTTATTTTTAAATTTGTTTGTCTTTTGGTTGTAGGAGGCGGCACAGTATGTCTACCTATGCCTCCGTCTTGGCTGGAAGTCACTCCTTTAGAGTTCTTTATGTGTAGTTCTGAATTTCAAAAACAGGTACCTCAGAATTTATTGTCCCCCAGGTTGAGGTGTATATTGTTATACCTGTGTTTAATTAAAGTAACACTTTTGAACTCCTGTGACCGTGAGAAATTAAAAAATTATCCTTATTGACAGAAAATCAGTAGAAACTCAGGAAAAAAAATAAGCTTGTATTAAAATAGATTACCGAGGCATTTCACACATACAGAGTAAAGGCTACAAGAAATAGTCAGGTTTTGATTCATATTTTTATTATGTGATAAAAAATTAAAATATAGTATGTTGAAATTATTAGGCAAAAATTGTAGCATAAATCACCTGTCATTAAATAGCACATAACATAATAGTTGTATGTTTAAGCATCACTTGATTATCAGTACTTTCACATATAAATGGTTGTCTGTGGACCTCTGGCCTTAAGGGTGGAGTATAATATTATGGGCAGCTTATCCAATAACTCTATAAAAATGCTAAGCTTATTTGTCTATTAAAATTTTTAGAACAAAAGTATTAGAGGATCATTTCTTTTTTCTGTCTGTATTCCCCTCCTCCCCCTTTACCCCTCTGCTGCCAGAATATCTGTAAACATTTCATGAAACATATGTGTTTTTTTTGAAGAGTTTGGGAAGAGCTGATGATAGGTAACAGGTTATTGTAACCATTGTTTCAAATCAGAACAAATTTCTTTAACTAATATATGGTCTTCCACAATAGCCTTTTGGGGTTTTTTGGTAATGAAGAAGTAAGTTTCTGAATGTATATAAACATATTACACCTTTGTTTCCAGTTCCAAATTAAATTTCTTCATAGTTAATCTATTTTCTGGATATTTCTTCAAAGCTTAAAAGATGTAAAGTTTCCTTATTAAATTTGTCATAAAGATCCTGTAGCAAATTCCTAATGAAATGAAAGCAGCCTAGCAGCCTTGGATGTTTCATAAGACTACATCTAATGTCTTTATCTCTCTAGCTTTCGAACCTCTCATTTGGAGGTCTGTAGAAAGTTAACCTTTTTGGAGTTTGGTGACTCACAGTCTAATCAGTAAGGTCTGCATTGCTTTACAGCTTGACTTAATTTAATTCATGAGAATTGTAGGAGCCAAAAGAGAGCTTATTAGAGTCACTAAAATATTAAATGTTAGATTCATATGAGATACATGGATCTCTCCCCTCCCCCACACACTGAGTTTAGTTATTATATGCTTTTTGAATTGAAGATTGTGTCAAGGAGTCTCATGTTCATGATTTATTGTAAAT